>NW_026866382.1:0-669010 GCF_026571515.1 Ruditapes philippinarum
AAAAAAGGGGAAAATGTTAAAAGAGAAATGAAGAAATTTGTTCTAGGCCATATAATCTTGATGAATGTATAATGTCATAATACAGAGGTTATGGTTTTATTTTAACAAAGTATTTACAGAAAAAAAATAGGAGGCGAAATGTTTGTATACTTTTTAAAACTCTTTTTTCCATGTACTGTAGATCCAACTGAATTGATATGCGGAATAATCTTAAAAATTTTGAAAAAAAAAGGAAAAAAAAAAAAAAAAAAGATCGAGACATTGGAAGGTCATTGCCATTTTGGGGTCAAGGTCAAATATATTTTGTTATGTATATTATTACAAAATAAACCTCTTATCCATGAAGGCTTTAGCTAATAGAGTAAAAATTTAATATCCGTAAAAATGAGACTTGATAAACTTAAACAATATCATGTCTGCTAACTAGCAGTGTCTATGCGTTTTATTTTGATACACGGACATGTATATATATTTGGATTGTGACAATATGTTTCTTATTTGAAAACACTTCTTAAATGTTCAGTAATATTTTTTAAAGTTAAATTACCATAATCCTAATAAGCAATCGGAAAATACCGGCTAAGCCAATTTAAATAAAAGGTGTTGTTTTAAGGAGTCACAAAACAAAATTACAACAAACATATAGCCATATTCCTAGCTTTTACTTGTGGTGTGCATGGGTATCCTTATGTGTTCCTTGGTGCATTAATTTATCATCTTCAATAAAAGGCACATTGGTAGAACCACTGACTTTCTTTAGACCGATTCCTTGGAAAGCTTCCTCACAAGGACGCAACCCAAATCCCCCTGTCTGGATCATAACCCACACATTAGTATTTAAACATATACTAAATATGTTTTGGCAAAAAATAATAAGGGTTTCCTTTATGAATCGAGTGTCCAGCTTTGCGGCTTTACTTGGAAACACCTTTGCTGGTCCTCTGTAGGGTTTTCAGATTAAAAATGCTAACGAGGTTTGATTAACCATTAAATGTGTAAGTAATCAGTACAGTCAAACCTGTGTTAAAGGGACCATCCCCGAAATTTAAAGGATACAATCCGAATAAGGGTTTTCACATTCTCGAACACAAAGACCACATATGAACAAAGACCCAGGTCAATTGACAACCCTTCATTGAATATATACAACAAGGGGCAATACCGAATCTTTGTCAATAAAGGTTTATTATAATTGGTCTCTCCTTTTTGGGTTGGCCTTTATTCACGGACTTGACTTGTATTGAACTTTGGCCTTCCGATGGAAAAGAAACAAAGAAGGCCGAAGCGAGCAAAAACCCATGGGCAGTTGGGAAACCCGGTGAATTGCTCTAACCCTTAATAAAGTACATGAAATAAAATGTTGTTGACCATTTCGGAAAATATTTGAAAAAAATGTGACATTTTGCTTTACATTTAAAACATATAGTTTTTTGTATTTTTCAAGTTATTGCTTCATTATAAAAAACAGAAAAGTTTTAAAATTTCTTAAAAGCACTAAAAAAAAATGAATTTGGAGAAAACTGGGAAAATTGGTTTTCAGAAAATTTCCCGGGAAATTTCCCTTTTTTTAGTTTTGCCAATTTTTTTTACCCCTTTTTTAGGGCACAAAAAATTTTATACATTTTTTCCCCTTTTGATTTGGAAAAGGCAATAACGTTGGGAAAATGCAATTGGGAAAAATTCCAAAGAAAACCACCATATTTAAAAGAGTCTGTAATTTTTGTCAAACCCTTTTACTAATTCAGTTTAAAGTTGAATTCTTCTTTTAAAACCGGTGCTTGGGGGGGGGGGGGATGGGGGCGGTAGCTTGCAATTTCCACTACCCTTTTTTGAAAAAGGCCTTAAACAAAAACAAGGGGCCTTAATTTTTCAAACACGGACATTGACAGTTTTAAATTTCCCTGGGTCAAAAACCGAAGTGTGCAACATTATCAAATTTTGGGGTGTTGGTTCCTTGATGGAAATTTTTATGTTTTTCTTTTGTTTTTTTTTGTAATTTTTTTTTTTTTTTAAGCAATAAAATATATTTCAATTTTTTTGGGCCTTAACCCGTTTAGTTTTAATCAAAAAGGGGAGATTTAAAAGAAAACACCCGTACAATTTTTTTTTTGGTGGGTTTCGAGCTAAAATCTGGGGAGGAAAAACCTCGGGTATCCTTTTATTTTTTTAAATTTTTTTTAGAACAAAGGGAACCCTGACTAAAACCCCTGGCCCTTTCCAATTTAAACTAGTAGGAAAAAGCTTCCTCATAAAGAAAGGGGTTTCCCTAGTTCCCCTGGTGAGGATTCGAACACAGTGCTCGGCGTGCGGCAGTTGATTTGAGATCAGCGACCTATATCAGTCGGCCAAAGCCGTTCACGTTGTAATCAATTTAATGTTCAACCAAAAATGGTTAAACACCAATAACAACCTAATTTAAGTGTTAAGGTCGCCCCCATCACCCCCCCCCCCCTCCGTTAAACATCAAAAAGTAATGTATTCAAGCTTTTTGGTACTTCCATTTTCCCGGGGGAAATTTTGGTTCGGTTAAGTCGTATGGCAACTTTACAGCTGTTGCATGAAGACCCAAACAGAACCACCGACGTTACCTTAGCAAACTAAAGCTTCCTCACTTGAAGGAATCCCAATATTGCTTGTTTGGATTTGTCAGGGACATGCCATTAAAAATCAAGAACCTTAACCACTGGTCTGTTAAATGTTTGTAAATTGATTTGTCTGTGCTAGGATGTCTTCGGAGGGTTGTTCTATTACTACTGACTTTGTGTACTGAATTTGCCCTGTTTTCTGTTTGGAAATGTGCAAATTTAAAGATGTATTTTGCTCATTCAGAAGAAAAATATTTCAATCACGGAAATTTATTGAAAGCTATAAAATAAGATTTAAAATTCTTACTAAATGTCTAATGAATAAACTATGTATGGGAAACTGCGTTCCCTATTACAGGTCAAGTAAAGTTGGGTCTTTTCTTTAGAACAAGGCCAATATGTCCCTAGATTGCTCACCTGACCCATCAAACTTATCCTAGCAAATACTAAGACAAGCATCCTGACCAAGTTTGATGACAATTGATTCAAACAAGAACTGACGGAGGACAGTAACGCTCGACTGTTAAGGGTGTTTCATTGATTATAATAATGCTTACCTATATGAATACATAAAATTGTCCGAAAAGGTACAAATGCTTGTCATTAAGATGTTTTATCGAGTAAATCACTGCTTTATTATTATGAATGCATAAAATTATCCCAAAAAAGGCACAAACCCTTCACTAGTTATGGGGATACCAGCTTACAAGCAAAACCTTTACCAAGAATTTCTAAGGGGCATAATTATTAGAAAACAAATCAAGAGTTATGGGACGTGTACCAATCATTTTAGATAATCACAGAGAACAAGTGTGTGAAGTTTCAATCCATTCCCTTCAGTAGTTATGGAGATACCAGCTTACACGCAAAAACTTAACCAAGAATTTCTAAGTCGACAAAGGGGCTTAATTATGCAAAAAAGCAAATCAAGAATTATGGGACGTGTGCCAATCATGTTAGATAATCACAGAGAACAAGTGTGTGAAGTTTCAATCCATTCCCTTCAGTAGGTATGGAGATACCAGCTTACACGCAAAAACTTAACCACAGGGACGCCAACGCCAAATGGGTGACTGCATATTGGGATCATAACAATAGCAACTTGAGTGTTAACAAGATTTTTTTCTATTTTTAGGTCCTGTGGCCTAGTGTTTCATCAGAGATGACTCATGTTCGAACTTATCTGAGCAATTACATAGACAAGCATCCTGACAAAGTTTGATGATGATTGAGGCAAAAATGTGACCACTAGAGTGTTAACGAACAAAATGTGGACGGGCGACAGACGACGGACATTCAACGATCTTAAAAGCTCTCTCTAAGCTAAAAAAAACTGCCAGTTTTGTTTTTTAATGACACTATATGTTCATATTGTGACCACATCTATAGTGTGTAGAATTTTAATCATATCTACTTTTTGCAAGGTCAAAACATTTTTATTTTATTTTTACAAATAGACTTTGCTGCAATTAACAATATTTTTGATATCAAACAGTATATCTTTCAGGCATTTCAAGATCGCACTACAAAAATTGAGCTATGAACAGTATTAGAGCCTGATCAAACTGCAATGACATGAAGACTGACGTGGCTCTATACTTGTTACAAAGGCCAAGTCATTTTCGCTTCGGTTCCAGCAAAATAGATTCCAGATTGAAAATAGCAACTTTCAGGCGCTCCTGATGCAAAATGACTCTTGTCATATTCAAGCTGAAATATTTTAATCTTTTCAAGGAAAAAAAAAGCAAATATAACAACTAGTAATATGAACACATTGTGTTTTATTTACAAATATTTATGAGACCGTATTTAAATACATATTTACATATATGATTTTAAATGACAGAAATGAAAATGAAATTCAAGAAAAAATCCTTAAAACTAACAAATGCAGATCAAAATACATGTATAACAATCTATTTTCTGAAGGCAACTTCTTTCTTTGAAACAGATCAGGTAATAAAGATTTCCTTTATTACATTTTCTGTCTATCTCAATGCTAAAGACATCATCGTCTCCAAATTGATTGGTTGTCAGTCCAGATATATTAGTTTTATTGACAGCAAATTAAAAACTTGGTACATTTATGATAATCATGTAAATGTCACCAAAACTGTAAAATGCTATTCATTGCCAATATCTGCCAGACATATATTAAAAAACTTTACAACTTAATGAAACTTAATGAATTTTAAATATGATTTCATCATCTAAAAATTAGATTATTGCTAACAATAAAGTATCCTCCCCATCCTTTGCTCTGACAAAGATAAAAACATGGTGGAAAAAAACAACAGGTATATCTATTTTAGCCCCATTGTCCTTGACCCGGAGTCAATCAAACTAAAACCTTTTTTAATAGAACAGGTACAAGCAAGGTATCTACACCAAATATTTATGATATCTGTCAATAAATGAAGCTGCCATGAGAAATTGTAAGCAAATGTGACAAAAATCTGACATAGAGAAGTACCTGGTGACCTATGGGAAGGGAATTTTTCTGTGGAACCCATACAAAATTTAGGACCCAATACCTGTCTATCTGTTTGCCTGAACAAATTAAATACAATTTCCTTCTGTTTTTCCTTACAACCAATAGTTACTGCTTGACTTAAAAATATTATCAATTATACAACATTCTAAACTCTGTTAAGCTTTGACCCCTTTGCAACCTGGTAGGGTGATGTCCGCATTTCATGTATGTCAGATTACGTAAAGGTGATCCACATTGAATCTGATACTGGGACAGAATGTCAACTTTTGCAGTGGCAGCTCAAAAAACAATGAAACAGTGAAATTTATCAATGGAAGATTCTTGTTCTAATATTTCTATTTAGAAATCATATTTCCATGCTAGATTTGCTACATTCTGACACAGTTTTCTGTGTTCCACCATGAAAGTATTCTGTCACCTGTACAATCAGGCAAAAATAGAGTTTCAAAAAGACCAAAAAAACATAACTTTTGTTAGATCTATCACTGTTTTTTTCAACTGAGTAAACAATAGTGTGTGACAACAAATTGGCACTTCTCCCATTTTTAGGATAGTTTTATGAAATTTATAGGAGAGACACTATTATAAGTTTGTCTCCTTTTGCCTAGCCCTATTAGCCAGTGCCAAGATTTCTATTGGCATTTAGAGCCTGGGTACCCCAAAGTCCAAATTTGGTCTAGCCCATGCCTAAACAGACAGAAAGATTGTCAAACAAATAAAAAAAAATGAAGAGCATGAAAAGTATATCTGAATTGTAGTAAAGAAATGAATAATTGTAAATATAATGTTTATCTCACAGAAAAGTGAAATATTTTTAAATTTTTAGTTGTTTGTTATTAACATAGAATCAGAATCAGATATATTCCATATACACCAAAAGTATTAAATTAATATCTAAATGAAAAATGTTATGGGTGAAAAGCCCATTTCTGTAATGAACAGTAGATATATAATGGTACAATGAGAAACATTCATACATTTTTTGTCACTTATAAAATCCAGTTTCCCCTTTATTTATTAGCTGACAGAAAGGAATCTTATTGATTCTGCTTTACTCAAAAATGTTCACTTGCTGACAACATTACTTAAACAGGCTTCATCACAGCAATTTTCTTGCATTTTTAATGCTTATTTTAATCATGATCACAATTATCTAGATTAAAATGATCATAATTATCATAATATTCATTATCATAATCTTAATTATCATATTTATTATGATAATCTTAAATATCATTATGATAATTATCATAATCTTAATTATCATTATGATAATTATCATAATCTTAATTGTCAAAATCATAACTATCATAATCATAATACATAATTTATAATTATTTTATTCATAATTATCATTTTCATAATTATCATAATCATCACACTTATAATTTTCATTCTTATAATTATCATGATCATGATTATCATGAACAAAAGATTTCATATCTAAGCCTTACGCTCAAAATGTGTTTTGTTTTGTTCTGACCAGATTTGCTTTAGAAAAATAAGTGTCACTTTCACAAACATTAAAGTGATCTCAGTCTTATTAAGCTCCAAGAAAAACTTGGTTTCTTTCTCTATATTTAGTTCTCACTTTCGGTTACAAAACCGGTTTTAGTAATAAAACCGGTTATCACACCAATAATAACACTGGTAATAATGGCTAGCAGAAAGATCCAGATTTAAGTCATTTTTTCTCCATATTCTTTGGCTATTAACCATTTTTCATGGCATCACTTTCCATCATTCATCTTTTTTGTGTCCTCTGAGATTTCCTGTAGCTCCTCAGTATCCACCTTCATAATTATCATAGTTACTTCCCCCTGACGGAGGTGGAGGAGGGGGTGGCCCCCTCATTCCTGGGGGTGGCGGTCTCATGCCCCTAGGTGGCGGTGGCCCTCTCATACCAGGGCCCCTTGGTGGTCCCATACCTGGTGGGGGTGGTCGCATTCCAGGGGGAGGACCTCTCATTCCTGAAAACAAATAGAATGTATTAAATCACTATATATATACTGGTCTGTTATATGGAAAGTATAAAATCACTAAATATATAATGCTCTGTTATAGGGAAAGAATGAAACCACTTAATATATACTGGTCTGTTAAATGGAAAGAATTAAATCACTTAATATATACTGGTCTGTTATATGGAAGGAATTAAACAACCAAATATGCACTGATCTGTTATATGGAAAGAATTAAATCACTTAATATATCATATTATGAGCTGTTAAAAAGAATTAAATCATTAAATATATGAAAAACATAAACATGTAAGCCTGTTAGCAGTGACAGAATTTACTCATGCAACCAGTGCAGACCAAGGTCAGCTTGCACATCTGTGCTTTCTAATCATAGCCTGTACTGTTAGCTATTCAGTCTGTAGATATTATGAAAAATCCCCCCAAAAAACGATGAATGGTTCCAATCTGTCCACACTGAAAGGTGAAAAAGTTCATTTCAGATATTTTGCTTGGTCAGGGATAATGTCCATCCTTGAAATGCACTCTAGAAAGGTGATTGGAACAAGCCTTATTTCCATCCTTCACTTCCCGTGTTCGGTGTTTGTACAAACTTGATAATGACGGCTAATGACTGCCTGACAGCTTTGAACAACAAACTGTTGCCACAATCCCTTTTTTAATACAGGCTTTTAATGTAACAAAGGTAATCAAGTTATTCTACATGTTACTCTTTAACTGATGGAAAATTTCCTATTGGTGGGTTCATAAATAATGTACCGGAAGCAATATACCAAACTTTTTCCATATAAAATCACTTGAAACAGAGGCTAAGGACAAAGTAGTATTCAGATTTTAGAAATATTTGGCCTCGGCCAAAGAACTGCTGCCGACCACACAATGACTTATGCATAAAACAGCTGAACTGACACCTTGTTTTGAACCACACAATGACTTATGCATAAAACAGCTGAACTGACACCTTGTATTGAACCACACAATGACTTATGCATTAAACTTACTGCTGAACTGACACCTTGTATTGAACCACACAATGACTTATGCATTAAACTTACAGCTGAACTGACACCTTGTATTGAACCACACAATGACTTATGCATTAAACTTACAGCTGAACTGACACCTTGTATTGAACCACACAATGACTTATGCATTAAACTTACAGCTGAACTGACACCTTGTATTGAACCACATAAATGACTTATGCATTAAACTTACAGCTGAACTGACACCTTGTATTGAACCACACAATGACTTATGCATTAAAACTTACAGCTGAACTGACACCTTGTATTGAACCAAACAATGACTTATGCATGAAAACTTACAGCTGAACTGACACCTTGTATTGAACCAAACAATGACTTATGCATTAAACTTACAGCTGAACTGACACCTTGTATTGAACCAAACAATGACTTATGCATGAAACTTACAGCTGAACTGACACCTTGTATTGAACCACACAATGACTTATGCATTAAACTTACAGCTGAACTGACACCTTGTATTGAACCAAACAATGACTTATGCATTAAACTTACAGCTGAACTGACAGCCTTGTATTGAACCTAAAACAATGACTTATGCATGAAACTTACAGCTGAACTGACACCTTGTAAATTGAACCAAACAATGACTTATGCATTAAACTTACAGCTGAACTGACACCTTGTATTGAACCACACAATGACTTATGCATGAAACTTACAGCTGAACTGACACCTTGTGATTGAACCAAACAATGACTTATGCATTAAACTTACAGCTGAACTGACACCTTATATTGAACCAAACACTGACTTATGCATTAAACTTACAGCTGAACTGACACCTTGTATTGAACCAAACACTGACTTATGCATTAAACTAACAGCTGAACTGACACCTTGTATTGAACCACACAATGACTTATGCATTAAACTTACAGCTGAACTGACACTTTGTATTGAACTAAAAAATGACTTATGCATTAAACTTACAGCTGAACTGACACCTTGTATTGAACCACACAATAACTTATGCATAAAACAGCTGAACTGACACCTTGTATTGAACCAAACAATGACTTATGCATGAAACTTACAGCTGAACTGACACCTTGTATTGAACCAAACAATGACTTATGCATTAAACTTACAGCTGAACTGACACCTTGTATTGAACCAAACAATGACTTATGCATTAAACTTACAGCTGAAACTGACACCTTATATTGAACCAAAACACTGACTTATGCATTAAACTTACAGCTGAACTGACACCTTGTATTGAACCAAACACTGACTTATGCATTAAACTTACAGCTGAACTGATACACCTTGTATTGAACCACAAAATGACTTATGCATTAAACTACAGCTGAACTGACACCTTGTATTGAACCAAAACAATGACTTATGCATTAAACTTACAGCTGAACTGACCCTTTGTATTGAAACCACACAATGACTTAGGCATTAAACTACAGCTGAACTGACACCTTGTATTGAACCACACAATAACTTATGCAAAAACAGCTGAACTGACACCTTGTATTGAACCAAACAATGACTTATGCATGAAACTTACAGCTGAAACTGACACCTTGTATTGAACCAAACAATGACTTATGCATTAAACTTACAGCTGAACTGACACCTTGTATTGAACCAAACAATGACTTATGCATTAAACTTACAGCTGAACTGACACCTTGTATTGAACCAAACAATGACTTATGCATGAAACTTACAGCTGAACTGACACCTTGTATTGAAACCACACAATGACTTATGCATTAAACTTACAGCTGAACTGACACCTTGTATTGAACCAAACAATGACTTATGCATTAAACTTACTGCTGAACTGACACCTTGTATTGAACCACACAATGACTTATGCATAAAACTTACAGCTGAACTGACACCTTGTATTGAACCACACAATGATTTATGCATTAAACTTACAGCTGAACTGACACCTTGTATTGAACCAAACAATGACTTATGCATTAAACTTACAGCTGAACTGACACCTTGTATTGAACCAAACAATGACTTATCCACTTAACTTTTTGCTGAACTGACACTTGGTTTTAACCATAGTTACATACTTATTTTTATTAACTTGCTGCTGAACTGACACTTTGTTTTGTGTGACCACACTATGACTAATCCACTTGACTAACTTACAGCTGACTCAACACTGTCTTTTGATCACATAAACAAGATGATCAATCATCACAGAAAATGGCAAGAAAGGACAATAACGAGCCAAAGGAAATATCACCAGATGATTTTTTTTGATTTTTTTTTGCAAAAGGCTAAATAAGGTCTGTTGACGGTTTGTATGTTTGTATTTTTTTTCATTTGTTTGGGTTTTACATCACACCAACACTGTAAAGCAGGGCTCTCGCGACCATAAGTCATTTGCCATAATTTATATAATTCCATATATTTGTCTACAGAAATTTTCTTTTCTTTTAACCATGTTGATACAAAAAAAAACAAATAAAAAAGTATATATAACAAGAGGGCCATGATGGCACTTGAGGTCGCTCACCTGTATATAGCCCCCCCCCCCCCCCAACCCCCACCCCCCAACATTGCAGGGCCAATTGAACCCAAGGGCTTTTTATTTGCACAAACTTGGTAGACACCCATAAGAAGATGTTTCATGCTAAACACTTAAGCTCTAGCTCATTGGGCTTTTTAAAAGAAGATTTTTTTTTTAAAGTTTTTAACTATATGCATATAGGGAAAATCAATGACCCCCTGGGGCGGGGCCAATTTTGACCCCAGGGCTTTTATTTGAACAAACTTGGTAGACACCTATTAGAACATGTTTCATGCTTAATATCTAAACTCTAGCTCTTTGAGTTCTTTTAAAAGAAGATTTTTTAAGATTTTACTATATGCATATAGGAAAAATCAATGACCCCCCGGGGCGGGGCCAATTTTGACCCCAGGGCTTTTATTTGAACAAACTTGGTAGACACTTATTAGAACATGTTTCATGCTAAATATCTTAGCTCTAACTCTTTTGGTTCTTTAAAAGAAGATTTTTTAAGTTTTTACTATATGCATATAGGGAAAATCAATGACCCCCAGGGGCGGGGCCAATTTTGACCCCAGGGCTTTTATTTGAACAAACTTGGTAGACACTTATTAGAACATGTTTCATGCTAAATATCTTAGCTCTAACTCTTTTGGTTCTTTTAAAGAAGATTTTTTAAGTTTTTACTATATGCATATAGGGAAAATCAATGACCCCCCGGAACGGGCCAAATTTTGACCCCAGGGCTTTTATTTGAACAAACTTGGTAGACACTTATTAGAACATGTTTCATGCTAAATATCTTAGCTCTAACTCTTTTGGTTCTTTAAAAGAAGATTTTTTTTAGTTTTTACTATATGCATATAGGGAAAATCAATGACCCCCCGGGGCGGGGCCAATTTTGACCCCAGGGCTTTTATTTGAACAAACTTGGTAGACACCCATTAGAACATGTTTCATGCTAAATATCTTAGCTCTAGCTCTTTGGGTTCTTTAAAAGAAGATTTTTTAAGTTTTTACTATATGCATATAGGGAAAATCAATGACCCCCGGGGCGGGGCCAATTTTGACCCCAGGGCTTTTATTTGAACAAACTTGGTAGACACTCACTAGAAGATGTTTCATGCCAAATATCTAAGCTCTAGCTCTTATGGTTTTTTAAAAGAAGATATTTAAAGTTTTTTCTTTCGGTTGCCATGGCAACCAGAGTTCTGCATGGAATTAAATTCTTTGAACAATTTTTAAAGGTGACCACCAAAGGAACTTTCCTGTGAAATTTGGATGAAATTGGCTTAGTGGTTTATGAGGAGATGTCATTTAAAGTAAAAGTTTACGGACGGACGGACGCCGGACGAAAAGCGATCACAAAAGCTCACCCTGTCACTTTGTGACAGGTGAGCTAATAAAACACCAGAAACAACTGCTTTTCAGTGTTGGAAATTATCCATTGTCAATATTTTCAAATATTAAATTTGAGCATTTACACAATTATTTAAAGAAATGCCATGAGCTGGCACATTTAAGCTTTAGCTTAAACGGGGCCAATCAAAATAATATGAGCAAACTTGATAAAAGACTACCTAAGAATGCTACAGACAAAGTTTGGTTCTCATCCATCAATTATTTCTGTAGAAACAAGCATTTGATAGTATTGCGGGCAATACAGTAGTCCCCTACCGGTCCCTCAAAAAGTTCTTTAATTGTCATACACTCCTGTGTATTGCCATTTATAATGAATTTGAGGATGAAGTCTGTATTTGAAAATATCAACCACAAAACATAATAAAATAAGTTTGTCTATATCACAGTAATGTGTTAAGTTTCCATGCTTAGTAAGGAAATTATGTTTATACAACCTTGTCATATTATTACGATGTGGGATTTTAAAGTAAATCCTATAAGGAATGAAGAAGTTGGAGTGAAAATACCAGTTTCTCGAAAAAAATCTAAGTTAAAGGGGGACATAATTCTGGAAATAGTCTTGCTAGAGTATTTAACCTTCTCAAAAATGTCGAGTGATAATAAGAAACATATATATGAAGTTTGAAGTAGATACATTAGGAAATAAAGAAGTTATTTAAAAAAGACAACATTTTTCCCCTAAAAAATCTAAGTTCAAGGGAGGTAATACTGATATTTTTTGTGCTAGAGTTATAAACCTTGTCACATATGATGTGGTTGATGACCAGAAACTTATATTTAAAGTTTGAAGTAAACACCTTAAGAAATAAAAGAACATATAGTGAAAAAAGCTGAAAAATTTAAATCAGAAATCTTGAAATTCAGGCTATTTGTTGCCATAGCAACCAGAATTTTCAACATAGGAAGAAAAGAAAAAGATGTGCATAATCTCCAGACTGCCATCTACCCATATTTCAAGTTTCATAAAAATATTTTCAGTACTTTTTGAGTTATCACTGGATCCAGTTTATGTGTTAAATTTGCCATATTTTCAGACTATTTGTTAATATTTAAAAAAATCTAAGTTAAAGGGGGACATAATTCTGGAAATAGTCTTGCTAGAGTATTTAACCTTCTCCAAAAATGTCGAGTGATAATAAGAAACATATATATGAAGTTTGAAGTAGATACATTAGGAAATAAAGAAGTTATTTAAAAAAGACAACATTTTTTCCCCTAAAAAATCTAAGTTCAAGGGAGGTAATACTGATATTTTTTGTGCTAGAGTTATAAACCTTGTCACATATGATGTGGTTGATGGCCAGAAACTTATATTTAAAGTTTGAAGTAAACACCTTAAGAAATAAATAACATATAGTGAAAAAGCTGAAAAATTTAAATCAGAAATCTTGAAATTCAGGCTATTTGTTGCCATAGCAACCAGAATTTTCAACATAGGAAGAAAAAAAAGACGTGCATAATCTCCAGACTGCCATCTACCCATATTTCAAGTTTCATAAAAAATATTTTTTCAGTACTTTTTGAGTTATCACTGGATCCAGTTTATGTGTTAAATTTGCCATATTTTCAGACTATTTGTTGCCATATATTTTGAAGTTTGAAGTAAACACCTTAAGAAATAAAGAACATATAGTGAAAAAGCTGAAAAATTTAAATCAGAAATCTTGAAATTCAGGCTATTTGTTGCCATAGCAACCAGAATTTTCAACATAGGAAGAAAAAAAAAAGACGTGCATAATCTCCATACTGCCATCTATCCATATATCAAGTTTCATAAAAATATTTTCAGTACTTTTTGCGTTATCGCGGGATCCAGTTTTGTGGACGGACGGACTGACGGACTGACAGACTGACAGACGGACAGACAGACGGACAGACAGACAGACGGACAGACGGACGGAGGGTAAACCTAAAGTCCCCTCCGGTTAAACCGGTAGGGGACTAATAAAAGTTTAAAGGTATTTCTCTTTTTAGCTTTAGCTGCCCCTTAAAGGTTTTTTTTTCTATTTTTAGCTTTAGTGGTCCCAATCAAATTAAAATATGAGCAAACTTGATAAAAGACTACCCAAGAATGCTACAGACAAAGTTTGGTGATCATCCATCAATTAGTTCTGTAGAAGATGTCTAAAGGTTTTTCTATTTTTAGCTCTAGAGACCCCTAAAATGGCCCAATCAAATTAATATGAGCAAACTTGATAAAAGACTACCCAAGAATGCTACAGACAAAGTTTGGTGATCATCCATCAATTAGTTCTGTAGAAATAGATGTTTAAAGGTATTTCTATTTTAGCTTAAATCAGGCCAGCAGTTTCAGAGAAGACGATTGTTGACGCATGACAACAGACACTGGAACATCCCCCTTTGATACTAATAGCTCACCCTGAACCTTCGGTTCTGGTGAGCTAACAGTAACAACAAACACTGATTTCGCTAAAAAGTAAACCCTGGTAGAGGACATGTGGCAACTCTCCATCTTTACCGATGGAGGAAGACCTCAGGTGGCCCTTTGTGTATTATTTTAGGCACAAACAGGCACACTGAGTAGAACTACTGACATTCTGTAAGCTAGGTAATCAGTTACTGTTATGTAAAACGACAATAATCGATTCACAAAAGTTTGTTCCGTGACGTCGTCGAAAATGTTTAAAGTATCAAAGGGAATAAATTCTGACGGTAATTTCCATCACTAATAATTTATAATATGTGAAGAAAGCAAAAAGGGCCATCTTTCCGTCAAAAATGATCATTGCACAAAACATCAAAAATGGGCAAATCACAATACCTTGAATATATGCATAAGAGCACTTGGTAATGCAAATTTGATCAAAGTTTCATTGAAATCCCTTGAGAAATGTAAAAAGAGTGGGGCACAAAAGAAATCATTCATGTCTTCCACACTGCCTGCAAACATTCACTTATCTTATAACCAGAATTTTTCTTTCAGCAAACCTGGTTAATAATCTTAATGCCTCTTAGATAATATTTTAAAAACTTACCAAAAGGCGGAGGAGGTCCTCGTGGAGGCGGACCTCTCCATCCAGGAGGCGGCGGTCTCATTCCTGGAGGCGGTCCCATTCCAGGCGGAGGTCCGCCCATATTTGACTGCTGTGATAATGGGGGCTGAGGTGGATAGCCTCCCATTTGTTGTGATGTAGATGTGGGGTTCATAGGAGGAGCTGGGGGTGGTGGCATACCTGAAACAAAATTTGAAAAAAATAATTTTAGCTTCACAATGTAGGTGATAAATCATGTGTACTTATAGTGTAATAGTTTCAATGAATGAATACTAGGAAAAAAAAAAACATCATGGCTATTTAGATAAAAAAAGACATAGTGTTTCAAGGCAATCAACTCAAAATAATTGTATTACTTTTTCTTGGTTAAAGTGATTACAAATAACAAATATATTTAAATATATGTATACCTATCTATTTTTGAAACACCTTACTTTCACAGATAGGGGTAATTAAATTCAATTAAATATTGAAAAAAATAAATACATGTTATTCTTTGCAAATAGGGAGGAAAAAACTTTGATGTAAATTTGAGTTTAAGGGGAAAACTGCATGATTTTAAGTAACTTTCCAGGGGGGAACCAGCCCTTAAATAGCCTGTTATAATATGGAAAGAAAGAGCTTTAGAAACTATGGTGGGCCTCCTGACCTTTAATTTTGGTATTCAGCATAGCTTCTACATATTAAACAATCAAAAAAACAACATTTCAACCTTTAATACAATATTATTTCATTTGTTCATGTATTGCAAGTGGCAATTCTCTTTACATCAACATGTCTGTATAAAAATCAAGCTAACTTAATTAAGTGACATGTGTCCAATTTGATGTAACAATCAATACAACACTACCATAAAAACAATCATTGCAAAAACAAATTCTGCAAAACAGGCAATGGGCTTGACAACTTTCAGCAAAACAAGAACCTTACAGAAGTTTAAAATTGGGTATAAATAAAAGTACATGTCAAAATGATCTATATGATCATTCACTGTTGGAAAGGATGACAAAAATGTACTGTAAAGTCAGACATTTTTGAGAAACCAAAAATTCACAAAATCAACATTTCAGAGAAATTAGCGAGATTAAAGATATCTATGCTCATCTTATTGTAATTGCAGATATCTATTAAAATCTACAAATTCTTACTAAATATTTCTTATTTGAGTAAGAGAATGTACAAAGTGCATTTGGGAAGCTGCCTCCTAATTATTGGTCAAGTTAATTTGGTCCTTTCTTAAAAAAACAACAACAACAAAAATCTGCCAGTTTTTTTAATGACACAGCAAACTTTTATTTTTCTCAAAAACCCAAAATCTCAAAAAAAGTTAAGAAATTTAATCCCTCACAAAAATTCTGATTTTACAGTAACAACAATTTGAAGGCAATTTTACACAGAGAATATCTGATCTCACTATTTACTACAACAATGTCTTGAAATTCTAAACCTTAACATTTTCTTATAAATAACGCCGAGCATTTTCTTTCAAACGAGTATCGTATTACATCATCAGCTCCTTAATTGACATGGAATTATGTATGGCAATATGACAATCACGTCATTAGTACGCAATATGAAGATACATTGCCTGATATAGGATACCTTCCGCAAGACTATTAGCAGAAATTACGACGGTACTAAATTGTATTATTATACCATTATACTCGTTTGAAAATAAGCTCAGCGGCTTCTACAGAGATGCATTATGGTGGTTATTTCTGAAGTAAAACTATTCCTTTCTAAATCACATTGGAAAATAAATACAACCAGCATGTTTTTCTACGACAATTCAATAATGTGTCCTCAGCAGCATGCCTAATTAGGAGAGATTTTTCTTTTTTTAAAGATTCCCGTTAGTATTTGAATTGAGGAGTAAAATACAGTGTTCTTTTGTATTCTTACTCCCTCTTTAATGGAAACTTGAAACCTGTTAGTACTGAGAACATATTTGAGTTCCAATTTTTCAAATTTGGGGGCATTTGGGAGCACTGAAAAAAAAAATCTGTTTTTTTTTGTGAAAGTGACATATATAATAGTTCCCAATATTTAAAACATTTACCTCCCTTTTCAAAAGTGGCAGTCAATATTCTATATCATATAATTGACAAAATCTGAAAACTACAAGATAAACAGCTAATCTAGGCGAACTGTCAAATTTTTTTACGCATATAAAGGAAAATATTATTATAACGTGAATATGTAAAAGATTTTTATCAGTTTTCATGAAGACGATATATTTATGAGAGATTTTTTATCTTATTTTGGGAAAGACCCTCAAAAAAGGGGCCAGTGTGAAAATGTGAAAAGCATTCTTGTCAGCAGCAAAAAGGCTAAGGAAATAGTTATCTGATGAATATATCATTAATTTCTTACATTATAATCAAGGGCAATTACTCAAGGACAAACATTTCAAGAGTTATTTCTCTCTTTTCAGAGCTGGACTGAGCATTATCCTATATAATAACATTTCCTCACTATTTCATCATAAACAATTGCCACTTACCTGGTCTTGGAGGCATGCCTTGTGGGGGCATGTTTGCCATGGAGCTCGGAGGTGGACCAGGGGGTGGGGGTCGAGCCATTCCTGGTGGCATGAAAGGCGGTGCACCCATCGGCCCTGAAAACATGAACATTTTATCATGTAATAATAATATCCTTTCTAACTCAGGTTTATGAAATTATATAGAAATATCAAAATAATTACATAAAAAAATAACTTTAATATGCACTAACAAGGTCACTACCTTAGTTACCTTGATAATAAAGATTTAACAATTACTGAATGAAAATATAAATCTGTTTTCAATTTGAAATTGAAGACTTCATTATTATTGTTATTATTTAAACTGTAGCAAATTTTTTTTACTCTTTAATGGTAGTAATAAAGCTGAGATAGCATTATTAAATTTAGAAAAGCGAAGTACATGATAAGGTTAAAAATTTTGATTTAACATTCTTACACTTTTAAAATACTGTTAAGTAACAAGGTAAATGAAAAAGAATAAAAAATGTTGTGTTTTTTTTGGTACAGAGAAAGAAAAATTTAAGAATACCTGGGGGAGGTCCACTGAATGGTGGCATCCCTGAAGGCGGAACAGGAGGAGGCATCATGGGCGGAGCTCCTGAAACAGGGGGCGGTATTGGTGCTCCCATTGGGGGGGGTACTGGAGGAGGTAACGATGTCTGTTGTGATGATACTGGTCCACCTATAAATAAATAATAAAAGAATATCACATCAAGGTCATGTATATATATTTATGGTTATGTTGTGTGTCTGTTTTAGTAGAAATTCATTGGTCACAAGTTTGATCTTTCACAGCTAAAACTTCTGACAAGTCTTTTACACATGACTTTAAAAACCAAAGTGCTTTATCCCTTGCATGATGAAGAACCAACCTGTTGCATCTCCTGGGATGGAGAGCATGCACAGAAGAAATGTGGCTGACAATAAAATTATGTTGAATAAACAACTTGTTTAATAAGTTTCTTTTCATTAGATTGTTTTTTTAAATTTTAACACTGACTTTTAAACATGTTTTTTGTCATTTTTGTCATATATCCACAGTTGATCCAGTGAAATGACTTTCATAGATAAATAACAACTTTTTCACAAATGAACAACTACTTATCCCTCGTGATTTCTTTATCAGCGATGAGAGACAAATGACCATTAAACTCAATGTTCAAGGTTAATTGTCACAGAGAAATTTCTTCTTGTCTGAAGATCAAACCAGTGACCTCTGGATTAATAATCCAATGCTCTTTCTATGGAGCAAACCATGCGTAAAAATTCAACATACATGTATGCAACCCTCTACATGGGAGCATTTCCAACAATTATAGTGTTTAATATTTCCTCCCAAAAATAAAGACATCACAATAACATTTTTACCTTTCTACAGTAACACCTCTCTGCAAGAACCAAAATCTTTTGTTTCCAAAAAGATGTTGCTCTGTCAAGGTTGTACTGTAGTTTACAGCTACATGTTGTTTCTAAAGTTACACTGTGTCAAATATCTTTAGAAATGAACAGATTTTTTATAATCAATCATATGAAATTCAATTAACTGATGATAAAATGTTACCTGGGCCTTGACCAGGGGCCATTTGCTGAACAGGAGGAGGTGGAGGCGGGACTACACTTCCAGCAGGGGCTGGAGGTTGCTGAGGGGGAGGGGCATCTGCAAATAATTGATGAGGTCTATCTGTAAGTGATAGTGGGTTCTTTGCTGCCATCATACGTTCTGAAAAACATAAGACAGGAAATATTTGAAAATTGTCATTAAATGGTAGTATTAAAGCTATTAATGTTCTATGAAAATCCTCAAAAAAACATTTTACAATATTCAAATTTTTCTATACCTCAAAGGGTAAACCACTGAGGTTTTTTACATAAAAGGGCCAAAAACAGTCTTTATAAAAAAAATTTTTTTGTATAAATGGATGTAGGTCAGGTACAAAATTTTGTGTACAAAATTTCAGTTCATTTGCTAACCCCACTTCTCATAGATAATCAGTTCTATTTCACAAATAATGAAATTGACCAAAATTGAAAATTTAAATAATGCCCACACTTATTGAAAATCTTACGCCCCCAGGGAGTTTATTAGAGAATATATGAGCCTCGTCTCGACAAAACCAACATAATGGGTTTGCGACCAACATGGATCCAGACCAGCCTGCGCATCCACGCAGTCTGATCAGGATCCATGCTGTTCGTTTACAAACTCTATTACAAGTAGAGAAACTGACAGCGAACAGCATGGATCCTGATCAGACTGCGCGGACGCGCAGGCTGGTCTGGATCTATGCTGGTCGCAAACGCACTATGTTGGTTTTGTCGTGACACGGCTCAAATGGTAAATTCTAATCTACTGTTTTGTAGTAATAATGCCACAAACTTCAATAAAAACAAATTTGCTTTTATTATCTACCAGTTAACTTAGTTGCCTTTAGTTATTAATTTGTGCTGCAAAACTAATTCATATCTAAAAAAGTATTTTCAAACTAATTTGTATCAAAAATAGTACATGTATTTTTTACTACCCGATGAAAGAAAATATTATTTTTGCCCATGGATCAAAGCAACATACACTCAACCAAAAATATAACAACTTCAAAACAATTCTTATAAAGGAAATTAGTTCTGAAGCATAAATGTCAATTAAAGTAATAAACAATATCTTAGTGGGAAAATAAATGTCACGTTTCCAATTTCCAGGAAAATTTGCAAAATGTTTTTTTATGGAATACATACACCATTTTAGAGCCAAAGTTCATCGCACTAGAAAATTTTACGTTACATATTTTCTTGATACAGTATCCAATTATAATGAAAGAATCATATTATGTTATTAAATTCTATTTGTAAGGCCAGCCTTGAAATTATCTTTGTTTCCCCTCCCACAACCCAATATGCCACTTTGGATAGGGTAGGTTGGCAGGCAGGCGCAGGAATCCAATGTTTCTGAATTTAACATTATTATTTATTAAAAAAAAATATGTTCAAAATTTTGAAGCAAAGTTTCAAAGTTTTATTTAAAAAAACAAAACAAAGATACTAGAGTGTATAATTCACAATGCAGAAAACATGAAAACAAATATGTGATTCTAAATTTTTTGAATTTCTAAATCTTTTGGGTAGCAGCGATTTTCGTGGACAGGTACCGGGAGAGGACACAAACAATATTTTATTTTAGGCCTTAGCTAAACCTCACCTGTTTAAAGGTTCCTATTTCCTATAAATAGAAATGGGAGGAGCAAATTTCCAATAGTAGCAATATTTTTGATAGGGGATGGTTAATGCAAATTAAGTTATGAAAACACAAACAAACAAAATCTCAGTTAGGGCATAAATTTCCTTTATACAATGTTGCTTCTAGAGGAGCACACTGTTTATTAACAACTTAGTTACCAGACCTAGAAATAATAATAATTGTAGCATTCCCAACCTGGGGGAACCAAAAGTGATAAGGTTTTGCAACCAGTATAGAGCCAGGCCAGCCTACAAATTGGTGCAGTCTCACACAGCTCTATACTGTTGGTAGCCCATTTCTTCGCTCCTTTTAAGGCACATTATGCCTTGGAAATAAATAAATTTTTACTTCTTAAGATAGAGAAAACATGAATGATATAATGTTTAGATAATTGTTTAACTGAATGTTACATGCTTGATACCTCAAGGCAGTGACAATAGTGAAATAATATGTCATAAAAGTAGCAAAATGTTAACAAAGTAGTATTTTGACTTCCATACAAAATACTAATTCACAGTAAGTGTACTTATTGCAAAAAGGCAACAAATGTACAAAATGGTTCAGGCAATTGGCCAATGAGTAACCTTTTGGATACTATAAAAGTACATCAAAATTAAAATGCTTTTGAAGAATAAAAATAAAAACATTAATGGGCCTTTAAATATATAAATGGCCTTTTCTAAATTCGAACCAGGGCGTGGGTTGAAGCTTTTCTGGAGTCATCAGCCTCACATCTATATTTCCTGGTAACATGTATGACACAAATTAATGGTTATTTCTAAGAAAAAAGTGCCAGAGAAAGGTTACTGAAACCTACAAAGCTAAAATAAATCAAGTTTAATCTAAGAGTTGCAACCATGATGTTTTCCAATACAACATTTTATATAAATATTAAAACCTGCATGTTTTATTTTTACTTTACAATGAATTGGTACCATATGTTTGCAATGATAAACATTTGTCACATACGTAAGAACAATAAATCATAAGCAAATAAATAAAAGTTAATTAACAAAACAAGATGCTTCCTGTTACGCACTGTTATCAACATCATTTGAGCCGCGTCACGACAAAACCAACATAATGGGTTTGCGACCAGCATGGATCCAGACCAGCCTGCACATCCGTGCAGTCTGATCAGGATCCATGCTGTTCGCTATCAGTTTCTCTACTTGTTATAGGGTTTGTAAGTGAACAGCATGGATCCTGATCAGACTGCTCAGATGCGCAGGCTGGTCTGGATCCATGCTGGTCGCAAACCCATTATGTTGGTTTTGTCGTGACGCGGCTCATTTATATTTAAATGACGTCAATTCTCCATCTAATGGCAAACAGGAAATCAATTAATTTCTTTGGTTCTCGAGATCATTTGACATTTTGTTTCGTTTATTAAGTAACAAATGTTGCGTTAAAAGTATTTTTGTTATACTCGACATTCTTGATCTACCGCAAACTTATATTTCTAAGAGCCTCTAATGAAAGACTGCAGTTAAATGTACCAGTTCATCAAGTTGTAAGGGTGACCACAGTTGTTAAGTTAACAGTGATTTATAAGCCCTGGTTTTTGTGACTTTACAGTCAAACGTGTATTAAACGACCAGGCAAGGGAAACACCCAAAATGGTTGCTTAATGAAACGGTCTCTTAAGACAGTCAGCATGATATAAAAGTCAAAATTTATAAATGACATCTTTTTATTCGGTGGGATTTGTTTTTCAACTTCATTTTAATATAAATGTTGAATAATAAGTACGCTCCGATAATCAAAATGGATGCAAATGTAAAAAATAATAATATTTATTGACAAAACAGTTTTGATCCATTACGTACATGTTTGACATTTTTTCCAGAACAAACTTCTCGATTGTTTTTCCTTGTCTCCATCACGAAAACCCTATTAGTGAAGATGTTTTCTATTGTGCATTTTTTCATTTGAAATAAACAAACTACATCTATTTGTTATGATTAATTTAATGGCTGATCAAGTTCAAGGTCAATTCAATGCAGTCTAAATGTCAACAAGCGAAGCGTATACACCATCTCAGTATGGGCGGAGCGTTGCATTGTTTATCCGATATTATTGGATAATACACGTCACGCGTATACTTAACTTCATTTGCATACGCTAAAACGGTATGGGAAATAGAGTTTTTCACATGTTTATTGTTGTGTTTTGATTGTTGACACTTGTGACATAACGAGGTGGCGTTCTCTAAAAACACAATTACTTGACAGGTAAAAGTGGTCGTTTAATGAAAAGATTGATGTCAATTAGGTGACTAATTAGCGGTCGCTGGTCGTGTTGAGCGAAAGTCGCTTAATACATTAAAGATATAGAGAGAAAATGATCGGGGGGAATTTAAAGTGGTCATTTAAGACAAAAGTCGCTTAATACACGTGGTCGCATGGGCAAGTTAGACTGTATTTCTGGTTTAAATAATTAATTTTCCACGACAAAACACATTGAATAGAGCATGAATGAAATTTATCCTGCAAAAATCTCTAAATGAGAAACTATAGAAAACAGGAGAGCAAAGATGGCTCTCACACATTTATGTAAAGATTTGATAAAAGTGCAGGTAATCTACTTTACTTCAGTAGGATTCCACCCACAGCAGGCACCGACGAGCAAATGTTTTGAATTTGAAATGAATAAGATCCAAGCAAACAGGTTACAAGAGTGAGCTAAGAATAACTATGGCAGTTAAATTTAGAGTTTTCATCATTTACAGATGGGCAATCCATATCATCGGTTGAAATGCTGTTAAAATCATTTGTTTTTTCAGACTGTATATTAAAATATCCCCATTTAACCTTGGCCAAATCAGCTATTTTCACTTGGCATAACCTTTGCCTCAGATAATAATGAAAACCCCGTACTTACTACTAATGATAGACAAACCACAATTGTCGTAATTTATCGAAGATCTTATATCCAATTTTTTTATAATAAGCTGAAATACATCAATAAAAACAACAAAACATTTCAACGAACCTGCGGCGGAACCATGCCTCTCTCCTTTAGAATCTTTTCGGAATGCGTACGATATACTAATCGCTCTATTGCACAAAAACTGTCCATTCATGGCTTCTATAGCGGAATCTGCCGCCTCAAAACTTGCGAAGTTGATGAACGCGTAACCTTTAGAGTTTCCGGTGTCTGGATCTCTCATAATCTAAAAATAGAAATCACAGAAATTATTTCGTGTTAAAATAGAGTACATACAGAGGATAATTAACGAGTGTAGGTTCAATACTGAATTTATTGAGTGAGTTGAATAAAATTATATAGTGCCAGCCTTTGGCGAGCATGATATTATTTTATTCAAAGATTTCAATAAATTTAGTAATGAAGCTAAATGAATTTAATATTCTTTTTATCACATATCAAAAATAAGTACTGTTTACACTAAAAATAAATAAATTTTTCATTGACATGCCATAGTGTAACGCTAACATTTAGAGCGTCCTTTCTTTATGTTTGTATAACATTAATGATGTCACTTCAAAATATATGCACGCTCATGCAATATCGCTATTACACAGTATATAAACGATTTGAACCCCAACCGGATCTTGTGAGAAGATTTTAGTGTCAGCCATATTCTGCCACTTCACTTGTTTACGATATTGGTATTTATATTGATACTGATGAACGTTAGGTTAGTAAATCTATATTTATATTGCGAGAGAGAAACTTTATTAAACGTCTAAGTTATGCAAAACATAAACGTTAGCACGAAGGCTATAAAATAATCGAAACTCACGAACAGCTTTCAGGTGATCAACACTGAAGACGAACAAAAATCCGTCTTATTCCAATGTTGATTTAGTTAAACATTGAATTGTGATATCGAACTACTAAAGTAATCAATAACAAACGATAATTTAGTCCTATGCATAACATATTGCTGTATCTTGAACATAAATTTAAGAGTTTTACCAAGGAGGTCATTTCCGTAAACTGAACGTCACTTGCTGGTGATTGTGAACCCTACTTGTGAGTTTACGAATTTTATCTGTACCCTGACTTGTGAGTATTTTTAAAGATTTATTGGAGAAAAAGTTTACGTTCATTGCGATTTTGTATCAATTATTGCCAGAAAATATAAATGATTGTTGAAGAATTTTAGTATATAAGGTGGGATCTAAGGTATTTACCGAGAATTGGTTTAACTGATAATATTGTTAATCATTTTTTTAATAAAATATATAATGCTATGTATATTTTTCTTTCGGATCACCATGGAAGAATACAACTGCATATACTGTTCAGTAAAGACTACGAATTTCAATGACATCATTGACCACATAATTATTCGCCATCCAGACTGCAACTTGAAAATAATAAATAATTATCAGAATAAAATTTCCTACTTAAAAAATTTCAACGTCACAGCCAATAACGTAAACGAAAAAAAAAGAAGTTTATAACACCAATAGCTGAAACACTGACAATTAAAATTTCAAAATTTCCCAAATATTCTCCGTTTAAAAAAATGCCAAAATTGTCGACGTCTATGAAAGATATACAAGAATAAAAGTCGTACATATCAGAAAAAGAAAGTCAATGAATTTCTGAGAATATAAAACAGCGTTTAAAAAAGCAGAATGAAATCAACGGTAGGTGTAAAACTTTCAACATGTTGAAATAAGTAATCTGCAAAAAAATCTTGTAATGATATTTCGAGGTTTTTTGATACGTGACGTTATATATCGGTCACGTCAAAACTAACAACAATGACGTTGAACTAAATATAAACAATTTATAGTACATATGTAATATTTTAGCTTTATATCTTTCCAAAGAAAAATGAATGGTAAGTGAAGGTGAGGTTTGTTAGTTAATTATTCCTATCAAGAAATAATTGACTTTCTGATTCGTATAAACAGCCACTTCATGCCGGTATTTTCGTAGACAGTGAAAAGTTTTAGTTACTTACATAGAACTAAAACATGTACCCTTCTCTTTTGACACAATAACTTCATATTCTGCACATTAAAATTTGGAACATACGACAAAAACACAATAAAAATCATCAAAAGTGACTCGCAAGTAATGGTTCAGTGAAAACACAAGTAGGGTACAGATCATTAAAATTGTTTTAGCAAGACGGGTACAGTTATCAGAAATGTCGCCTCTATTATTTACTATGTTTTATCAATATTCAAAGATATTTTCACAAGTGTCTATCCGGTAACATGAGGTAAAGACAATAAAGTTAAGATTCAGATATGAGTTATAGTGAAATAAAACAATTTTAGGCATACATTTGCTTGTGTAATCAGCGTGTGTTGACATAAACAAAATATGAGGCGAAGAGCACAGCGTTTTATGCGCATATATTTTACGAAGAAGGTTATGGATGTATATTTAAGCAAAGATAAATTATTTCTTAATATGATTCAAATGTTAACATACCGTAACATATTAAATTCAAGCCGATTTTTAATAGTTTAATGTGTCATCCCGCCTGATTGTACGTTTAGATGCTGAATTCTTCTCACAAGATCCGGTTGGGGTTCAAATCGTTTATATACTGTGTATTACGGAGTTGTAAAAGTTGCAAGGATGTGTGATAAAACATATTATTTCATGCTTTCCAGTGTATTACTTTAATATATCAGATGATTTTATTCTGATAAACCAATTGTGAAATTTATAGAATATAATTTTTAGAATAGCAGGACTATATCTGAATGTAAAGAATATCATAACTAAATGGAAAAACAGGCAAAACAAATGCCATAATACATATATTTTGCTTCTTTAGGAAAAGAATGTCAATGTCATCATACATGAGCATCTTTTATCGTTTCGCTTATTAAATGAAACTTTTCAATACTTGTAGCAACAGTAAACTTTAAATTATCTATTTTAAAGCTACTTCAAACTTTGATTACAGGAATCTCATCCCTTTCCTCTTGACTTAATATCTTTGTTTGTTTGTAGATACTAGAATCACTTCCTTCTGAACTGTAGGCCATTTCCTAGCCACATATTGAAAAAGTACCTAGTTTGGGAAATACTTAGTACCTTATGAAACCTCCTTTCTTGTTCTTTTGACAAAGAAATTTAACAGGTGTGTCATTGCTTATTCTAATCTAAGCACATAAAATAACAACCAAAACTTCAGTAAACATGTCAGTAGATAACGGAAATTTCAGTTTAATCAGGAATTTTCTCTAAAAAATTGGAGATAAAAATTAGCATAATTGCAGTCGGAAAATAGTCAAGATAGTCTGACCATGGTGACACTAGGAAAAAGCCTTTTAAGGTACATGTAGCTCAACAGCTTCTTTGTTTGTTAAAAGAATCCAAAAACTCTGGACAGGATTTGAACCCACACTTATGAAAGGTAAATGATTCAGCCACCAACCCACTGTAACAACTCAACTATTAAGGGCACTATAGATGATCAAATTCAAATAACTAAGTAACTTATCTATACAAAACTAACTTCATGGGTGAGATTGCTTTGAAAGACTTCCTAGAACAATCTTTTTAAATATGCCTTAAATAGACAAAGGGAGGTAATCCATTAGAATAACAATGTACTTGTTCTAACAAAGGTAGGTTATCAAATTTTGGATGGCTATGTACTACTGTTCTGAGAAAGGGAGATAATCAATTTTGAATGACTATGCACTTCTGTTTTGAGGTCTTAATGGTTATAATGTCTTTCAAAGTAAAATGATGTGATATAATATTCTCTGTCATTTTTTATTATTACTGACTAAAAGTCAGCGAAATCCTTGTGGCAAAAGGAAATGAAATCAATTCTTAAACAACTATTTCAGTTCTGGTTTTGATATGTTTACATTTAGTATGACAATCGATATACCAAATATTTACCTTAGGAGTTTGTAAGATGACGCCAAAGGCACTAAATGTGTCATATAGAAGTTTCTCGTCCACTTCTGGATCTAAATTACCGATAAATATATTAGCCCCGACATCCAGATTTCGTTGGTTTGCAGATGCCTAAAATAGAAACATACATACTAAGTTTTATTAATATCATAGAAAATAATGTT
This sequence comes from Ruditapes philippinarum, assembly GCF_026571515.1. Classification (NCBI taxonomy): domain Eukaryota; kingdom Metazoa; phylum Mollusca; class Bivalvia; order Venerida; family Veneridae; genus Ruditapes; species Ruditapes philippinarum. The sequence goes on from NW_026866382.1 coordinate 27,828, forward strand.
TGCAATATGCACAATTATATTCCTGTACTTCCAGGTATATCAATTTGACAACATTCCTGGTGCCGACATTTTTAGTTGTTGTTTTTTTTTGCAACAAACCTTAAACCCATACTTTTATTCTATTTAATCATAAATTATATATATTTTTTTGTTTTTTGTTTTTTTGTTTGGTAGAACAACTGATGATCATACCTGATGGAAAGCTACCTCACATGAAAGAATCCAAAGTCCCTGTCAGGATTCAAACCCACAGTGAGCAGCAAGTGGTTTGAACTTAATGACCTTAACTTAATGGCCAAAGACGCCCCCACCCCTTACTTTTTAAATTCGTAAAATTAAACATACATACATGTAGCAAATTAACCGTTACCACACTAAAAATCTTAAATAGACTTGTCATTTTTTTTTTCTGAACAAAAGCATTCATCAACTTTTGGGAAATTTTTATGCGTACAGTGAACAAAGCAGAATTGGGTTTAACAAACCTTCAAAAACTTTTTTTTCTTTTTCTGGATAGAATCTTCATAATAAATCTATTCACACAATTCCAACACATATCAAAATACATCAAATTTGTTAAGCGCAGGATAAACACGCCATTTGAGCGATCAAAATTTGAAATTCGTTACAAAATTCATTACTTTCTTAACTAACCTGAAACTTACCTTTATTCTATTAAATGATAGAGTAAAAAACTAAAATGTACCTTATTCACTCGTATAGGTTTCCCGTACATTTTGATCATGTTCATAATTTTGATTGCGTAATCTGCATCTTCCTCTCCCATAAACTCTACAAAACCATAGCCCTGATGTGCCTGAGTTACCCTGTCTTTCGGCATATGGACATTCACTATAATACACAAAAACGAGTTATTACACGATGAACATATTAACTCGTATAAAGTTTTCTTCTGGTTCAATGACAACACAAAATGTTCGCTATTAATGTATTATACACAAACACCCAGTATTACCCATTGTTCGAAGTTTTCTGGACCAATGACATCAATGATCATTGTGACAATTTGAAACATTCCGTGTGCGGGTGCAGACATTTTTATAGGTTGTTTTTGCAACAATCCTTACTCAACCTTTTTATAACGATATACATGTACATTCTTTTACATTTGTGTAATGCTACCAGAAAATTTGTGCATTAAATATGCACCTATATTATTATTTTAAATGATTTCATAAAAATGCAGAAATTAAGCAGTTTAATAAAGAAATTGATATTTGTCAGTACTGGTTGCCTGGTAAAATTAAAATTAAAGTTTTAGGGAAAAAATCCCTACATTTAATCATCACCTTAGTGCAGTAACAGGTTAACTTCTATAAATTATATAAGGATTTAACCATTTACTGCACAGAGGTGACAATATGTCAGTAAATCTGTAAATATATGCACATGCAGAATGATATGGAACATTTGCCCATATAAACAGAGGAGTGGGATTTTTCGATTCCTGCTATATATGTCCTGAATAGCTCAAAATTGCTTGTGCACCTATCAAGTAACATGCGGGGTTTAAACCTAGAAAGTTAGATCACTTACCAACAGGACCTGCCTGCAGAAACAGTTCCCAGAGAATAGCTTCAGATACCTTCTCATCAAGACCGCCCACATAAACTGTGGCATCTATAAATAGAATTCAAGCATATTTCATTTCCACTTCTTTGAAAGATGTTTGATATACTCATGGGAGAAATCGAGAAATTAATGTATACTCCTTTAAGATATTTTGATAAAGCTGAAAATACTGCTATGTCATTATTAATAACAAAGAAAAGTAAGAAAACCTATATTTAGTCTCTGTGACTAAAATAAGTCACTGTGAAGAAACATTACATGTACATGGCCTTTGCTGGTGTTTATGGAGTACTTTGTCATTCTGAATGACACTGAAGATACACACTCTAATAATTACAAATTGGGTAATTTATTTAAACAATTATTTTGTTGTACGCAGCTCTAGATTTCAATTTGAGTAATTGGACAATATAGTGCATATTTATGCAAATACGCAGCTAAAAAGCTTATCTGGAGCTCTGAAAAATTTTAAGGTGGTATTGGCAACATGACTTACCTGCTGCTTTTCAAGCACAACACCAACAGGCTTTTCAAAATCCTGACGAGTATTTTGGAAGATTTTGGGAAATGACTTGTTTGATTCTAGTGGTAAAAGCATTTAAGAGCTTGCCAGTATCATTAATTAGTTCTAAGTAAGCAAGTCATTAATTGTTTTTACCAAGGACTGCTTGACAAAGATGCAGGGCATCATGTTTGTATGCATTGACTAGTCTAGTATTCAAGGGGAAATATGAGTTGTCAGAAAACATGAACAGGTGTACAAGGCCATTTATGGTAAAGAGGGAAAGGATACAAGGCAGCGCAATGATGAAAATCACAGTGTTTATTCAAATAAACCTAGAATGATTGGACCAATGCTCAGCGTAAAAAGACAATATTTTAGATTAAAAAAAAAAAATTGGTGTCAACTTACATGTACCTTAATGTTATATATATGTCCATTTTCAAGACCCAATAACAATTGCTTACATTTCGCTAATCACATAATTACTTACTTGGCGGGAGCTAAATCTAGCCCTGATAAACATGTGCCGTTTAAGTGAAATTGTACCCTAGCTCGGCGTACTGTACTAAATGATCCAGGTTTGATTTTCAAAATATTTATTTTCCAATGTTATGAAGAAAACATACTTAATAAATTGTAACAAGCAATAAGTCAATAAATTTATTTGTACTTTTTTTTCTTTTGGCTTATTCCTGTACCCTAGTCTCATAAAATTTCAAATGTTAGTATTTTTCCGCCTTTTCCGAAACATAACACGGACAGTAAACATATTACTACATATAAGTTTAAACATATAATCGTATCAACAGACCAACATATCATTAAGATATTAATTGTATTTTTCCAAATAAAACAACCAGTCACTTATCAGATATCATTATATTCATGTAAGAATGTGTAAATCTATGTTATCATATTATTCCTCTGTTTTTAAATAGGTATTACATACAGTAGCCACAAAGTTTCACAAATAAGACTTATATCTATGTCAGAAGAGGAAGGTAGGCACCAGGATGAGGTATCACACCAAACCCAGTACAGCTCTGCTGGTCATACAAATTTTACAGACACAATCATCGGCAGGGGTCGTTACACAGCCAGATTGCCAATCCTGAAAATAGCTTGGGGTTTGAGGGACACAGGCCCTTAGCAGGGTCAAAGGGCAGTGCCCCTGTATAGGGCTCAGGGGGGCAAAGCTCCATTGACAAAAATGGATTTTAAGCATTTTTATTTTAGACCATTCCAGACTGCATATCCAGGACTTCTTTTACTTCATTTGAGCAATGATAATGAATGATTTTTTTAGATAACTTTTTTAGTTTTGCCTTTTGTTACAAAATTTATGCTGGGAAGTGCACTAGAATAGTTTTTTTTTACATTGCCTATGACTTTGAAATATTACCCGAGTTCTCAATCAATTATCTGGACAAATTATCTATCGAAAACTTAGTTCGTACATTTTAATTTTTCCCTCGCGCATAACTCTTCTTACACATATCGAATTTCTCTTCTTTTTGTTTCTTTTTTGGCCGTGCCCAGATGTTCAGTGGTATGTGTAAGAAGAGTTCTGCATGAGGAAAAAATTAAAATGTATGAACTAAGGTTTTGGAAATTAAAAATACAAACGTAATTTTCGGTGATAGCGTTCAACATTTTAAAACAAATTCTTGACATGAATGGACACACAGTCATTATTTTTGATGGCCTGATAATAAAATAATATATTTGCCAGGGCTGTTACCTCATCCCACCCCTGAAAAACTCCTCAGATTTACATCGCTCTCAAGTGACCATTTTGGCTTTGAATCTGGATTTCTCAATTGTTCTGGATTATTACGAACCCTGGTCGGACATTGGATCAGCCACCATTGCTGTACCAGAGACACACTGTCTCGGGCAAGGGAGCTTCAGGGGTGAATTTTAACTGGCTTTTAGCAAATTAAACCTTCTTAAATTCTTTAACTGACCTTCAGACTTATTAGTATATTTAGATGCAACAACCCTTGCCTTATCATATGTGGTTCTTCGTTTTTTGAAAGGCTCTAGTGCTGGTGGTTCTAGAAAAACTTTTGCCAGACTTTTTGGTACCATTCTGATTTTAACTAGCATAATTATTCGGAACCTTGCTTGAAACTGATGCATCTTTTGACACATCATATTCATAGTGCTAGATTCATAAAAAACCTTTCAAATTTTCATGCTTAATGGCAGATATTGTATATTAACAAAGATAACTTGAGAACGGTATGGACTTTATTTAGACCTTAGTCTATCCTCTACTATACCGTGGTCATGTGACTTCGAAGGAATTAAACGCACCAGGATAAAATCACGAATGATGTAAATAAAAGAACCAGTGTCCTAAATTGGATATTCTATCAAACATTGTCAGATATTTATACAGAAATAATATTTCACGCCAAGCATTGGTATAACTATATGCTGAACATTTGTCCACCCACTCAACATTGGTTAGCAGACTAAAGTTAGCTTTACACCTTGGATAACATTACTGTTATAAAGGTGATCCAACAATTGGAACAAAACTTTGATAGGGCTAATGGTTTAGTAACAATAACAAATGGCCTTACCATTGTTTCAATTTGTATTTAGATGGGTAAGTCACATGTATACAATATCTTGCAAGGTTCAACAGAAATTTAAACTGTTGACCTTTTTGCAGGTTCAGATTTTTGGGAAAACTGCATGATTTTAAATACAATTTCCTCTGGGATAGGCCCTTTTAGGTTTCTGTTACATAATGTGAAAAAATCTCTGCAAACATTTCTTTGTTACCGACCGAAATATGTGAAATTACAAATAATTGTACCCCACCCACTATTTTACAATGGTCGAGTAAAATCCTTTAACCCAGAAAACATTTATATCGTTATGTTTTAGCAAAAAAGTGATATAAAATAACTTTTAATCACAATTGACGCCTTGTAAAATGTACAAACTCTCAAAACATGCTTCAAATCATGACCAAACCTTGATTTCTTTCTGCAATTGGCCCGGCAGCCATGTTTACGACGCCATGCAAACGTAAAATAATGCTGACTTAAAAATGCAATATCGTTATCGTCTGATCAAGATGGATGGATGGATGACTGAGACAGTGGTAAAGAAATGCAAAGTTTACATAGCCAATATTCCCTGATATGGCAAGTTACTTTAATCATTGTTCAATGTTTTATTTTTAGAGACAGTGCAATGGATCCTTATATAATTACACCTTACAACATTAATTTCAGATGTAATGACTGGCCGTGTCTTTAACTTGTAAGTGAAAAACACAATTAAAAGGGTTTCTGCTTTTATGTTCCACCGAAGAGATTTCATAATTCTAATCGTATTAGCAGGGATTAAACTCAACCATGTATGGCCAATTACTACTCACTGCCACTGACGACTAGGCCTACATGTATTTGACAAACTTACCAAGGGAATCGTATAAATCGGATCCCACCTTTTTACAAATGCAGCTCAAGTCAAGCATGACCACACACATATGTATCGTAAGACTCTTGGTAAAACAGAACAGAGCGCCGGGAATGGGAAATCATTAAAAAAAATGGTTACGTCACAGAATTAAAAACGTCATTGACGTCGTTGTTATGAAATGTTAGTATATCGTAAGGAACAAAACATGGCTGCCGCAAAGAAGAAGCGGTCATTATTTTCTCGATTTTTCACGTTTATTATTTGCGCATCACTTTGCAAGGATAATGTTAACGAGATTGTTGTTACCAGAATATATCCAACCAATCAAATGGGAGAAATGAATGCTCAAACGGATACAATCAAACAGGACGAGGCTAACAACAACAACGGCATTGATGTATACATGAAGAAAGCTTTTCACAAAGAAAGGAAGAGAAAGCGGCGTTTCTGGAAACTTTGCAAGAGTGGGGGAAAGATGAAGAACGGAAAAGAAGGTGACGGTGGTTTTGGAAAAATCGGAAGCAAGGTCGACGAAAATGTAACAAGAGGGCCAACAACTTTGATCGATTTGGAGGATTATGGAGATGATTAAGTCAACATCAGATTTTTAAATTTAATTTTAACAGAAAAGACATACAAATAATAATTTATCTATTATCAGTCATTGTTTAATCTTTTAAAGGATAACATTTTAGAAATAATTGTAATTTTGCAGCAAAGAATGCATCATTTAGAATATTTATTTATTTATCATTTAGACATTCCTACAACAAGCAATATCTTAGAAATACCGCAAAGGAAAAACAACTTTTTTTAAAATTGTTTGGTGTATTTGTGTGTGCAATATATACTTGCAAAAATAAATTAAAAATATTTGAGCCGCGTCACGACAAAACCAACATAGTGCGTTTGCGACCAACATGGATCCAGACCAGCCTGCGCATCCGCGCAGTCTGATCAGGATCCATGCTGTTCGCTATCAGTTTCTATACTTGTAATAGGGTTGGTTAGCGAACAGTATGGATCCTGATCATACTGCGCGGATGCGCAGGCTGGTCTGGATCCATGCTGGTCGCAAACCCATTATGTTGGTTTTGTCGTGACGCAGCTCATTTACATGTATTTCTTTGTGTTTTTTTTATTATAAACTGACGCATGTCATTGGAAATGTATGAACATTTGATTGTTTCTTTTTATTTCTAGTTTTGCTTGCTAATAATATTGTTGTGATGTATCAAGAATAAATTCATAAAGTTGAAAGCACCATGTTTTTATTGTGTCTCTACCTAAACATCATTCACATCATTACCCTAACCCGAAAGATAAAATGTTGAGGGTAATGATGATGATTATATTTATTTTTGTAAATGCAAAAAGTGAAAAATTAAAGAAGTGGACATAATTTTCTTTTATTTTGATTGATCTATATATCTTCCGTTAATGTCAAACCTCTTGCGGGGACGTAGACATGTAAAGATGAAAGAGACTCATAAATGAAACATGATTATGAATTAAAAATCGGCGGTAGCCATGCTTCATTTTGGAGTTGTGTACATGCATGGAAGTAAGTTTCCTTTACTCATACTCGTATAGCATATATTTATAATTACGTTTTTTATTATTTATTATTTATTTTTTTTAGGGGTGAGTGGGTGAGTTTGCTTTCAGTCGTTACGTTCTAATTCTACCTAACATACAATTAAATGAGTATACATACTGCATTTTTTCTTAAAGAAAGGCACTAACTAAAAGAAAGCGTGAGCGACTATAAAATATAATCTGTGGCATACAATTTCAGTAAATTTTGTGCAATGACAAGTTATTCAATCACAAATGACGTAACCATTGTCCCTTCTAAATTCCTTTGCTAAATTGTGAGGTAAAACTTGTATTACACTGCCTTTACGTTTGATATCAGACGTACATTGCATTATATGAAAACTTTATAGCATAAAATATCCAGACATTTTTTTGGCAGTTTAATCATATTAATAAAGTAATATTTCAGACAATGATTTAATATGACGCCTTAACAAATCTCAATTATTTTGTAGAATTTGTTGTTAAATGTGCTTGGTGTATTTTGGTTTAATTACACTCGCCACCGGCTGCCCTCCAGAAGTGCATTAGTCATTTCATATTTAGAAGGATAGTGCAAGATACAGATACAGAAATATTTCACAATTCAAGAAGATTCTCCTGTTTCTTTAACTTGCAAAACGTATAAGCAGCAAATAAAGCACTCATACATGGGAACTCGATTTAAAAGTCTCATCCGAAAGATTGATTAGTAATTTTAATTGGCCAGCCGAGGAATTGAATTCACAATGTCGAGATTTTGCGCTCTAACCGATTGGGCTATGCGGGCTGGCACTTATTTAATTTTTAAAATGTGCTATTCAAACCGTCGTACGACATTCAGTGCTTTCAGCGCTTTGATCTAATAGTTAGTATTTACAATATCTTTTATCTTTTGAATCATTACAACATTTATATTTAATCATCGAATCCCAAAAGAAGTTTCAAATGGATATTAAATGAAAAATTACATATATTATAACCGAAGATTTCTGTCCTTTGCTCTAATTGTCTGATTAACTGTGAAACTTTGGAACGTGTGTTCATGTACATAGAGAATAATAAGTTGGTGCCGTGGATGGAGAAAGTTTATCTGGCGAGGCGGAGGAATTTATTGGGTGAGCCGAATCGCTCAAGTAGTTTTGGAGTTATAATCTAGACAGAATTGAAACGGATGCAAGGGCGCACGGATGCACGGACGGAGACCATTTTGTAATATTCCCACTTCGTCTTTAGATAATAATAATAATAATAATAATAATAATAATAATAATAATAATTTTACTATTGCTCTTATTTTTACTACTATTACTATTATTATTATTTATTATTATTATCATTGTTGTTGCTGTTGTTGTTATATTTCTCTTTGAAAAAGATATAGATTTACTAAACTTTTTGTTAGGGAGCAAATTTATTTTAATGGTCCTTTTAGAAACAGGTTGTTAGACATATGAGCCGCGTCACGACTAAACCAACATAGTGCATTTGCGACCAGCATGGATCCGGACCAGCCTGCGCATCTGCGCAGTTTGATCAGGATCCATGCTGTTCGCTGTCAGTTTCTCCACTTGTAATAGAGTTGGTAAGGGAACAGCATGGATCCTGATCAGACTGTGCGGATGCGCAGACTGGTCTGGATCCATGCTGGTCGCAAACCCACTATGTTGGTTTTGTCGTGACGCGGCACATTATAAGCTAAATGTCCACCGGAATGCGAATAATTCTATTCTCTGTACAACGAACCATATCCATCTAATGTTATCATGTCGTCGGTAATATCTGGTGATAACTTTGTTTAAATGAAACATAAAACTTCGAAGTCAAGACATTTGTTTTTTATGTGCTCTAATTTGTTTCAAATACTTCTTATGGGGTAGGTGATGATGGGAATGATGTACTGTAAAAGTCGTAATAAATGGTGCATATCAACGTTATCATTATATATACGATTTAACCCAATACTTAAATACAATATTACAAAATCAGTGTCTACTTGTTGAAACCCTTACATATCTATCTCGACATTTCGTTATTTCGATCTTTTTTGACGTACCCGATGATTTCGAGATAATGAGATTCGAATGTATTACCAAAGAAAACTAGAAACATTTTTTCCTTTCTTTAATGTCATGCGCGTGGTTATAATTGACAAAAAACATGCATATATATTTTTTTTCACGTTTTTTTTAAAGTGATAAAAGTACTCAATACCAAACACAAACAAACAAAATTTATAATATCCAAAAGAGTTTTCTTTTTTTCTTTAAATGTATTTTAAAATGTTATCTTTTGCAAAATGAAACAATGTGTGAACTAAGAGTAAAAGTAGATATAAGTAAAAAATAATCAATTAAAAATCAGTTCCTTTCTGTTAAAATAAAGTGTAAAAATCTGATGTTGACTTAATCATATCCATAATCCTCCAAATCGATCAAAGTTGTTGGCCCTCTTGTCACATTCTCGTCGACCTTGCTTCCGATTTTTCCAATTTCACCGTCAACTGCTCCCCTCTGCTTCCCTCCACACTTGCAAAGTTTCCAGAATCGCCATTTTCTCTTCCTTTCTTTGTGATAAGCTTTCTCCATGTCTACATCAATGCCGTTGTTGTTATTAGCTCCGTCCTGTTTGATTGTATCCGTTTGAGCATTTAATTCTCCCATTTGATTAATCGGATAAATTCTGGTGACAACAACCTCGTTAACATTATCCTTGCAAAGTGATGTGAAAAAACGTGAAAATAATGTCCGCTTTTCTTTTACAGCAGCCATGTTTTGTTTCTAACGATAAACTAATAATGCATAACAACAACGTATGTGACGTATATAAACATTGTGACGTCATACTCGACGCCCATTTTTGCGTGTCATGGTGAAACAGTGCGATGGACAAAGTTAAACAGTAAGTATAATGATGACAAAATCTCTAAAATGAACTATACTGATATTCAATTTCTATTTAGAAATTTACATAATTCCAAAATAAATAAACAACAAGAAATTTTATGATTATAGTCAAACAAATTGTCCATTATAATTGTTTCGAATTCTAATACTTTTAAATTACATTTTTTGCTTTTATTGATCGTCGAAAACTGTTAAATTTTATAATATTAGCTGCAAAATGCGTAATATACGGTAGAATTTTCTTCCGTGCACGTGAGTAGCTGATAATTCCCCACGATAAGGGAATTTAGGTCATATAAACGACGTACTCAATTAGTTTCAGAGAGTGTTTCCCTTTCCCCCGTGGTCTCCTCTTTCGCAAACATATTTCAAAAAGTATATATTATTATAAAAAAGAGAACAGGTATGATATACATGTATGGGGTCATGGTTCTATTAGATCATCTTTTTGGAATCCTTAAGAAAGTTTCTATTTTCAAGCCAGACATTGAACATATCTCTTTTGGAACTCATCCATTTGACTACAAATCTGGATTTTATTAATAAAATATGTCATATAATGCCGCTCGAATAGAAATATATCCGTCCCGAGAGTACTAACCCTTTGGCGGTAACGATATTTTCTGGAAACACATGTCTGGTATGCCAGAAAAAAATGATCCTATAGGCACAGGGCATTTAGGATTATATCATAATACTTATATACGTAACATACGTTGTTGTTATGCATTATTAGTTTATAGTTGGAAACTAAACATGGCGACCGCAAAAGAAAAGCGTTCTTTTTTTTTCACGATTTTTCACATTTATTATTTGTGCATCACTTTGGAAGGATAATGTTAACGAGATTGTTGTCACAAGAATATATCCGGTCAATCAAATGGGAGAATTGAAAGCTCAAACGGATACAATCAAACATGACGAGGCTAAAAACAACAACAACGGCATTGGTGTATACATGAAGAAAGCTTATCACAAAGAAAGGAAGAGAAAACGGCGATTCTGGAAACTTTGCAAGTGTGAAGGGAAGCAGAGGAAACGAAAGGAAGGAGCAGTTGACGGTGATATTGGAAAAATCGGAAGCAAGGCCGACGAGAATGACTTACCAAACGATGTGACAAGACAACTTTGATCGATTTGGAGGATTATGGACATGACTAAGTCAAAATTTTATTATACATTTTTCAACATCAGTTGTTTAGGGACAATGATCAATTAAACACATCCAAGTATCATTAAATCATTTTAAGACTTTTGTGGGGTTTTTTTGGCAAGGATAAAATGTAAATGTTCTAAAAAAGTCAGTGCAGATAGGATATTGTTTTTGATGACGGTTTCATAGACAATGGAATTCAATCTTATCAATTCAGAAATAAATTTTGAAAAGATATTTATTTTATATTTATTAAATTCAATTTAAGTCAATGCAATAATGTATATCCTGATACCGTTTTCTTTCACTAACCATGCCGTATAGGGGAGCTCCGAAGCTATTTTATGAGCCATTTTGCAAATAAATCGGACAAATAAGTAGGGGATGGTGAGCTCTAGAAAATGCTTTTTTATTGGAAAATACATTGAATCCTTGAAGAGGAAATCGCCGCGCGGGCCTCATACTTATTTTAGAATTCACCCTCCAACGAAATCAGCCAATGGGTAGGTGTGGAATGTCATCGAAACCGGATGTCAAATCTTTTGGATCACAATATTGCACGGAACTCTCAGCATATATAATGCATTTAAGTCCAAATAAGTTATTCCAACTGAATGATCGTCATCTTACAATGAAATTGCAATTTCCTCTTTTTTAAGTTATGTCTATTATAATGGTTATTCAACCTCGTTTATCAGAATTTATCTCCAGGATTTTTGTTATCATCATAATCATATTAAGATAATTAGGCGGTTGGATCGAAAAGAATATTTCAGTATTATAAAGTTAGTTGTCAATGGCATAATAATAAACAAGACACGCAATAACTTATATAAATTTATGGGGGATTTAACCGACAATACAAAGGTTAATTAAAGCCATTGTTTATGGTGGCTGATTTGTGCCTTTCGTGTTTTCGCTCCGCGACCCCGCCAAGCTAAAAGTCGAAAATTAACAAGTAAGAATGGCTGAGCGAAAACACTCTAATAAGCACCCTCGCTTATAAGCGTGTTTTCACTCCGCGCTCCCGCCGTTTTATTTCTTAAATCTCGCCCGCGCCCTCGCGGCACAGACACTTGGGGTTTGGAGCTCAAAACGCCTTTAAAATCCAAATAAAATGCATATTTGTCAATCCCAGCACATGTACTGATCATATATATCAAAAAAACTTAATATAAGCCGTTTTGAAAAAATTTCATATTTCAACATCTATAATAATACACAAGATAAAAATGTTCGCCGGAAAAAATCCGCACCCCTACCGTCATAATCACCATGTATTTTATTCCATTTCCAATATTTTCACATAATCCTTTGGTCCATCGACACAGAAGATATAATTCTTCACGATGATGGTCAATTTTTAACTTCAACGGTAATATAAACAACGCAACAGCCGAAATAAACATCAATATTATCGCCGTTTTTTTCCAACTACAAAATCTTTCGATAAATTCAATGGACCAGACGGCTATGAACGAAGCTATCCGATTATGTGGCCCCAGCTTTGCCGTGTGCAAATTGCGCAGCGCGTTTAAGTGTGGGAACCACATAATCGGATGGCTTCGGTCATAGCCGTCTGGCACGTTTGAATTTATCGAAAGATAATGTCATTGAAGGAAAACGGCGATAATATTGATGTTTATTTCGGCTGTTGCGTTGTTTTTTTTTTTTTTTTGATATATATGATCAGTACATGTGCTGGGATTGACAAATATGCATTTTATTTGAATTTTAAAGGCGTTTTGAGCTCCAAACCCCAAGTGTCTGTGCCTCGCGGGGCAAAGTTTTACTTATTAAACTTCGCCCAGCGCCCTCGCTAATAAGCGTGTTTTCGCTCCGCGCCTCGACATTTTAACTTGTTCATTCTCGACTTTTCGCTTGGCGGGGTCGCGGGGCGAAAACACGAATGGCACAAATCAGCCACCAAAATTGTTTATTTTTTGTTAACAGGAGAACTTTAATAAGCTGTAAAATCAGACATTTTCGACAGGTCAAAATTTCACGAAATTAATATAACCGGCTAATTGGCGAGATTAAAGGCTATAAAGCTATATCTTTGAAAATGATCACCGTTAGAATTATATTGGTTCCAAAATCTCATGGTCGATTCTCGGAAAAGTTGTAACATTAAATGTTATTTATTGTTGTTTAACACACATGAATAATGTAAGTAAACAGAATATAATGTTTTGCGACAAAAATATTATTCTGCTATTTTATGTATGATTTATCCGTTTAGCAATGATTTCTTGCATACGCAATAGCTTTTGAGGCAATTTACTACCATATTTATATCATTCAAGCATGTTGGAACTACATGTATTCTTTCAAAAATTCAAACTATATTTTTTGTAGCATATGCCAGTATAAAGCTTTATACACTACAATATAAATATTCGCAAATTTCTGATTTCTACTAAAGCAAACATCGCGAAAATCTTTAATTCTTGCGAATTATGTATGATCACACTATTAAAACTTGATACACAGTTAATCTGAAAACTAATGTTGAGAGAACTTGTGGGTCAACCCTTTTGCCAAATATGTCATGTCATTGTATTGTAACTGTCTACATGTATGTATATGTCTTATTTTTGGCAATAAAATATGTTTAAATCAATCTGAAAACAACAACAACAACGACGACGACGACAACAACAACAACAAAAACAACAGTTACAGCCCCCACACAAAAACAAACAATCAAAAACCGGCAAATTTTATTTTAAATATTAATACTTAAGATAATAATTTAACAGGTAGCGACATTCTTCATTGATTGACAATGTAAAGAAACATTTTTAGAACCTAATAGAAATTAGATACCTGATTTTATCAAGTGCACACATCTATCAAAGGTATTTTCACATTTTTTCACATGTACGTATCTGTCAACCGTGTTTTCACAAATTTCACATGTACAAATCTGTCAAGCTTATATTTCATCCGTATTCATTTGCCTTCGTTTGACTTTGATCAACTTGAAAAGACAGAAAAAGATAACGACACCAGCGGACACAATTAATATAACTACTTCGGTGGGAAGTTTTACGCTCGCATTCCCACCTCGTACAGACTCATCTGTTGGAATAACCTCATCTGTTGGAATAACCTCTTCTGATGTTATCTGCTTCTTGACGTCTTTGATTTTCTGTCTGACAGAAATGCTGTAAACACCGAACATGCAGCTATCTACAATGAGTTCATTCACCTCGTCTATACAGGTAGTGACGCCCACGCCTGCGTATCTTAAGTTAGCAAAGGTCAAAACTAAACCGGTTTGGTTTAACACAAAAACTCCACTCCCTACTTTGTTAAAGTCAGAGCTTTCCATTTTCACTCTGTAACATAAGTGAACTTTATTTATCTGAATTGCAGTCGTCTGTTTTGAAATTGCTCCACCGCTGTATAGAATTTCTAACATATCCTTACCCTTACTTTTGTTAAATGGTTTGTAAAGCTTTCCAGAAATAAGCTTCGGTTTTGAGTTATCTTGAAAAAATGATGTCACCACTTCTACTGTCGAGACTCCGGTGCTCATCTTCAGAACACTTATTTTGTTCAGTAGCTTGGACACTTTTTCAAGCAGATCGCTGTAGGTGGATTTTGATTTTGTCATCGTTAGAAGGAGGACATCAGTGTGTTCTGCTAATTTCCACAGAGAGAAAGTGAAATTTACGGACAAGCTAGCAACTGTCTTTTCGACGATGCCCGTATAGGCCCTGTAATATGCGTCTTTTTCAATGTTCTGCAATCTACGAGAACGAATCACCTCCAAGACAATGGTAAAGGATACGTTAGTCATTTGATGAAATGTTGGAAAACACGAGCCGTCTATAGGATAGAAATTAGCTGGACAAAGCACAAGTCTGCATAAAGCCTGAAAAAAGAAGTTTTTAAACCTGTATTATATGGTATATGCAATTTACACATACACTTAATGTTTATATGCTAATTACACTTTATGTTTGTACGCTCATTACACATACACTTGACGTTTATATGCTAATTACACTTGATGTTTGTAAGCTCATTACACACACATTTGATGGTTATATGCTAATTACACTTGATTGTTATTTGCTAATTACACATATAGTTGATTGTAAAATGCTAATTACACATACATTTGATGATTATACACCAATTACACTTACACATGACTTATATAATGCTTATCACACATACACGTTAGGTTTATATGATAATTACACAAACACTTGAAGTTTATGCGCTTATTACACATACACTTAACGTTTATATGCTGATAACATATATTCTTGATCGATGTTTATATCTTAATTACACAAACACTTGACGTTTCTTTATCCTTATTACACTTACACATGACGATTACATGCTAATGACACATACACTTGATGTTTGCTACTTACACACATACTTGATGTTTTTTTGCTAATTACACATACTGTTGATGTATATATGCTAATAACACACATACTTGATATTTATTTGCTAATTACACATACACTTGACTTGTATATGCTTATTACACATACACATTACTTGTGCTGTATATGCAAATTACACGTACACTTGACGTTTACTGTTAATTACATATACACGTTGCGTTTATAAGTTAATTTCATTTGATGTTCATACGCTAATTACACATACACTTGATGGTTATATCTCATGACAGTAAATAGCTTAAACATTCTATATGATCATATGTAAACAGTTATTTGTATATATCACCAGAGCCGTTGGGCCGTTCCTTGTTTTCATACTTTCAAATACTAAAGAATGATCAGGTATGATTTAAGAGGTGTAAAAATTAAGTGCATAATGCATTACGTACTGGTACCGTTTTATAAATGGGTATAAAACCCTGCTCGCACTTCTCTCCGCTTCCCTTTTCAGTAAAAGAAATATTCAGCAATTCATGTTTGGACGAGTTGTACCGTCTTATTGTTGATATATGTCCACTTTTTGTTACAAAGTTCAATTGCAACCTATAACCTATTCCTGGCGTGTAAATTTTTTCACAGTTAGCTTTGAATAATTTTTTGTTGTTGCACAAGTAACAGGCGATGTTATTATATACTACGTAACCTTTGCTATTCTGACTTTTGGAAATAACGGGCAGATGGTACCTTGTGCATACTGTTTTAGTATCAATGTCGGTGCCGTCCGGGCATGATTTGACGTCAACTTTTCTACATCTAGTAACAAGGTGGGCCACCTGCTTTTCCGGTTGGTAAATAGAATTAGAACCAAAAATGCCTTGGCCTGACGTCATATACTCTAGTATACGGTATGGATCATCAGTATCTCCTAGCAGATGATACCCGTTAAAAGAAGTAAAAAATACGTCCCATTGTATGACGTCATTTTTGACGTCATTTCGTTCGTTACAGAGTAAACAATATTCATTTGTGTACGTGTAGTTGGTTTTTAGCGACGTCACTGGGACAACTAGATCAGGTCCAATATTATTAACCTTTAACGTTTTTATTTGGAAATCAGCATTGCATTTACTTTTGATGTCGTCTGCGCCGTTGAAATCCTTAGGGCACTTTGCTATCATTTTGTATGCTTGCGGGTACTTATCTTCCTCCATATGGAAGTCTTTGCTTACTGCCTTAGATCTTACACAAGATAAGTTGCCAGTTTGGTTGTCAGTGGCCTCGTCGCGCGATAACGATCCATTATCCTCATGTACGTGTTGCTGAAAGGTTGCGTTCAGTTTTTCAAACCATTCGGATATATTGAATAAAGTATTATCTTGTGTTATATTCTTATCGGTAAACAGACGGCCAATATAATAATCCGGACAACAGTTGCCAAAGTCCATGCAGTTTGTTTCACAGGAGCATGCCTTGCAACAATTTGGAAGCGGTGTTTTCACAGGAGTGATATCCGGAGGAGCATTTTTCGTACACATACCTACACTTGGACAGTGCTCCCTTTGAAGATTGATCAAAGTAAGGAGTGAAGATTCCATATTTGGCGCCGATTCACAATATCCTGTCCGAAAAACATACACAACAAGAAAAAAATGTGTAACAGTTTTCATTTTCATTGTATGTATTTGTTATTTCAAAATTAGTTATTATAATTACATATCTTTATTCTTCAGTATTTTCATATCACAAATAATAATGATCAAATTATTTCAGCACGTTCTGAACTTGTAAAATGCCTGATTTGAAATGACCATGTTATGTAAACAGACTTTGCAATGACGTTGCAAAGGAGTGTCCCCATTATGAAAAATACAGACATTATTATATTACTAATAATCATACAATGGGATTTTGTGTTTAACACTATTATACGTAGAATTGCGTGTAAAATTTCGCGCTTTTTATTGTCAGAAAACTCGCAGATTTTTCTATTTTGCTGCGAAAATTTACAGGTAATTGTCAGTATGTGCAAATTGTATCATAACGGTGAGGTTATTGTATGTTTAGCAAGTTCATTTGGAGCTCAAATCTATGCAACATTACATGTATCTAGTATATTGAGTCCATAGAGATAGTAAAAATATTGTTTGTTTTCCTTGTGTCCTTTTGTGTGTGCGTGTGTGCGCGCGCGTGTGTGTGTGTGTGTGTCGGTATACTTACATGGCGAGGTAAATGTGTGACTTTAGCCAATACAAAGTGAGGTTAGACCTACATTGTGAGGTATACCTCGGAACTTTAACCTTCATTCCGTGAGTCAGTTTAGGTTAAGAAGCCTAACATTGTACAGATATAAGGTTAAGTTGAGGGTTAGAAACGCATTAGGGTAAGTTAAGGGCAAGGTTAGGGTTAGAGTTAGAAGTCAGATGAACAAATACCTCACATTGCGCGTGTGTTTTTTAAAAGTTATAATTGTTTCAAATGAAAAAATTAACGATGGAAGCATTGCTTTAAATTTTGCCTGCAAATAGTCTGAAGGGAATAACTAAAAATAGTTAGGGACATTATAGCGGAGGTATACAAACTTTTGGTTTGAAATACCTGTGGTCACACTATGCTGTCAATTTAGAGCATGTGTAATAAATGTTGACCAATGTTCTACAGAAATCACTTGAACTATAACTTTAGGTGTCATGGTAAATTATGGTAGAAGGTAGCGTTAACATAAAAGTATGTCTCACTCAATCTAAAATCAATCTAATGAGCTATATAACTTCCGTAAGTTTGCGCTCCGAGTACAACAAAGGATTTTCTTTGTTAGTTAGTTAGTTAGTTAGTTAGTTAGTAAGTTAGTTAGTTAGTTAGTTAGTTAGTTTGTTTGTTTGTTAGTTAGTTAGTTAGTTGGTTAGTTGGTTGGTTTGTTTTGTCGTGAAGAGCTGGTTGACTTTTGTAAGTTTTTTTTTATTTTCAAATGATTTATTGAAAGGAGAGCTTACAAAAATATATTAGCATTTGTATTAAATAAACAAGTTACAGGGAGACATTGATGGTCGTCTATACACTGTAAACGGAAATACTGCTTCCAACACGGCGATTAATCTAACAAAACAAACTGTAGGTCTAGACACTTGTTATTACATTAAAATAGCGGCGTAGTGGATTAGTCTGATTAAAACCAACTCTTAAATAGCCGTACACATGTAAAGTCATGCTAAGCTTTAGACATGTAATTAAACGCTATATGCTTTAGACATGTAAACAATGCTACGCTTTAAACATGTAAAAGAATGCTTCAATTTCAACATGTAAAATTTAGCTACGCTTGAAGCATGTAAAATAACGTGTTATATATACGTGTAAAACAAAGTTCTGCTTTAGTCATGCTAAACACGCTACGCTTTAGATATGTTAAACACAATATGACAAAACTTTAGTCAGTTTGGAGAAGTATGTGTTTAAACCATGCCTAACAGAATCGCCAGTATCGAATGACATTCATCGCCGTCAGTTCGAGTCCCAAAAGGGATTTTAAATTCTTTCATGTAAGGAAGCTATCCATCTGGCTTATCGAACGTCGGCGGCTCTTATCAGGTGAAATTGTGCACGGAAGTGCAATCGAGGTCTTCCTCCACCAGTTAAGCTGAAAAATCGCCACTTGCGTTACACTGTGTTGGTGGGACGTACCCACCCTCCCACACAAGTCATTTCAACATTGTTTTTTATCATAGTCATCAACGTCTTCATCATCATTATCATCAGTTCATTATCAGCATCATTATCAACATCACAATCATCATGATTTAACCCATGTTTAATATATACAAACATATTCAAAATATATTAATTATGTGCTTAAACTTAGGGTGCTTAGAGCATCTTGACATATTACATCCCATTGTGTTGGGAGCTTTATTCATTGTAATTGTGGTACGTGGTTGACGGGTCGTTTTGTGAGCTATATGCAGCATAACGAAGCCT
Source organism: Ruditapes philippinarum (assembly GCF_026571515.1). Taxonomy (NCBI): domain Eukaryota; kingdom Metazoa; phylum Mollusca; class Bivalvia; order Venerida; family Veneridae; genus Ruditapes; species Ruditapes philippinarum. The sequence goes on from NW_026866382.1 coordinate 47,355, forward strand.
TCAATTAGGACAACTCGTATCGTGCATGTAAAATAGCTCTTTCATCGAATACAGTACATGTTCAACCAAGCAGAGCAAATCCGTTGAGGTGTTGCTTAAGATATGAGTCGCGCCATGACAAAACCAACATAATGGGTTTGCGGCCAGCACGGATCCAGACTGATCAGGATCCATGCTGTTTGCTATCAGTTTCTTTACTTGTTATAGGGTTTGTAAGCGAACAGCATGGATCCTGATCAGACTGCGCGGATGCGCAGGCTGGTCAGGATCCATGCTGGTCGCAATCCCATTATGTTGGGTTTGTCATGGTGCGGCTCAATTATGTTATACCAGATAAAAGCAATTCCCCGAATTTTAACAATTTACCTTCATATGTGAAAAGAAGTCAAACATTTTACTTCCAGTTAAGTTACTAGCTGTTTATACTACTGTTAAAATACATGAAGATAATATAATCTTATGCATAAAATTTCTAAAACCTTTCCATAAAAAGGGATCACATCTATTTCTTCTGTTAATTTTTATTGTACACATATATACTTCTTATTAAATTTCTTTTTAAACATGTGTGCACAAATAAAACATAGGTACATGTATGTATACATGAACTTTATACAAACTTTTTTTCAGGGTTTTAACACAGACAGAAAGTTATAAACCTACGATATTCAAACTAATATTGGGTTCTATATAGAAGCATATGAAAACAATAATGAACAGAAGTTGCATCATCGTCGGATACCCACGGCCGAACCATTAACATTTATTGATTGCATGTTATGTGACATGTTTATCAATCGTGGGTATCCGACGATGAAGTTGCATAACTTAGTCAACAGTATCAAATCAATTAAACACCATAAGAGCGCTTGCGCGAAATCGCTACTTCCGCTGCAAAGGAAATGGTGAAAAATTTGGCTATTGCTTTCGTCTTAATTAAATGGATTTCATTGCTTTTTCTAGATATTATATAATAACCAAACGAAATATAGTAAATTGCATAAAAGGTGACACGTTTAAATTTTTTATATATAATGTTATAATACAAATGAAACAAACGTACTAAAGTCACGTGCGTGAAAGAAGTCTAGTTTACAGATATATAAGATATCAATGTAAATACAAGATCAAAGATACATTTACAAGGTTTGAAAGCAACACCAACATCGATATCAAGCAACACATATGGTAAAGTATAGAAATATGAATATAATATTAATTAGTCCCTTCTCAATCAATAAGCGCCTGGTAACTATGACGTTATTACGGAAACAGTGAAACGCTTCATTAGGATACAAATAACAATGTAACACGAGGTTCTGCGAGAAAATAGTCATGTCGCGTTTCTGTTTATGGTATATAGCGTTGCCCACTAGCAGATCTAGAATAAGAAGTATCTCTGCGCAAGAGATAGCCTAGATGCAGGCGGACAGGTCAGATGTTCTTTTTCTTCCTTCCCGTCCTTCTTTGTCACAATGTGCACCTTGTATGAGTATGGGTCCACTGAAATAAATACGCATGAACATTTTTTTATAAATAAAAATTGTATAAAATACATCTTATTTACAAAAAAGTAACTAGATCGGAACATGAATTTTCATAACATTGAGTTGCTTTACTTAGAAAAATAGATACCAGTCAAGATTAAGAAGACTAGAACTTAAAGTAAAACACACGATTTATGGACAGTTATTGACGCCAACACACATAAACAACTATTGTTCGAATCAAAGTGGCCATCATTAAGCAAAACAATCCCAATTCAAAAAAAAAAAAAAAAAAAAAAAAAAAAAAAAAAAAAAAAAAAAAAAAAAAAAAAAAAAAAAAAAAAAAAAAAAAAAAAAAAAAAAAAAAAAAAAAAAAAAAAGTGCCTTGCCGCCTGGCCCCAAATAAATGGGGTCTTAAAAATTATAAATATGAAATTTTGACGATTTAAAAAAATTTATTAGGGCCCAAATTTTTAAAAAGCCCCAAATTGTTTTGAGGGATCAAAATAGGGGTTTTTTTAAAGGGATAAAACCCACAAATTACAAAGGGGTCGGAACTTTGTAGGGGGGCGGACCTTTTTTAATAAAAAGCCCTTACCGATTTACCGGGACCAAAAATCAATAGGGATCTACAATTTGTTAATAAATAATTTGGAATTAGGCAAAGGAATTTAATTTGGGGGAAATTTTAATGGCCCTTGACACCTTGCCCGGGGGAAAAAATCAATACTTTACTTTTTCTTTTTTATAACCCTTTTTTAAAAATTGGGGGGTTTTTAAAGGAAAAAAGGCCGGAAGAGGAGGGACACAAATTTTTTTTTCCATTTTTTTTTTTTTTCACTTTTTTTAAAAAATTTAAAGGGAATACTAAGAACAACACAAGGAAATTTATGAAATTTTAAAAAAAAAAAAAAACCCCTGGAAGTTTCTTTTTAAAAAGGCTACAAAAAGAAAAAAAAAACCCAACTTATGTCCATTGTTATTGCTATAATACGAATCAAGTTTAATTTTCTTTAACATCTTTATTTGATCTTTGATCTGATTATTATTGTGATTTATATGTCATTTAACATGACCCTTGATTGGAAATAAAATGTATTCTATTCTTTACTATTCTATTCTGTTCTTTTCTGTTCTGTTCTATCACGTAAACTAACTCAACACGAATCAAGTCCTTAAGCAGTGGAGTGAACAAATAAGCGTTCCATTCTTAATAAAAATTTTCCTTTACGTTTTCCCACACCGATATACTATCATATAAATCAGAGCTCGTGATTAAAAAAACTTACCTTCACAATCGAGTTTAAAAAGACAATGTTTAAATATAATAATACATGTATAATAAATAAACCCACCTGTAAGTATTGGTAGATAGTCATTTAACACCATGTTGCTTTTTGTTAACTGTCTACATCCGGTCACAGGTATGAGTCTCTTAGCTAGGCCGTACGTGGTTACATTCTCTACAGACGCCTGTAAAAAAACAAGCATTTCATTGACTTAACCCTCAAATAACGTAAAAATAGTTAAGAAGCATGATCGTATAATAATGAATATCACTTTGCGTGTTCTAAATATTTAAAATGAAACCCATCCAACTTCAACAGAGTGAGATTGTGATTCAAGCCCAACATTTCCGGACAGCTTATCCAGAGGTGCTAGCTTTTGCCTCAACTGGTTTATAAGCAAAGCTGTGTGTAAATTTTGAGCCCAAGAAAAGCAATGTTTAGGTTATGTACGTCTTTTATTTATTTTAAAAAAACAACGACATTTCTAAAATGGAGACGCAGTGCGGTACACTTCTCTAGGGAGGGACGCCTTAATTGATTGCCTTAATTAATTGATGTGACGTCAACTGCAAAACGTACACGTATACCGGAAATGATCTATAATGTGACGCACTGATAGTAAAAAAATCTAAATATGTCAGATTCTTTCTTCGAAATTGTTTCCAAATGATCTACAGATAAAACCCTTATTACCTGTGATATGAAAGCCACAGAATGTGGACCAACACACTTCCCGTATGCCCCAAACATCTTCCGTTGTTTGACCGGTTCAGGAGTTGGAATAGACGCATTCGGCATGCCTTGGAAAATATGATGTGATATAAGATTAAAGAAACAACCAGTTTGTATTTCTCAAATTGAAACAAGCATAGTTTTTTGTTTTTTTTTAAATATTACGAAACAAGCTTATTGCTTCCTTTATACTGGTATTTACATGTAATTTCGCTGGCTTATTAACGTGAGGTTCATGTATATCCTCACAGGAGCACACAAGTGACTGATATTACGCGCAGAGAAGCGGGAAACAGGGATTTTCTTAATTTGAAAATTTGGAAATGTACCATAATACCTTTAATATCATGAATTTAAGTTGATGTGAAAACCAAAGAAAACATTTTATTATGCTTTAACGAATATATATTTTTTTGAAAATGAAAATGCACACGATTCAAAATCACATATTCAAAACAAATACTGTTACACAACCTTATCAGTTCAGACAAGGTTATTTACAATTACCAGTTTGGAAAACAACAACATAATGTCAAAAAGAACAAAGCCCATACCCATCTGGCTCCAGGCAATCTGTCCTCCTTTGATTATAATTTCTGGTTTAGCGCCAAAGAAAGCCGGGTGCCAAATAACAATATCTGCCAGCTTTCCAACCTTTTACGATAAAGTAAAAATCAAATAAATAAGCATAAGAACTTACAATATACTAACTTGTACATTGTATTTAAAACTAAACTCTGCTATAGGAAGTAAATGTGATTCCATTCTCTTTTCAACGATGTCAAACCTCAGGGTCATGGATCCGATACCCCGGCGTAACTTGTATTTCCATGATAGCTTGGATGAAGGCAAACAAAGTTTCTCAAATCTAGTATCAAAACTTGAAACAGTTCCCAGAAAAATCTATGACTAAGTCAGCACTAACAAACCTGATGGGTACCTATACTTAATAAAAAAATTCGCAGCGAACTTGAAAACATTAACTTCACTTGAATGGGAAACATGGTATAGTCAATTATACAAACATGATGAATTGAAACCAATTTAGATATTATGGCTTAGCTCTATTGAATTAAAGAATCTGATAGGTCATACATACCTCTATGGATCCGATGATGGAGTCCATACCGTGAGCGATGGCAGGATTCACAGTGTACTTTGCTACATACCGCTTTATTCTTAGGTTGTCATTCTCGCCCTGGTGACGTTAAAAAAGCAGGGAAATAATGATCAATATATCATAGTTTGGAAACGTTACTATTGAAAACGTTTCAGAGTCAAATTGTATACCCTCATATGCACAGTGCATTAACTGATGTTATGGTATTAGTTAATCGGCATTCCAATTACCGGATTATTTTTTTCAGTCTTACTGGCAAAGGAAAACCTCTGGTGCCTCTCTGTGCACGAACTGGAACCTGAGTAGAACCACTGACGCTCCATAAAATAGCTGTATAGCTTCCTCACATCAAAGAATCCTTAGTCCCTGACGGGTTTCGAACACACAGTGGTAGGTGGCAAGTAAATGGACACAAGTCTAGTTTTAAATTTGCAAACATACTCAAAGCAATATACTTCAAAAATGAGTATTATACACATCTAACATGTTGCGTACTTGCATACTATACTTTAATCAATGTTGTTATTGCAAATAGAAAAGGATGTTTAAAGTGAATTAGTCTATAACGGAAAGTATGCAATAGCATATATATTTATGTTGATAATACTTAATACTTATCGACGAGGTAGAATTAATTTCAATTTGTATTAAGTCCGAGGTTATTATGAATAAAAGCCGAGATGTTCCGATAGCTGATGACAAAGCTGATCACTTCCGTTTCCGGTAGAGTAAGGGTTAAGGACGTTTTCGGGAGTTTTCATAAAGACATGTAAAATTAAAACTGGTCTTCGCATTTTCATGGAAGCTGTGGTTATTTGAAAGCAAAATTGTCTGAAAAAGTTTTAACAACATTAGAGGTTTGATCTGTCCCAATCGCTTTCCTATACAGTCGAATCTAAATTTTATCAAATTTGCGACATTGTAAACGAATATCAAATGTATTTCACAAACTAAATGTAACAAACTAAATGAGTGTATGAACAAATGTGACAGATTAAAGTTTCTAATTTCGACAAACAAGAGTGAAAGTTGATTATTTACCTTCTCGCCTGCCAAACGTCCGCGGAATAATTTCATTTTGTCAGCTGTCTGCCACGTGCGGCAAATTACTTCACCAATACGCCCCATGGCCTAGGAAAATATAGTTTTTGTTTTAATTGCGATGTAATATTCATGACAAAATGGAAAAGGGCAGCATTAATACTATTATGGCAATGAATGCTAAATTAAAAAAAGAATATATTTTACAGAATCCATCAAGCGTTGTTTCAGTATAATTTAATTTTAATTATTTTTTTCTTTTTTGTCCCACAATCAAGAAGAAAAGTGAAATCATTTCTTCAAAAAATTACTGTTTTTGAATATATACAGCATAAAATGTCACTAAAGTAAATTATAAGAAGAGTGAGAGCTTTACGTAGGGTATTGGACATTCTAGACTACCATTTATAAATAACTACTTAGTAATGATTAACAAAAATAGGCTCCAAAAATGCGCGTTCGTGAAAATATTAAAAACATCCGGTCAAACTACAGTGCAACCAAATGTGTCGAGTCAGACTCCGTAAATGTGTCTATCTATACGTACCTGTGAGTCTGAAGCCATGATGCTGATTGCACCCAGATCATGGAGGATATCTTCTGCAGCTATCGTCTCGGCACGAATCCGAGACTCCGCAAAGGCGACGTCATTTTTGATGTTCCTGTAGATATGAATTTTTATAATTATACATTTTTCTTTAGATATAACCTTTACAACTATGAAACAGAGGTTGATTGAGAATGTCTTTGCACACGTTGTTATCGAAAGAATTTGTCATTTATAACATAAGGTGCAAGCCAGGGCTCGAATACAGGTAGGCTAATTGCGCCATAGATATAACACTTTACTTAACTAACCATTCTTTCTGATATATCTATTAAAGGGACTCCACAGAAGGTTTTTTGACATGACTGGACTGGAACTATTTTTTCAATATCTGTATACCATTTTATGAATGAGGTCTAAAAAATAACTTATGTGCAGATCTGCAGACCATTCTCTTCTCCCCGTTTTTCCTGAATTATCGTTTTTATTGCCCAAAAAGGTTGCATCGCTCAAATCGGGCTAACAACAAACTCATATTCAATTCAATTCTGAGTGTATTTCTTTAATACTCTTGGCAATATTTTCCATTTTAAGTGCTACATTTATTATATGCAAGAATTTCAAATGTTCCTCAGGCTTAATGACGATAGTGGAGTTCCTTCCTTTAATATTATATACGAAAAAAAAACATCTTTAAATAAAAACCTTGTATACAGAGAAAGGTACGTAAATTACCTCATCAAAAGACACAATCCGAGAGGCATAAACTTACTTATCTAGATGATGACACACCATCAACATATCAAGATGTTCATCAATTGTATTAGCGGTGTAAGGCCTGGTGGGATTCGTCGATGAAGGCAGCACGTTTTTCTCGCTACACACACGGATGATGTCTGGAGCGTGACCACCTCCCGCTCCTTCAGAATGGTACGTGTGGATAGTCCGCCCTTTGAACGATTCGATAGACTCTTCGACGCACGCAGATTCGTTAAGTGTGTCGGTGTGAATTGTTACCTGAATAGAAAAGTAATATTAAAAAGCCTGAAGAACAGATTTTAAAATTAGAATATGAAATATAATTTTCAAAATACGTACTTATGTAATTGAACCGTCAAATAATTAATGAACAACCATATTTTTTTGTTTACATATCATAAAGAACATAATCGGATTCGTGAAAAGAGTTAATCGCTTTTGGAAGCTTTAATTTCCATGGAGACGAACTAATGGGATTCCAGGGACATTTTTATATCACGCAGTAACTATTCTTTAGAGATAATTAAGCATATTTTGCCTTCAGAAAATCATCATTACAATTACAAAAGCAGCTTCTGGAAGTCATAGACAATTCACACACTCAGGTAAAAGGGTTAAAAGAACAAACAACCAACAATTTATCATAACACAATTTTGCTTACGCCTTTCAAAGTTTTGCACCAAAACGCAACGCACAACTCGTTTCTTTACAACCGTATTCAAAAAAGATCGTAAGAAATAAAAATTGTCATAAATGAATAAACATGAAAAATGAATTCAAACCTGAACATCATATTTGTCGGCAATTTTCAGACACGTGTCGATAGCCATTGGTGTTGTACCCCAGTCCTCGTGTAGTTTCAATCTGAATGCACAGAATTATGTTTGCATGTACATCTACCAGAAGATCAAAGACTCAAATACATAACTGTTTTAGCAACGGGAACCAGCAATTAAGATAACATTACAAAAACAATAATCCGTCAAAATATGACAGAACAACTCTTCCAGATTTATGATGTGTTTTTTAAATAATTAGCAAGTGTTCTGAAACTAAAACTATAGACAATTCAGGCACGGATTAAGGGTTTTTTGTTTGTACTAGAGGTGGTTGCAAATCATGTTGTTCAAGTTTTCCTAAGAAATCAAAATCTAAAAGGGATTTTACATTCTAGCCAAATCAAGTAGCAAAAGGGTCTTGTTAACGTTTATTTGTGTAACTCTGAAGTCAAATTTGCAAAAGTAGTCCATATTCCAGAACGAGACTGGAATATGCTAATTAGAAAACTCGGTCGTACATTACATATAACGTGCAATACGTCACATCAATTTGGAATATTTAAATCTTAAATTTCTAATTTTTGAAATTTTCTTCAGGGGTCATGTAGCTTTTAGACAGAATAACTTAATTCCAAGTAGCACGCGAAACATACCCTATGGCACCCGCCTTGATCTGCTCTTCTAAATCCTGTGCCAAGCCGTCCGACCAGGATGAATTGCCTTTGCCAGTGAATCCAAAATTAAGCGGGAAAACGTCTGTGCTTTGAAGCATGTCCCTGAAAGTACAATTGACTTGATAAAAGTTTGAAGTTTACTTTGTTTTATTCAATGTTTAATCTGGAACTCTCTTACAAAAAGGTAAACTTTCAAAACGTAGAATTAATTAATGTAGTGACAAAACTCTAAATACATGTATTACAGAGTTCTTCAAAATAAAAGCTTAGTGGAGTCTGTGTTATGATTATGGACTCTAATTTGAGACTAGAGGTCTAATGCAGTTAAAGACATAATTACACCCAAAATCCTTAAATGAAGAAAATGATGGGAAATTGCGAAACAGAAAACACTGTTGATCGATCCATCTAACAATCCCAGCTATCATTGGGATACATAAAATACAAAAACAAAAGGTAACTGGACTTTCTCTTTGATGTTGTTCATTCCGTAATCTGTTATGTGGCTATTTTTGGGGAGGCTATACCCCCCCCCCCCCAAATGTTAATACCATTCGTCAAATCTTACTGCCGCGGTAATCAGGTCAAAAATTAGTACCTTGATTTATTTTAAGCTGACTCATCAGTCATCACAGACATTTACAATATGAAAATATTTTCATTCTTTAACTTCATATTTTCAATTTGTAAAGATAATAATTCTCTGAAAAATACTTGATTTTTTTCAAAATCACTACTCCGTGACGTCATACTGCGGCGGTAATCAGGTTTAGTCATACGTTGGTCATAAATAGTTCTGGTATGAAAACCCTTCTACATAATAACTTTATCAATAGCCACCTAAATACTGTCCGGTCTGTCCGTTCGTCGGACCGTCTTAACGTATCTAAGTTGACTCACCTCATGTGGTTTGGACCAGGTGTACATGTCGTTGCATTGGACCCTGTAGCCGGACCTGTCCCACCACCAAACATGGTTGTTATACCAGAAGCGACAGCTTCACGTGCAAGCTGCGGGCAGATAAAGTGCACGTGCGCGTCCAGTGCACCGGCGGTAACAATAAGGCCCTCTGCTGCAATGGCTTCTGTTCCGGCACCGACTACCATACCCTGGTTAATAAAGTTATGATACTTTAAATTAAAAACAAAGACTAAACACAAATTTCATACTTTGTATTTTTAAATTGCCAATTTATACTTATTGATAAGCTACAAAGACTAAGCTCGGCCTCTCTTTCCAATTTAGGGCGGGGCTAATACTTATTCAGTGAAATAGATCTACAGACAAGGTAGTCATCAGGAATTATGATGAATAATATAATTAATATATGTCATAGAAATTGTACGCTTTACAATCGTCAAAACCCACGTTCGTTGAATATTCATGTAGACGTCATAATAATGTACATACCGGTGTTACACCGTCCATTACATCCGGGTTCCCGGCTTTACCGATGCCTACAATGTTACCATTCTGGAAATAAATTGTGAGAAAATCTAAATGACAAGAAAGCTCAAATTGCTAGTGTTATCTATATACCTTTGGTACCATCATATTTTCCTGCAAGATTCTAATGAAAGAGCAACAGAATACATTTGTTCACCGCAATCATTCAATAAGCAATACTGGCTTCAACATTTTCCCGCTTTTAATATAATTTTTCAAATATATACCGTATTTTAAATGCTAAATGCAAATACTGTGAAAATGTACATCGTAGAGAGCCGACATTATAAATATTTTATCAAGTCATAACATCATTATTAAGATTATTTAGAAAGAAAGTTCCATTTACATTAAACTCTACATTGACTAACGCCATCGTAACATTACCATTACCTAAATGCTAAGATTTTCTGCACCATACTTGTATATTAAGTCACCGATATTATATATTAGAATAGCATGTTGTCAATATTATATAGAAAATGCTAAAACATTGTTGCAATAACAAAAGAACGCCGACACGACATATCTTATTGCGAATATCAACTAAAACAGCACCAACGGCTGACAGAACACTTATTAGCTTAAACAATACCGATCGCTGACAGTAGGTACAGTTTGTGTTTAATTTCAACAGTATCGATCATTGACAGAACGTTCATTAATGCCAATATTAAGTTAAAGGCTCATTATGACCTAGAAATCCATAATTTTGAATTCTTAAGAAATGTCAAACATTTGTTTAGTAATGATTTACTAGTTGATTTAGACCAACAACTATAGAAAGTAGTGCTGAATGTCCAGTAATGAGTTTTATAGGTAGAAAAATGTAAGCAAAGTAACATTTTGACTTCCATACAAAATGCTCATTCACTATGCCAACAGGGCAAAAGAAGCTAAAGATAGTTTATGTATATGACAAAAGATATTTTAATAATCTGTAACAAGATACCAAAAAGAAAGTTTTTGAGAACTAAAAATGTTAGCATTTCTGAGGCATAATGGGCCTTTAAACAACAATACACTCTGGTTGGACATACCTTGATACCAATGTCTGCCTTTATTATACCAGTCACAGAGTCAATAATGAGGGCGTTTGTTATAACTGTATCTAGTACATCCCACTGCTGATTGGTTCTGTTGGCCTGTTGGCCCATCCCCTCGCGGAGAGACTGAAAATTAAGTTTAATTTTGAGATGACGATTTATGTACTTACAAAACTGTAACCGAGATGATTTGGCCTACGTCTTTCACTATTCGCTTTTCTTGTTTATTTTATTAAAAAAGAATTTAAATATATTGTCTGCCGGATTGGATTATCCGTTCCAAGTTTACCCGCACATTGGGCGAGGCTTGCCCCGTAACCGCCTCGGGACGGATATTCCGATCCTACCCGTGACAGATATTATTATTCTGTTAATGAAGTGTTTAGTACTGATACCGGTGAACCTGTTTACAGACAATTAAATAAGAACTGGAACCAATATCTAATAAAAATGTATAGCTAATAATTCCTATTAATTTATCAGGGTTTTCCTTAAAATATTTGAATGGCAATTCGTTGTATTTAATTAGCAATTTTCGCTTTAATATGTCAGCAGAAATAAGGGTTATGTATACTTTAGATTTTAATCTCGGTCGAAAAAACATATCTCTCCCCTATATGATATACATGTATCACTTTTGGATCACAGTCTAGACTAACCTGTACAGAATTAATGTCATATGAGCATTTATGATCGTGTCCTAAGTAGGACTCGAACCCACAACGCTGCCCCATCTACCTTATCACAATATATCACGACCCTCCCCCCTCGCCCTCCGAAAAAATTACCTTTCCTCCTCCGAACTTCAACTCATCTCCATATACTGTAAAATCTTTTTCCACTTCTAAAACAAGACTGGTATCTCCGAGCCTCAGCTTTTAAAAGAAAACAATAAAAAGAATATATTATATATAATATCATTTCAGGTATATCAATATGCATAAATATAAGGATTGTCATACATCAGATTCTTATGCTTACACACGATTGGTTTAACTGTGCTGATTTTGGATATTCAAACGGTTAACCAATTGGATATTTTAACAGTAAACCGGTTACCAGCCATAAACCGGATATCAAACGGTTAAACGGTTGCTATTCAATAAAAAATATTTTCATATCATTCTATGCTAAAACAAACTAAAATTATTTATAGCAATCACTTATAATATCTCTTGTTAGTATATTTTGTTTTTGGAGATGTACTTAAGAAGAAAAAAGAAAAACTCACCTGATCGCCGACTGTTGGTCCGTACAGGTAACCATACTGTCTCTTTGTTAAAGTCATGGTCTGTTTGGGCTTCGTATCACTCTGTATAAATAAAATGGAAGATATCAGTTTAAATTGAAAATGTTGAAAAAAAATCATTAAAGAATGAAGGAATAAACTTGAACAATAATGTCAAGCAAAGAAAGGCAAAACAACCTTTTATGTCGGATAAACTGAGCAGTGTGTAATTCATCCATAATTTTATCATATGTAGGCGAAGCTTTTATATTCGAACATGTGAAAAGTCTAAAACGAGAATTATGCTTTCAAATTAGAAGCATTCAAATCGATGTTTCCATATAAATCAATAGATTTTAATGATGTATAAAATGTAGCTGTGGATAACTGCCGCTCAAGTTCATTAAGGACATATTTATTTGACAAGACGTATAAAATATGACAAAACATATTTAAAGAATAATAGATTACAAAAGTTTAGACCTTCAGTGATGCATGCTTAAGTTTCTATTCAGTTCCGTACCGCGCATTGGGCAGATGATTGATTGACAGTGTAAAGGGAGAGCAACTTATTATTTGAAAAAGTGTGTCCATAAATAATCAAGGGAAAATAATACTGTTTTCGCCTTTTTTGGAATTAAAAGGAGTTTTTTGAAGTTTCCATTGAACTGGGAAAGTTCGTTTTTTTAAATTATTTAATTTTAAATTGGGCACTTTTCCCGTTTTTAGGTTTTTAAAAATTTTCCGTCTGCTCCCCCGTTTTTTAAAAGAGGCTGAGATTTTCTTCGCTGACCTTACCGTCACACAAACCATTTCCGCCACGAATGATTCTGAAAAGGATAATATAAAAATAATTAAGAATAATTCATGACACTTTTGCATATGTAAGTTACATAGTAAGAGTCACATAGATCGATTCTTTACAGCAATGTTTGCATAATAAACATTTTAAATATAGTTTACCTGCCTGTTCATATATTAGATGTACGCTTGGGACCAGGCTAATTTTTAATAAAGCCTCATTGTCATTTCTTTTATTCATACCGGAAGCAGACCAAAAAAGATGTTATGAATCACCTGTTTCCGCCGATCTTTACCAGGTCCACGCTGCGTTCTTCCCCAGGCTCGAATCGTATGGACGTGCCAGCCGGAATGTTCTGTAACAAAATAGGAGCCGCGTCACGACAAAACCAACGTAATGCGTTTGCGACCAGCATGGATCCAGACCAGCCTGCGCATCCGCGCAGTCTGATCAGGATCCATGATGTTCGCTTACAAACTCTACAACAAGTAGGGAAACTGATAGCGAACAGCATGGATCGCGGATGCGCAGGCTGGTCTGGATCCATGCTGGTCGCAAACCAATTATGTTGGTTTTGTCGTGACACGGCTCATATATACTTGAAAGTATATATTTTAGGTGTGTCAAAGGCATAAATCCTGTGGTTAAGTTAGTTCATATCTTATAATAAACAAAAACAAAAACTTCGAAGAAAAAAGAGAATGCATTATCCGTGACCAATTTTCAATATTTGTCTATGATTTGCTGCTGACATTCACTTAGCACTTTACGACGGACATTGGCCCTTTTTCAAATTGTTTAAACTATACAGAAACGGCTATTGTCATATGTCGTTTCAGAAACACTCCTGGGGTGTTAGTTTAAACATATTTTATTGCATTAAATACATATTTACAAACATATCATACAAATAATGAGTATATATCAAAATGCAAATGGGTTGGGCAACAAGTTCTTACAACATTAGATAAAGCCCTTCAGCCCTTCCCAGGGGTGTTGAGAGATTATTGATATCTGTAGTAGTATTCAACCCGCAATAATGTCAATCATCAATATCTATAGCGGTATACAATGTGTGTGTGGTGGGGGGGGGGGGGGGGGTTCTCAGCCCGCAATAATGATGGAACTATCAAATTATATATAGCGGTATACAACCCTCATTGATGACGGACTCATTAATATCTATAGCGGTATGCAACCTGCAATAATGATGGAACCATCCATATCTATAGCGGTTTACGACCCACCGTTATGTGTGAGATATTTATCTATAAGTCTAAATATATTTACCAGACGAAACCCGTATGCTGCTGCTCTGTCGAAGAAAAGTCGCTTGTTGGTCTCAATAAAGTTGTTGTGGGGTTTCCCCAACCTGAAAAATTTAAAAAGAATTTTTACCATTGCTTGTCCCCGGCAAAAATGGGAAACTTTATTTACTTTTTTAGGGCATTTTCTTAAAAATTTGTACTTGGAATTTCAAATTTAAAAAAAAGGCACGTGTTAAGGGAAATGATAAAATTTTGACTTGAAATTTTTTTTTAATGGTTCATAAGTAAAATCTAAGAAATAATTCAAAAGCTGGAAAAAATGTAAACATACACAACGTGAATAATTATTTATCAAAACGAAATAAAGTATATAGTAAATACACGTATAAGCATTTCTCCAAGTATTTTAACTTTTAGGGCACATGATGATACTAATTCTACAAATAAATACTTAAAATAAATTGAGTCACTAGAATTTTTTTTAATTATTTAGTATTAAATATCATAAATATCGAACATATGCGTATGAGGTTGTTCGCATATATAGAAGTGTATTTACATTGTTGCTGGTCGCGTCACGCAGGCGGTCGCTTAATAAATGGAGTTAAATAATATTAAAGAAGGAATATCCGGAAAGGTCCAGAGAGCGATCGTTGGCGACAGGGGTAACATAGTAAAGGCGAGGTTGGATTTTATAAAAGCGATTAACATGCTATAAAATGGAACGTCATAGCTGCCTTATATATATACATTTCTAAATTGGTGATAGTTTCATAATATTTGCCTCGGTAAAAGTACTGTTGCTATGTCTTGACTTATGTATGTCATTTTTCACTGACTGAACATTTTACATACATTAATATTTACATTTCTTATCCTCTGCATCAAATTTCAAAAGTGAATGTCACCCAACGAAATACTTGAAGCGGAAAGATGTACTTTTACCTAGTTAAATGAATCCAAACACATAGATTTTAGATTTGTAAAGACCATTAATTCATATCGTTATGTAATAGAATATTTCACACATTTGAATTCACTTTACATTTTATTTAAGAATTCACCTGTCATATTTAAAAAAAGAGATAAAAGTGAACCTACGTTTGATAAGTGGGAAAAACAGACACACGTATAATAACAAGACTTGTCACAAAACAAGACCTAATTATAATAGGTTTAATTCTGTTCAAAAATAATTGGAGACCGCATCCGCCTCTCCCAACAAAATGACAATAATAAAAAAATAATTTCCCCAAAATTGATGAAGAAAAAAACAAATTGACATGATATGTCAAAGGGCACTTGGAGTCAATAATTCCGTGAAAATCTTGTTGAAATCAGATAAGAAATGAAGAAAGGGTTGCACACAGAAAAGTATTTCAAACAAACAGTAAAGGGCCATAACTTCGCTAAATATCATCAAATGGTAAAGCCTCGACAATGTGAAACGAAGCACCTTAGAACAAAGGTTATGTGAAACTTTGGCTAAAATATCTTAAGATATAGGAGTTGCAAGATCAAAAGAGCATTTCTTAATATTTTTCATTTTTGCATTACAAAGGCAACTCTTGACAATGCTTCTGTGTAAGTTTGGGTGAAATCCGAAGAGTATCGCAATGATTTTTATTTTACCCAGAAAACTTGGTTAAGAAAGTAAATTAACGTATACATGTATATTGTTCGCTGGTATTCTTTACTCCCCGCGTACAATGGCCTTCACCTTTGGGGTCAAATTTTCAAGACAGTCATCATAATTTTGGGTTATTTATCCAAAAACATTAGATGAAAGCGTTTATTTTTATGGCCATACATGCATATTATTATAATAGTAGCAACGTTTTTCAGCCTTTGACAACAAAGGCCATTAACTGGTCATTACGCACGTTGCTGAAGAGCCTACCTGTATAGGACGATCACATTTACTGACCACCTTGAGGGATTTTCTCTCCCGACCTTTGTTTAACTCTATGGTCCCATCCTTAGGGAACTTTTCTCCCGGTGTTACTTTCATGGGAGCCTCTACATGCTCGTCATTCTGAAAATATATAAATAAATAAATAAATAAATAAATTTCAAACAATAATATAAATTCACGTCATTGCGATGAAGATCAGAATTTTTCAAGTCATTAAATAAGGCATTATCAGATCATAGTTAAGAAGAATTTTGATAATTCGAAGCTTTTTTATCCGGAATCCTTTTAATACGAACAAATTCTGCAGTCCGCATTGTTTATCAAACAATTGCCGGATACGCACCTTTATTTTCTAAACACTAAACACGATATGTTTCAAATGCTCTGATGGTTTTTTTAGATACATGTAGTTAGGAAGACCATTACCTTTTTGTCACCCGATTTCTCGAAGACTTCGAGACTTGGAACTGGTAGGAAACTCCCATACAAGGCAACATAAAGATCGCCGTCCTGACGACTGATCGGATTATGAACAGTTACCTGAAAATTATGGAAATACAACTTGACATCCTTAATTTGCTGAATTCCTTCAATTGACTCGCCCATCTTCCACTCTTTAGACCTGTCCAATATCAATTTTGGGGATAACATGATGAACAATGTTTGTCTGTCCGCAAGACAGTGCACCTGGCCAGTATAGGTACTTGATAGTGGAATAAAACAAGTCCGAACAAGTCCGATGTAAAGGTAATTAAGAGAAGTATTTAAAAGCTATACAGGCACAGATTATTAGAGTAGTGGGGTGAAGTTAACTATAAATTACATTTTATGGCAAAAGTTTGATGTATATAATTACCTTGATTTAAAGAGTATATTACAGCAGAGGCAAGCTAAAATAACTGTACAGTGGTTCTAAGAGGAAAGGGGGCATGGTATTATCAAATATTAGGACTCAAAGGATACTGTAGGGTATGACTGGGCTGGTACAAAAAAAATTAACCAGACCACAATGTATGCACTTTACTGTATTATTTCATTAAGTAACTTAAAACACGGTATTTGATCTACATTATTTATCGGCTTTCTTAATGTACATTTTATTTTCACTCGCGGGAACCCAAAAAGTAAGTATTAAAGTACGATTTTATGGGAAAATTCGATTTGGACCATAATTATGTAAATAAGATGGAGGTATGAACACCTTTTCAAAAAAGCAATTAATTTAACTGGCTAAAAAAACCAAAAGATTACTACGATAAGTAAGTTTAAGATAAATATTATAAAATCAATTTTAAAAGATGCATAAATATATATATATATATATATATATATATATATATATATATATATATATATATATATATATATATATATATATATATATATATATATATATATATATATATTAAGTCCTTAAACGATAATATAGACTACAGTCACTACCATTATAACATCAAAAATTGTTCGAGAAATTTGTTGAATTGAAGTTTTTGCACGACGACGCCGACAACGTCGACGCAGCGGTCATAACAAGTCGACTTTTTCTTTGAAAAAGACGAGCAATGACTGGGAGTTGAAAATGACTGGGTCAGAGAGATCAGAGAGTTACTGTTTAACTATCCCTAACTCCGCTAAATATCTTAAATGGGCTTGTCTATCTTTAATTCTGGACAAAACCATTTAATATTTTTAGGGAAAATTTCATAATATAAGTACTGACTGAATATTAAACAGTGTATACATTGATCAGGCGGCACCGATTTACTTGTTGGTCGGAGTCTGTACTGCAAGGTTAGAATATGTTGCCGCAAAACAGACTACGAGTGGTGACGAAACAGAAATGGGAGGCAACTCTTTGTACTCACGATCAAGAAATGGGAGGTAACTCTTTGTATAATATGTACTTTGAATAATTAGAGTATATTAACATAACATTAGTCTATCTCTTGCATATCTGATTAAAGTTACGTTAGGCTTAAAAAAGTCATTAGGAGTAAAAAAAAAATACATTACTTATAGATATATTTAATTATGTTTGGTTAAACATGATATCTGATGAATGATCTTAATAAAAAATGATAAAATTTTATCAATCATCATTTATAAAGTGTATCTTTACGCCAAAATACGCACGTAATTACGGACGTGAAAAACCCCTAAAAACTATCGTTCAAACGCTTGAATTACATTTATCGAGTCTGATCTGAAAGATATCATTGCGAGAATGGCTTGATTATTTAAATTGAATATACCCGAAATACCTCCAGATTTTAGTTTTGAAAATTTCAATAGTTTCGAAACATTGGACTGTAAGGGTTAATACTTGCCATTTTCAATAACGCGTGCTCCGTGAAATTTAAATTTTAATAGAAAGTGTTATTTTTTTTGTTGCAAGGAATTTTACCCTTCTCTCACTCAAATATTGAAACCAAGAAGGGTATAGTTTATAAATTTAAAATGGAAAAATATAATAAACATAATGATTACCAGGTGTCAGTCAGGAAGCCGCTCGTCCCTATCTCAGATCTTTCGCAACCCCAGAAACTGGTAATAGAATAATTAAAAAGTTACAAAAAAGAAACTATATCGGTCAAAATCATGTTAGAGTTATCGACCTTGGATATTGACCTACTATTATGCTCTGAAATAAGTGTGTGAAGTTTCAATTCATTCCCTTCAGTAGTTTTGGAGATACTTACCTGCACACAAATACTTAAGCACTTAAAGTGTGACGGCGAGGTCTGGGTAAGTACCATCTTCGAATAATCGAGCTAATAAAACGAATAACAAAAATTGAAAAGTAAGCCTATTTTAAAGTTTATTGGAGCTAGATATGATTAAATACAGACTAATGTCATAATTATGATAATATATGTATTTATCATATGTATTTATTACATTTTGTATTTACTATGTGATTATTTATTCATACTTAAAGGAAGATAACTTGCAAGTATATGTTTTAAATAGAGCTGAAAATATGCAGAAATAATGCGTTTTCACCATTTTTACACTGTATAAGGTATGCTATTAATATTTCTCCTATGTTTTTAGTATAGCCTTTAATTTAAAAGTATAAAAGAATTTTGAATAGATACATTTAGGTTATAACTTTTTGTTTAAAATAACAACAACAACACCAACACAAACTAAAAAGACGGCTCGGAAAACAGAGCGACTTTCTTCAAATTCTGTGTTTAACAAAACATTCAATTATTTCTGAAAAATACTAAATGTTGAAAAATAAGACAAACAGAACCCTTTCGTTTCTAATATAAGAAAATGATTCTCATCAAAATTCGTGATAATTTCTGAGATGTTTTATATGATATTGAATAAAAAAAAAGGAAAGTAACCACAAAAATGATTCGCCAAACATGTGTAATAAATTTAGGAACACTTAAGGCAGAATCTATACTGTTTGCTCCTCAAATTTTATATTTTAACGGTGAAATCCCTTGAACTGCAATGGACTGATCCAAACTGAAATCTGGACTAATCCATTATGCATATTTGATGTAGTCAAGGCTATATACCAAAGGGCATAGACATTCTTAATCGGAACTGGAAGTGATGAGCCTTTGCCACCAATTTAGGTCAAGGACAGTCTGTACATCTGTACAGTCTGACCGGGCTCTAAAATGTTGACTGACCACCTTAAAAATTCATTTTGATATCCCCAAAATTTGACAATGGACAATTCCTAAGATGAAATCCCTTCTGTTTTCCGAATCGTATTTTGAACAATGGCTTACCTAACATTTCCCTGCCCTTAGACATTAGTTCGGAGACTGTCAGCCCATCTCGTATGTATTCTTGAATCTGCAGGATAAAAATCATGTGTTTTTAATTGTTGTATTCTTTGTCTGGTTTTACGTCGCACTAACAGAGTATAGATCATAAAGCGACCTTCCAGCATTACTGGTGGAGGAATACCTCAGGTGCCCTTCCATGCATTAATTCAGGCATGAACGGGCACTCGAGTAGAACCAGTGACGCTCCGTAAGCTAGTTGGATAGCTTCCTAACGTGAAAGAATCTAAAGTTCTTTTTCGGGGATTCGAACCCACAGCGGTGCGTGGTAGGTTGTTTAAAGTTAACGGCATTAACCACTCGGTCACGGACCATCCAGTGTATAATTGAAGTACAAATATTATAGCAAATAAGCAAAATTTGATGAATTGTCATATTCTGCTATTTACTAACCCTATTTCTGATTAAAGGGCATGGATCTATTGAATAAGGTACTAGTACGTTTGTTTTAAAGATTTCTTGTCGTTACCCATAAGCAATAGTAAAATTGAAACATTATGTGCTTCATGAAAATAACGAAACTGATCAGTCACATAGTGACGTCCAATGTGTGAAATTCGTGTAAATAAACATGTATGTATATAACTGGTATAGCATAAGAAGTTCAATTGTCCTTGATATATTATTACATACACAATGATTTGATATCACGTTTAATAATGCGCGATTGTAAAATAAGTTCTCATGGCACACAGTATTCACTTCCGTTCCAAAATTTGGAACTCACCTGAGATGCGATCAAACCAACTGCCTCAGGATGGTTAAGTCGCACCCCACGAGCCAGTCGTTTCTGAGCAAGAGCCCCGCACTGATGCACCAGCAGGCTTTCCTGCTCACGTGGAGACAACCGCATCGTCTAATGGTCTGAAAGATAAAAAAATAATAATATTAATCTCTTTATAAAACAAGATACTACGCTCACAGAAAAAATCGTAGCAGCATGACTCCAGATTCATGATAATTTGCACGAGAAATTTGAAAGTTTATTTGAGCCGCGTCATGACAAAACCAACATAATGGGTTTGCGACCAGCATGGATCCAGACCAGCCTGCGCATCCGCGCAGTCTGATCAGGATCCATGCTGTTCGCTGATCAGGATCCATGCTGTTCAGTTTCTCTACTTGTGTTATGGGGTTTGTAAGCGAAAAGCATGGATCCTGATCAGACTGCGCGGATGCAAATACATGCAAAATTAGCCCGTAGAAATATGTTTGTATAAATACTGTAAAGCCAGTCAATAATCACAAACTACATGTAAATTATTACTTTCTCTTAAAGTCATTTTTGTCAAAATCGATTTTCTTGTAATATTTTTTGGCTCATTTTGGAGGCATACAGTTGTTAAATGTTAACTGAGTGTTGACAACATAGTTTTGGGAGTAAGACCCTATTCTTTTATGCAGAAGATGGGACTAATACTACCTAATGTTAGAAAAAGAGGGCGGACTATAGATACAAAGATGTAGCCTCCTCCGTCACGTAGAGCCCACGTGAATTGCCCATGCACTTGTGTGATTTTACGGCATTCAATACAGGTCAAAAATTCAATGTTTACAAGTTCATTTTGTTACGATCTTGTGATAGCGGTTAAGATATCACGAGATCTTTTGCGTTTTAATTATATTATTTTGGTCAGTGAATGGGATGGCAAGTAATACGATTCTTTAATGAGTACATTTGTACTACGGTTATGGCCTGTTATCTTACTGTACGAGCTCGTTTTAAATTTTTACACTGTTGAAATAACACCGGAAATGATATCATACAACAATTGAATATGTGAATATAGAATTTTGTGAAGATGCTTACTGCAGTACGGCAATAAAGAAGAACATAATATTTCACCATCAGTTAACAAACCTCTCCTGAAGTTATGACCAAAAGATGAGTAAAAGAAAAAAAGAATTTCACATGTTTAAACCATTCAGAACACTGTATTAAACTGAACGAACGTTACAGTTGTCTCCCTTGAAGTAATTGCGTTTTTTAAAAGTACAAGTACTCTTTTTCGTAAGTTATATTTGTTACTTGTCAAAAATTCTGCTCAAATCCAGTTAAAGGCGCATTATGCCTCAGAAATAAATAGTATTTTAATTCTTTAGAAAGGGCATACATGAGTTTTATAACGTTTTAAAAATGGATTAAAAGCATCTTAGATGGTTTACACATTGAATGTGAAATCATTTGTCATAAAAGTAGCATAATGTAAACAAAGTAGTATTTTGATGTCCATACAAAATACTAAATCACTGCGAGTACTAACTGCCAGAATGTAACAGAAGTAAAAGATGGTTCGGGAAATTGGCGAATGATTAACATGTTGCACACTATAGCCGGACACCAAAAAATTAAAAAGCTTTTATGAAAAAATAAATAATTGAAAGTCTTGGGCATTATGGGCCTTTAAAGAAAAGATGTTGAAACATATTAAAGGAGCTTCACTGAGGTCAAAAAGCCTAAAAACATAACGTTTGAATTTCTTATATAGATCAACTTCGGCATGTTAAAAAATATATGCAAAGGATAATTTATAATTAAACTCTTTCCTTGTGCTATTTTTAGCCCGATCTGAGTGGAATGTGTTGCAACGCTTAAAATAAGAAAATCGACATGATTTTTGTCTTATGACTAAATATATAAGTTTACTACATATTTACATAGCCTACAAACTTAAAAGTTATGCCATTGCAATTGTTCGGCCATTTCTGCCATTTTTCGATAACGCGGACGTCACCGTCACGTGACAAGAGTCATAATTTCGAGCATAGACCTAAAGCCCAACAATCTATAACAAAAACAAAATGGACAGCAACCACTTCCTCTTAAACGAAGAAAGAAAACAAGAAATACAAAGTACTTAAAATGAAATAATTCAGGACTGGTAATCTTACGATATTGTTTTTAGGACAAATTTTTCTATAATTTCATTCTATAGTTATTTTTTATCCGGTTCTAAACCATTGTGAAAATATTTCTTTTACAAATTATCTTAGTATTTTATTATCATAAATCTTAAGAGATAAAGAGATAATCTTATTTAGAAAATATTTTAAAAGGTTGACAATTGTAAAAATAATGTATTCGGGGACTATTTTTGTTATTACTTTTTTCCTTTCTGGGCTGTATCTTCATTTGCAATTATTGTGTATTTTCGACTAATTTTAAGAGATTATACACGCTCCACACACGTGTATGGGTATAATTTAATTTGCATAATGTTTGAATTTTTAGAAAAAAATATCCTAATCCATCTTTGGAATAATAATAATAATATTGATGATGATGATGATGACGACGACGACGATGATGATGATGATGATGATGATGATTGATGATGATGATGATTAAAATAATGATAGTTATAATGATGATGATGATGATGATGATGATGATAATAAAATAATAATATAATAATAATAATAATAATAATAATAATACTAATAATAATAATAATAATAATGATAATGATATTAATAATAATAATATAATAATAATAATTTTTATAATAATAATAATAATTATAAATATAATAATAATAATAATATAATAATAATAATAATAATAATATTAATTATAATTATAATAATAATAATGATAATAATAATGATGATGATGATGATGATGATGATAATAAAAACAACAATAAAAAAAGCAGAAAATAAATGTTTGGCGGATGGGTGGAAACTTACGTTGCAATCTTACTAAAATATCTGGCAGTTAAATATTATCTTTTTTTTCAATTTATGTGATTGTAAAAAAAACACATTTTTTTTTAGATATTACTGTAGTGTTGAAAATAATGCGATTGTTCGTTTCATCATCATCATTATCATCATCATCATCGTCATCATCATAAATATCTACTTCTTCTTTATTATTATTATTTATAGTTTATTTAGCCAATTATATATAGTGTAATGTAATCATTTGATAAGCACTCAGTTAAAGGGACAACGTCAATCAAATCACTCCGGAGGAAATGTGACCCGCGCTTGATGTTGTGCAAATTCAAAATGCATTTTTTTCTTCAATTCAGATGTGCCAGAAGTGAGAGATACACAGTCAGTGTATAAATTGCTTAGGCTGATAGTATGGTGGCTGATTTGCGCCATGTCGTGTTTTTGCTTCCCCCTCAAAATGCAAAGATGCGAAAACACGAATGGATGACAAATCTAAAAAAAGTTTTTCGCATTTTCGCATTTTGGAGACAAAGAAGCGAAAAAACGACATGACTTAAATCAGCCACCATACTACAGAGGTAAGCAATAAGTGATCACACACCTATTAAAAGATCCAAATCTCAAATTACAAATAAGATGTTTATCTAAATTAAAGTTAAAATGTCCCGAGATAGTCCATCCATCACCAGCCCGTAAATACGCGGGCATCTGCGCTAC
The DNA here is from genome assembly GCF_026571515.1 of Ruditapes philippinarum. NCBI lineage: Eukaryota > Metazoa > Mollusca > Bivalvia > Venerida > Veneridae > Ruditapes > Ruditapes philippinarum. The sequence goes on from NW_026866382.1 coordinate 71,699, forward strand.
TTTCCGTACCGTATACTTATTCAAAAAGCGTTACGCAATCGACAAATTCCGTTAAACTTCGGAAAGTGCTTTGGTGTTTGGATAACCGACGAGGTGTTCCGAATGTTAATGACGCATATTTAATGAATAACGAGAATTGTCGTTCACCTTGAAAATAAATGTAAACAAAAAAATCAAAAATGTCCTTTCATTTTCAAACAACAAATTTATGTTTTGAATGTGCTACATACGTGTGAATGATGTATGATGATGGTGGTGATGATGACTATGATTACGATGATGATTACGATGACGAGGACGATGATAATGATGTTCGCGATAATGATTAAAATGATAATGATAATAATTGCGATACTATTAATGATGGTGATGATGATGTAAATAATGATGATGATGATGTTGAAGTCGATGATGATTATTATGATGATAATGTTGACGAGGAAGATGATGTTTGCGGTAATAATTATGATAAAAATGATGATGATAATAATGGTGATACTATGAATGATTGTGATGATGATGCAAATAATGCTGATGATGATGTTGAAGCCGATGATGATGTTGATGATGAAAATGATTATGATAATGATGAAGATATGATGTTGACAATAGTAATGATGATGATGATTATGATGATGATGATGATGATGTTGAATACGAAGACGTTTCAATTGATATTAATTAATCAAAACAAAATCATAATGATGGTTACAGCAAAAAGTAATAGAAATTATAAATGACAAAAAGGAATTGTGATAAAAATAGACAGACTACTACAACAACAACAACACTTTATTGCTAATGTCAACAAATTCAGAAATGTCACGTCACATAAAACAATATCCCAAGCTTACTTAATAGATAAACAGATGAACCATAAAATCTTAAGATTTCCAAAAATAAAACATACCTTTTATATTGCAAAATTATCCGTGAGGATCCGACAAATTCTTGCACCGGTCAAAATAACTTGATAACACCACTGCTTACGTCGCCAATTTCCTTGCAAACGTAGAGACACCACTTCTTACGTCGCCTCGACTCTAGACACACACGGGTAGATTTTATTTTTGCAGATTTTAAGATACCGCGACAGAAGTTCACATACAGGTAAACTTTGCTTTAATTGCCACCTGTATTAATGTTTCTACCTATTTTAGAGAAGGAAAATCGTCAGATTCAGTCATTTCCGATGCTTCAATGACCACGTTATATCTAGTTACAATTTCGGACGTTTTTAAAAAGTTTAATTTCACTGTCAAAATATCCGTACATACATGACACTGTGTTTATAAATATTTAAATTTATATGCATTTATTTCTACGTGTGTAATCTACTTACATTAATAGGACAGTGTGTAGATTTAAGAATGGACACCGACAAAGATAACTGCACTTTCATTCAAGGTATGCTCAACTTTTTGCATTACAATGTATTTCTACTTTTTTTCTTCTCTCTGTCTAATTTGCAATTTGAATTCCGTGATATGCCTTATAATAGCTAATAATACTGCACAATTATCATCTTTATTTTCGCCTTCATTTTCCGTTATATTTTTTACTCTTTGCGCATATTATTTAAGATCTTAAGATTTATGAATTTTACACAGTATTCGGTTGTTAAGTCGATGTTTTTAACTTCAAATCTCAAGAGGTTTATGGTGTATAATTTCTACATGTATTATGATGAATCTTATGGGATATATTTTATATATATATAGAGATGTCTTGATATACTTTGTATGCATATTTAATCTTACTATGCAGGTCAAATGCAAATATGATATGTTTAAAGGCACATTATGCAATAAATATTTCCTTCTTTTAAACAATAAACATCCGTTTTATAGGTTTAGAGCCTGTGACATGAAGAAAGAGGTCTGATAGTGAAATTATATGCGGTAAAAAGTATCAAAATGTAAACATAATGAAGTATTTTGACTTCCGTACAAAATACTGAAATAACCAGTGATAACTGCATCACTGTTTAAAATGTTAATTGCAAAAAAAAAAAAAATGATTGAGGTAATTAGTAAATAATAACTTTTGGAATTTGTACTAACAAGGCATGATAAATAAAAGGCTTTTGAGAAATAAAACAAAATTCTGGAGCATAATGGACCTTTAATGTAAAATGTTTTTTTTTTTTGCTTTTATTTTTTTTTTTGTCTGCTCAGGTATAATCTATTCTCTTATGTTGATCTGCATAGCATGCGTAGATAAAACTCGGCTTACATGTGAAATCAAGGGTGATTTTTTTTTCACAAGATGTTCAATATAAAGCAGCTAATTCAGCATCCAGATTCATGCTAATTTTCACGAAATTTTTCTTAAATGTTTTAAAAAGTATATTTGTTTAGCCAAGAAAGAAAGAAATTTACACATTGCAAAATAGCACTTAAAACCAACGAAAAATACAAAAAAAATAGGTTAGAAATTGTAAAAATAGCCCGTACTGCGTAAGTCACGTAGTAAAAATATTGAGATAGAATCTGAAAAATCAGTCATTAATTGCATATTACATGTAAAACAATTTCTTGCATTGTGAATATTTTTACTTTTCTCAAAATTTTAGGACATTTTTTTTCAAGGTTTAATTTCTTGATAATTTTTTGCTGCTAATCTGGAGGCGTGTTGCTTTAACCTAATATTTATTAATTGTTAACAGTTGTACGTCCGTGTTAAAGGAGACCAAAGAAAGAAAATCATACTCATTGATACAAAATATTATATTTGCATTAAAAACTTGTAATACATGAGTAATATATTTCAAATACAATGTCACGTAAATATTTATATGCCATTATTTAAAATGAGCTTTCAAATCAATTGAAATATAGGTTCAATGTTCTTGAGGAGGGTTAGTTTAAGTAGTTGAAAGTAACACGGACCAGTTGGAAAGAGTCGAAAGACCAACGGGTACCGGTATACTGACTGATAAAAATTGTGTTTATTTTAAAATAGTTATCCTAGCCGACTGCGACAAAACATTGTAATAATGTAACACATTTCTGATAATAATCACTACTGTTGTCATATGGGGAAACATGGGTCATGACCCCGATAAGACTCGAACCCATGATCTCTAGGTTGAGACGCAAAAATCTTGAACCACTAGACCACCGCTCCAAGTAGGTTTTTATAGCAATGCGAAGTTTCGTACCCCTTACAATCTAGTGCATACGATATTAAACATCCCCTTAAAAAATTAACTTATTGCTCTACATTTAATATTTTTCTATCCGCACGGAAGCCGGGGCGATTAAAACTAACGGCGCCGGACATACGCACAGTCATGGAGATGATGGGCACTCACACGATCACGGACACACCCACGAAGTCCTTGATAACCCGGGGAAATATACGTCACGTGACAGGCCAATAATGAGATCTGACTGGAAACAGGTCAAAATTTCTAATTGTTCATAAGTTATAGAATATTAGCTAACTATTCTTGTTGTCCATTTTTTTTAGAAAGATTACGTTTTAGTTGCATATACGAGTACATAGATTAGTTTTATAATACTACCCTTTTTTATGTCAATACAGTCACACCTGTGCTTAAAGTGACATTATGCTCATTTTTTCATAGTCAAATTAAGCTGAATTGACTTTATTTTTCAAAATTTGACTGTTATAATGATGATTGACCAAAAGTTTGTTAATGAAAAAAACGTTTCGGTTAAAATATAAATCTATTAAAATTTAAAAAGACTGCCCCACTCTTTTTATAAAATGACTGTTACAGTTTAACTTCGATGCATATTTACATACATTTCATTGCGACATGTGAGTTATTTATCATTCAAACGAAGAAAGTTAAAAAATTGAAAGGTAATATGGTAAAATATAAACTTATTTTGACTTTCACCTGTTCACTCACCCTTGGATGGGCATAGTGTCACTTTAAGACCACCTTCAAATAAAGACCGTAATGTAAATAAAGGTCATTTTCGACACCTTACCTAAATAAAATAGAAAATACGAGTAGTAATCCCAAAATAAAGACCACTTGTCCATAAGGGTCATGTTTAGTCTTTCTTTGGATGGCATTTGATCACAAGTTTGACTGTAATCGGATGCCATTGTTTTATAACGCATGCGCATATTGCATTGGGTGATAAACCATTCTCCTATACAAAAGTATATACAAATAATTTCACGGAAGTTTTGAGGATTTCATTTTGTAAAGAGATGTAGATTCTATTATAAGAAAAGAACGCCGATGATGATAAACCATAGTCCATACTCTCATTTTGTTTTTTAATTCAAAATAGATATCGTCCTTAATTCGAAATGTTTATATAATACATGTAATAAGGTTTCTTCAAAGGTTTTAATTATAACGATTAGCAATCTTATTTAGAAGCATTAATAATATTAAAGTATCAAAGTTGTTTTATTTTTGTTGTCAGCAAAATCTGGGAAATACTATAATAATAATTACCATGTCCCAGGCAGAATGAATATTTTTGCATAATGCTCGATTTTCCAGCAATAGTTACTTCCCTTGACATTTTGATTCAGTGAGATAAACGTAGGAATATCATTCGGCAGCTTGTCTCATTCCCGTCTAAAGTTAAGCTTACAATTTCACTGATAAACGAAATGCTAAAACTGCAATGATCTTGTTAATCCAAAGTTACCGTTCCTAACCATTGCTCAGTGATTAGGAACGACAACTCTAGGTACAGTACAGATCGACACGATACATTTACAGCACAGTTATCTTTCATTTCAATTTACATGTGTTTTGTAGAGGGCGTTCACTGTTGGCATTGGCGGACCAGTGGGTTCTGGGAAGACTGCACTAGTTCTTGCCCTTTGTAAGCATCTCCGAGACACACATAGCGTTTGTGTAGTTACCAACGACATTTTCACCAGGTATAAAAGCTGTTACTCAGTAAAGCACAATTTTAAGCGTTCATCAAATGCATCGTTACTTCGGGGATAATCGGGATTCTTCGACACTCTCCGTAATAGTTATCACTGGATCAAAAGTTAATGTACCAAATCATCTTAACTTTGACTAGCTTTTTCAAATACAAAAATAGAAATGAAATGTTGCAGATTAGGATTAATATATCAAAACTACATCATTAATACAAATTTCAAGCGTATAATTGTTATCAACTTTTAATGACGTCATGGTGCGTCATTGTTTCTTTTTATTTTTTGTCGTCCTTTATTTTGAAAACAGATAAAATAAAATATATAAATTATGTGGAGTTAACATAAATATTTCTCACTCATTTTAGGGAAGATTGGGAATTTCTAGTTCGGAACAAAGCTTTACCGGAAGAGCGCATGCGCGCAGTTGAAACTGGAGGATGTCCACATGCAGCTATACGCGAGGTAAGTAAATAAGATTCTTGACTGGTTTTCATCTCTTTGATAGTTGATTTTTAATTTAACATATTAAGACTTTAGATTATGACCTTATTGTCAGTTATATGAAAACGTTTTTTTATATTTTCAGGATTTTTCATTGAATCTCGAGGAGGTGAAAGAGTTGACTCAAGAATTTCATCCAGAATTAGTCATCATAGAATCAGGGGGAGATAATCTAGCAGCAAATTTTAGCCGGGAGCTAGCGGATTACATAATTTACGTCATTGACGTGGCCGGTACGTTAACAAATATTCAATGTATTCAGTTAAAAATGCTATGTTTAAAAAATAAAAATTACCATATTTTATATTATCAATGCATTAGTAAGGTAAAAGTTCTGAACAGCATTGCTAGAGTAAAATTTAACAACATTAACGTCATCTTATTCTCCACGTTTCTTTTAGCAAAATTGTGAAACAACTTTTCGCTGTGCATTTTGAGAGTATAAGAAAAGAAGGAGAACTTTATGAATATATAGCCTTTCATAATAACTTGTTACGTATCTGAAGTGTAGGGATGTAACGGTCTGTAACTGAGTAATGGATATCCCTATTATAATGTCCCCTTCAAAGAAGTGGGGATATATTGTTTTGCATTTGTCTTTCGGTCTGTCTGTCCGAAGACCAAATGGTTTCCGAGTGATAACTAAAGAACGCTTACGCCTAGGAACTTCAAACTTTGTGTGATGATTGCTCATGACCAGCAAATGACCCCTATTGATTTTCGGGTCAAGGAGTCAAAGGTCAAGGTCACATTGACCTTGTAGGTAAAAACTGTTTCCGATCAATAACTAAAGAATGCTTGGACCTAGGAACGTCAAACTTGGCAAGATGTTTGTTTATGACCAACAGATGATCTCTATTGATTTCGGGGTCAAGGTGTCAAAGGTCAAGGAGGTCACATTGACCTTGTAGATGAAACGGTTTCCGATCAACAATTAAAGAACGCTTAGGTATAGGAACTTCAAACTTAGTATGATGATTGTTCATGACCAGCAGATGACCCCTATTGATTTTGGGGTCAAGGGGTCAAAGGCCAAGGTCACATTGACCTTGTAGGTAAAAACCGTTCCTGATCAATAACTAGGGAATGCTAAGGCTTTGGAACTTTAAACTTGGTATGATGTTTGTTCATGACCAACAAATAACCCTTATTGATTTTGAGGCAAAGGGGTCGAAGGTTAAAGTCACATTGACCTTGTAGATAAAAAACGGTTTCCGATCAATATCTAAAGAACACTTAAGCCTAGGAACTTCAAACTTGGTATGATAATTGTTCATGACCAGCAGATGACCCCTATTGATCTTGGGGTCAAGAAGTCAAAGGTCAAGGTCATATTGACTTTGTAGTTAAAGAGTCATATGATCAGGTTATCATGACTTAATTTTGACCTAGTGACCAAAAAAATCAATAAGGTTTAATTTCTGGTCGTGACTAGTCACTACCTAATTGTGATCGCAAAGGTTGTGTGCAGCAGTTTTATGATAAAGTTATTACAAACCACATCAGATCACATCCCATCATCATATCACACACAAAAATTATATCATATTACATCACATCACATCATATCATATCATTCAACACCACATAGTGTCATATCACATCACAACATATATCACATATCATGAAGTAATCAATCCTATATATATTGTTAAATTCTAAAGGTGGTGACAAAGTACCACGTAAAGGTGGACCCGGAATAACCCAAAGTGACATGCTAGTCATTAATAAGACAGATCTTGCCGACGCCGTCGGCGCTGACTTAAAGGTAAGACAATCGTTGTGAATAAAAAACGAAATAGTTGATATATTTTTATTTAGTAGCACCAACACAGATAAGCTTGACTTTCTAGTAATTAAAATTGGCGAAAGTAGATTTCAAGTGCCCAATCTATCCATTATTTCAAACATCTTTGGCGGGAAGTTCGTTAGAAATACATCAGAGCAGTCGCTATTGGCCTTTACACCAAAAAATTATTACCTTGTTTATACAAGGAACATATTTTAATTAGTGGCATCGGCAGTAGGATTTTTAGATAAGTCATACCTATGACAAATGATGTGTAGAGTCTTCATAAAGCATTTTAGAACTGTGTTACTTGTTCTTTGGATATACTGTTTATACACTGGTAGAGATCGCTTCCGACGGCAAAATGGGTTTCAAACGGGCGACCTCGACGCCAAGATTTGATGTATTGATTTAACCAAAAGTCACAAGAAGAAAATTCAGGACTATATAAGCGGACTGTAACGAAACCTCAATTCTCTGCTTCTCAAAATAAGCTTGAACCAAGGTTGACGGATGCGTAGGTGCATTATCATGAAGTTATTTGATCCTGTGCATCCCGAACCTTAAGTTATTTGTAATGTATAGTTATTAACTACAGCGAGGAGAATATGGTAACGGTAATATGTTCTCTTGACACTATCCCTTTAAGGCACAGCGACACGAGTCACTATTTAATCACTGTCAAAAAAAGAGCGTACATAACTCTTTTAACGCTCCTGCTTCGTCGACCAACAACTAAGCGATCGCTGTTTTCACCAACCTACATTTTGTTTCTGAGTTTATCATCGGGTTCAAAAAATAAAGCCACCTTTCACCCCCTGTGGCAATTTCTCTCAGTCGTCCAGGGTTTCGATCTTTGAAGGTAGTCAAAAAGGCCGAGGCTTTTCCCTTTGCTGATCAGAAAATAGCACTAAGACCCGATATGGCACTATCTACTCGACGATATATCTTGCATTGGGCGGGATGGGGATCATCATTAACATTAGTTCTACCTTCCTTATACATTGACACACACTTGTATTTAAATGACCTGCTTACATTTAATTGCACGTGCAAATCGTGCGAAAATAGATTGTAGGTTAAAAAAATCAATAATCTTTCCAGCGATATATTATAATACATATACTTTTTCATGCAAATCATGGTTAAATTGAGTTGTTGCCACTAATTAAAATATGCCCCTCGTATAATGTAGCTTCTTTTGAACCTTGTTTATGTTTAAATTTTAAACTGTTACGTGTACAAAATCACGTTTTCCTCGATCACATCGTCCATATTAATGCCGTCATGATGGGTAATCTTCGCGTTAATCAAAGTTGTCATGCTTTTAGAGCAACCTATCTATGAAAGCACCTGGACATGAACATGCAGTGTGTTGAAACTAAGCATACACGTTCAGTTACCTTTTGTATTCTTGTCTTTAAATCGGGCCTCTTATTTGTTACAAATGTTTGTCAAAGTGCATGGTTGATTTTATCATTCCTGATGAAAAGACATGAAACAAAAATCCTTTTGTAATTCAAGGTCGCTAAGTTGTATAAGCATGCACCGACAGACAGTCCGGTAACTCGGGACATCTGTACTACAGTTTACTCTTTATTATATAACGAGAGAAACAAAGTAATATGATTTTAAATAAGATAAAATTTCTACACACGTGTTATTTTAGAAATGTGAAACAAACATTTAAATTTTCAGTATTAGAAACGTCATAAGAATTAGGTGCATGGTGTGCACGAGTTAAATTGTTGAGACACGTGTGAGGTTTGCAACATTTACAGGAAATGGTTAACTTCATAAGCGACTCTAGATCAAATAAACCAAGCCCCTTTTCTGTTTTAATCTGACTTTCCTGCTCTATTGGTTTTGCCTGTTGTCATATTTAGTTATAAAGATATATAAACACTGATATAAATGTAAAAGAACAACAATTTTACAGGTGATGGACAGAGATGCAAAACTAATGAGACAAGAAGGACCCACCATTTTCGCTCAAGCTAAGCACATGGTGGGAATACCGGAAATAGCCAGCCTCATTTTGGAATCGATGAGGAACGCTACACAAAATGGCGTGTGAAAAAGATAATAAGAATATTAAGACAGACTTTTCATGACGCAATTGATGACAGTTTATAAAATAAAGATCCACTTCTTTCTGTCCACCTATAAATGTGCTGCATCAATAGAAATCCATTGGACACTATAAAGTTAATTCATCGATAAAACGAATCCATTTACAATCGGATATCTTCGTCACTTCCGGTCTTTTATAAGTATTTGAAAAAAGACTACCTGATTAAGATTTTATGTTGCTCTTTGTCATTTCAAAGCTTTTTGATATTTGAAGTCGCGGAAATATGCCGATAATTCACGTACTTAAGACGGATTTTATAAATTGATGTATATAGTGTTTCTATAATGGAATGGTTACTGCAATAAATCATAAAATCTGTTTTGTTGTTAAATGTTGTTGATTTGGGTTACTGACACCAATACAATTACAAGTGGTACAAGGTGTGTGTTTATAATTATGTGTAAATGTTGCGATTTCTATTTATAGCTATTTTGGTGACTTTTCTTAATGTTGTGAAAAAATGCAAAATTGAATATTGAATGTAGACAAGTTCTTTAAAGTTTCTTTTCTTTTGGTTTGTTTAATTTGGTTTTACGTCACACCGACAAAGTATACGTCATATGGCGACGTTCCAGCTTTACTAGTAAAGGAAGACCTCAGGACCGGGTTGTTCAAAACATTGGTTAGTGATAACCAACGGATAAAATCATTATCCACTGGCTAAAGTTGGTCTGTTGGATAAGTAATAGATATACCATTGGTGCGTTGACGATTTCTGGGTTTGCGTAAATTATACCATAATCACGTGACCTTTCTTATGCCTTAACCTCACGAGACGAAGTCGAGTGAGGTTGCATAAGAAAGGTCACGTGATTATGGTATAATTTACGCAAGCCCAGAAATCGTCAACGCACCAATGGTGTATCTGTTTTAACCTATAGCTTCGCCCAGAAACACTTACTCCTTCGAGGAAAATTATACCATAGTCTGGGTATGGTATAATTTACGGTTATTGGAAATTATACTTGGAAGAATTTTACATAAGAAGCGCTGAAGAGCTATAGGTTAAATTCTGTTGTTCAAAAGTAATCTAACGGATAAAATGCACTATCTAGTGGTTAACTGTAACCAGTCGTATGATCACCGGATAATGCCCTTAAACCAGTGGTCAGTCATCATCATTAAAACTGTAAAAATCATTAAAATTTGTTTAAAACCAGATTTTTCTTACAAATGTATTTTTTTTCTTAGCTAGAACAATTCATATGAAATGCATATTACCTAAGATTAATTGAAACATTTCTAAAAAAAGTGCTTTTAAAAATCATTTTTCAATCTCATTTTGTTGTTGTCGTTGTAGTTCTGAAAATACAGTTAAACAGTCATAACTTTCTTATTTTTTAATAAATCATACAAGTGTCATTACTCATTTTCTTAGTTATAACTGTCATAACCAATCGAATGGAAGTAATTTCAATTCAAAATTTGAAAAAAAAAATTGATTTTTTTCTTATGTGTGTCTAAGGGAAAAATAGACCCATTGATACTTAAAGGTCTTTGATACACTTTTTGTTTAATTCAAAAACATGAAAGTATAAAACACGCAAAATTTATTCTTAAGTAGCTTCCTGATTCTTAGAAAGTTAATATTCATCAATAAATCGGCCATTTTGTTTCCAGTTTCACTAACCGGCCCTGTTGCATTGTGGTACTTTACCAGTGGATAAATACGCTATCCACTGGTTAGGTAGCCAGTGTACTATCCAACTGTCGAACAATGGAATTTTATCCACAGGATAGCTGGCCGCTGGTTAAGGATTTAACCAGTGGATAAGCTATCAATCGGTTAATTTTAATAAATGTTTTGAAGTCAACGACCAAAACCAAACGGCCACGGACACCCCTTTCTTTTTAGTGGTAATTTAACACCGTATTGCCGATGCCAGTGGTTACAGAAATCTAAATTATAATCAAGGACGATTTTATTGCTATAGACAATTTCTGTCCGTGGACAAAAGAATACTGTTTGCACACATACAATCACCTGTTGTAAAATAGTGCACATAATCTCAAAAAGCTTACAAAATAATTGATATTTTAAATGTCTCGAGCAATTATTCATGGGACACTTGTCACAATTTGCTCTAATTCTTCATAATTTGTAGAGTATATTTTATCATTTTCACACACGTTTTTTGTTGTGTCGCCTCTACAGAGTAGTGGCGACATATAGGGATCACTTCTCCGTCGTCTGTCTGTCTGTCTATCTGTCCGTCTGTCCGTCACAAAACTTGTCTGGACTACTCCTCATAAACTACTGGTGCAATTTCATCCAAACTTTACAGGAATGATCAGTACCAAGTCTAGTTGTGCATATTGTCAGCATTTTCCGGTTCAATGATTTTTGTCAGAGTTATAGCCCTTTAATAATTTTTATTTTTAAAGTTTGTCCGGACTACTTCTCTTATACCACTAATGCAATTTCAATGAAACTTTACAGGATTGATCTGTAGCTCAAGTACTTGCGCATATTGCAGGGGTTTTCTGGTTGAATGATTTTTGGCCGAGTTATGGCCCTTTGATAAAAAGGTATTTTTTTCTGTGTGTTGCCAGATACGCAAAAGCTTGTCCGGAGTACTCCTCATAAACTACTGGTGCAATTTTATCCAAACTTTACAGGAATGATCAGTACCAAGTCTAGTTGTGCACTGTCCGTCTGTCTGTCCGTCTGTCACAAAATTTGTCCCAACATGAAATTGGCCATCATGAGGCGACACATGTGATTACTGATCGCTCTTGTTTTGTTTTGTTTTGCCCAAACGCAACATTTTAGGCATTTTTGCCTTATTAATGCCGTAATGATAAGTAATCGGCGATGTAATCAAAGTTTGAGAAGGTAAAGGTCATGTTTAGAGCTATCCCTATCTGGAAGCAACTGAGCATGATGAACATGTAGTTTGTGACCGACCTTCATTAATCTAGAACAGTCGTATACTAAGTATACACGGTTATTAACCTGTAATAAATGTCCTCATTGCAGTTTTAAAGGTTTTTTTTTATTTGTAACAATCGTATGTCAGACTGACTGATTTTATCATTCCTGGTGAAAAGACATAAAACAAATACCCATTTGTAATCCAAGGCCACCGGTTACTTGATAGTTGAACCTTTTAAATATTAACAAAAGAACACATTCATTAGATTTGAAACACATTTTAACAAGAGTTCATTTAGACCTTTGACCCATTTTGTGTCACCTCGACACGTGAACAGAATATACAAAAATGGAAGTATTTTAACAGTCTTTGTGGATGTTTGTCTTTTTAATTGTTATATTTTTTGGAACGTCCGATATAGTATGATCTCTAAATCTCTAAAGAAAAATTTGATCGTTAAAGACGATATATGAAAGACAACAGTACCTTATTTTCAACACTTTATCTACATTTATATCCAGAAAGTTATTATTTGATAAAATCTTATATATACAATGTAATTGATTGTAATGAACAACATGAACAAGAACAACTTTAATTGCGTGTCTTCGTTTGACAGTTTACATACGTATATAATGAAATATTCAAATGAATTTCAAATAATTCTTTTTAAAATATAAAAACCTGTTAAAAATTTCAGTTTTATTTCCCGCCATCTTTTACATAAAGACCAATAAATAGAAACTATATCGAAATTAGAGGCTAAAAGGTAAACACGTCATATGAATTAAAACAAAATCAATTCACGCATTATTTGAGAAATGTGTAGCAAGCATTTAAATTTTCAGTATTCAAACTTCACCAGACTAAGAAGAGTGCGCGATACGTATAAGTTCTGCGACATTTTCAGGAAATGGTTAACTTTGAAATTGTTAAAGTCATAAGCGACTCAAGCAAAATTGAATATTGAATTGAATATGTGCCCGATGCAGACAAGTTCTTTAAAGTTTCTTTTCTTTTGGTTTGTTTGTTTGATTTGGATTTACGTCACACCAACACAGTATACGTCATATGGCGACGTTTAAGCTTTACTAGTAAAGGAAGACCTTGGGTGCATTATTTCAAGCACGAACAGGCATCTGACAAGAACCACCGACGTTCCGTAAGCTAGCTGGATAGTTTCCTCACATGAAAGAATCCAAAGTCCCTGTTGGGATTCAAACCTACAGCGGTGAGGGGTAAGTGGTTGGAAGTCATCCAAAGTATTATCTCCCTTACCTTTAGACTAAAAAAAACTTCGCCCCGCGGGCGCTGAGCGAGATTTAAGAAATAAACGGCGGGGTCGCTGGACAAAAGCACGCTAAATAGCGGGGGCGCGGTACGAGGTTTAATAAAAAAATCTTCGCCGCGCGAAAGCACGCTTATGAGCGAGGGCGCGTGGCTACGTTTAATAAATAAAACATGCGGGGTGCAGAGCGAGATTTTTGACATAAAACGGCGGGGTCGCGAGATTAGCTTATTATACGCTTATTAGCGGGTGGTGGGGGTGGTCAAAGTTTAAAGGAAGTGTAAAGGAAACTTCGTCCTGCGCCTCCGCAAATTTGCTTGCTTTTGTCCCGCGACCCCGCCAAACACAAAGTCGATAATAAACAAGTTTAAATGGCAGGATGCGGAGCGAAAACTAGCTTATTGGGGGGGGGGGGAGATAATAAGCGTATTTTCGCTCCGCGCCCTGCTGTTTTATTTTTTAAATTTCGCCTCACGCCGTCGCTGGCGAAATTTTTTAAAACTTCGCCCCGCATGCCCGCTTATTAGCGTGTTTTCGCTTCGCGCCCCTGCCATTTTAACTTGTTATTTCTCGACGATTCGCTTGGCGGGGTTGCGGGGCGAAAACTCGAATGGCACAAATCAGCCACCATAAATTAGAAGTTATCATATTGTGAATGACTCATAATTATGAGTACGTTTCTTTATAGATTATTTTATAATTAGTAAAAAAGAAATAAAGATCTTAACTTTCTAATAAGGAGGGAAAAGCAAGCCTGTTATGTAATACTTAGTATTAAAACCTAAGTTCAAAAAAGGAACTTTCTTCTCGCTTGGTTGTTCAATCCTTGCCTTACTTAGAAAGTCCTAATATTGATTTGTTTTCCCTAATTAACCTTAAAAAAACTACGAAATAGGTTACAAAGTCGTTATTAGGCTAGTTTCTCCTGATAAGCAAATATAAGTTGAGAGGAACAGATTTAGTAACATTTTTTATTTCAGTTTTTTAGGAAAAACGAATTTCCAAATTAGGCTTTTATAAGTGCTAATTAACATTGAGAAATCGTTAAAAGGCTTTTATCAAAGTATTTAAGAGGTTTTTAAACCTCAATATTACGGGTGTTTGTTTTTTTTTTTTTTTTTTTTTTTCCAAACAAATTTTTTAAAAGCATTATCATTTTGTTTAAAGACTTTCGATTCGACCGTGCGACCACATACACGCATCGAGGACATGTTGGAAGGAAAGTGACCGTGCGACCACATACACGCATCACAGGATTCCCCTTCTCATACGAGAAAGGGACAAAGAGTTGTCCGCCCTTTTATTAAAGGGCAGACTATAAAAATATGTGCCGTTTCCTTATTGTTATTAACAAGGTGGCTATTATTAACAAGTCTATCTTGGATTGATATTTATACAACTTGAGTCATGCAAACCAAGCGGGTATCACTTTTTTTCCTTTTAAGTTCGTAATGAAATTTTAAAAAAGATCATATTTAATTTTTAGGGAAATTTTCAGTTTAGAGAATTTTCTACATTTCATTTTATATAAAAACGTAAAATTATCATATTCCAGCAAAATATAAACGTATCAGAAACGTTTTAATATGTATTAAATGTGGGAGACATATTTCACACTTTGTAAATATTAACCTGGGGGCATTTTCTTTTCTTCCCTGTTAAGATAACGTTTCGAGCTGTATGTGTTTCGCAACATCGAAATCTTGAAACATGTAAGGACTATAAAACTGCATTAATTGTGTATATTATTTTTGCATATTTTATAAGTATTCTTCTTTGAATTATCATATTTCTCATTTTATCTTATATAGAAAAACAATATTTTATTTCATTATATTTAATTGATAATTACGATTTGTTGTGCTATTAAAAGTCAATATGTTTAGTCATATCTAGCAAGTTGCTGCCAACATTTACTGAGCAGAATGCAGATAATTTACACACATCCAATGACTTTTATGGTACTTGGCACGAAAATTGTGTGCACTGTACTAATACTACTTACTAGACACTTCGTATTCAGGGCAATATTTCATTATTACCGGTAAAGTTAAAATATTAGACAATAAAAGAAAGAAGAAAAAACGGAAGAGCATAGATGTTTAATTATTGAAGTAGCGCTGAACATGCAGTCATCTGTCGTAAAGTTAGCATTTTGACTTCCATACAAAATACTTAATCACTATTATTATACTAATTGCCAAAAGAGCTAAAGATGCAAAGGATAACTCATATATGTAGTAAATTAGTATATTTTTGGAAACTATAACAATTTACCATAACTAATAAATATACTCTTAAATATGTTAGTGTTTGAAATTATTTTTTGTCCAATAGGATTGCAGTATTTCAAATGAATTGTAACACATTTACTTTGGTAAATAGGCAAACTGTTAATCAGTCTTGTAAATCGACTGTTTATAAAAATAATTTTAAACACTAAGCCTGTTAAAGTTTATTAGTACGTATTTACAAAATTAAATTGACCAATTTCAATTTGTAAATACTTACTAATAAACTTTAACCTATACATAAAAATTGTCAGTCCGATTTGAGTGAAAAGCGTTGTGCATATGTATATTGAGCGTATGTATATTTAAGTGAGATTTGTTTACTACAATTATAGTATCACAAGTGCTTCCTAATCTTGAACATATTTGAAATAAATTGTCAATTTTAGTTACATAATATCCATGTTTATGGTTGGGTTTACGTCGCACCGACACTCTTAAGGTCATATGAAGACTTTCTAGCTTTAGTTGTGGAGGAAGACCTGGGATACCCCTCGGATACAAAGGGCATCTGAGTAGAACCACTGGCTTACGTAACTGGATAACTTCCCAAAATGAAAGAATCCAAAGTCCTTGACGAGATTCAAACACATAGCAGTAAGGGGCAAGTAGTTTTAAGTCATCGCCCTTGACCGCTTTATATCATTTACTAAATTAAGTATATTTGTTGACTTGTTGACACGGTTCAAACTGCCGACAGAGGGCAGGAAAACTGTCTGTTTTGTAAAAAGAAATGTAATTTATAAACTTAACAAACAAATACACTTTTTGTACCGTCTGATTGATGGCTGATAATTAACGTACATTTTGTTTTTATACTTTATCAAAACACTTTGTTTTTACACTGTTTACATTAAAGCCTCACATATACACTTGTGTGGATTCTTGCGTGTTTTGTGTGAGGGCGTGCGTGTGTGTGTGATTTTTTCTTTTTGATTGTTTAAAGGAACTCTACTAAAGTACAAAAGTTCTAAAAGTTTGATTTTTACACAGATCATATATGGTATTTAAAGCAGAAAGATATGCAAGAGATGATTAAATATTAAACCCCAAAAAATAAGTCGAAAATTGTATCTGTGTGCTATTGTTAGTGCGCTTTGAGTAAAAAACGTTGCAACGCTTTTCAATTTTGAGGGAAAGTTCACAATTCAAGTAATTATTATGAAATAACAGAAAGAGCAAATGGTCTGAAATAAGTGCAAAAAAGTTATTGGTCTAGACCATCATCAAATGGAACATAAGTCTCGACAAAATAAGTTCAGTCATGTCAAAAAAAAAAACAAAAAAAAAAAAACTCTCAGTGGAGTCCCTTTAAAATAGTTTTGCCACGCGTCAAATATATGTATGATGATGAACTGTATGCATAAGTCAATGAACTAAAACAAACTGAAACTATAATTAATTGATAAGATAAGCCGCTGTGGCTTTACAGGCCTAACCCATTACCTGCAAAAGTTGACTACAATTAACTTGTATAGCTTCTATTTTGAAACTGCCCTTAATCATTTTGGGGATATCAAGATTGAAAATAAATACTCAGCCAACATTATAGAGAATCGCCAGATTTGATTATACTTATGGCAAAGGCTTTTCACTTCCGGGAAAGGAGCGGTTTTAATGGCTGTATTTGGTTGTTTCATACCACGGTTGTCAAAATGATTGTAATCAACTGACCATCCCGCATGGAGGCTGATACCTGAACGCATCGATAACCTGATTAGATAACTGGTAAAAGGAAATGAATTTACTGAAATTGTTCAGCAAGTTTTAATTTAATTTTTAGTTTTCGTCACATTTTAGTAATTTAAAATATAATAGCTTAAAAAACTTTTCCATATAGGTTCAAAGTCCTAAGAATATAAAATTTAAAATTTCTTGGACACAAATAACGGAAACAATATAACGGATGATAAAAATATTCTAATTGAACAACATTTGTTTGTAAGATTCTTAGCCCGATTAATGTTCATTTTTTCGAGTCATTTTGCACTATTAAAGTAAATATTAAGAAAAAATGGATGCGGTGAATGAGCAAGGGTTGCTGGTTTAGACTTACACCAAAACTTATAAACGTTTAGTAGAAATTATTCCAGTCCTGTTAAGTACAAAAACCTTAATGGAGTCCCTTTAAGTACCAGGTATTCATATTTTTTACTGTATTCTGTGCTGTATGCTTTAGCTGTCTAAAAAAACTAATTTAATGTTAGCCTTGTTGAGCTACCCTTTGTAAAGCAATTACCTTTATACAACAACAGCATTTCCATTTATAAAACAAACTCAGTAGAGCAACAGCTTTAGACAAGCAACAACTAAAATCATTATCTCCAAAAGTGTGTAGTACTGTATATTATTTGTCCAGTATAATAAAGCTGTAGTAGGCTCACGCTATTTTCTTTAAAACTTAAACGAATGAAAAACTACAACTTTTAAATGTTAGTGATGCCATCTCAATTAACTGGAGCTGTATTTAGGAAATGTGCTGTCTCAAATAATAAGTTTACAACTTTTAAGCGCAATCATTGGATGGTCTATATACTATACAAAAAGACGCCTCCAACTTGACATTTTACTTAAGTAGCCTGACATTTTGTTCAGATGTCCGACCATCCAGAGATTAGTCCGCCGACGCGTCCACTAAATCATATTTTTAAAAACTAAATTATGACATTAAGGAAAGGGTAAAACTGACATTTAAACGGAACAAATCGTAGACATTTCGTTAGAATGAAATCTGTTTCAAAATTGTAAATTTTGTGGCATTTAACGTAAAACTTTGTAATTTATGCGTTTTTTAAATGAAAACTTGTTTCAATTTAACAAAAAAAAGACACATCATCAAATATACATCAATCTAGTTTTACGTCAGTTTATTTATCAAGCGTAAAAAAACGGGAAGGTAAGCGTTTCCTTGTTGTAAACCAATTCGGCAATGTGAAAGCAATGTTTCTCTGTCGCATATAATTCAAATGCAGATCTATCACAATTATTGTCTGATGAGTTTGTAAATCTTTATACATTTAATCACTTTTGAAATATTTGGCACGTTACGTCAACAAGAACAGTGGTCAAAAGGGGAGAAAACCCGCACTAACATATCGTATCCTTGTTTCTATTTTTAGATCTATGTCTAAACATCATATTGCTTATCCAATAAAGACGGAATACCTATGTATAAAGAAATCCACATTGTACCTAAAATGATTAAAAATTCTATACTTTAGCCATATGAAAAGTTACAAATCTAATTTTAGTCAATTTCTGTATACACTTTAAATAGGAACTTAATTTATTCCCCTACACTGCACTTATCTGTATTATATAAATGATTTAAGCCTCAGCTTCTGCACTGTATTTGCCAATTAAAAGTAATCAGATCATAAATCTGTCATGTTTAGCTGATATTTATTTATAACAGTGATGGACATAACAATGATTTGGCTAAATTGTTGAATGCCAATTTCATACTTTCATTTTTTGTTATTACATGTTCACTCATAATCTATTTATAAGTGTTGCTAACTTTATGTGAAATCTACAATTCAAATCCATATCTTACACCTGTCGTCAATACGAACGCGCTGAATCAACGTCTATTTAAAGTAACGTGAATACAACCTTTAATCTACGTCATTAACGCAACTGAGGTATACGTAAAGATATCTTCAGCTAATAGGAAGTAATGATCATGTTTGTCACAATAAAAGAAAGCGTAGCGTGGCTTTCTGTCATTTTAACAAAGGTTTTACAAATGTTAACTGACCACAATCGTTTGACACTTTGATAATCTCACATTTTAATTTAATATTTAAAGTTTGCATAAAATTATTAAGTGTTCCCAGAGGTATATATAAACTGAAGAGTTGTTTTCAGAATATTAAGGAATCAGACACAGTGTTGTGAATAATATTTCATTGCAATTTTTGGAAGCGTTTTTCTGCTTATCAGTGGAGAACAAGATGAAGCTGACAAACTATTTCGCAATAGTGTCAATAATATTAGCATCCAATGGCGTTGTTTATGCTACGTTAAGAGCGAGTCACGTAACAGAAGAATCACACCCGATGTTGGCATCCGTGTTCCAGGTGGTGAATAAGATACGATCTATGTCTGGAGAAACTCCACCTAGTGCATCAGGACAAAGTAGCATAGCAAAGGCTAAACCTATTATGAGTACCGGTTCCATAGGAGTGAGTAGAGATATCTTGAATCCTGTGGATGTCACAGCAGTTAATCCGTTGGGCGTCAATACAAATGATTTCTTTCCTAGCTCTGGATTGGAGACGCTTGTGAGACCAGATGCCTTTTCTGCAACAAATTTAGGTATGAATTTTGTTTTATTTTCCCTGAAACTATAGTAGTATCTGATTTAATTTCTTAATGTACTTCGTTTTGTGGTTATTAAAATATTTGCATGTTTGTTGTCAGGTATGCTCCTATAATTATGTTAAAGTTCACTGTAAATTAATAATCAAGCTTTAGTGCTGAGATCATTTGGACGCTTGGGAAAACAATAATTGAACGTGAAATACTCCATCAAACTAGTTTTATGTTTGTGAATAAAGAATATTCTATGCAGAACTGTTTATTTTTTTTCACGCAAAACATACAAATTGTTAAACTAATGATTTTTGTACCAAAATATGATTCCAAAGGTAATGTTTTTATATCTTTTTTCTTAATTGCAGATAACGTTGCTTTTGAACTTCTACCGATGCCGGCCATGACTGATACACTATTAAATGGAGGTAGTTTTCCGCGCGATTCTATGAGTATAGCCGGTCTGACTGCTGATATGACTTGCAGCTTATGTCGACAGAGAGGGGACACTGAATGCATTGCCATACATTGTTCCAATGACGGAACGTCTGCCATTTTTCCTGGATTAGGTCAACCGTCTCTCATACATAAAGAACGTCTACCCAGTGTTACACCTCTGAAAGATTCAAGGAAAAGTTCTAGAGAAGGTGCGAGACTTCCTGCTTTCGCAGCAGATATGATGTGCAGCCTATGCAGAAAGAGGGGCGACACGAAATGTATTGCCATACATTGCTCTAAAGATGGCATGCTGGGTTCGAACTTCGAAGGGAAAGGGATCGCCCAACTCCTTTTACCACCCAAGTTTTACCCGATATACCAGATTACCGGTGTTAAGTAATAATATTTGGTTTGGGAGCCCAGATTGACAGACCATGATCCTATTACCAGCTGGCAAACCCATAAACACCGCCCAGTCTGAGCAGAAACATTATTCGATTACCGAGGCAAGTCAACCACCACATCAACCAAGCAGACCCGTTAAGGAAACTACTGCACCTATATGGTTAATGGCAGACAGTGTGCTTGGTGCACCATCGGGTTCAACTGTACACACTCTTCCTAGGATACCAGACGGTGTTGACATTGTTACTCCAACTATGACAGAAGTAATGCAACCCATTGATGAAATTGGAAAACCAACTACTACAAACAGATTTTCACTGACTGAGGTACACCCAAGTGAAATAACCATTACCAAAGATGCAGGAAATCCAGACATTGTTTTCATTGACGGAAACGTTGGTAATTCTCTTCCGATGGAAAATTTAAGATCTAAGCCAGCCGTAGGTTTGGCGGAAATGATTCCGTTACCAGTTCCTGCATCACCTACACATGACATTAATACTCAACCACTGGATATCCCAACTGAGATATTTCTTCAGATGGTCAGGAACGATCTTCCTACATTTATGAAAAGTCTAGATAAACTTCAACACATGCCCTTCGCTAAACCTTCAAAAACAGATATCAACAATACCGGTGATAAAGTTGGAAGACGACAACCGGTGATTCATTCAGCAAATGATGTATTTGCGAAACAAAAAACTGGCAATACCTTTGGCTTTCCTGCGGGTTTTGAAGAAGGAGCAGTAATAAATCACCAAAATGACGTTACACTAACTACAAAGGTTCCAGATATACCAAGAGCAGTCGACATGTTCCCTATAGTGAATTCTGACAAGAAAGTAGTCGACAAACATACACTTGTCCTAAAAGATCACGGAAATGGTGAACAGGTAGCGGTTCACGTTGGACAAGGACCTATTCCTGGAAATGTCATAGGTCTGATGGAAACGCAAGGACAAATTCCAGATGCGACATTGCTCAATACTCCATCTTTAGATTTACATTCTTTGCTGAATCCACTGAACGATCAGAGAAATATGGATGTAAAACAAAATACAGACCATATTCAAACATTGCTTAATGCCCCATCTTTAGATTTGCTTTCTTTGCTTAATCCAGCCAAAAGATCATCCCGAATATTTAAAATTTTTTCAACCAAACTTCTGACCGTAAATCATCATGTAAAAAGACCCATTTAACACCCCAAAATGGACATTTCTGGGTTAAAAAGAAAAACATCAAAAACGCTCCGATGACCCAAACAAAAAAAGATATGGGTCACAAAAAAATCATCCGAAAATTTCGAGTCAGAATACAAATCACCAAAATTCATCAGTGGTTTGGGTAAAAAGCCCATGGCCCTCCGGGAAGTTTGGGTTTTCCCGCATTTAATTTTTAAAGGCCCCTTAAATGGTAAAATTCCCTTTTAGTGGAGGGAAATTTCAGAAGAAAGTATCAAAGACGACTCCAGTTCCGACAATTAACCCAATAAGAAAAGCTGCTCTGAATAAATTTTCTGAACATTTATTAAGCGGAATTCGAGTGTAAATGGTATAATATAAAACCATTCTGTAGAATGCGTCGACATTTTGTTTTACGTTTACAAGTTAACTTATGTAACACGCTCTTTGAGGGCTTTAAGACGGCTATGACTCATTAAAAATCATTTTGTGAAGTTTGGTATTTTATTTTCAAGTTATGCTCGAGCTCGTAGATCTATTTTAAGTTTCACTCGTGTTCTCATATTTTTGAACTTACGCCAGGACTAGTTAGCTTTCTGTTTTCCATTTTAATTCAAACGATAAAACAAGTTTCGATAGTTTTTTTAAAATCTTAAATGCTCCAGTCTTTTTCTCCTTTTTTCTTTCTGTCGTTCTATTTCTTTTCTCTTTTTGTGGGGGGAGAGAGAGAGATCTTTTCTAAATAATCTTACGAGTGTATTTTTTACATCTTTAATATAATATAAAACCATTCTGTAGAATGCGTCGACATTTTGTTTTACGTTTACAAGTTAACTTATGTAACACGCTCTTTGAGGGCTTTAAGACGGCTATGACTCATGAAAAATCATTTTGTGAAGTTTGGTATTTTATTTTCAAGTTATGCTCGAGCTCGTAGATCTATTTTTTAAGTTTCACTCGTTGTTCTCATATTTTTTGAACTTACGCCCCCAGGACTAGTTAGCTTTCTGTTTTCCATTTTAAATTCAAAACGATAAAAACAAGTTTCGATAGTTTTTTTAAAATCTTAAATGCTCCAGTCTTTTTCTCCTTTTTTCTTTCTGTCGTTCTATTTCTTTTCTCTTTTTGTGGGGGGGGGGAGATCTTTTCTAAATAATCTTACGAGTGTATTTTTAACATCTTTATAAACGTTATGCTGAATGTGATTTACGTCGTTTACGTCGACGTTATAACGTTAGGTAATTAACCTTCACTCATAAATGAATGTAAACATGTAACGTTTATTAGCATTTAATGGCTTTTTTATTAGCCAATGTATCTGATACAAAGTTACTTCCCCTTTTCAGCGAATCGAATCCGGCTAACAATTAAGAAGAAAAAATGTGTATTTTTTGTTAAACTTAAAACGATGCACTTCGTTTTAATTCTACTGAAAAAAATTCATGTGTTTTTAAATTCTCATTAACAATAAACACAATTGGTTGATGTGGTTCTGAACAAAAATGTTTTACTTGTCGACGGAGCACATCTGATAATACTAAAGATGTTTTATAAGTTAAATTGAAAAAAAAAGTCCCCCCCCCTTACAAAGCTTTATGTTTTTTTTTTCACAAGTTCTCTTTTAATGTATATATTGCGACGATACTATTTTTTTCTGCTGTGCCATACCATTCACTGTTCTTTTGTGTTTGTTCATTTGTTGATATATTTTGTTTATATAAATGTATATTGTAAATGTGCATACTTTAAAAGTGGTCTGTGAGTTTTTAAAATGTGATATTTATTTTGTGAAATTGTATATATTGTGTATGATCAATCATTTAAATTGCTACCAAAGATGTTTAAACTTAAGTGTGATTATATACTTAAATGTTATATGTGGATATATATTTTTAAATGTTATATGTGGATATATTCTTAAATGTTAAATGAATAAACATGAATGTCAAATAAAAATGTATTCTTTATATTTTCACTCAACACCTTTTCTAATTGGTTGAGAATAAATATATAATTATGTTTATAAACATATATAAAATAAACTTTCTGTATTCAATTTTACATTCTATTTAAATCATTCCAAGATTATTTTACCCAAATTTCTTCAAATAATATATATATATATATATATGATATATCATACAATATTGTTTTATTTTGCATATTATAACTGACTGATAAATCTATGTACAAAATATTGCATCGTGGTACAATGTCATATTGTCGAGGGCTCTGACACTTGCCATTAGTTATTCTTGAGGTCCAGTCCTGTTTGTTTTGTTTTTTTAAATTGTTTTATTTTTTCGGGATGAGCATTGAAATACATGAAAATAAGCTTGTTCTCCAGATTACACGCAATTCCCGTGCAGAAAAACATAAGCAAAAGTAATGGCCCCAACAGTCACAAATTAAGCCGATGAAATATCAAACAGAACATAAATAAAGTACAAGTACCAAATTTTTAGTCGATACAAAATATACTTTCCTTTAAATGTTATTTCAAGAAGTCACCTAAACGATAAACTATTGAGGGTGTATTTACATAAAATGTAGTATACTTAGCAACAAAACATCTTCACTTGTTTTCATTTTGTCATGAGACATGTTCTCTCTTATAATTAAACCGTCTTGCGCGGCACGAGGGGACGACAATGAATGCAGCATGAAAGAACGACATTTAAAAGGCGATCATATTGGTGTCTTTTAAATGGTCATATTGGCCTCGGCTTACTTGCGCACAGAACACGACGGTGATTTAAATAATTAATCACATCAAGTTCGAGAGTGTCAATCCGCATAGTTCAATCGGTCAGAGCGAGACTTATAACCTCGACATTATTGGTTCGATTCCCGGGCTGGCCAACTACTCAGTCTTTCGGATAAGACTTTAAGTCGAAGTCCCGTGTATGAGTGCTTTAATACATGGCACGCTAAAGAACCAGAAGAAGCTTCGGGACTTTGGGCATCTTTCTGTATCTGTATCTTGCACTATCCTCCAGAGATACTCGCCTATGTGGGCAACCGTCGGCGAATATAAATAAACTCAAATACACATACATATTCAAGAGTGCTTGCCTAATGATACATGAACTGTATCTACGTCAATAAGTTTTGACAAGGAGCGGTAAAAGTTTATTTTGCTGCATCATGAATGAATTAACCACATTGTCTTGCAAGTTTATTGCATGTTATTCGTGTTGAAATCATATGTGGTACAATTGTTCGATTGACGTTCGGTGATTTATTTCTATTTCCTTGTACATAAATATTTATAATATATATATACGTTATCCTTCTTATGACCAGTGGGTTAAAAACAGTAAATATTCATTTGAATTGACGATTTAGTTATTTTATAACCTTTCCGATATTTCTTGTGTCTTGTTATATACAACAAATAAATAGAAGATATTCAAGTTTTCTTTCTATAAAGTGTAAAATATGATAATTTTCATACCACGAGATGAAAATAAATCCTGTGTTTGTAGAAAAAAAACTTGACTTTTCTGTTTATTATATACATTTTTCTTTTTGGTATTACACTTTTAAAGATTTCCCCTTAAATTTTGCGTATTGGCTGAATTTAGAAGAAAGTAGTTCGGCAAAACACTGGTGATAAATAAATTTTTTACAGTGAAAATACGAAAAATGATAATATGCATTTTATTTCATCAATATTTCTCAAAATTTTATTTATAAGTATATAATAAGTAATTATGTGATGTCATGTTTAAAGCATGATAAATAATAACAAAACAAAATCAAAATAAGAATAATAAGAACATCAACAACAACAACAACAAAAAAAGAAGGAAACGTCCCATCATATGAAGATATCGTTGAGAATAACGTGCACGTGCGCTCTGTGCAAATGTTAACTGATTTATTGCGAAACATAGTGTTTATTAACTTGTTCAAGAGAATATTAAAAGAAAATATCTTATAAGAGTTATTTTTGAAATACAAGAAAACGTCTATCATAAATAAAACGGAAAAAATATATTTTATCTCGAAGCACAGCATTGTTTTCATATAAATCATGAAAAGTTGTTTTTTTCTTTCCATATACATATGTAGGTTTAAATGACGATTAGTGTCATTGTCCTAGTTCAATTTTAACGAAGGAATTTTGTCTTTGACCCAGCGATCACCGATTACAAACACGATGCCCTCCATGTTGAACTTTACATTTTTTTAAAAATCTTTTATGAAGT
Source organism: Ruditapes philippinarum (assembly GCF_026571515.1). Taxonomy (NCBI): domain Eukaryota; kingdom Metazoa; phylum Mollusca; class Bivalvia; order Venerida; family Veneridae; genus Ruditapes; species Ruditapes philippinarum. Next base: position 98,029 of record NW_026866382.1, read on the forward strand.
GCGTGATGATTATCTACATATACTTCCCTTCTGAATGGATATTTGATAGGCTATTACGGCACGTGTATTGATACAATCATGGCATAACGACCCTTTCAATGACAGTGTTAAAAAATAATAAAATAAGATAAAATAAAAAAGAAGAAGAAGACAAAAACTGGAAAAAGAGGGGAAAACATATAATATCTATATATTTTGTTGAAAATTAATGTACGATTAAATTAATTGGGCGGGAACTGTTTTTTGAGGAAACCTCAGATGATTCCTACAATGCAGAATTACGGTCTGAATGCAAGTGTTGTATTGCTTTGAAAATTGTATAACTTATCTCTAATAAGTGTTTACAACTAAATCCTACTGTCTGTTGTGGCCAGTTGTTTTATTTACTATTCAACACAAGGACCTAGTGATATACTATGCTATTTTATTAAAGAAACTTATTTTTTGCATTTGCATTGTTAATAAATTGTAATACATTTGTTTTTCGCTTTTTTAAGAATAAAACGACCGCCCTTAACCTTTGATTATTTTTTTTCCATATACACGAACGTCGTTATTAAAAATGACACTGCAATTCGTAAATTTGGCATATTGCCAAGAACGTTGACTTTTCTGTACTGAATGTGATGAATGTTTTTTGTTTTTTCTGTACTTTAAAAAGGTACTCTACTTATATCATAAAAGCCTAAAAATATATACTTTGAATTTCCTAATATAAATCATCAACAAGACGCTTAAAACAGAAAGATATGCAAGAGATAATAAATATGCTCAAACCAAATCGGAAATCGTATTTATGTGCAATTCTTAGCCCGATTTTAGTTTAAAGCGTTTTAAAGCTTTCTCTTTTTTTCCCGTCATTTTTCAAAATTAAAATGATTCTGGAGTAAACTTTTTAAAAACGGAGTGAGCCAGTGAACTGAAATTTTGCGTGCAAGCTATTTGCCCAGTATTGCGTCAAAGGGTTTATTTAATTTATTAATTTTGAAAAAATATATTCAGTACAAATCCTCAGTCCATTGAACTTAGAGTACGTAATATTATGAATCAAGTTGAACTTTACGTCCTTGTGATAAGTAATTTCATCTTTTGAAAAAAAAGTTAAAAAAGTTAAAAAAGATCTTCTAAACGGATGACAAAACGTTGAGTCAATTCAATTTTCAATATTTTATTAGGCATATTAAACATTATATACAGTTTTTTTTTGTCTAAATGAATATATTAGGCGGCAACAAATATCATGAGAAGAGTATGTTATATACAAAGAATAATGATAAATGTCAATTATTAATATATATGTATAAGGAAACACTCATATTTTATACATTTCAATTCGATAGCACATAAATTTATTTGCAAGTGACTACTACATTGTCCGATAAAATATTTCCGATAACTGGGTCGTATACATGTAATTATAAACATGTATAATACAAGATCGGTACATGTTACCAGGCCACAAAACAAAATTTAGTGCTTTACATGCAAAAAATTTAAACAGTTTATTTTTGAACTAATAAAAAACTAATCAGTAAAACGCGGGCTTTTTTATTTTTGTAAAATTTTTAAATTTTATTATTTAAAAATTTCGACTGTTGTGTAAAACAAAGTTTTAAATTTGGACTTGGGCCAAGGCAAAAAAAGGGGAAACATCTTTCTTATTCCGATAATGCGGGACACAAGAAAAAATAATTTTTCATTTTATTTTTAAAAATATTACATTTTTTTTCCTTAAACATTTCTAAACGACCTTTTCAATTGCAAGCTAGGGGATGGGATTTAATCTATTAGCAATAAGATAAACATCATTTTAAAACACGTAAAAAATTTTTAAAATCCAAAAGAATCTTTAAAATTTTTTTAAAGGTATCAGTTTTGGGCATTATCAACATGAGAAATAAACTTGATAATTTTAATAAATCTTTCGATCAACAATTTGATATTGAAAAATGGAATACAATTCCAAAAATATAAAAACCTAATTTTTCTAGAAGATTTAACAAATCCCCAAAACCTTTACATTTTTATGTTTACACTAAAATTTTCACCATTGTTTTGGAAATTCAAAAATTTTCCCCAAAAAAATTTTTTTTAAGATATTTCCCCTTTTTTTTAATATCAAATTTTATTTACAATTTTAGCAATACAGTAATGTTTTTTGGCTTCTAACAATCAATATCTTTTTTAAGAAATTTTATTACATTTTTTCAAAACAGGGGCTTTAGGAACCCCCTACACACCATATTTTTAAAATTGGCAAAATCATTGCATCAAACATTTCAACTTTTCTAAATAAGATAAAAAATCAAAAATTTTAAAGAGAAAAAAGGACGAGTGCTGCCCAAAAAATTTTTGAGAAAAAAAATTTTCCAATTTGATAAATTTAAAACCTAGATAAAAAATTTAGACAAAAATTAAGTTTAAATTATCGTAATAAACATCAATATTTTCACTTTTTTCCAAATTTTAATACCAACTACAGTTTTTCGCCCCTTTTAAAAGAAATTTCCATTTTAGACAAAAAAGAATTTTATTAAGCAATTCTGCAACCGAAAAAGAGTAAAAACAAACATTCACTGCAAAAAGAAAAAAAAAAATTTTAATTTTTCATGTAAAAAGACGCTTTTATATTTTTTTTTTTTTCTTCCAATCTTTTATAAAAATAAAAAAAAGGGGGAGATAACTTTCCTCCTTTTTAAAAACCCAAAAAAACTGCAAAATACAGAAAAATTCCCCGTTTGATCTCAACAATTTTTCACAACATTACATATTTTTCAACATAAAAAATTTTAGACGACATTTGATATTGTAACAATTTAAACCAAATTCCATTTCTATAAACTAGGTCAAATGCCTTTTTAAAATCAACGAATGCACAATATAATTTCTTTTTTTTCATGCTGGATAACTCCTATTTAACAAAGTTTGTAAAACATATATACAATCCACAGTACTGCGTTTTTGTCCCATATTGACAATCACTTAAAATACTATTATTCTCAAATAAAAGCGCGTGCTCTAGTGTCTAGCAATTGTGAAAATATCTTTGAAAAAATACTAGTAAGCATTATACCTCTAAAGTTGTCAACACTGTTCAAAATCGCCCTTTTTTTGGAACGGGTACAATAATACCCTTTGTCCATGATTCTGGGTAGATACAATTAGAATACATATAATTAAACAATTTACACAATAATGGTGCTAAAATATGTTTGAATCTAAAAATATTTCAGGGATTAACATATCTTCCCCTGCACTTTTCTGGCGTTTCAAAGTACTTATAGCTTTAGTAACTTCATCAATACTAAAGTCACAATCTAACTGCTCTACGACATGAGTATTCAAAGTGTCATCATTAACAGTATTATCAACATTTGTATTTCGTAAAAACATCACTATCAGAAAAAAGAGACTTAAAAATGCTCATAAAAGTCATTGGCTGTTAGGTTACAATTATTTTTACTCTTTTTCTTGTATTTTCGAACTAAATCCCAAATTTTTTAGGATTATTTTTTGAAACACTATGTAATTCAGATCTTTGTTGTCGTGCATATGCATATTTGGATTTACGTGTAACATTTCTATAAAATCTACGTTTGTTAATAACCACAAGATATTTTCATTTGTCCTCGTAGCACGATAAACTTTATTTGCTCTATTTAATTCTCGTCTGGCAGATTTGCATTCGCCCGTGAACCACGGATTATCATGCTTTCTATTATATGATAGTGAATACACAGTTTTATTTACACCAAATACTTTTATGTGCCACATTATACAGTTCGTTTGCAAAAATATTGACACCATCAGTTATAGATACATTTGACGACGTAATTTTAGATATAATTTCATTCAAATAATCACTACTGTTTAACAACAATTCATTAAATACATCAACTCTATTAATATCCCATACAAGTTTTTTTACATCAAATTTAACATTCTCAGATTTAGCACAAAAGTCAGCTTTAAAATTGACCTGTATTGGTACGTGTGAAGAAAATGAAAAACTATCGTGTACAAACAAAGTCAGATATAATAGGAAATAGATGATAAGATGCTATCGTGTAATCAATTACACTTCTACCAAGTGACGACAGGAAAGTAAACCTGCCAACATTAGAATCATCACCTTTTCGACCGTTTATAATTTTCAAAATCGGAGCTACAGCAAATATCAAGCAACTTTAAACCAGAGGTATTACAAACATGGTCCTCACTTTTCCTATTGGTAAAGTAGAGTGACACTCTTCAGTATTAGTATCTATAGTATGTACATATTTGTCAAATAAATCAACAGGTTCAATAAAATCTTTACGATCCCCTGTTCTAGCATTTAAATCGCCAATTACGCATACTTTATACATATCATTATATTTTCTTATATAGCTTTCTAACATCTCAAAAAAACCAATGTCGTGCATTTTAAATAAACAGAATCATTAGGTGGTATGTACGCAAAACAAATACAAATGTCATATTCAATATGAAAGAAATGCTTTGATAATTTAATCAAAATAAAACCACTATCATCCTTTTCTAATATAGTAATTCCTTGATATATATTATCTTTAATATATAGGCAAACACCACCGTGACCTCTAAAACTTCTTCTATTTACCGCTACAACTCTCAGGTCTAGGTACACTAATAGTTGTGTAGCCTTGAATTTCATACACATCAGTTTTACATTGCCAGGTTTCACTACAAAATATTAAGTCAAAATTAGTTACAAAATCAAATAAATTCATTATCATTCAAACAATTCTTTAACCCTTTCGACATTCCAAGCTAAAACTGTCAGTTCACACTCTTCTCTCCCGTCCTAAGCAGAGGAAGAGTCTGGATCAGGGCAATAGAGTACATTGTTTATATATAATTTGTCACGCACAAGGTAAGCTGTTTGTCCGTCCTTTCGAGCTTGCACCATCTTCGGGACGAGTTCCTTCCTGCGGGCTTGAACATCTTTTGGAAGTTGATCAAACACTGAAAAATTGGATTCTCTAAGAGTCACATTTTTCAGTGCTTGCTTGATTAAAGCTTTCGAATCAGAGTCAAAAGTTTGCAATAATCGGCCTTGTTTTTTCCCGGGATTGGATTGGTAGGTGAACGGTGTGCACGGTTAATATTAATGCGTGATCTAGCACTGGGGATTTTAAGAATTCTCTCACAAAAAACAAACACTTTCTCGGCACAACTTTCAGTGGCAGCCGCTGTCGCATAAGAGTCTGGGCTATGACCCGGGGCGCCTGCGACCACGGCTGTCCCTGTACTTATAGGAAATTTTGGCTGGATCATCGGTTGAAGGATGTGATGTCTCCATGCTGTTGTCACCTGAGGCTTCTGGTGACATGTGTAGGGGAATGGCTGGGGCACCTCTGATAGAATCTTGTAGCAGACGTGGGTGCTCTGAGATACCTAGCATTACCAAATTGTCTCTCATAGAGCGACAGCGAACATCGGTAACATCCTCCTGTAGCTGTTTATTTTGTTTTTTGCAAATTTTTGTTACAGTCTGACAATACTTTTAACTCACCCTGTATTTTTTTTAAGTTTTCCTCGTGTGTGTCACTTTTTTTCAACACATCATCATATTTGTCACTAAGGTATGTCTGGCCATTTGCAATGTCTTGTATTTGGGATTTGGATTCGGAAATTTGGGACCTATTTGTTGCAATCATTTCAATTTAGTGATTTGGGTGTATCATGCTTTTGTGACCAATAGTTTCAAATTTTTTAAAGTTTTAAAACAAGTGTCAATTTTTACGAAAGTCGGATTCGAAATTTTTGGATTACTGGAAAGGGTCTTGACGTACCCAAAAGGGTTTGGGGCACACGCTTAGGGAATATAAAACTGGTGCATTAGGTTCATACAGGTTTTTGATCACTGGATAAAAATTTTTAATCCGGTAAAACACGCTTTGGACCGAGGTAGGCGATTTTTTCCTTTTTTAGAACCTTTTTATTGTTTTCATCCGGGCCGGCGCCACTTTTATTTTTGGGGTCCCGGACACTTTTAACCGAACCTTTTGGGGCCTTTTCCGCTTTTTGTTCTTTTTTTTGACATACTGATAATTGTTTTAAAAATTTTAATTTCAATTTTAAAAGTTTTTTAAAAAGTCTTGATTTACCACAATTTAAGATTTTTTACCCCAGATTTTAAATTTTCAAACGTCATCCCCCTTTTTTTGGTTTTTTGTTAGTAATGGATATCCATAGAAGGGAAAAAATTTTCACAAAAAATTAAGACGGACCCTTCATTTTTTTCGAACTTTTAAAAAAATATTATTCACCATAAAAAAAAAGACATAGAACAATTTAATTTTACAATCAAAAAGATTTGAACACCCCCATTCTTTTTGGAGGGGGGTTCGTTGCCCAAAATTCCCGATTTTAAAATTTCCTTTTGAAATCCTTTTTAAAAAAGCGAACATTTTGTCCAATTTTTGATAAAATTTGAAACACAAATAAAACCTCTTAATCAATCTTTTAGTTGAAGGCACCCGCTTTTAAATAACAAGTTTACATGTAGATCTTTACAACTTTAGCATGGAAAGCAACAACAAATTTAAGTTTTCTTAAACTCTATTTTCTGTATTCGGCTTTTTCTGTATTCCACGATTATTGATATGAATAGATTTACATAACCGTCATGATGTTGAATTACACCTTAGGAAAGAATTGTTCTACTTATCTTGTAACAGATGTTGCTTTGATGTTTGTTACATAGAAGCAGAAATGTATTGCAAAACGCATTAATAATAGAGCATTTTACTAAACTATGGTGAATTATTTACTAGTGTGGATTTTACATGTGTTTATAATGACAAGAAGGCATAGTTTAAGCCTCAGACATGCGGTGCTTCTGACCGTAAGTTCGAGCTCTTCAAACTATTTTTTTTTTCATAGAAAAAATTTAGGTCGTAAGCTCGTGAATTATTCGGGAAATTTCGCGACTTTCCGTGGCTCATAAATATTTAATAAGCGTCTATCTGATCGGGACAAGACTAAAAAATCTTCATACTTACGAATAACGGACAGTGGTGAATAATGTTGCATTTTAGATAAACTGACACACCTTAAATGGGGCGTTGTGATTATTTTCACAACCATTATACCATAGTTCTCATTTAATAAATCTCAATATGGCAGGCACGTGACCAAAAGAGAGGGCGCCGACAATATTAAAATAGCCTAATGTGCAATGAAATATTTTTGAATGTAAAAGAATACGTTTTAGATATTGAAACTGATACGTTTTAGGTGTACATAATGAAACTGATGCGTTTTAGGTGTACATAATGAAACTGGTACGTTTTAGGTGCACATAATGAAACTGGTACGTTTTAAGTGTACATAATGAAACTGGTACGTTTTAGGTGTACATAATGAAACTGATACGTTTTAGATGTACATAATGAAACTGGTACGTTTTAGGTGTACATAAAGAAACTGATACGATTTAGGTGTACATAATGAAACTGGTACGTTTTAAGTGTACATAATGAAACTGATGCGTTTTAAGTGTACAAAATGAAACTGATGCGTTTTATTTTGTACATAATGAAACTGGTGAGTTTTAGGTGTACATAATGAAACTGGTATGTTTTATGTGTACATAATGAAATTGGTACGTTTTATGTGTACATAATGAAACTGGTACGTTTTATGTGTACATAATGAAACTAATACGTTTAAAGTGTACATGATGAAACTGATGCGTTTTAAGTGTACATAATGAAACTGATGCGTTTTAGGTGTACATAATGAAACTGGTACGTTTTAAGTGTACATAATGAAAATTTAACGTTTTAAGTGTACATAATGAAACTGATGCGTTTAAAGTGTACATAATGAAACTGATGCGCTTTAGGTGTACATAATGAAACTGGTACGTTTTATGTGTACATAATGAAACTGGTACGTTTTATGTGTACATAATGAAACTGGTTCGTTTTATGTGTACATAATGAAACTGATACGTTTTAAGTGTACATAATGAAACTGATGCGTTTAAGGTGTACATAATGAAACTGATGCGTTTTCAGTGTACATAATGAAACTGACGCGTTTTAGGTGTACATATAGAAACTGGTACGTTTTATGTGTACATAATGAAACTGGTACGTTTTTATGTGTACATAATGAAACTGGTACGTTTTATGTGTAGATAATGAAACTGATGCGTTTTAAGTGTACATAATGAAACTGATGCGTTTTAGGTGTACATAATGAAACTGATGCGTTTTAAGTGTACACAATGAAACTGGTACGTTTTATGTGTACATAATGAAACTGGTACGTTTTATGTGTACATAATGAAACTGATGCGTTTTAAGTGTACATAATGAAACTGATGCGTTTTAGGTGTACATAATGAAACTGGTACGTTTTATGTGTACATAATGAAACTGGTACGTTTTAAGTGTACATAATGAAACTGATGCGTTTTATGTGTACATAATGAAACTGATGCGTTTAAGGTGTACATAATGAAACTGGTACGTATTAGGTGTACATAATGAAACTGGTACGTTTTAGGTGTACATAATGAAACTGGTACGTTTTATGTGTACATAATGAAACTGGTACGTTTATGTTTACATAATGAAACTGACCAAATCTATATAAAGTACACACTAAGGGTTAATTAATTATGCAAAGCATCTCTAAAACGTTGGTCATATTTGACAAGAACATAATTTTCTGTTGTAACTAAGGAACATGGAAATTCATACGATTTTTACACTGCTTAGCATTTTTAAGATCAAGATAAATCGCATTATTTCCCTAACCATCCCTAAAATGATTAGTTGTTATAATGTTTACTGTATTTACTTATTTCTTTATATAACTTACTTCTTCAGCAGTAATGTGAATTCTTTTTTTTTCCTGGGGAGGGGGGGGGGGGCAAATAGCCCTTAACTGAGCGGGTAAAAACTTGTTGATTTTCAAGTCAACTCTTTACTGTAAACGTCATTAAAATGTAGCAATTTTAAGTCCAGGCTAAGTATTCTAGTATGTGTCCTGTTATCGTTATTCTCCAGTAATCTGATCTTTCTCGAACTATACTATTTGAATACGTTTAAAAAAAAAAACATACTTCAACATGAAGCTACTTAATATGCAACTGCAACATTTGATAAACTAATTCACAATGTATAATTTATGTGGCTAGATTGCTCGTTTTATTCATGCCCTAAAACGATTTAAATTTGTTTTCATGTTTTTACTAATTGGTTTCTCTTTTCCTTTTTCTCTCTCTGTTTTGTTATTTACAGGATTTATTATTTCAGGGTATAGCAACCGGACGGTCAATTCTTCTGGACATCCATTGTTATTTAGAAAAGAAACATAGAGAAATTCGGGATGACCAATCAGAGATTTCGCCGCTGTGCCAATCATAGAACCTACGTACCTATAAATCTATACCCGGTGTTTAAATGTCTTGTATACCTATCGCATACTTATATAATTGCTAATTGAATAAAACGCTTTGAAATACTTGTGTACATGCATTTCGACGAAATGTGTGGTCGTACTTATTTCCCCTATATTCGCAATTGACGAAATTGTATATTAATATATTTTTATACAATGTATAAATGTACTATTTTGCTTGTCTTCCATGGTATTCATATAAAAAAATATTCTTATAAACATGAATCGTATTTCGAAAAATCACGGCAACAAGGGAAACAACTACTGATCTATTAATGAAACAAATGGCAATATTTAGTTCCCTTACATTGATCTGAATGAATAGTTTGACAGGTTGCTTAATTATGTTTAACATAACAAGGCGAAGTTTAAAACAAATTATAACTTCCCAATCACACAAAAAACAACAACAATAAAACAACAACAACACAAAACCAGTAAAACCAGCAAACAAACAAAACTATTATTGAAACAAAAGCACATTTCTAGAACACAAAATAATGTTTAACTATTAATCTTAAATTTTTTTAACGATCTTAATACTTTGAATATCCCCTTAAATGGAACTCAGTCATTTAGGGACTTTTCTTCCATTTAAAAGAAACTGGAAATTTTACATAGTCGCTTTTCCCCAGTACGGCTTCAAGTCATGACCTATTTCGTACTTGACAGATTTCACGGTGATAAGACGTTTACCACAAAATTATTTACCTCATATTTTCATTTAGTGTGTATTTAGTGAATAATAAAATCTTGAAATCTTGAAACAACTTTTCTGCGCATGTCATACTCCTGACCGACGCGCGGTTGTTATAGCATTGGGAGAACAACTACGTTGTGTTGAGGTAAAAAGCTCGATGCTTACTATACAAACAAAACCTTGGCTTATGAAAATAATGGGATCCTAACTGGTTCAAGTGTTTGAAATTATATGTTGTACTATAATCACAGGTGGTAGAATCAGTGTTTGGACAGCCAACCCTATCTGCCCCTGGACCCTTACTGTAACCCTGAAAAAATTCAACACTCTAAGGCTTAATAAAAGGTACCAAATACAAAACCACATATAAAATTATAAACAAAAAAAAATTCCACTATCAAAATTATAGTTATAGAATGGTGAAAAGCCCACTATATGTTCATTTGCCAAACAATCTGGAACACGGGAAATCGTCGTTTCGGCGACTGAGACGCATTCCGAAGGCATTTCGCTGTATCATTCATTAACATTAATAAAAAGAACTTGAATTCCGCAGCTTAGTTAATTCAAGTCCAAGGAATATCAATATTCTATCGATTTTTTCTGTTTCGCGGTATTTTTTGACTTGTCGCTGCCATTTCGAATTCTGATACCTGTATGATATAGGCGATCTGATTGGACGTCCAATTAGGCTCGTCCAATCAGATCGCGTATTACAACCGAGGTATCAGACTATCAAAATTGGCTTCCACAAGTCGACGTAGGGAGACGTGGTGATACCATTTGGATACCATTTGGTAGAATTCATCTATCTTGTCATATATCTGTTACTTTTCTGTGAAGAAATATTTTCTGTTTTTGGAGAAATACATGTTATATTCAAATAACTAATAACCGTCTGGTTAGTAGTTTGGGATTCACGCTAATAACCATCTGAGTCTCGTGAAGGTGATGTTACCATAATATACTCATATATAGTAATATAACCGTAACACTTGTTTCAGAAAAAAATACTTTCTGTTTCCAAAGGTATATATGCACTATCCGAATTACCAACTACCTTCTAGTATGTGGTTTTATATTCAGGCAAAAAAACCAACTGAGTCCCCTGGTGGACATAGGGAGACAGGGTGTTTCAATGTTGAAGAATACATCTATCTTGATATATATCCGTTACATTTATTTCAGAAAGTACTTTTTTAGGGGTAAACATGCAAAGTTTGACTAACCAAATACCTCCTGGAAGGCGAATAACCAACGGAGTCCCCTGGTCGACGTAGAGTGCGGGGTGATACCATTTTGTAGAACACATCTTCCTTGCTATGTATCCGTTATATTTATCCCGAAAAGTACTTTCTGTTTTAAGGGAAAACCATACAAAGTTCGAATAATCAACTATCGTCTGGTTTGTAGTTTGGGATTCACGTGAATAAATAGACTTAGAATGCGGTGATACCATTTGGTAGAATTCATCTATGTTTCTTTTATTCAGTAAACAACTTTATATAAAATTTACTAAGATTTTAATAGAAATAAAAAACTTTTGCGTGACTTACAAAGTAAGGGCTTTTGTGCATATTTTGACATTTATCATGGTAATTAACGTGGATTGAAAGTTGCAGTAAATTTCTTTCTTTGTTCACTTGAAAAAAATTAACATTTAACTTTCACTACATTATTAAAATTTCACGAAAATTAGCGCGAGTCCGGAGGCTTGCTCCTTTAACATTTTACCTAATTTCCGCCAACATAAATATTTTTAACTGGTGAAACTGGATCAAACAGTCTTGTTTCAAACCATCAATTATCATTAACAACAAGTATTGATTTCAGCCTACATATTGTCAATATCATACTTGCAATTTTGTTTAACGGATCATGGCCTTTTCTGGTATGTTTTTTATTGCACTTATTTTCTTTTTATTACTCGTTTGTGTAAAATCCTTTATCCTCGAGCTTGGTCACGAATGTCAGCCATTGTAAAACACTTTAGACCTAACAGCTATATTAACTATTAAGGTGTGAAAATACAAATACATTACTCAATTTCAAGTTTACTAATGTGATAATGTATAAAGGACTTCCAAAATAGTTATAAATCAGAGCGGGCGCTGTGGTGCAGTGGTAACACTGTTTGACTGCAAGTCTAGGGGTTGCGAGTTCGACCCCCCGCTACTCCACTAAAAATACTAACACTCTTTCGTATGACAAATAATAAAAATTTCAATTAATTAATAACAACTACTTACACTCACATGACACAACTCACACACTGAACTAACACACAGGACACTACTAATACACTGACAAGACACATGACACTACTCACACACTGACCAGACACAGGACACTACTGACACACTGACTAGACACAGACAACTACTCACACACTGACCATACACAGGACACTACTCACACACTAACTAGACACATGGTACAACTCACACACGGACTAGACACAGACCACTACTCACACACTGACCAGACACAGGGCACAAGTCACACACTGACTAGACACAGACCACTACTCACACACTGACCATACACAGGACACTACTCACACACTAACTAGACACAGGGTACAACTCACACACGGACTAGACACAGGACACTACTCACACACTGACTAGACACAGGACACTACTCACACACTGACCAGACACAGGACACTACTCACACAATAACTAGACACAGGACACAACTCACACACTGACTAGACACAGGGCACTACTGACACACTGACTAGACACAGGACACTCCTCACACAATCACCAGACACAGGGCACAACACTGACTAGACACAGGATACTACTCACACACTGACTAGACAGAAGACACTTCACACAATAACCAGACACATACTTATAAACTGAGCAGACACAGGAAACTACTCACACCCTGACCAGACACAGGAAATTACTCACACACTGACTAGACACAGGACACTACTCACACCCTGACCAGACAACAGGAAATTACTCACAACCTGACTAGACACAGGACACTACTCAAACACTGACCAGACACAGGACACTACTCACACACTGACTAGACACAGGACATAAATCTTACACTGACCAGACACAGGACACAACTCACACACTGACCAGACACAGGATACTACTCAAACACTGACTAGACACAGGACATTACTCTCCAACTGAGCAGACACAGGACACTACTCACACACTGACCAGACACAGGACACAACTCACACACTGACTAGACACAGGACACTACTCACACCCTGACCAGACACAGGAAATTACTCACACACTGACTAGACACAGGACACTACTCAAACACTGACAAGACACAGGACACTACTCACACACTGACCAGACACAGGACACTACTCACACACTGACTAGACATAGGACATTACTCTCACACTGACTAGACACAGGACATTACTCACACACTGACCAGACACAGGGCACTACTCACACACTGACCAGACACAGGACACTACTCACACACTGACCAGACACAGGATACTACTCACACACTGACTAGACACAGGACATTACCCTCACACTGACTAGAATCAGGACACTACTCTTATACTGACTAGACACGGGGCACTACTCACACAGTGACTAGACACGGGGCACTACTCACACACTGACTAGACACAGGACATTATCTCTCACACTGACCAGACCCAGGACATTACTCTCACACTGACCAGACACAGGACACTACTCACACACTGACCAGACACAGGATACTACTCACACACTGACTAGACACAGGACATTACTCTCACACTGACTAGACCCAGGACACTACTCATATACTGACTAGGCACAAGACACTACTCATATACTGACTAGACACAGGACACTACTCACACACTGACCAGGCACAGGACACTACTCACACACTGACTAGACACGGGGCACTACTCACACACTGACTAGACACAGGACATTACTCTCACACTGACCAGACACAGGACATTACTAACACTGACCAGACAAAGGACACTACTCATACACTGACTAGACACAGGACACTACTCACACACTGACTAGACACAGGACACTACCCATACACTGACTAGGCACATGACACTACTCATACACTGACTAGACACAGGACACTACTCATACACTGGCTAGACACAGGACACTACTCACACACTGACTAGACAAAGGACACTACTCATACACTGACCAGACACAGGACATTTCTCATACACAGACTAGACACAGGACACTACTCACACACTAACCAGACACAGAACACTTCTCACACACTAACCAGACACAGAACACTACTCACACACTGACTAGACACAGGATACTACTCATACACTGACTAGACACAGGACACTATTCTTACACTGACTAGACACAGGACACTACTCATACACTGACTAGACACAGGACACTACTCATACACTGACCAGACACAGGACATTTCTCATACACAGACTAGACACAGGACACTACTCACACACTGACCAGACACAGAACACTTCTCACACACAGACTAGACACAGGACACTACTCACACACTAACCAGACACAGAACACTTCTCACACACTGACTAGACACAGGACACTACTCACACACTGACTAGACACAGGATACTACTCATACACTGACTAGACACAGGGCACTACTCACACACTGACCAGACACAGGGCACTACTCTTACACTGACTAGACACAGGACACTACTCATACACTGACTAGACACGACCCTATTCACACACTTACTAGACACATGACACTACTCACACACTGGCCAGACATAGGACACTACTCACACTCTTACACAGAACACTACACGCACTCTGACACAACGGCCACTACTAACACACTGACAGACAGGACACACAGGACAGAAGACACTACTCAAATAATGACACACACACGACAATAATCACACACTGACACATGACACAACTCACACACAGGCACACATGCCACTACTGACACACAAGAAACTACTCACACACTCAATTACTTACACTGACGAGCTGGAAACTACGGACACACAGCACACTACAAACAAATTGAAACACAGTATACAGCTGACGCATAGGCCACTACTCAAACACTGACCTGACAACCAAGGCACACACTGATGCACAGAAAACTACCCACACTACTTTCACAGCGACCATGACTCACACACTGACGAACAGGACATTATTCACACACACTGACACGCGTGACGCTATTTGCACACTACATAGCGAACATGCCTCACAGGGTACTATCAACACTGACCTCACAGACAACACAGACAGTAAACATGACTCCACAGACCATGCATCCACGTTGGAATCGAACATATTTGCTGGCAGATAGTTTGGGATTCGGGTGAATAACTAACAAAGTCCCCTCCTTAATTTTAATCAAAATTTGCAAACAAGAAATAAACTTGTACAGAATTTTTTCCAGGAAATTAAGAGCATAAATAGATAAATAAAGGTAACATATCATTTTAATTCGAGACATTCTTAAGCAGGTGGAAAGCTAAACAATTGGTAATATTCCAGTATTTTAAAGATTTATAATTCCAAAATTCACTTTTTTTGTTCTTACAGGCCGTAAAGATAAAGGTATAAATGTTTATACAGTTTCAACAACAATTATGTCAAAATTGGATCAAGTCAAACTAGATAAAAAAAACAAGAGAACAATAATTATGATGATTGACATTTCAATATTTTTAAATCAAACTGGCTCAACGAATAATAAAATAATAGGTACATAGTAACAAAACTAATTTTTAGTTTATAATTGTCCACGTGCCCGAAAAATATCGTTGGTTTCCAGAACTCTAAGCGTTGGTGTCATGTATTTCTTATCTATTTCTTTCTTTCAGTTTTTTTTCTGTTAATATATTACTAAATATTTATTGATTACTAATATTATAAGTGCCTTACCACAAAACCTAGATTTGTGTTTTATTTGTTAAAGTACTTTGAAAAACAATCAATAAAAGCGGATGTGGTACACACTGTGTAATATCATAAAATGCTCTTGTACGTATGTTCTTGTACGTATGTACATGTACGTATTACTTTCATTGTAATTAATAAATTTTGGAGACTGACTTTAATAAGCACCTAGTGTCTCCGTAAAAAATCCATTGCGTGTGTTATGATAAATGTTTGTATGTTGTACTCTGATTATATAATGTATGCAATTAATATGTTAAACAAACAGAATAATAAAAAATAGTAAAAGGATTTATACATTTATTATAAGTAGCTTAAAGTAAAACAAATTTATCGTAATCTACAAAATATGTTCTAGCAAAGGCAAATGCGAAAGGTGATAATAGTTTACACTACTTTGAACATATAGAGTATATTTGTTTGTTTGTGTGTAAGATGAAATTTTATTTCATCGAGTGGGCTTTAAAAACAGTATTCTCACGAGTGGCGTAGCCACGAGTGAGAATACTGTTTTTAAAGTTCACGAGATGAAATAAAATTAAATCTTTCACAACAAACAAACAAATTTTCTTTTTATTTTATGCTAAAAAACAAGTTTAAACGAAATTTTCATGACATTAACGTAAATATTAAAATCTGTTTTCCCCATTGAGAGCCCCATTTAGTCGGAATTTCTCATTAAAAACAAGAAGTCTTGAGCTGTAAAATAAGTCCGACAATCAACGTTAAATGACAGTGATATTATTTATTTTGTTAAAAAAATATGAATGATCGCTTGTTTTAATAATAAAAACAAACAATTCTTGTAGGAGAAAAATTCCAACCATCCATCCATATTTCTGTTACTTACTGCGTATTTATATTAGACCTGGCTTTGTTAAATGTAAGCGGCAGCCATTTTTTAAAGTTGTGTATTTCACGGGAGGAAAATAATTGTGTTTGATTCAGAGGGATATCATTTGGATTTGTTAGTCATACACCTTTTTAAAAGAAAGAAAACATATTTGAGGACTGAAACAGACAAAAATAAGTGTTGACAGATGTGAAAACATTCAGAAAAGGAGCTTAGAAAATGGAAAACTTTGAAGCTTGCTCGGAACGCTGGGTGGTTTAATTGTTCTACGAGGTGATAGCTGTCATTGCTTTTCAATTTTTCATAAAGCGTACGGCAGTTATTGCTCGGAGGATACTTTAATGTGCCCAAATGTCATCAAGAGCAGTTTGCATGTGGAAGGAATGTATTTGTCAGACTGTAAAAATGAAACAAAAAATTTAGAGATGAAATTTGGTGATTGGAATTTGAATGAATAGAAGTAAGTTTTCTTCTTTTTATTACTTTTGACATTTAAGTTGATTATCAATTTCAGCTTTTGCGTTTTCTTTAAACAGCCTGATATTGTCAAAATTGTCAGTAAAAATAAAATTGAGGTACCACATGGGGAAAATCTTAAAAAAGTAGTTTCGTCATTGAAAAAAGTGAAATTATATTTTGATAATTTTCACTGTGAAATTATCAAATATAATTTTCACGGATAAATCAGTAATCCACTGAAAAGCATAAAATATAAAATGATTATTATTATAATTCAATAATTGACTTATGTTTGGGACAAAACAAGATAGCTTTTTAGACCTAATAAGATCAATATCAAGCTATATATTGACTAAAACATATGTCTATATTCGTTCTGGAAAATGTCACGAACTCCGTCAAAGGCTCACTGTATTACAGTTTCTTGATCTCATGTAATGAAAGTTAAATTAATATGACAACTTATGTGAAAAATTATTTTATCTTCCTAATCATATTTAATTGCTAATCTACGTATACATGTAAATATACAGAGAAACAAATTGATTTCGAAACAACAAATAGCAAAAGGGTTGGACTCAAGGTCTTACAACATTAGCGATCGGCCCTTTCCTTAAAGTTATTTTATATCTAGAGATAATACATGGTCATGATCATTGCAACAAAACGGGATTACACGTGATTATAGCTACATTATGTATCAGACATATTCTCATCTAGACACTTACTGCAGGTTTTCATTATGCCTGAAAGAATTCCGTACTCCAAATTATGCACTGCCCAACCGTAACAATGAAATACACACAAAAATAAAAATATATAGAGAGAAATGGTGAAATAAAATGCAACAAGAGTGATTTGTGAATAAGATAAAGTCTCTAAATTGTTATTAAGCAACACCATTGCTCCTGGTATAAAGAATCCGACGGCAAGTGAGAAATTTGTATATAGGACAAAAATGAAAATGATATCTCTTTTAAAGTTAAAGTATCCTATTTTGAGAATTACTGAAAACAGGATAATGTACAAAAACATAACTGGACTATGAATAAGCATAAATAAAACCTTAAACAAAGGCTTTATTTTTCTTAAACACTTATTTTTTTTTACAAAATCAAAAAGTTTCTTTAAATTCTTTAAATACTTGAAATCTATTTTTTCTAGTATTTGTATAGATAATGACACTACGCCAAATCTTAATTTAGTTTTATATGTGAGAAAATTATGTACTATGATTGGCCATATGACAGCATATATAACTATCGCAGTTAAAATCCAAATATTAGAATGCAAAAGTACACTGACTAGTACAAATATAATTAATAATAATAAAACATAAATATTTTGGACAATTATAAAACGATCTATTCGAAAAAAATTTGCTACACCAGCTGCTACAGGGAAAGCAAAAAAAATTAATAGGAGGACAGAAAACAAAAATTGAAGTAAACGGCGTATGGATGGCGATGAATGGGAAGTTCAAAAGACATGTCACCACAAAAAGAATAATTAACAGGATGTTAAAAAGACAAGACCTCATCCTTGCAAATGTAGTTGGCTTTGTTTGTTTCGCATTAATGACCTTTAAATCTATTAAAACTTTAAGCATAGCGATGGAGAGTTCACACTTGTTACTTTTATAATCAATGTAAATTCCTGTATGATCATCACGTACGTTTTGTCGTTGGTTTTTATTCACAATTCTGATAATATACTCTGAAGCAACACTTTCCTCCAATCTGAAACTTGAAAACATATGTGACAACGCTTTTCCAATTTTTGACTCAGTCATCCCTTCCACTTCAAAATCTAGTTTGTATGTGATGTCTTTACTTCGAAAGTTTTCCACTTTGAACAAAAAATTCATTATAAATGACCACCATGAGGATAATCGTTGAAAGTTCCAATCCACTTCACCATTTCACTTTCTTTCTCTTCAGTAATTTCTGATATCGCACGATTAATCTCTGACATATCTCCAATCTCCGTATCGTCTTCCTGAACCAGAACTAAAACTTGCTTAATCCTGTTAGTAATTCCCTGTAATGCATTCAGCCATTGCAGTACCAGTTGTAGAAAGGAAACACGAGCAAATAACAAAAACACGACTTTTTTAGACTTTATTGTACTCTTTTGATTACCCTGATCATATATATTTCGAATTAATACCTTCGGCTGTGAGCCAAGTGTGTTCAATGAATCCTTCACCAGATGAGCAGTTGTTTGCGTAATATCTTTCCCATCTGTAATGATAAGATAATCACATCGAATGTTGTATTCCGGTTTCATTTTTCTTTCAGCTTGCTGTTTTTGAAATTAATTATTACTTTAAAATTAAATCATCGATAGTTTCTCTTTACTATAAAATCAGTTTGTTGCAAGTATGTTACCAGTATAAGTGACCAGTTACATTTGTTAATGATTTAACTTCTTGTACGGAGTAAGTGTAAAATGATATCTCGTACCACATTATTGAACCTTTATTCGTTCGTTCTACACGGAAGAAAACGGTAATATTTCAAAATTCAAGGTTCAACTGAACTGATATTGATTTTTATTTTAAATTATCTGATTTGATTGCTTTTAGAAAATCAATAATTGATTTTAAAGTGTGGCCCACTTTAAACTTACGCTTAAGATTTAAGACTGATGTTATCTTTTATTTGAATATTGAAATTTTAAAATTTAACAGATACATGCAACATTTAGATTGCCCTCAGCTGGAAGATTTTGTTGAACATGTAGATATTTGATAAACACATCAAATAAATATTGAAACTTGACAAAAATAAAGAAATCCTTCCAACTACAAATTTCAATGAAGTTAAGTAAGTGCACTGTTATTATAGATAAAGTTTCCTATACACAATGCTTAAGGTTTATAAAATTGTAGAAACTGTAGAGTTCGTTTGTTGTAGAATATATCAAATTTACGTTAACTCACGCCGTATAAACTCGTATATAAGAATATTATTTTTCAACACGTTCTTTATCTCTCAATGACTTCGTTTACATAACACTTAACCATAAAACTGCTGGAACCGAAAGCATCAAGCCTCTGCCATCAGTATAGAGCCAGGCCAGCTTGCACATCCGTGCAGTCTGACCAGGCTCTATACTGTTGGCTGGCTAACTTTTAATATTCAAATTGATATCACTAAACTTGATAATGGACAGTCAAAAAGAAGTGGAAGTGGGACAATACCATTTAAATTATTCAGTATGTTAAGGGTTAATATAATAAAAGTACTACTGAATAGTATGAAATGTTAATTGTTGGGCTTGATAAAATATTTGTTGAAATTGACATATTCGAATAAATCCACGGAAGTGATTATTTTCTTCAAAATATATAAAGTTTTAAAGGTAATTTTGGGCCCGTTTTACTTAGGCAGTAAAAATATTTGTTTAAAGTGACAGATTCGAATTAAATCCATGAAAATGATTTCTTTTTCAAAATATCTCAAATATTGAAATAAATGAAAGGATTTCGTGCCATAACTTAAAGTTTGTACCACCCTATATTAGCCAAAATTATCTTACCTGTTTCGGCGCCATATGACATAAATTGTGTTGGTGGGCCATAAAACAAAACATACCAAAACAAACATGTAACAGACTGACAAACAACGAAACTAAAAAGACATTAAAGTATTTTTTTGTGTAATACAATAGACGGTTAGGTCTCAGATAAAGCAATGTCGCATTAGTACCACGTGTCATGTTACGTCAATTTTAAAATAGTTCTACCAGTACTTACAGTACTTTGATTAAAAACCTTTTATGCTTATTTGGCAGACAAGTTTAGAGTTTATTGACTGGCTTTTATATCTAACAGCTTTAACGGATTTTTATCTCTTGCCTCATTAAATTGATAATTTCAATAATCAAATAAATGCGTATTGCACACGAAACTTTTATAATAATAATAATAATAACTTTATTTACCGAAGGTAACACATTAAGACATATACAGATTGCAACATCTTATTTACAATGCGGCCTTCTAAAATAAAAAAAATAAAATAAAAATAAATAAATAAAAATAAAAAAACACACACAAAAGAACACATATCAATCAAAGAAAATATAACATGTAAATGAAATGATTAAATGGTTATCACAATTTTAACATATATAAACACATATACTGAACATTCATACAATTCATTTTATTTATCATTAAACATAATACTTTCATCAGTGCATCATTTTAATCAGCAATTTAAAAAGTAAAATTAACTTACGAAATTAACACAGTCAAAAAACTTGAAACTAAGACAGACACCCATTATTAGAAAACATAATAATAAAAAACACATGTATGAATATAAAGAGCGTATCTTGTATATATAATACATACGGACCGTGCTAAAGTTGATTAAATAAGTATTTCTTGAAACTATTCTTAAATATTGACAATTTTGTTTTTCTTCTTATAGTCAGTGGTATGGAATTCCAAATAACCATGGCATTAAATTGGAATGTGTCATTAAAATAATTAGTACGTGGTTTGTAAGACGAAATTAAATTTCCGTGAGATATCGATCTTAGATTATACTTTTGATTATTAGATATGGTAAGTAAGTCTCGGATATATTGAGGGGACATATTATTCAGTGCTTTATATACTTGGACACCGGTGTAAAAAATACATCTTTTCTTGAAAGGCAATATTTTTAATCTTTTGTATAAATTTTCTGATTGCTTTCTCATTGGAAGGTCTAGAATAATTTTGCAAATCCGTGTTTGTATTTTGTATATTTGGCATATATATTTTTTGTTTTCTTTTCCCCATATATTACAACAATAATCAAAAATAGGAAGAAGGTATGCATTATAAAAAAGCATGCGAGATTCCTTATTTAAAAAGTACTTTATACGCCGAAATAAATTAACTTTAGAGTTCAATTTTTTACACACATCATTTACCTGACAGTGCCAATTTAGTGTATTTTCAACATAAATACCAAGCAGATTTTGTGATTCTACATTGTCAAGAGTTGAGTCGTTAATTTTCAAATTTAATGCTTTTGCAATCTTTAGCTTTTGTCTACTACCTACCAGCATACTTTTAGATTTTTTAGGGTGTAAAAGCATATTATTTATTTTACACCACTTATTAATCATATTAAGGCTACATTGTAGTTGTTCCTCTATAACTGATATGTCATCTCCAGATTTATGCATTGTGGAATCATCAGCATATATATCTATGTTAACATCCTCACAAATATTTGGTAGATCATTTATATAAAGAAGAAACCTAATATTGAGCTTTGTGGAACGCCAGAGTTAACATATTGTACGTCAGATTTAAAGTCTCCATTTTGAATTATCTGTATACTATTAGACAGGTACGAATGAAACAGTTTTAATGATGTGACAGAAAAGTGATAAAGTTTCAGTATATAAAAAAAGTATTTCATGGTCAACTAAATCAAACGCCTTTTGCAGGTCTAAAAATACTGTACCTATATATTTGCCACTATCAACATCTTTTAGCCAGGAGTCTATCAAATGAATTAGGGCCGTATTGCATGAATGATTCTTTCGAAATCCTGACTGTTTATTATGTAAAATATTTGTTTTTTGGAAAAAATGCTGTAACTGATTAGCTATGTGACGTTCAAAAATCTTAGATATTGTAGGCAAGATAGAAATAGGTCGATAGTTGCTCGGATCATCTTTCAGTCCAGATTTGAAAATTGGAATAACTCGGGCATTTTTTAATTCATCGGGAAATATTCCTTGTCTAATACTGTTATTAATTATGCTAGCAATCATTGGGGTCACAAAGTCACCACACGATTTTATTATTTTTGGACCTAGTTCATCTAGTCCAGTGGCTTTATTTGCATCTAGTTTATCAATAATGTTTTTAACTTCAAATGCAGAAATGCTTTCAATTTTGAATTCTTTCCATTTCAATTTATTATCTTACTTATCCTTCAATATTTTAAATTCGTCGTTAGATAACTGTACTTTTTCGACAATATTAGAAATGTTTACAAAATGTTTGTTCAATTAATTTATAATATTAGCATGATCAGTAAATGTAGTATCGCCAAAAGTGAGCCGTTCGGGAATAAGTACATTTTCCTTTTTACCTAAATTAGTTAAATCATTAATATTTTGCCAAATATATTTTGGATTTTTTCTTTCATTTATTGCATTATTGAAGAAATTCTTTTTGCTTTTCTTAATCTCTGAATTTATTTTATTTCGTAATAATTTATAATTATCGAAATCTCCATTTTTGTGATATTTATCTCTTAAAAATATCATTGCTTTAATTTCATCAGTGAACCATTTAGGCTGTGCATCAAATTTAATTCTCTTTTCTTTTATTGGAGCATGTTTGGTAATAATATCTTTTACTATTGAAAAAAAGGTTTGTAAAGCTAAATTTGGATCAACAATATACTCCACAGATTCTAGAGAAGATCGAGCTAAATCAGTCTGAAAAGATTTTTCATTAAATGTCTTAAATGATCTATACTTCATTGTCTTATGGAAACCACGTTTAACTCGTGATTTAACTGTTCTAATGAAACAGACAGGGAAGTGATCACTTATTGATAAATTTGATACAAATATATTACAGACATGTGTATGACTATTCACACTGCCATAAATATGATCAATTATTGTTGCACTAGTTTTAGTTGTTCTTGTTGGAGTTTGAATGAATTGCTTAAGACCAAATTTTGTTATTAAATTAGACCATTTTGTATTATTGAACTTGTTTCTGAGTTTATCAGGCATAAAATTAATATTTACATCGCCTAGAATATAATACTCAGAATATTTAGAATCAATTTCATCGAGTTGCTGTTCGTATTCATCAATCCATGATTGGCGTACTTTTGGAGGGCGGTATACATAGTTAACTAGAAACGGTTTTGTATTAGGGTAGTTTATCTCTATCCAAAGAGATTCTAAATTTTCATTTTCTAGGTCATTTCGACGTTTGTAGGGCACTTTCTCATTTATGAACACTATCAACCCCCCTCCGTTTCTTCCATTTCTATCCTTTCTTTCAAAAACAAAGTTTTCTATTTTCAAATCATTATTATAAATATTTTCATTTAGATATGTTTCACAAATACCAAAGATATCTGGTTTGTTCATTTTTCCTAGATGATATCTGATTTCATCCATTTTTGGCATCAAATGTTGTATATTGACGAACGCAAACCGCAAGCCCTTAGAACAATAGTCAAAAGTGTTGATATTGTTTTGATTTGTAACATCATTTCCATTTCCAGGTTTATATAAAGTAGTAAGCTTTTTCTTGTTTACATTATATTCTAAACTAAGTAGTCGCCTTTTATAATAGCTATTAAAAGTATTGAAAAATAAATTATCAACAAAACACGATTTATATCGATAATAACGATACAAATTTGATAGCAGTTTAAAAATTAATGTGTATGTATGAACGCTACATGATGAATGGGGGGGATCCACTTTCAATTGTTTACATAATGACGTAATCATGTGTACACCTAAACAATAGAATGGGTGACACAAATGTTTTAATCCCGCCAAAAAAAAAAAATGGATGCCTTATTAGATTTGAATAAAAAATGGCGCTGAATAACAATAGAAAGCTTAGCACACAAATGTTTTAATCCCGCCAAAAAAAATGGATGCCTTATTAGATTGAAATAAAAAATGGCGCACTGTTCTTCCATAACAAAAGAAAACGAAACATAATTGTAGGGGTCACATAAATATGGTCTAAAGTACACAATAGAAAAATGTTACCATAAAGGATTAACTAATTCGGTCAAAATATACAAAGGAAAACTATAATCAAATTATTGGTTTAAACTATGAAAAGAAAATTAGGACAAAATATTATTAATAAGTCTAGACCAGCTGTGGTCAACTCATCTAATAAGCTACTTTAGTATCTAGTATTTCTTCTTCTTGATATTGTATTTTACTATCATCAGAAAAATGTAAAGTTTAATCAATTGTTTACATAATGACTTAAGAGTGTGTACTTTATAACAATAGAACAGGTAACACTCCAAAAAGAGCAAATGAGCAACCAAAATGAGCATATGAGCAACTAAAATGAGCGACTGAGCAAGGAAAAATGAGTAAATGAGCAATCAAATGAGCAAATGAGCACCCAAAACGAGCAAATGAGAAACCAAATGTGCAAGTAAAATGAGCAATGAGGAACCAAATGAGTAAGTGAGCAAGTTAAATGAGCAAGTTAAATGAGCAAATGAGCAACCAAAAAGAGCAAATGAGCAAGTAAAATGAGCAAATGAGCAACCAAAATGAGCAAATGAGCAACCAAATGAGCAAATGAGCAAGCAAAATAAGCAAATGAGCAAATAAAATGAGCGACTGAGCAAGCAAAATGAGTTAATGAACACCCAATTGAGCCACTTAGCAAGCAAAACGAGAAAATGAGAAACGAAATAAATTAGTTGGGAGTATAAAAAGGAGAATTGGCATTAATTTTGCCATTTGATCGCTTAAAATAATGGTATTCACATGTCTTTTGTGTTATAAAAAATTCAATAAAAAGTACAATTTAAATAGGCATTCGCATCTCAAACATAAGAACAGTATGTCTGAAAATAATATCAGCGATGGAAATACATCAGATGAGGAACCAAATCGTAAACCTTATCTATATAGAAACATTTTCGATCGGTTGAGACCTAATAGATCCAAATCTCATCATTACGAAGAAGACGATGACAGTGAACAAGATAATGACGATGAATCTTCTACTATAGGGAATGACAATGGCAAACAATATGATGATGTTAACAAGAACAAACATATTGACATCTGGAAGTATTTTACAGAGCTCACATATGAACAAGGAGATGACGTTTTAAATGAAACAGCCAGTAAAATGCGTAATGAAGACCCTGATAGCTCTCTTGAAGAAATAAGAAATAAAGCTTTTGAAAAATTACGCTCCGTGTATCATAAAGCATTCCGAGAAGTTTATTTGGATTTTATTGGAAAAATGTATGCACTTCAGCGCAATCCTACACATAAAAAGATCATGGGAACTGTTAAAAGATTGAGAGAGGAAGATAATTTCGAAACTGATTAAGCTATACAGTATGCTGTTAAAAAAAGAAAATTTATGTTAGAACGTGTTATGGACAAGTACCCATTACCAGAACTTGAAGAAACATTTGATGATGATGATGATGATGATTATGATGATGATGATGATGATGATGACAGTGAAAAAGAAACTAGTAGTGATAAATACTGACATTTTATCAATAAATGAACAAATTATTAAGACATGTGAAAGTTTATATTATTTATTCATATTTTGGAAAGACAAAAGGACAAATGTTAGTGTGGTACATTATGATTGGAACATTTTTTTATCATATGCCAAATGCGTTTTATTTTAAATATTTCTTTTTGTAAATGCAGTCTGTAATAAATAAATTAAACTGTATTATTAGATCTTTGTTTTATTTTGTTTATAAATTTATGTATATCCGTTTCTTAAATCGTCCAACTAATCCATGTTGCGCCTGGGTGTATATAGTTGAAATGCAAAAAAAATTATCTGGAGAGAGAAATCTAGTCAAGGGTATGTGAAAACGTGACATAAAAATCTATCACCAAATAGCTGTGTTTGCTCTGATGATATTTTTGAATATTAAGTAAAATCCATATTACCACTTCAAGCATGTCAGGAAAATAGTTATACTGTGGCAACTATAAGGAAGAACTCGTTTTTAATGGTGGACAAGAAGTGAGTAATTTAGGGACACACCTGTATACAAAGGGCTTACTTATTGACATGAAATAAAAACTTTTAATTATTGTTTCTTTCTGTTATCAAGTCATAAAAAGGACCAGTGTTTATCTTGGCGCTGACATCAATTTCACAGATGTTAAAAATCTGACGGTTCATTGCTATACAAATTCCAAGGTGATGACATTATCACTTCAGTGTTGAAATGTAAGATTTAATTGGTTTCTTCGTTCTGGCAATTAACAGCAGAAAATGCTTAATCTTTGCTAGATCAAAATATAAAAAATAAGAATGTGAATAAAAAAAAAGTTTCAGTACAATGTATATAATTTTAGGTTGTAATTCCTATCCTCGCTTAAAAGTGGTAAATCAAATCATTTAAAATTTCTCCATTGAATAAATGAATGTTCATAACTGATCCGAAACATCGACACAGAAAGGCGTCCCTTTGTGGATTTATTACCTGGTTGAAATATATGTTACATTTGGGGTCATACTGGTCATACATACTTAAAGGATTGTTTGTTTTATCAGGTAACCACATTGTCTGGTTAAGAGTTTAAACCATAAATATGATAAAAGCAAGATTTACTAGCTGGTAAAGAAAGATTTATTTTCTTATTAAGGATTATTCATTGACAATTATTGTTTTGTTTTTACTCTAATGAGTTCTAAAGATACATGTAGGTGTTGAAACCATTGACAAAACAGGCCTCATTATATTATAAGAAAACAATAATTGGGTATGAATTCTAAATAAAAGGTAACTTGTTTTGTATGTATCCCACCTGACTATCAAGTTTTATCAAATTTACTGCTTTAGAAATACACAGTAAATTAATTAGATCAAGCATTGTATGAACCACAGAGAAAGTACTTGCCTTCAATGAGAGGTTGAATTGCTGGCCTTGGATGTGATGCGTAGTAACTTTAATGAAGAGAATTATATACAAAACAAGTGGCATAGGTTTGTTTCTTGTCAACATGTGCAAAAATATGACATGTCAATTTTTGGAAAAATGACAAAACAGGCCTCATTATATTATAAGAAAACAATAAATGTAATTTTGCATTTACATGTATAAGATTGACTTTTTTGGAGTGTTACCTGTTCTATTGTTATAAAGTACACACTCTTAAGTCATTATGTAAACAATTGATTAAACTTTACATTTTTCTGATGATAGTAAAATACAATATCAAGAAGAAGAAATACTAGATACTAAAGTAGCTTATTAGATGAGTTGACCACAGCTGGTCTAGACTTATTAATAATATTTTGTCCTAATTTTCTTTTCATAGTTTAAACCAATAATTTGATTATAGTTTTCCTTTGTATATTTTGACCGAATTAGTTAATCCTTTATGGTAACATTTTTCTATTGTGTACTTTAGACCATATTTATGTGACCCCTACAAATATGTTTCGTTTTCTTTTGTAATGGAGAAACAGTGCGCCATTTTTTATTTCAATCTAATAAGGCATCCATTTTTTTTTTGGCGGGATTAAAACATTTGTGTGCTAAGCTTTCTATTGTTATTCAGCGCCATTTTTTATTCAAATCTAATAAGGCATCCATTTTTTTTTTTTTTTGGCGGGATTAAAACATTTGTGTCACCCATTCTATTGTTTAAGTGTACACATGATTACGTCATTATGTAAACAATTGAAAGTGGACCCCCCCCCCATTCATCAGCTACAGCATAATTTAACAATGCTTATAAATGCCAGTATCCATAGATATTGGTAAAATGAATAGCAGATAATTGATATTACTTTATCATATTGTTCTTCGGTTTCCGATGTACATAGATAATGTACTTTAAAAGACTCACATGCATTTTTAAGACTAACGCTGTAACTTATATTACAAACCTCATAAAATTTGTTAAATAAATTGTTAAAGTTATTTTCATAAAAACATATACATTTGTATGAATTACAATCATAAAATAAACTAATTAAAAACCCATACCTAATTTCTGAGCTATACATAGTGTCATGTGAGTGCCTGTCAAAAATATCCTAATGTGAATAATGCATATGTCTATATAGGTTAGTTTTTACCATCTTGTCGGCCAGGGGGTTGATTCCATCCATAATCGAGTCGTCTGCTATTTATAACATCATTTGTTAGTCTGCACTGAGCCGTAACGTGATTATTACGTCCACAGTTGTCGCAATGAATCCTGTCGTAGAGCTGATGGCGCCGTCCCATGTGCCTGTCCGACTCCCTTATTTGTTTATAGTCACTACCTCCGTTTGCACGTGTAAATCGCGGCATTCCGGTAACACGTGCCGAGCGCGGCGTTCCGATTGCACGTGTAGAAAGATGCGTCTCATAAACCGAGCGTTTTTGTGAAATGATGTTAAGCACTTTATTTATTGCCATCACCAGTGTTCTAGATCCATTTTCATTAAGATGAATCCCATCACGGTGGAATAACAGCTTAACGACCCCTCCATCTCCGTACACGAACGATTTGTACACATCAATAAGAGTCGCGTTGGTTGACGTACATATTGCACGGATTTCATCATTTAGATGCGCGACGTCTACGTCAGATCTTGGACAAATTGTACACAAGTATACACGGATTTCTTGTTTCTGAAGACTTGTAACAGTTTCTATAATATCATCACATGTTGTGGAAAGTGAAGCTTTGGAAGAGACGTCATTTCCGCCTACATGAATCACAACGTTTTTACATTCATTAATATTCCAGTGACGGACCCGTGAAAGCGCATCACTGGCTCTAGCTCCGCGAATGCACGCAGTTCTTATATCTGAACGGAGGCCTTTCTCTTTTATTCCTTTCAGTATTGAATCTCCGAGAATGACAGTATCGGATTTTTGATTGTACATACTCCTAGCATTTATGGAAGTTTGTTCATTACTGTCATGGAGTTCTGGATTCCGAGGTGTGTGAACAGGGGGGATAATATTAGGTGCTTCAGTTTCTGTGCTTGAAAAATGGTGTCCTTTGTCGTGGAAGTGTTTAAGAATGTCATGAACAGACTGTACTTTCTTCAGCAGTGTTTCTGAATATTTGGCGATGTCATTATCTAATTTCAAAGTGCTATCGCACAACGATTCAACTCGATCATTAGTATTAGAATTTATTTGCGATACTTGCCGTTTTATGCTGATTATTTCATCTCGTAATTGGCCTACTTGATTTTGGTAGCTCAACGCTTGATCAGTAAGAGAAGCTTTCACTATTTTCAATTCAATTTGTATATCGCGTAACAAATCAACGATGTAATGACTGTTTATATCACACTGTGTTTCAGTCTGTACCGAAATATCAGATCTACTATTGGTGTTATCAGTGTTAGGATTGTCACTGTCTGATTTAGAAATAACATCGACATCAGTTGAATTATTACACTCTATAGACAACGGTGAGCATTGGCTTGGTTCTGACTCACACTTTTTATTATTAAGATGCTTTAAAATCAACTGTCTAATGTTGTTATTTAGATTCCCTACGGTACATGTTCCTTTTTGAACTTCGTGCTCTATGCAGTGTAGAATATCGAAAAGATCATTGCTCATAAAATGTCCTGTATCCCGGCCATTGATAAGAGCAGACGATGTTGTGTGATACATATTTAAAGTAAACATACTTGCACGCCCGTTTGACATTTTATATATGGTTTCAACGAGGTTCCCTTTATTGTCACAAACTGGTATGATTTTCTTTGTATAGTTCACTTTATCAGAGGAATAATAGCATTCAGTTGCGTATTTGAAAAATTCATACATACCAGTGCTCATTTTTAGTCTCACTCCTCCTCCGGTTTCTGTCACCAAAAAATCTTCCTGGTCAGTCGCAGAAAGTTTTTTCCTCAAATTTTTATCTCTATTTAATGAATAATCCTTAATCTCGGTGAAAATGTCTTGAGTTTTCTCATCATTTGTCTCCGGTGAGTCCACATCCGGTTCAGAATTTTCCAGCGCAAGTTCAATTTTGGCTGACATTGTCCAAATTACTCTCAAAATTAGAATAATTTTGATATATTCTAGAAGATCGTGAAAATCTGCATCGAATCACATCGTTCCCGGTGAATATTGACGTTTTATGGCGTTTAGATAATTTATTTTCAAAAATTTTAACGTCCGCTTTCTGAAAAGTTGTTTTGACGTCACGTGCGTTTTCCCACCTTTAGGGGAAAATAAATATAGTCCAAATCTTTTTATGATACGCTTTCTGCATTTGTGTACGATATGTTTTACTTTATAAGGCGCATATTATATTTACATAAATCATAAAATGTAATGAACTAATATAAATGAATTTACATAACCTATCCAACGTCGAAGTTAAACCTAAGTCGCATCATAGTTTGGGGACCTTTCTGTTGAAAATGTGTCAGAGTTAAATCGTATACATATACATGCACAGTGCGTTAATATTAGTTATCCGCACTCCAAAGTAAGCACATTGATGGCTCATTTTCGCTGGGGTTTACTTATTGTGACGGCAGAGAAATAGAAAGCGAAAGAAATATCATGTTCAGATGCTCGTTCATTGGTCACTTTTTTCTAGGGTTTCATATTGTGACAACAAGGACTGCATTTTTATGTTTGTCTATGATATAAAAGAGAAAGAACACCAAAACACTCGCAAATCTGATTAATACCTCGTACAAATCTGACGATGCTCTTTCTATTACTAAGAAATGTACTATTTATTTTGTAACAGCTGTTGAAATGATGTTTGTTTCATTTAAGCCGAATTGCGTTGCAAAACATATTCATAGAGAGCTTAACAAGACTGTGAAAAATATCTACAGTTGTTTTGTGTGTGTGTGTGTTTTGTTTATATTTTTTTATTTATTTATATTTTTGTTTATAACTAAACAGAAAGACACAAGTATATTAGTTTTAGACGTATGTATCATACGCCCATGAGAAAGTCGGGATATTTCGCCAGTTTCCGTGCCTCATTTACATTCAATAAGCGTATAAGAGATGTAGACAAATAGAGAATCTTCACTGCCATAAAAAACTACTTTTTTAAATATTAAGATCGAACGGTAGCAAAAAAGGTTGAATTTATAGTTATATGGAACACTTTAAAGGGGATGCTGTGTTCTTTCCTATATACCAATTTAAGAGTTCTCATTCAGTGAACAAATATAATACTCACGGATCCACTGTGATATTGAAATAACGTTTAGCATATCATTTCAAGTTTTGGATTTAATCTGTGCACTTTATGTTAATATCATGCATTCAATGAATTAACTTAAAACTAAATGTAAATGTAAAGAAAACAGTTTCAGTGTGTCATTCAGGTGCAATTGATAAAAATTGTATATAATATGAAATGTACACTTTGGGTTAATTAAAAATCTTTGGTCTCGTTTTTGAAGAAGATATAGTGTACTTATAAAATTTTGCAATAGCTCCAGGATAAAATCATAAACATTTTACGCTATATAACCAATTTTGCTATACTATGTTCGTATTAACTGTAATCGTTAGATTATATTATAATTACACTTAAAGTCCATAAAGAAATCTTTAAGCAAGTTCAATTTCTGATTATAGGATTTTAAACCCAATTCGTTTGGCTTAATATTTTGTTTGTTTAGTTTTGATTTTCGCACCAACACAGTTCAAGTCATATAGCGCCGAAACAAGACAAATAATCTAGGCTAGCCTCGGGTATTATAAACTAAAAGCAACATCAAAGGTCGAAACCACCTCAACTGCTGGAGCTAATAAATGCAAAGATTTCAATAATTCGAACCCATTTAATCCCCTCTTACGATCATGCAGTGTACGATCATGCAGATGACTGAATTTGTAATGAACATGAAACATTTTATTTGATTATACGCCTAATTCAATAACATTTTTCAATGGCGTTGTACAATGGTACATATAAAACATTTAAATGGATAAATTGATAAAATCTTATCAAGATAAGTTAAAAATAATTGTGTTATCAATTCAAACAATAAAAAAACATTAAGAAAGCTAACATACAAAGAACACCTACCTCAAAGAGCAAAACACACGCCAGTCGCCTATGCTTTGTGTCTACATTAATCTGCAACGCAAGTCTATGCAAACTGGGATGATCCAGCCGATAAAGGCACACACACGCACGCACACACACAAGTTTAAAGTAAGTAAAATATTTAGAAGCTGTATGAAGAATACTTCTATTATTATTTAAAGGAATTTAAAAAATGTAAGTCATTATCACATTTGTATTTTATCAGATCACTTTTCTATCAGAAAAAAAGAATTATATGAATATCCAACTAGAATAAAGAGAAATAGTCTCTAAATTAACATGTTTTCAATTTATTTTTGAAAATGTCTACAGAGTCTGACTTACGAATGTCTATTGGAAGTTTGTTCCAAGGGCGTGGTTCCACCGTACTAAACTTCTGTCGCTGAATGTCTTTTCCTTATTGAAGGGAACTCTGAAGAAGCTGCCGAGCGAAGAAGTCTTGAAGGTTTTTTTTCAGTCAAAAGACAAGTCAAATAAGCAGGTGCGTTTCCAATTGAACTGTTGAAAATAAATGTACAGATTTTGAATGTAATTCGAGCGTTGATTGGTAACCAGTGGAGATTGCAGAGTGATTGCTTTGAGCTTTCATATTTTCCACGGTTTAGAGCCAGTTTTGCACACTTGTTTTGGATTCTTTGCATCTTTTTAATTTCACACTGGGATATTCCATAAAGTATTGCATTACAATAATCTAAATGGGAGATGACGAGAGACAAGACAAATATTTCGGTTGCTTCTTTGGTGAGATATTTCCTGATGTTTTTTTTTTTATTTTCAAGTAGTTAAACATGGCAGTGCTGCATTTGCGTTTAACATGGTCTTTGAAAATGAGATTTTCGTCCAGATATGCACCTAAATAACGAATGCAGTTCTTCAACTCGATTTTATCACCGGCAATGTTAATTTTGTCAAGAGAGCATTTTGATAACTGATGTTTGCTGCCAAACTCGATGAATTCAGTTTTTGTTGTATTCATTTTTAATTTGTTTCCATTCATCCAATTGTTTGTTTCCAAAGCACAGTTTTCAAGAGTTTCTATGGATATTTTTTCTGCATTTTTGTTTGACGGGTTGAAACGTTCGTTTTCCGTGTGATCGTCAGCACAGCCATGAACCTTGACTAATGGTGGTATAATGTCAAAGAGCGTTCGACGTATGTGAGGTAAAGCCAAATACCGAGGCAGCTGATGAACCGTACTGTCCTTACACTAGAAAGTTATACTTTGTGTTTATAATCTTATAAACATTTTTACCTGTTTCTTCAAAGTGAAATTATGCTCTTCTGAGCGTAATTGGTGATTAAAAAAAAAAATAATTTTGCCATTTTTTTAAATTTTGCATTCTATTACATGTACTATGTAATAATAATGAATAATCCACATGACTCGTAGACAATTTTAAAAATATCCTTCACAATGTAAAAGTCAGTAACTGTCAATTGGTTATAAGAGTTGGGCAGTATCATATTTTAAATACAGACAGTTTTTTTTTATTTTGTCATAACCATTTCTTCTTATGTGAATGTTTAAGTATATGACCATTATTATTGTCATTTGTTTTGAAATATATAACTATTTAAACCCAACTTGACAACGAAAAATAAGCATTATATCACTATAAAACTAATTTCCTCTAACTGTTCAATTTTAGTTGGTCCCCAAACCAAGACACAACTTTATAAACAATTATGACAACGTTGCGGTTTAAAGTAGTGGTATAGTACATGTAGTACTCCAGTATGTTTTCTAACTCAAGCATGGTTCTGATCTAACTCACGCTACGTTGATACTTTGACATACAATCTTTATACATGTAACAGTAGTGAATATGCAAACTTCTTTGTAAAATAACATAAATGAATAATTTACTATAATGAAAATGTGTCTATTCATGCATGCCCGATAACAAATCAATCCCTTACAAAATTAATGCAGTTTCATAATTTACAGCATTTTAAATTTCAGGGTATAGCAACCGGAAGGCCAATTCTTCTAGACATTCATTGTTATCTAGAAAAAAAGAGAAACTCGTACGAGTAAATGTATTTATAAATTTGCACTGGTGTTGTCAAAAACTTTAAACCACAATTATTGTGATTCATAATATTCACAAAACCGACTTCTTTTGTGAAAGATGTTCTTGATAAATAAATATTTTGCATGTCTTCCATAGTATTCATATTTATAATATTTCAATAGCAGTTAAAAAAAATTTACGACAATAAGGGAAATAACTCTTTAATCATTTAAGAAACAAATGGTGCATTTAGTTTCCTTGCCTTGATTAATATAAATGAAATCATTACTGAAGAATTATGGGCATTATGGAATAGAAACACTTGTGCCTAGCTTGATGTTTCTCGGTATAGAGCTGGATTTTGTATGTGATTGCGATCTTTGAATTTAGCTATTATATATTTTCTTATTTTTTTAGTATTTAGTTCTTTCTGCCTGTATGTGACAGATTGAATTGTATGCTACACTCATATTGCTTCATGCCATTTGACAGTTATAAAAACATGAAACATTTACTTCTTTTTACATACGTCTTGAACTAATCGTTTTATATTTATATATCACATAACTTATTGTTATTTATTTGTAATGCAAGCATTTCAAGATGACTTGATGATATTAAATGTTGGTACACGCAAATGTATGATTATACCATTGTCTCATATCGTCGGTGTGCTTCGAAAAGGCCCTATCTCAATTTTTGCGAAAATCGTTTTAGGTCATTTTCTTGACAAACAAACCGCATTGTGCGAAAACACCCGTTTAGATAGCCAATCGGAAAGTGAATTTATTGCCATGTGAGAAAAAGACGTATAATTTTGGATGAAAAATTTGTTCCGCGAAAATGCCCGATAATTATTAGGAGTGAAATTAGAAAGTAAAAACGGAGAAAACTCGGATTTTCTTATGAAAGTTTCAAAGATCAGGTATGCTTTTTCTATTTGACAGTGGAAATAATGATGTGTTTAGTATAGTATGTAGTTATATGATAAATAAAATCATCAATACATTGGGCAATGGGGATTTCACACATAAAACGCTTGTCGGCTAGGTTAAATTTTATGCTAAGAAAACTATTTTTAACTTGTTTTTATTAAACTTTAGATTTTAGTTTCATTCTTTACACCAAAATGTATCAAACTGATAAATCTGAGCTACATTAAAGCTGTTAAAATAACTTTTATAAGTAATAGTGCATTTTCGCATGCTAATTTTTTGGTAAGGTTTGTCTTATAAGGCATTTTCTTATATATTTTGTAAGACAATATTTATGTTCCTTATTTTCATACATCACTTTTATTTATATTTTCAGCATGTTTAAAGATTACAATCGCACCCAAGACTGGTAGACATTTATTTTCTCGGAGAAATAACATATAGTGTTCTTTAAAAAGGTAATATTTACATAAATAAATATGCAACTTCTTGTAAATTTAAATAGATAAATAAATGAATAAATAAATAAATATTTAATTGTCTTAATACCACATAGATTTGCAATTATTTATTTTGTAAGGATTCTCATTAAGATTATAATTAAGAGTTATTTAAAAACAAGGCACGTACTGATAATCATCAGACTTAGCTGGGATGTTATGTAAGATGGTTGCTACGTTCATTTTATAATCATTAAATTGTTTTCTACCATTTCACGTTATTACAGGTGTCTGATGACCACTATCTTGATAAATGTTCAATATTTCAATTTTGAATTATTGGACTATTTGATTTGTAACAACTGCATAGTGTCAATGACAATAACATGTAATCTATTTACAAAAGATGAGAACAACTTCTGCCAGAAATCCTATTTTTTGAAAGACTTCAGTGATCTCGTATGGCTTAAACCGTAGGGATAGGGCTTGCGGTTTTATCTTACGTGTCTGTTTGACTTCAGTCTAAATGCGACAGAGAAGGACATTGGACTACACTATTTCTTCTTTCAAAGTCCAGTAAATGGCCAAGGTCGTCAATCTACTGTAAACTCATTTGAAAAAGAGAAACCGGAACAAAATGTGAACAATGCAAAAAGTATCATGGTTTTGTTTAAAAAATTCTTGGAGAGCATCTTGACTGAAAACAATAAAGTAAAAGAAATAGTGATATAGATTTACAGGTGTTGTTACCAATACCAAAAAGTGACACTTGGAAATTCTTTGTAAAGACTTGCAAATATAACACAGAAGCTTATACAATAAGGCCAGGCTCAGATGGAGGTGGGCGTAGTTTATAGTCAAATTGAACGGAAACTTAAAATCACACTTATATATTCTCTTGTTAACTATGTTTGTTTGATTGGGTTTTACGTCACACCGACACAGTATAGGTCATATATGGCGACGTCCCAGCTTTACTGATGGAAGAAGACTTCAGTTGCCATTCCGTTCATTATTTCAGGCACGAACGGGTACCTAAGTAGAACCACAGACGTTCCTTAAGCTATCTGGATAGCTTCCTCACATGAAATAATCCAAAGTCTCTGTCAGGATTCGAACCCATAGTGGTGAGGGAAAGTGCTTTGAAAACAACGGCCATGGATGCTCAATGTTTTAAAACTGCTCGCCCGAGTTACCTATATGAGGTTAAATAATAATAGGCATGATTTCTTGAAGAACTTTACGATATCGTATGAAACCATTAGACAGGGAAATACTTGTTAGAACAATATGACTTGGTGCTTTTGATATGACACTTCTAGTGTTTGCTTAATACTTTTTTGTATGTCATGTAGCAGCATATTAATAACATGACTGTTTATTATATAGAGAGTTATGATGAGAAAAATGCTAAATGCTTATTTTACGAAATGTTTTGTTTTAAATTGACAGTATATATCCAGATTCATGGTTATTTTCACTAAAATTTTGAAATGTTTTTTGAAATGTTAAAATACTGTGAAGTTAACAACAACAAAATGAAACAAAGTTCAAACAGCACTTTACATATCAAATAGAGAACAAAATATGAAAAGGTAGCACCTACTGTGTTAGTCATGCAATAAAATTTTGTAATAAAATGTAAAACAGTAATTAATCGACCAAAAAAATGTAAATTTTTACTTAAATCATTATACTTTCCTTCAAATCGTTTTACATTTTTTTTAATGTTTTGCTTATCTGAAGGCATGAAGCTCTTAGAACTTAAGAACTTGGTATTAGGATTGATGTTTTTTTTATCTGTATGGTAAATAATAGAAAAGGTAATAATGGTTGTTTGGACAGTATACTTTTATTGGTGAAGCCAAATTGACTACATATTAAAAGGTTTTATGTTTCGGAATGTTTGTAGTTTTTTGTTTCATTTTTTAATATTTCTTGTCGTCTTAAAACATAATAACACTTTATTCCCAAAATCCTTGAATTTCTTTAGGAACATAGATGAATAGTACTGGTAATGTGTCTCTTAATGCCATTATGAACCTAACAAGAGTATGTTAACGTGTGCGAAAGGGCCTTATAAGGCCATTTGAGACCCCTATTTGGCCATTTTTGCCATGTGAAAAGGACGTATGGGCATTTATTATGAAACAGTAGGGTTTATCATAACCAAATTAAATGTATTTAAAATGAATTTAAATGTTCATTTTTATCTGTTAATTTCATTTCTGTATGTGTTTCCATACCAAAACTAAACGGTTTTTTCCATCTCCTGAAAAGTAGCACTTTTGCAGATAAGGCCTTTTCGAAGCACACCGACGATATGTCTCAACAATTATCCGAAAATTTAAAATCGAATCAACTTTTATGGTTATTGTTGTCATTTTTATGGAAGTGAAAATACTAATTTCTTTACTGTTTGCTACGTTTATAACAAATAATTTCACATTCAGCGCTACTATTTTTGGGTTATAAACATCAAACTTGTCTAAAACCACTACTGATACGTTATTAAAGGCATGTTTGCCATTTATAAAGAATGAAAATTTTAATTGTTTCTGAGGTATAATGTGCATTTAAGATACTGGCTGAGATATCTCCGACACAAAGATGACACAAACATTTTATTATTTTATTATTCTTACTTTGTTTCTCGACAAACAAGTACATGGTCATCTAGAAATATAAATGCAGAACAGACTGTGAAGATATCTTTTAATTTGGGTAAACTTTTTATTAAGTGTCAAATAACCTCAACATTATTGTTACAAACACTGCCCGAAAACGTTCTTTTTACTTAATCACCATAGGGTGGTTTCAATTGTATTGATCGGGAACGATTGTTTCAACAACAGTTACAATATCAACAACAAAAAAATAAAACATATAAAATGTAAAAATAAATGATAAATGATGATTTTCCAACTATTTTTGAAATGGAAATTCAAGTCTATTATCACCCTTAACATCTTTCACTACATACTACACACATTTGCCTAGCTTCCTCACTAATCGCTTCTCCCATTACCCTGAACATTCTTCACTAAATACTACAATCATCACCCTGAACATTCTTCACTTAAACTCTTCTTGTCACCCTGAACTTTCTTCACTTAATAGTACACTCATTTTCCTGGTCATTCTTCACTAAATGCTACACTCATTACCTTGAACAATCTTCACTAAATACTTCACTCACCATCCTGGCCATTCTCCACTTAATACTACATTCATCATTCTGAACAGTCTTCACTTAATACTACTCTCGTCACCGTGAACATTTTTCACTTAATACTTCACTCATCACCCTGAACATTCTTCACTTAATACTTCACTCATCACTTTGAACATTATTCACTAAATACTTCGCTCATCACCCTGGCCATTCTTCACTAAATACCCTCTCATCACTTTGAATATTCTTCACTTAATACTTCACTTATCACCCTGAACATTATTCAGTTAATATACGCTCATCTCCATGGTTCCATTTTAGATTCGTTTTTCCATTAGTTTAGAAGGTCTACTTAAATAATATGAGGCCTAAAACCTTAACCCAAGCAAATCGTCAGGGAGATTTCTACGTCATGGTCGTTTGTTGAACCGGCGATTTGTTTTCGTCTTTATAACCTAAGATCGATCTATTATATGGATATTTTATAGTAATGGGTGAGTGGGAATGGGCGTGACACTCTGAAAACATGATATAAACGGACGGAAGTGTCCTAAAGATGGCAGCGAAATCTTTGAATGTCGATTCCATTTAAAAGCTTGAGAACTGAAGTGAAATACAGTAAGTGGGTCAATTCATGGTGTTAGGGTGCAAATCGCTTACGAGGAGAATTTAATATAGAAATTGTATTCAGTGTAAAATCGTTATACTAATTATTCCCTTCCCGCTCAAATATTTGCATAGCGACGCTGGATCGATTTAAATCATTTAGTACGTACTCAATTAAAACTTATTAAGCTTTTGGGACATTTTCTACTATAATTGTCTTTCCTTTGTGGTTTGTATTTGATGTTTCATCCGATAATTGGTTTTAAAATGATGTTTATTTGAACATAAGTTGTCAATGGCGATTTAGAAAAACAACAATTTTATTGATAACGATTAAACAGGTATTTTATAAATTATGAATATTTAAACCATAGAACTTTATTTATAGCAATTTTGAAATACAAAAGTAATACTGGTGTACATTCAGTCACTATCACTTTTGCTTATGACGATGACAAAATGTATTTTTGTTAAGTGATATATACTCATGACAATTGAATTTTAAGAAAAGTGTTCACATTTAAATTAATGATTTCTAAAAACTTTCCAAATAGGTCCATTTTACCTCAAACTAATAAGAGATAGAGACATATTTGAAGAAACATATGAAGTTCCATATAAAATTACATGGAAAAGTTTATGACATAATTGTAAATGACTTCATATAATCGGATCAGATATTTAAATCGCTATCATCATCATTAGCTTAACACGAACATCTTTCGCTAATTTGCCTTAATAATCTTGTTTTTAGCTTCATCAATGTTCTTCGAGATGATTTCATGTTGATATATTTGTTATAGTAAATCTCACACGAATATCAGTGTAAAAATGTAACACGGGTAGCATATCTTCTACCTGAAAGTAGATTTTTAATGAACGACAAAATAGCCCAAGCGGGCGTGACATTATGAATGTGACTGGTTCGGAGGATCGAGTGAATGGTTGCCTATTGAATGTTTGTCTATTGTATCTATGAAAAAAATGGAACTAAAATATATGGACATTGTTGATTGAAAATAGAATTTCTTCTTTATATAAAAGGAAAAAAGAGCGATTATCAGCGAGCGAATAAGCATTTTATTTAATACATCTGTCTTTATCAGGAATGCATGCAGCGGTTTGACGTCATAATGAAGTTAAAATATAAAAAGATTTCATTAAGAATGTCACGTAGCTGTATGTTTTCAGTAACATAATAGTTTCCGTTGCAATTTAAAAGATGGAAAGTGGAGCATTTATCAAAGCCTTTTGAATTACGAGAATCGGTTTAAGATGTATGTATAAGATAACAACTTCTTGATTGTGACTCGCTTAATGTTATTTAAATTAAACTTAAATAATCTTTAGTTGCATCTTATTTAGGAATACATACATTTACATGGCGTGATAGTAGTTTAAAAAAAAGAAAACTTTTAACGTGAAAGTGACATTAAGATTTTCACGTAGCCTGTTAGGACTATATAACTTTTTCTACAAACTATCTAATTGTATTGAAGCGGCAATTTTGATGTGATAATAATGATTTAAATCAACATAAACGTAAAGAATGTAAGTAATGCACTGTGATATAATTACACAAAAAAGATCTTTCCTTGAAAAAAGGACACACTAAAACGAATGGTGCAAACACATTATGTCATACTGCAAACTTGTTATTATTCATGGAGCACTTTTCGTGGATATGTCAACCTACGAAATTAGGATCCAACGAAATACCATTATTGTAACATTGTAACATAATGTTTAGCTACACACAAGATTAGAAAGGCAACCAAAATAAGTGATGATCAAGCCATGTTAGTAACAGATCAACAGATCAATAAAAAGTCATTCAAAATTAGAAATTATACTCTTTTCTCTTACATACGAAGTTATACTTCGTTTTATTTGATATTCAAAACGAGTGTGCTTTGATACCAATTGATAAAGGCTAGTCAATAAAGCCAATATTTCCACATTAATTGGTCTTAACATTTAATAAATATATAGACAGAAGTATTTGATTAAACTGAAGTAGTTTAATTATATTTTTATATCAAGTTTGTATTCTGGAGTTATTCACGTTGCTTTTTGCTTAAAAGGCGTGTGTATTTTCCTGTAGTTATTTGGAATCCAGTAGATGCGCTGTCTGTATAACAGATGATAATAGTTACTGCAATAAAACAAAAATTGTTAATCATTCGTTCCTTCAAGTTCTTTCCTTATTTGAAACATTTCTTCCTCCTTCATTCACACATTTAAATATCCATTCTTTCATTAATTCATAAAATAATCCCTTCTTTATTCAGCAGGTTAACGACAGATAACTATATCTATAACGACATATTGAACTCGATTTTATGTTTTTACCTTTGTTGTATGCGTCATATTTAATAAGCATTTTGTCAGTCCCCTTGGGGACGTTCATAAATTGCGCTCGCCGCCCATATTTCAGGGCGTCGGCGCGGGGTATTGGGTATAGTTTTCAACTAGCATTAACCAAGCCTAGGATGAACCTCATTGGCTATGGTAACGCCACTGCGCAAAGCTAAAATTAACAATTTTATACTGGTATATATATTGAATAAAAATAATTTTACATTAAGTTTGAAACAGTTTTCATATACAATTAGTTAATTTATATTTCAAAAGATCCTATGTACTAATATGATCAATAAATTGTTACATTGTTTTTAATAATCTTTAACCTTTGGAAAATAAAAAATAATATTTATATATTACCTCCCTTTTAATTTGACGCATTTTGTACATATTTCATTTGTTTGTTCATTCATTTTTTTCATTCATTCATTCATGCACCTGTAGAACATCCGTTTTACAAAAGTTCTGATAAGAAATCCAATGTTTGTGTTGCATTTTTGAAATATTGCGCATGAAATGTTTACATCAAATGTCAGCACAACATTCTAGCGTTGTTATAGAAAACATATACGAATCAAATACGAAAGACACCTGCTACCTTGTAAGAATTGTTACATACATGTTACGTTACTAATAACTTGATACACTTTTAATTAAATGTTTCAAAAATAACCATCTCGATTTATTTATAATTAACATTTCATATGCGGGGGGATACTGTCATAGAAGCACCATAAAAGTTTTGTAAATAGAAAATAAATAGCCGATTTCTAAAGCTGAATTGTCAAGTTCTTTTAAAAATATTGCAAGGAAGACAAGCAATGTATTTTCAAATCAAGTTAAAAATAATCCTAAGGTACATCTTTGACACTGTCAATTAAAGAATAATTTGACGTTCTTTAAAATAGCAACATTCTGCGAGCTGATAAATGACAGTTACAGACAGGATTATTGAGGCCGGCTGCGTGAGTGATGATTATGTCCTGTAGGTTTTGATGTCAGCAGTAAAACTGTCTGCTAGAGCAATTTAGGCCTAAACAGACGGTAGAATTGTACAACATGATATTTTAAAGCAATACAACACTTGATTAGATTTTATTTTTTATGAATCATCATGTTTCCCTCCTATACATTTCCTTCAAAAGGATCCCTTGTGGGATTTAAAGTTAAACTGGAATATATCTGAATAATGTAATTGTTGGTATTCACCAACTAAGGAGATAGTTCAAAAGAAGGAAAAACGGCCGGCAGTGGATTGCATGGACTAAGCATGTAAGAAATAATCATGAACTTCTGGAATAAATGAAATAACTGAGCACACAAAGCCTGTTTTGTGTTCTAGTCTCGGTGAAGATTTTTGTGTCTGCATGAGGAAGGATCCCAGACCGAGGAAGGATCCCAACAAGGATTTGTTTTTCATTTTTTTTAAGAAATAGTACCAAACACTTGAAAAATGTTTTCTTTCAAAACAACAATTGCTTGTACATCAAAGTTTAAATTGGTGCTGTACCTTTTCCAACCTACCGTATGTTGACGCCTTTACATACAACGTGTGCAACTCCATTTAAAAGGTCCCGATCTTCCTAATAATAAATGACTATTGACCATTAATGCATCGCTGTTAAAAAATTCAATTATACACAAAATGATTCCACTTTAATAATAACGCAAGCTTATATTAAATGTATTAAATATATTAATCAATATACGTTATTTTTGTACATAATTTAAAAATAACAAAAAGAATTTCTTAAATATTATATATAAAAGAATTTAATCTATGATTGTAATAAAATAGAGAAAATTAAATAAAACCCCAAATAAAGCCAATAAAGGACGATATCCTATCACAATTATAATTATTAAAACTACTCTTTCATACAATTTTGACCAGTCCGTCGTAGATTAATGTGATTGATATTCAGTCATACCCACTGCATTATTTCATCTATAATTACCCTCTTTTAAATTGCAAGGGAAAAGAGTATGTGACTTAAAGCATAGGGAACAAATACTAGGCTACGTGACATTCTTCATGTAAAATGTTTTTATATTGCGTCATTAAGACGTCAAACTGTTTCATGTATTCCGAATAAAGATAAATTGAATAAAATTATGATTCATATCACTGACAATCG
Source organism: Ruditapes philippinarum (assembly GCF_026571515.1). Taxonomy (NCBI): domain Eukaryota; kingdom Metazoa; phylum Mollusca; class Bivalvia; order Venerida; family Veneridae; genus Ruditapes; species Ruditapes philippinarum. The sequence goes on from NW_026866382.1 coordinate 142,878, forward strand.
TCCTTTTTTTAAGAAAATGTAACTATATATATCAGGAAACATTTTCAAAGAGATTTTAAGAGAACGAAGATTATACGAGAGGCAAGTTTATGGTATACCAGCAGATTGAATGTAAGTAACTTATATATTAGGAAACATTTTCAAAGAGTTCAAAGAGAATGAAAATTATACGAGAGGCAAGTTTAGGAAATACCAGCAGATTGAATGATGGTCGTGTCATAAAACGGACAAAATTTTCCATTAGGCTGTCTACATACTGTATTATTTAATGCAATCTTTCGCAAAGTGTCCCTGACTGCAGTGAATCCATCTTTATTACTTCCCATTTAGATACCTGTCTAGGTTCTTTGGCATCTAAAATTAATTCATATACCGGTAGATACATGCAGTGGTTTTGTGCTGTTTGTCATTTCATTTAAACTCATATATTTTGCTGACGGATTATCTTTGATATAAATTGATTGCACGCTTACTATGTTTAAATATGTATATGCTATACTAATGTCTGCTTTTCTTGTACTTTCCCTTGAGTTATCATACTAAAGACAATAAATGTAGGACATAAATCGCAGCATAATAAGAAAAACGCTATTACGAAAAGCACCAACATTATTTTTAAATCCCATTATTTATATTTGCAAATGAATTTTACTGTTTAAAAGGAAAATTAAATCACAAATTTTATATGGCCAAAACGAAACAGTTATTTTTGTGTCATTTCTTGCATGATTTACATCCTTATCTTGTTATCATGCTCACACCATAATAATAATGATAATAATAATAATAATAATAATAATAATAATAATAATAATAATAATAATAATAATAAATAATAATATTAATAATAAAACTAATAATAATAATAAAAATAATGTTATTAGTGATATGTATTTATTCGTAATTTATCATCTATGACAATAATGGTCCGTTTTTAATATGAAAACACAAAAGGAGTTCTGAACCGGTTATATCGAAATTACTTTTTGAATATACTAGTTCTCAACAAATAATTACAATTATTATGTCTGTCTAATTGATCGATAAATTTAACTTTTTGAATATCTTAATTTGTAATTGATGTTAAGTTGTTTTTAGTGTGACATAAACGTACAATTCCATCGAAAAAAGTTGGTATAAACTGTCATTCTTTTATATTTGCAAATGCATGTAAAAAGTATACAAATTTAGTCAAAAATATGTCAGACATGTACAAAAGAATACAAAAAATAAATCGGTTTGATTAAGTCTGTACATGAGATATCATAATAAAATAAAATATCCCTCACGTCCCCTAGCATCAGCTTGAGTGGAACTCAATTTTCAGCAGTGAAGTGTTTTTGTGACGTGCTATGTACGAATGACATTTGATTTTAAGAGAGATGTCAACATTTGTATCATTGTTTTATTATATAAACAAATTTATATAAGGAGTCAATATAATAGAAAGTTTTTATTCGGATGTGAGATAAAATGACGTAAATTTTGCATTTCTAAAAACTCTTCAAACATGATAATCCAGAATTTGTGTCTTATGTTACCTCAAAGTAATGAGTGAAATAAATTACAAGGAAAAGTTTATAGCATGGGTGACTTTTATTAATCGGATCAGATATGTAACTCGCTATCACCACCATTATTAGTTTAAAGAGAACATCATCAGGAATGCATGCAGCGGTTTGACGTCATGATGACGTCAAAATATAAAAAAATTCATGAAGAATGTCACGTAGCCCTATGTAATCAGTGACAAATTTGTTTTCTTTGCACTTTAAAAGATGGAAAGTGGTGCAATTGGCAGATTGTCATTATCTAAAGCATTTTGAATTACGAGAATAGTTTTAAAATATATGTATAAGATAGGAACTGCTTGATTGTAGCTCGCTTAATGTTCTTTTAATTATACTTGGTTCAATATTTAGTTTCATCTTCTTAGGAATACATACAGTTACATGGCGTGATAGTAGTTTAAAAAAAAACTTTTAACGCAAAAGTGTCAAGAAGATTTTACGTAGCCTGTAAGGACTATATAACTTTTTTCTACTGACTATTTAATTGTATTGAAGCGACACTTTCGATGTGATAATAATGATTTAATTCAACATGAACGTATAACATGTATGTAACGCACTTTGATATAATTATACAAAAAGAATATCTTCTTGTATAACAGAAAAAACACACACTGAAACGAATGGTGCAAACACGTTATGTCATATTGCAAACTTGTTATTGTTCATGGAGCACTTTTCGTGGATAGGTCAATCTACGAAGTTAGGATCCCACGATATATCTTAATTGTAACATTGTAACATAAGATAATTTTGCATTTCATTATTTACATTTTTCTCTTTTACAAAAGATACACAGTCCTCGAATTAAGAAGCCCCACGGAAATGTCCTTTGTGACAAAACCTCTAAATTTCATGACAAGGAAATTAAGTGAATTTACAGTTACTGTACTTTTAATATCCGCCTCAATGCTGTTGCAGCAGCAATTTTACAATGAAATCGAGACCTTAGGTTTCGGCCAACTTAATGTGTAAAACATTCAATTTGCTGTAAACATCCGCCTTGAGCTTGATACATCAGCATGAAATCGGACAAATTAGTCTGTGAAGGTGTTTTACGGAAAAAAGTGTATTTTTTAGAAATATACGTATACTTTAATTGCATTCAATGAGCTGACTGAAACCGGACAAAGTGTAGATAGATGGTTTCTGGAAAATGGTCAAAGCTAGTGGTCCTACGTATGACATGACACACCGTCAATGTAAGTAGGCTTGAAATGCATTTAGTGGGCAGGCAAATGTCTATGCTACGTGGGCCTACTAAGACGTTATTCTTTCGGCCGGCACAATGTGTCACAGATTTCCGTAAATATCTGTCCTCATGCTGTTGTAGAAGCTATTTTGCACTGTTATCGGATAAACGTGTAGGTGACGGAGGTTTCCAACAATCGGTTCGCTTTTACGAAAGTACACAGCTAGGTCTAGGTCTTGCGCACGACACTTCGTCTCGTTATGCTACATACATTTTTTGCACGATAATTTAACATTTGCATGACATATAATAAGCGGGAAAATATTTTCAAATTACTGACTTGTATGACCTTGTGGTAAAGGTCTATTGCATGACACACTGTCTCATCATGCTTCAAATTTGTGATAAATCTGGATTTCAATTCCAATTAAATTCTGGAAAATAAACAAATAATTAGTTAAGCAAATAGCAACGTGCTTGGAGTAGGAATAATTCGATAATTCAAAACTTTATGTAACAAAATCGTTAAAAACTATTTGTGCTCCAACACATATTTTTTTGTTTAAACTTCTATAAGGTTTAGACATTATTAATGTGGAAGTATTGAATTTATTGATCAAGGATTTCATCGAATTGCTTTTTGTCATATCAATATAAATGCATAATCATTCAAGTACTAAAATGAAAGAGTTTTAAACAAAATAAGATTATTATTAAGCGTGTGAAGCAGAAAAGTATAACCTCAAATTTCCAATCTTATCAAAATAAATGCATTTATACAAGTGCATTCAATTACACTCGTTCTGTATAGACCGCTTAATTGCTGACATAAGCTCCAACATGGCACCACCATCACTCATTCTGCTGGCCTCACAAAGTCAGTCCTGTCTATAGTGAGTTCCATCAAATATTTTGGCGTATTAACTTGTGTAAGGTTTAGACCTTATTAATGTGGAATTATTTATTTAATTGATCAAGGATTTCATCGAATTGCTTTTTATCTAATTAATATTATTACATGCATAATCGTTTAAGAAATAAAATGAAAGAGATTTAAATGAAATGAAACAAAATAATTATTAAGGGTATGCAGCAGAAAAGTACAGCCTCCAATTTTCAATCTTATTTACCATTTATTCCAAAATGAAAGAAAAGTGCATTGATACAATTGCATTCCATTACACTACTACTGACTACTGTAATGACAGCTAAATTGCTGACATGAGCTCTAACAGGACACGATCATCACTCATTCTGCTTGCCCTCAATAATCTTGTCTGTAGCTTAAGTATTGTTCTTCCGAAAGACTGATCAATTCTGAAAATTGCTATATTTAGCTGCACATTTTGTTCCAGAATGACAATGAAAAAGAAATATAGTTAAAATAAGATGTTATGATTATTTTAATTATTTCCGGTAAATTTAATTAAAACTCACACGAGCCATTTGTAAAGCTACCAAATGCTTGCTATTTTAAAATAATATTTATGTTAAACGAATGAGGATATAGTAAAAGCATTAAGTCCTTAAGAATAATTTAAAACAATGTATAAATGAATATCTTATTCAGATTAAAATGATGTTTAAAAATGATGTTCACATGTTGCAACAATTTTTCAAAATGCCTAGACGAATGAATAATTCAAATGGGATACTATTTCAAACTCTGTTCTTTTAATATAAGCTTCCATTATTATTAAAGTGGAATCATTTTGTGTATAATTGAATTATTTAACAGCAATGCATTAATGGTCAATAGTCATTTATTATTAGGAAGATCGGGACCTTTTAAATGGTTTTATGCAGTTGCACACATTGTATGTCAAGGCGTCAACATACTGTAGGTAGGAAAAGGTACAGCAACAGTTCAAACTTTGATGTACAAGCAATTCTTGTTTTGAATCGAAAGTAAGCATTTTTCAAGTGTTTGATCCTATTTCTTAAAAGAAATTAAAAAAATCCTTGTTGGGATCCTTCCTCATGCAGACACAAAAATCTTCACCGAAACAAGAACACAAAACAGGATTTGTGTGCTCAGTTATTCCATTTTTTCAGAAGTTCGTGAAAGTTTCTTACATGCTTAGTTCTTGCAATCCACGGTCGTTTTTCATTCTTTTGAACAATCTCCTAAGTAGGTTAATACCAACAATTACATTATTCAGATATATTCCAGTAATATTTATGTTTAACTTTAAATCCCACAAGGCATCCTTTTGAAGGAAATGCATTGGAGGGAAACATGATGATTCTTAAAAAGTAAACTCAAATCAAGTGTTGTATTGCTTTAAAATATCAGGTATAACTCTACCGTCTGTTTAGGCCTTAAATGCCCTAGCAGACAGTTTAATTGGTGACATCAAAACCTACAGGACATGATCATCACTCAATAATCCTGTCTGTTACTGTTACATCATTTATGCATTTCTCAGGATCAACTCGCAGAATGATGCTATTTTCAAGGACAAAAAATAATTCTTAAATTGACAATGTAAAAGATGTACTTTAGGATTGTTTTACCTTTATTTGAAAATACATTGCTTTTCTTCCTTGCAATAAATCTAAAATAACTTGACAATTCAGCTTTAGAAATCGGCTATTTATTTTCTATTAACAAAACTTTAAATCTATGGTGCTCCTCTAAGAGTATCCCTCCATATGAAAAGTTGATTTAAATCAATCGAGATGGTTATCAAGTTATTAGTAACATTACATGTATGTAACAATTCTTACAAAGTAGTAGACGTCTTTCGTATTTTATGCGTATATGTATTCTATAACAAGCTAGAATGCTGTGCTTACATTTGATGTAAACATTTCATGCGCAATATTTCAAAATGCAACAGAAACATTGTATTTCTTATTAGAGAACTTTTGTAAAACGGATGTTCTACAGGTGCATGACTGAATAAATGAAGAAAATGAATGAATGAACAAACAAATGAAATATGTACAAAATGTGTCAAAATAAAAGGGAGGTAATATATCAATATAATTTTTAATTTTCTAAAGATAAAAGAGTATTAAAAACAATTTAACATTTTATTGATCATATTAGTACAAAGCATTTTTTAAAATATAGACAAACTAATTGTATATGAAAACTATTTCAAACTTAATGCAAAATTATTTTTATTGAATATATATACCATAATGAAACTGTGAACACTAGCTTTGCGCAGTGGCGGTACCATAGCCAATGAGGTTCATCCGAGGCGTGGTTATTGCTAGTTGAAAACTATACCCAATACCCCGCGCCGACGCCCTGAAATATGGGCGGCGAGCGCAATTTATGAACGTCCTTACGGGGACTGAAAAACTACTTAATAAAAATAGAAAAAAGAGTAAAAACATCAAAACATGTCGTTATAGACATCGTGATTTGCCGTTAACCTGCAGAATGGAGAAATGAAATGAATGAATGAATGAATTAATTAATTAATTAATTAATGAACGAATGCTTAGATGTGTGAAGAAAGGAAGAAATATTTCAAGAATGCACGAACTTCATGAAACGAATGAATATCTATTTTGTTTTATTGCAGTAACTATTATCATCACTTATACAGACAGAGTATCTATTGGTTTTCAATTAAATTTAGGAAATTAAAAAAAGTTTAAGCAAATAGTAACGTGAATAACTCCTTAATACAAAACTTGATATAATTAAATCATAAACCTAGACTAGTTAAGTTTAATCAAATACTTCTGTCTATAAATTTATCAAATGTTTAGACCAATTAATGTGGAAATATTGAAATTATTGACTAACTTTTATCAATCGATATCAAAGCACGCTCGTTTACATATCAAATAAAACGAAGTAAAAATTCGTATGTAAGAGAAAAGAGTATAATTTCTAATTATTGATCTGTAACTAGCATGGCACGACCATCACCCACTTTGTTTGTCTTTTCTAGTCTTGTGTGTAGTTGAACTATTCTTCTTCGGAAAGATTAATAACCTTAGAATTTTCCTAAATTAAGCTTAACATTTTGTTGTAGAATGGCGATTTGAAAAAGATGTATAGCAAGAAAAGTATTTACTGCATTATACGGTCTTCATTGAGGATTTTTACCGGATTGAATTGGAAATTGGTTCTGAGATTTGTGTACCAATTGTTGAAGGCATGAACTAATTATTTGAGTCTTTCCCTTTACCCCGTTTTTTCCAAATAACCCAACATTGAAAAATGTTGGAATTTTAATTGATTGATTGGTTGATTGATTGATTGATTGATTGATAGATTGATTGATTCTTTTATTTCCTCTAGTTATAAAGAACGGAACATACAATATATACATGTACAATAATTTCTTAACAGTATCGAGATTAACAATAATTGACATTTTATATATAACAAAAAAGAAACACTGCACATGTACAGAATAAAAACAGTTTTCAAATTTGAAAGGTCAGATCACTTATCATAATGTATTGCAGGTGATATCGTTAGTTCTTAACATGATTTTGGTAAGCGTTCTATATATTGTGGAACTCGGTGCGTTGTTCGAGAGTGACACTCTGAAGACATGATAATCGGGTAGAAATGTCCAAAAGACGGCTGCAAAATATTTGCATGTCGATTATATTTATAGCTTGAGAACGAAAGTGAAGTGCGATAAAAAAAAAAAGTCAACTCATGGTGTTATGGTGCAAATCGCTTACGACAGAAATTGTATTCAGTGTAAAATCGTTATACTAATTATTCCCTTCGCGTTCAAATATTTGCATAGCGACGCTGGATCGATTTAAATCATTTAGTACGTACTCAATTAAAACTTATTAAGCTTTTGGGACATTTTCTACTATTGTCTTTCCTTTGTGGTTTGTATTTGATGTTTCATCCGATAATTGGTTATTTGAACAAGAGTGTCAATGGCGATTTAGAAAAACAACGATATTTTTAATAACGATTATACAGGTTTTTTATTAATTATATATATTTAAGCAATAGAACTTTATTGATAGCAATTTTAAAATACAAAAGTAATACTGTTGTATATGCAGTCACTATCTGTTCACTATTTTGATACTTTAGAAAATTAATTACTCAAACATACATTACGATAGTGATACTTTTGAAAATTAAATACTCAAACATACATTACGCTAATTGTTTTCAAAAATTAGCCAAATCTCTTATATTTGTCAAAGATTGACAGTCATAATGTTCATTGACGAATATTTGATTTAGGCTGAAATTTTTCAACACATTGAGGAAACCGATTGCTCTTTACTTTGAGGATGGCAATTGTTCCGCGATTGCCTATGATATATTTTTAAGGACCACGATCATTAATGACTTAGAGTACCACTATTGCTTATGACAATGACAAAATGTTCATTTTTTTGTAATGTGATATATACTCGTGATAATTGAATTTTAAGAAAACTGTTCACATTTAAATTATTGATTTTTTCTTATATACAAACTTATATTAGCAGTAAATATGAGAGAAAGTTACAATTCCGATCTAAGATAAAATGATGAAAATTTGGTATTTCTAAAAACGCTCCGAATTGGTCCATTCACAATGTGTGTCTCTTTTTCCCTGAAATTGAGTTATAGAGACAGAAGAAACATATGAAATTCAATATAAAACTATAATGAAAAGTTTATAACATATAATTGTAAATTACTTTTAATAATCGGATCAGATATTTAAATCGCTATCATCATCATTAGTTTAACACGAACTCCTGTCGCTAATTTGCCTTAATAATCTTGTTTTTAAACTTTATCAATGTCCTTCGTGATGATCTCATGTTGATGTATTTGTTATAGTAAATCTCACACGAATATCAGTGTGAAAAATGTAACACGGGTAGCATGTCTTCTACCTGAAAGTAGATTTTTAGAGTATTTCTAACAGGAACCACAAAATAGCCCAAGCGGGCGTGACATTATGGATGTGACTAATTCTGAGGATCGAGTGAATGGTCGCCTATTAAATGTTTGTCTAGTGTATCTATGAAAAAAATGGAACTAAATATAGAAACATTTTGATTGTAAATAGAATTGTTCTTTATATAAAAGGAAAAAAGAGCGATTATCAGCGAGCGAATAAGCATTTTATTTAATATATCTGTCTTTATCAGGAATGCATGCAGCGGTTTGACGTCATAATGACGTTAAAATATAAAAAGATTTCATTAAGAATGTCACGTAGCTGTATGTTTTCAGTAACATTATAGTTTCCGTTGCAATTTAAAAGATGGAAAGTGGACCGTTTATCAAAGCCTTTTGAATTACAAGAATCGGTTTTTAGATGTATGTATAAGATAACAACTTCTTGATTGTGACTCGCTTAATGTTATTTAAATTATACTTGAATAATCCTTAGTTACATCTTCTTAGGAATACATACAGTTACATGGCGTGATAGTAGTTTAAAAAAAATTTTAACGTGAAAGTGACATGTAGATTTTCACGTAGCCTGTTAGGACTATATAACTTTTTTCTACAGACTATTTAATTGTATTGAAGCGAAAATATTGATGTGATAATAATGATTTAAATCAACACAAACGTAAAGAATGAACGTAATGCACTGTGACATAATTATACAAAAAGGATATCTTCTTGTATAACAGAAATACACACACTGAAACAAATGGTGCAAACACATTATGTCATATTGCAAACTTGTTATTGTTCACGGGGCATTTTTCGTGGATAGGTCAATCTACTAAGTTAGGATCCCACGAAATACCTTTAATGTAACAGTGTAACATAATGTAAGATGTTTTTTGCATTTCAATATTTTTCTCTTTTTACAAAAGATAAGACTGTCCTTGAATAAAGAAGCTCCGCTGAAATGCCCTTTGTGACAAAACCACTTAATTTTATGACAAGAAAATTATGAAAACATCCGCCTCCATATTGTTGCGGCAATAATTTTACACTGAAATTGGACAAACGGGTAGAAGACCGTAGTTACAGGAAGATGACGAATTTTTCTGAAAATACGATATCTTTAAATGCCTTTAGAAGACGGACGGAAGCCCATGCTACGCGAACCGAGATCTAAGTTTTTGCCCAGCTCACTGTGTTGTACCATCGAAAATGTACGCCTCTAAATTATACAGAAGCAATTTTATATTGAAATCTGACAAATTAGTATGAGAAAGTGGACTCAAGATAATACGTATACTTTAAATGCATTCAGAGAGCGGACTGAAATCGGACAAAAGTGAAGGTGGTGGTGGTTTCCTAAAAATGGTTTATATCTTTTATGAAAGTACACAGCTAGGTCAAGGTCTCGCGCATGAACAGCTCACCGTCAATGTACGTAGAATTGAAATGCATTCAGAGGGCAGATCAAAGTCTATGCTACGCGGGCCTATTAAGACCTCATTTTTTATCCAGCACAATGTGTCATAGATTGCTGTAAATGCTGTTGCAGCCATTTTGCATTGAAATAGGACACACGGGTAGGTTACGATTGTTCCGAAAATGAAACGTTTTTCAAAAGACCATAGCAAGTGGTTTAGGTAATGGGAATGACACATTGTCTTATTATGCTACATACATTTTTGGGCACGATAATTCAAACGATCTTGATGCATGACATATTAGGAGCCGGAACATATTTTTTTTAATGTTCTGACTTGTATGACCTTGTGGTGTAGGTCTGGTGTATGACACACTGTCTCATCATGCTTCACATTTGTGACAAAATTGGATTTCAATTCCAATTAAATTCTGAAAAAATAAACAAATCATTAGTTGAGCAAATAGCAACGTGCTTGAAGTAGGAATATTTCGATAATACAAAACTTGATGTAACAAAATCATTAAAAACTATTTGAGCTCCATCAAATATTTTTCATATTTTAACTTATACAAGTTTTAGACCTAATTAATGTGGAATTATTGAATTTATTGATCAAGGATTTCATCGAATTGCTGTTTATCAACTTAGTATTAAAGCATAATCATTTAAGTACAAAAATTAAAGAGTTTTAAGTGAAAAGAAATAATTATTAAGAGTATGCTGCAAAATAGTATAACTTTTAATTTTCAATCTTTTAACATTCATCTCAAACCGAAAGAAAAATGCATTAATAAAAGTGCATTCAATTTCACTCGACAGCTTAATTGCTGACATAAGCTCTAACATGGCATCACCATCACTCATTCTGCTGGCCTCAATAATCTTGTCTGTAGCTTAATTATTGTTCTTCCGAAAGATTGATAACTTCTGAAAATTGCTATATTTAGCTGAACATTTTGTTCCAGAATGGCAATGCAAAAGGAAGATAGAAAGTAAAATATCCAACTAAAGAACAAGACATCATACAACTTTAAATGGAATTGGTCGATATAATAAATAATTACGTTGAAATAATTAAGTTTCAGACATAACAACCAACCACGAAATAATTGTGCATGGTAGTTGTTGGCATATGTGTGACACATTATCCGATATGACATATATTATCATGTTATTCTTTGGTATTTATCATGTTATTCTTTTGGTATTTATCATGTTATTCTTTGGTATTTATCATGTTATTCTTTTGGTATTGATCATGCTATTCTTTGGTATTTATCATGTTATTCTTTTGGTATTTATCATGTTATTCTTTTGGTATTGATCATGTTATTCTTTGGTATTTATCATGTTATTCTTTGGTATTTTATCAGATAATTTAAAAAAACCAGCTTAGTACATTGCGTACGATACAAAAGTAACTTATGAAAAATTAAATAAACAGTCCACAAACATGCTTAACGATGTTCTTGTGTGTAACTTTGATATATCTTATTCATAAATGAAAAAAATATTAAGTTATGTAGTTCCTCACCATTCAATGTTTTGAATGAGTAGCTAATAAACTGAAAAAACTAAACAAACAAAAATACATATCATGAAACATTTAGACATTTTGTTATAAGTATTAAGATTTATTTTAAAATGTCAAAGAACCTAGGCAAAATAGGCAGTAAATTCAGTAATAAATATGGATTCACTTACAAAAACTCCTTTGAAGTTTATAAGAGAACAAAAAACCTGCAGAAAGCGCGTGCTGTAATTGACTTTGACTATCTAATTATATTTGACTGTAGGCAGGGAAACTTTTGGAAAGATTGTATTAAATAATACAGTATGTAGACAGCTTAATGGACAATTTTGTCCGTTTTATGACACGACCATCATTCAATTTGCTGGTATTCCTAAACTTGCCTCTATTATAATTTTCGTTCTCTTTGAAAATGTTTCCTGATATATTAAGTTACATACATTTTGTTTCTTTATTTTAAAAAGGATAGACGATTGTCAGTCATGGAAATCATAATTTTTTATTTAACGCATCTTTGTCCGGAATACATGCAGCGGTTTGACGTCTTAATGACGTAACATAAAAATATTTTACATGAAGAATGTCACGTAGCGAAGTATTTGTACCCTATGCTTTTAGTGACATACTCTTTTCCCTTGCAATTTAAAAGAGTGTAATTATATAAGAAATAGTGCAGTGGGCCACTTATCATTAAATGAAGAATTCTGAATTAAAATAGCAGATTTAAGATACGAGTATAAAAGTTAAAATTGACTTGATTGTCGCCATTTATTATACTAGGTTGAATCTTTAGTTACATCGTTATCTTTTACAGGAATGCATTCAGTTACATGGCGTACATGACAGTTAAAAAGACACTAAATTTGTATTACTGAATATCAATCACATTAATCTACGATGGATTGGTCAAAAATTTATGAAAAGTTATTTTTAAAGCTATATTTGTGATAGGATATCGTCCTTTTTTGGCTTTCTTTAGGTTTTTTTATTATTCTATTTTATTCTATTTTATTACAAATTTAGATTAAATTCCTTTATATATGATATTTTAGAAATTCTTATTGTTTCTTTCACATTATGTACAAAAAGAACAAATATTGTTACTCAATTCTGTAACTTGTCTTTATAATTTATCAGTATTATTGGAAACATCTTATTTTAATTGTTTCAGGTAAATTTAATTAAAAGTTAAACAAACCATTTGTAACGCAAAAAATGCTTCCTATTTTTGAATGATATTTATTAAAAACAAATGAGGATATAGAAAAAAACTAAAGTCCTTGAGTTTAATTGAAAACGATGTCTAAATGAATGACAAAGTCAGAAAAAAAATGTGTAAAGGTTTATCGTCACATGTTGCAACAATGTTTCTCAATGTGTAGACGGATAAATTAGAGTATTTATTTAAATGACATACTATTTTTAACTCTTTTCTTTTAATATTAGCTTTCATTATTATTAAAGTGGAATCATTTAGTGTGTAATTGAATTATTTAAGAGCGATGCATTAATGGTCAATGATCATTAATTTTTAGCAAGATCATGGCTGTTTTAAACGAGTTATTCTTCTTTTGAAAGAAAACACTTTACAAGTGATTGATATTATTTCTTAAAAGGAAATTAAGATATATTCCAGTTTAACTTTAAATCCAACAAGAGATCCTTTTGAAAGAAAAATGTATAGGAGGGAAACATGATGATTCATAAATAATATCTTTCTTAAAAAGAAATGAAAAAAAATATTCTTGTTGGGATCCTTCCTCGTGCAGACACAAAAATCTTCACCGTAAGACTAGTACAAAACAGGCTTTGTGTGCTCAGTTATTCCATTTATTCAGAAGTTCATGATAATTTCTTACATGCTTAGTCCTTGCAATCCACGGCCGTTTTTCTTTATTTTTGAACCATCTCCTTAGTTGGTTAATACCAACAATTACATTATTCAGATATATTCCAGTAATCCTTATGTTTAACTTTAAATCCCACAAGGGATCCTTTTGAAGGAAATGTATTGGAGAGAAACATGATGATTCTTAAAAAGTAAACTCAAATCAAGTGTTGTATTGCTTTAAAATATCATGTTGTACAACTCTACCGTCTGTTTAGACGTTAATTGCCCTAGCAGACAGTTTAATTGGTGACATCAAAACCTACAGGACATGATCATCTCTCACGCAGCCGGCCACAAAAATCCTGTCTGTATCTGTTACATCATTTATGCATTTCTCAGGATCAACACCCAGAATGATGAGATAAACATATTCTTAAATTGACAGTGTAAAAGGTGTACCTTCGGATCCTGTTTACCTTTATTTGAAAATACATTGCTTGTCTTCCTTGCAATATATCTAAAATAACTGGACAGTTCAGCTTTAGAAATTGGCTTGTTATTTTCTATTAACAAAACTTTAAATTTATGGTGCTCCTATGAGAGTATCCCCCATATAAAATGTTAATTTTAAGTTAATCGAGATCAAGTTATTAGTAACGTAGCATGTATGTAACAATTCTTACAAAGTAGTAGATGTCTTTCGTATTTTATGCGTATATGTATTCTATAACAAGCTAGAATGCTGTGCTTACATTTGATGTAAACATTTCATGCGCAATATTTCAAAATTCAACAGAAACATTGTATTTCTTATTAGAATGTTTGTAAAACGGATGCTCTACATGTCCATGACTGAATAAATGAAGAAAATGAATGAATGAACAAACAAATGAAATATGTACAAAATGCGTCAAATTAAAAGGGAGGTAATATATTAATATAATTTTTAATTTTCTAAGGTTTAAAGATTACTAAAAACAATGTAACATTTAATTGATCATATTAGTACAAAGCATTTTTTTTAATATAAACAAACTAATTGTATATGAAAACTATTTCAAACTTAATGTAAAATTATTTTTATTGAATATATATACCATTATGAAATTGTAAACTATAGCTTTGCGCAGTGGCGGTACCATAGCCAATGAGGTTCATCCGAGGCGTGGTTATTGCTAGTTGAAAACTATACCCAATACCCCGCGCCGACGCCCTGAAATATGGGCGGCGAGCGCAATTTATGAACGTCCTTACGGGGGCTGAAAAAACTACTTAATACACTTGTTACTATATTTAGTAACAAAATTGCCTATGATTTCAACTGATTATGAGTGTCACGTGACCTATTATGAGTTTGCGGCCCGACGCTGAGAACTAGTTATCAGCCCGCAGAACATGTACACGTGCACAAACTGAAACAATGACGTCATATTTTACGTCATCAAACAGTTAACTGTAAAAGTGAAAGAAGGTGGTCAGCACGAATCGCTTTATTTTTATTATGAGAGCTTAATTAAGCGTATTCAGTACAAACACATTTTTGTTACTATTGAAATTTGAAGAAATATCTAGATCTAATACGACAAATTCATTCCGAAAAAAAATGAAAATAAAACTTGCTTCTAGGAACACACAAACAGTAAACATCTATGTAAAGAACAGTAGAAGAGTAGATCTAGCAAGGATTTCAACGAAAGAACTTCAAAGTATTTGTTGTTGTTGTTTTTTTAAATGCTACTATAAGATCTACCAAGTGTATTAAAGACATTAATACACGTCAGAATAGGGCCGGAGGTGATAATCGGCCCTGAATGAATAATGGCCCTCGGGCTAAAGCCCTCGGATCCATTATTCATTTTGCGGGCCGATTATCACCTTCCGGCCCTCTCCTGCCGTGTATTAACCTCTTATTAATAAATGTGACACATAGAAAAATATTCGGTGGCATTAAATCGAGTTCTTCAAGGAAAGATTAAATAACAATTTTGTTTTATTGCAGTAACTATTATGATCACTAATACAGACGGGGTATCTATTGGTTTTCAATTAAATTCAGGAAATTAAACAAACCTTTTTAAGCAAATAAAAACGTGAATAACTCGTTAATACAAAACTTGATATAACAAAAATCATTAAACTAGTTCCGTTTAACCAAATACTTCTGTCTATTAATTAATCAAATGTTTAGACCAATAAATGTAGAAATATTGATCATGCATGTCAAACGTATTGTTTATTTATAAAATTGATATCAAAGCATAATCGTTTTAATACTTAATAAAACGAACTAAAAAGCATAAGTAACAGAAAAGAGTATAATTTCTAATTTTCAAAGTTTTAAAATTTATCTATTACTTAATGGCATGGTCACTATTCTTCTCAGGAAAGATTGATAACCTTAGAATTTTGCTAAATTAAGCTTTACATTTTGTTCTAGAATGTCAATATGAAAATGATGTATAGGAAGCAAAATATTCACTGCATTATATAGTCTTCAGAGAGGATTTTGGACATGAAGGGGTTTGAGATATTTTTCCGAGATTTTTGTACCAATTTACGAAGGTCTGGAGTAATAACTTGTGAGCATATTTTAAGGTTTTTCCCTTCACCCCGTTTTCCCAAATGACCTAAAAATATAAACGTTACAATGTTTAATGCTTCACTTGATCTTTGAAAGCTTTTTAAATTGTTTGTTGTCAGGCCTTTAGATCTCAGTGGAGTTCCTTTAATATTTAATTATGTATGCAAAGATAGTTGGGAATAGAAAATGAATTCCATCGATACATTGTTGTGCAACATATTATTTTAAAGATGCATTTGTTCATCGCTGGTCGTTAAGACAAATTCAATATCGCATTGAGTTAAAGAATGGGCACTATTTAGTTTAAAAAATAATTTTTCTTGCTAATATTTCATTATTATTTTATCAAACAGTTTCAATCACGTTCATTATAATGTAAAACGCGGTATATGTGATACCCAAGAACGTTGTTTTCATTCATCGTTTTATTAGTATTCTTATGAACAAAATTAGTTTTATTTAAATTGGCGTATGTCTCTTAACAAACATCTAAATATTGGTGTTTTTTGTTTTCAAACGTTATAGTATTTTAATGTTTTTATTGCGTTTACAAAGAATATTGCATAGGCATTGTGGCCTGGTTGTGGGTATAGTTACAATAATTAAAGTAAATTGATCTACAATGTACATATTTCCATACGTATTTCGAACATTGACGAGAACATTAGAAATGTGATCTTTAATACTTTTATCATATTTAGTTTTGCTATATACACTTTCATGTTGTTTTTGTTTAAAATATAACTTTAACCATACAAAATCTAAAGTTTAATCAAAGACCCACGTATTTGTTTCTTATAAGTTATAAATAGTTATAAAAACTTCATTAGCATCAACTCCTTTTAAGTTTTTTAAGGGAATGAATAAGCTACCAAGTCAGCACATGTTGTAGTAAACATTGGCTACCTTGTTTATAATCATTGACTACTATCAAAGAAAAGTAAAGGAAGATGGTATTCAATAATACAGTTTGTAGACAGCTTAATGGACAGTTTTTGTCTGTTTCATGACACGACCATCAGTCAATCTGCTAAAATTTCCTTCTTCTATTGCTACTTACTAAGCTTGTCTGTAGTATAGTCATGGTCCTCTTTGAAACTGTTTGCTAGTAAATATGATTAAATTGTGAACAACATTGTATTATTGTTTTCTTTTTGTTTTGAACAATATTAATATATTCATTACTATGGTGTTTGAGAAGTACATGTATCACGAAGATTATCAACATTGCTTATATCATATTGTTAGCAAATGTTCCTATTAATGAACGACACAATTGCTAAAGTACAGTACTATTTTGTAAGAAAAATAGATGTTTTTCTTGTTTTTCTTTTTTTCTATGATGATGATATTGTTGTCAAGTATTTTACCTTATAAATATTGTATTTGTTTGCGTAGAAAGCAACTTTCAGTAAACCATGTAATCAAAGGGACTTTATTGATAACGGAGAAACAGTATTTGTGCAAAATCTTTTTTTTAATAACTGGATGTAGGTCTGGGAAGAAAAAATAGCAAAAAAAGATAAATAATACAAAACACCGCTCACTCCGTTTCTCAAAGGAGTATCAATTTTATTCTGCATTAACCCTATGCAATTCCTCTCACTCAAATCGGTCCAATTATCCCAAACAAAAGAACATTTCCAATTTTTTACCAAGTATATTTATATGATATCTATTGCAAAGTTTTTCCATTTCAGTGCATGATTTGATTCATGAAGGAATTTTAAATTGTATGATTCTAGGATACTGTATCACAGTACAGTTCCTTGAAATTTCTTTGCATAATAGAGATGAAAGTTTTTAAAATCCAAAATGGCCAATCGCAATGAGACTAAATCAAATAAAAACCGTCAGATTAAGTTTCATAGGGTAATTTCAAGGGATGTTAATTGTAAGTCTGTCTCTGCATTGTAACAATAAGCTAGATATTCAATTTCAGGACAGTGCAATTTTCTGCCTTGCAATAAATGTAGATCATTATTATTACAAAACAAGTAAAAGTCACATCTTTTAAAGAACACAGATTGAGTAGAATTTCTATGTGCATATTTAAATCCTAATTTTCACACAGCAGATTTGAGGCTTGTGACAAAATTAAATATTGTTAGATGTTTTGATAATATTCCAGAAACAAATTTGGATTTGTCGGCGCATAACATTTAATTAGATTAACAGACTGTAAATAAAGTCGTGCAGAATTTAGCGTCCTATTTAATTTGTACTTTGTACTTTAATTTTTATTTAGAAATGGAAAATCGATGATGATCAATGATTACCAGTTCTGGAGAGTGTGAATGAACGGATTGGAAATGGAGTCACATCAAGAGATAGTTGTATCAGATAAAATTTAGTCCTAATTCTATTGGGATGTTCCAGTGAAAATACTTAATATTCTTTTTTATCTGACAAAAAAGACTTTGCACATTTTACGAGAATGTTATCATATGGCTGTTTCAAGTGATTGCTTTCAACAATGATTAAAGTGCAATGATGTAACGCATGTTTTGTTGGAATGTTGTCGGAGATAACTTTAAAAACTGACTATGTGCACAAGTTATTATATAAATATTTAATTAATTTTTAATTAAGACTACAAGTCGTGTTTGTATCTTAATGCTTTAATATATGGATTTAATAAGCCAATAAAGTAAATATTGTATTTGATATGATAAACAAGTGTATGGATTAAAAATATAGACATTTTTATGTAGTTTGGAATATACCTAATATAATTGCAAAATGGGGTAAGTTTTTTTTAAAAGTTTATCTCATTGTTTATATACTCGTATTGTTTGAAATATATTTATTGCCCATTTAAAGCTAACTTAAAGCAATAATTTCAAAACAGAAATAACGAATCATTATTTTAAAAAAATGTGTAAATGAACTTCGTGACGCTTTATTTCTCTTTATCATTATATACAGATTATATACCTAGTAAATGAATATTGAATAACATCTAAATTCAAATGAATTGTATTTTAGCTCAAGTGCCAACATTACCCTATTGCTGATGCAGTTTCCGTCCACTTTTAAGTTTGAAGACGGTAACTAAGATATTTATTTTATCAGTCAACCCATTAAAAAACAAAATAAATTTTCTGATCAAACGGAATGCAGAATCAGTCTTATCAAGTCATTGAAAATGGATTTTTATAATAGATATCATCAGTCCAAGCCTTTAATTGACCTTTTTATTCTACAATTTTAAATGCATGTTAATTCATGTTAGCCTTTTTAAATATGATAACCAAAAAGTGAAGATGTGTAATCTATCAAAATATTACTGGAGGAAGAAAAACAAAAAATATCAGATTGAAATAAAGCCATATTAATTGATATATAAATTGTTGAAACATTGAAATGCACAATTTAGGACTTAAAAGATTGTAATGACATTTCAATTTTCAATCATTGACAGAACATAACAAACACATGATTTAAAGTCTATTCTAGACACTACTATCGTAATGGCTGTCTTTTAGAGTTAGTTGTTAAAACTGTAATCGTCATGTTTAAAAAGATAAAAGATAAATATTTAACATTTAACCCGTTAAATTTGTTTAATGAATTTGGTCAGTTTTGAATTTGGAACAATCCTTTTCAAGTTTGGAAGAAAACATCAGATGAGCTATTTACAGTAAAGATCTTAATCAGACTGGTGTGCACGGATATTCATGCTGGTCATTCTCTATACTGGTTAAAAAGCTTATCATTATCGGTTTCCAAATTTTAAAGGCCAAGTCTACTACCTCTATATTATACTTTTTTCTGTATTTAGGCATAAAATCATCAACAGCTGCTACGAAGAGTACAATTATTTAAAAGAAATAAAAAAATGAACCTTCCTAAAATAATATTTAAAACTCTCTCCTCTCTTAATTATCTCATTATTTCTTCTATTTCATTTTTATTGCAGGAGTCCTTTTCTGCAAACGTTAACATTATTATTAATTTTAAAACTAGTACCAAGAGAGAATTGTATTATAAAAATGTTTCATAATAAACATGTCATTAACAACTGTGAAATTAAATGTCATTACGAAGGTTTTTTTCTATTCTTTTATAAATGTAATGTCTCAGCTTACATTTCATAAGTGTACGGCAGTCAGAACACTGAGATCAGTTCAATAATCAAAAAGATTAAGACGAGGTTTGAAGACAAAATTGGGTTTTGTTCAAGTCATTTGAAATACATGAGTATGCAAAAATTATTTCATTGCAGCCAATATGTTATATTGTGTACACCATGAATGCTAGAAGCCATTTGATTCATCTCCAGCAATTTATGTCATTATTGTATTTCTGCTTATGTTATGTGCATGACTTAAAAAAAGTCATTTAATGCTTTAAGTTTTATATCAATGCACAAAACGCCGAAACATAATGATGTTTAAATGCTAATTTTAAGGCCTAAATACGTTGTAAGCACTTTAGTTTTTAAAGACATGTCCTAGCCTTATTGTCTTCACAAGTGCTGCAATTATTTCTGAGAATGGCACTATTAATGATTTTTATATCTTTCAATGTTTTTATTTCTATATGAATTTTGAGCCTTCCACGAAAAAGCATTTTAATTAATTTTAAATTTTCAATTCATATTATATTTCATTTTTAC
The DNA here is from genome assembly GCF_026571515.1 of Ruditapes philippinarum. Taxonomy (NCBI): domain Eukaryota; kingdom Metazoa; phylum Mollusca; class Bivalvia; order Venerida; family Veneridae; genus Ruditapes; species Ruditapes philippinarum. The sequence goes on from NW_026866382.1 coordinate 163,482, forward strand.
TGCGGCAAATTATACATGAAAAATAATTCTTGAATATTTATGGTATTAATAAAGAAAGCTAGCTAATAAAGCTGAATGCTTTTGTCGTGTGTCAGAGACGTACACTATGGTTGAAAGTAGAAGTATGTTATAAATCTTTAAGCTGTAACATTTTGAATATTTTGTTTCTATCCTCTAATAGACGAATTTGAATATCTAAATACCAAGAAACTGTAAAACAGCATCAAATCATTGTCTTTATCATGAGTCAGATGTAATCACTATTGATTTTAATCAGATAATAACCTAAACAGACAAGTAATACTATGACTAAAGCATGTATGTACTCAGGCAGATTGAACGTTTTATTATCAGTTAATTTTATTTTAACAAAATAACCTGAAATCAAAGATCAAAGTCAAGTTTTTTTTTTTTTGTTAAGACGATAATTAAAAGTTGGATAATGGGATTTATCAAAGAAACTAACAAGTTTTAACTTCAATTAAGTTTTGTTTTGGTTTGTCGTTCTTTATCGCCGATTGTATCAAATTTGCACACTGCTTAAGCCGGTGCCGCTGGGCGAGATGCGTATTGGTTTTGTTTATAATTCACTCTTAACAGACTCAGTCAACCAGTCTGAGATTTTCTGTAATTAAATTTGTTTTCTTTTTTCTCGACGGCTATCCGCTTTTAAAGAGAACTTTTCTAATTAAAACAAAGGTTCCAATTTCTTCCTTAAATGTCAATATTTCAACCTTAGTAATTTGTTAAACAATGGTTGTCTAACACTACATCATGAAGTCTTAGAAATTGATAATAAATATAGGCTGTAAAAGATATATCTCAATATAAACTTTTGAATTGAAAGAAATGATTTAATGCGATTGTTTTTTAACTTATTATAATAAGATTTTTGTTAGATTTAATAGTAATGCTAAGGATAATTGACAGCATTTTATGGTAAATGTTATATCGGACATAATAACAGGAATGACTTTCATCACTATGGATTCAAATATAGGTAAATAATTATTTTAAGCTGAAACATTTTGAATGTTTGTTAAGAAGATATCGATTCTACCATCCTGATAGACGAATTTGAATATCTAAATACCAAGAAACTGTAAAACAGCATCCAATCAATGTCTTTATCGTGAGTCAGATGTAATCTCTATCGGTTTTAATCAGATATTAACCTAAACAGACACGTTATACTATGACTACTCAGGCAGATTGAACGTTTTATTATCAGTTAATTTTGTTTGAATTTAATGTCGAGACAAAATCATCTAAAATGAAAGATCAAAGTCAGGTTTCACACTTCATAAGCCGGTGCCAATATGCCTGAGACGTTTTGTATTTTATATAATGTATTCTGAACAGACTCAATGAATTAGTCTGAGATTTTCAGCTAATTATATTTGTTTTCATTCCTCTTGACGGATATCGCTTTTCTAGAGAACTTTTCTAATTAAAACAAACGTTTCAATTTCTTGTTTAAATGATGATATTTCAACCTCTGCAATTTGTTAAAATATGGCTGCCAAAAACTACATCATGCAGTCTGAGAAATTAATACTGAAAAAAAGACAATAAAAGATATACGCAACATTAACTTTTGAATTAAAAACTGATATCATGCAATAATACTATTATTTTTGAAACTTTGGATTTGTTGTTAGCTAAAAATGAGTGACAGCAGTCAATGGTTAATGTTATGTCGAAAAAGATTATGTTGTTATACAGTTGCACAGTTTCATGCTAATGTGAGCAAATAAAATTTTATTGTCAAATCATATTACACGAATTAATTAAGCTTTTAATTACATTTTAGTTTAAGCACAACATTTCATTATTTCTTATTTTTCATATTTGTTTTGGTGTAATTTTAGTGCATATTCTTTTTTTATGTTCCTTATATGTTCCCTTTATTCTTTTTACAAAAAAAAACCAAACAAACAAAAATCAAATCAGAGTTGTCAAAAAAATCTAAAGTTCTAGTTAGTTGATGCAAAAATATTATTTTATTGTCCGAAGTTAACAGGAAAAAACGTCTTTAAAATTAGTTTTAATTTGTGATATCATTATTTTTTAAATGTTTAGATTTATTTTGAATAATATAATTATATTGAGTCATGCTTACAAATAAAGTTATCTAAATATATTAGAAATAGAAAGAAAATTGCCAAAAAGATCAGATTAATGATTTACATTTTAAGAAAGCGCACATAGCTACTTTATATACCAACACTAGAACTTTAGCAAGATTTATGTAATCATATGAGCAGCTGACAGCATAATAACATACTTACAATGTTTCATGACATGATCATCTTTCACTCTGTTTGTCTTTCCTTTACTTCTTATGAAATAATCAATAACGTCTTCTTTAACCATTGTGCTATAATCATTTGATGTGCAATTAACAATTACAAATAGAGGTATTGTCGTGATGCAAACTATGCGTCGTAATTTTAATCGAAACAAATAAATCAATATGTTACTATGTGCATTGCCAGAATGCTGATTTTTTTTTTTTACAATAATTAATCAAATTAACCAATCGGCAATGGCAGATATTTTGATTCTATTTGATTTTAGGTAAGGTTATAAATATACTTACTTGAATGACGTTATTAAAAGCAACGGTCCATCAACAATCAAAAGTTAGTGGAATCCCCGTCAAAGTTACTTACTATGCTCAGCGATAAATCTCGCTTTTTCTTTGCATAATATGAAACCATTGCAATCGTCAAGTTTTATTTTACCCATGGTATCCTTTAAACTCCGCTTGGTTACTAGTATTTGTATTGTAGGACGAAGATTATATTCTGAACCACCCACCCCTGCCTTACCCCCTGTAAACACACAACTGGTTGAGACCTTTATAAAAGAAAAAATTATCTTGTAAACATCCACAAATCATTATGTATTTCACCATTATTTCTTTTCTTTTCTATTCTTTAACTATAACAAAAGGACCATTGTTTGCATGTTGTTGATAGTTAAGGTGTCTTTTGTCCATTCCATACGCTTCTAGGCAGTTGAATTGGGTTGATTTGGAGAAAACAATCTGTTACAGAATATAAGAACATTTGTACTCTGGAGACTTATCGCTCATATATACCAATTTTGTGAAATTATTATGCTTTATTCACGAAGCATTGTGAGACAAATGCTGATTTAAGTAATATAAATAAGTTAATCACACACACAAAAGCCATTGATAGAAACATTGAGGACAAGCTCTGTGTACTCTACATCGGAAGTCTTTTGATTCATCAAATATGTATTCCAGCTATGGCTCTTGGGTAATTAAAGTTTTGTGTTTCCTTGACTAGGAAATAATTAAGAGAGCTATAAAGTATAAGTTAATAGGGAATTTGAAGCTGATATAAAAAATTAAAACAATTTAAATGTAGTCCTGATTAAACCAAAACAAACTAATTGTTAATTAAGTTTTATCTATATAATAAGATAATAAAAAACAAAAACTATTGATGGAAAAATTAAGGACAAACTTTGAATACTATAAAGCAATTATATTTATAAGAATCATATACATAATATGAGCATGATGAGAACAAAATCGATTGTCCTTTAAACAGACTGTTATAACGGCAATTTTGATGCCGTAAAATAAATTTATAAATTAATTGCTGTTTTCAAAGAGATTTGTTCCGACTTGTCTTAATTTTAGTCAGTCTCAATCTGAAACTAACACTTAAATGATAATGACATGAATGCATAATCTTATTTATATAGAGAGAAAACTGTATAACTCTTAAAGTGCCTTTGAAGCTGCAGATTAGTTTAGTTTTATTCCTGTGGCGCTAAGTTCAATGTTTGAACGTTACATATCAGCAATAATGGCGTTGTAAAAAGTCAATTTCTCTTCTTTATTCAAATTTTCCAAGCAGTTTTACACACACTGATGCCTATAAACTAATGCAATGCCGGGAAGATTTCTAATTAAGATAAATGTTACAGGGTTCTTTTTTGTATGACGTCAACCAAAATGTCGATGCAATTAGTTTGGGTATTTTCTGGGTAAAGTATTCTAGTTGCGTAATATTATGTGACAAACATCCTGATCAATTCAATAGACAGCAAAATTTCGACCAGGAGCCGCTTAGTTGGCAAAATTGTAATGTCAAAGATTTGTATTGTAGTTCTTTAGTAACTGTGCTCAAGAACAATGAACCGTTAGGTAGTATACATGCGTACAATTATCAAAATTTGTATCTGGTAATACATTTTCATTGTATGACTTAATTGTTCGGTCTTTTTAGAATATTTTTTTTAAGAATGGGGCGTTATTCAGTTTATTAGTTTATAAGCTATTCAGTCGTTATCAACACTGTCTACTCACTCTTACAAATTTCTACAAAACAAGTAACGTATTATATTTTTTATTTTCACATTACTTTATTTTACCCCCTTTCATTAGCTTGATAACGCAGAACTGCTTCAGCATAAAACATTTCGTGTTTTGGAATGTGATGAAAAAACGCATGTAGCGCAAAGGCACCCTTAATGATAGCTTAAGTGTTTCTTTATGTAAATACCAATTCGTAAGCGTATGTGTAAGTTTTGCTGTTTTATATTTGCTGACATTTTAACCATTTTAATTACAAACACATCAAAATTGAGTGTTTGAAATAATTGTTGACAGAGAAAAGCTTGAAGGACAATGATCAAAATTATAGCACATGTTTAAGGAAACATTGATGACAAGAAATCGGTTTTACGGATTTGTTTGAAATTCTGCGCATTTTACATGAGAGTGAAACTTTCTTTTCAATACATGTGTTAACAATATCATCAAAAATCCATTGAGAATTTAGTGCAACAAATTTATCCTCGACATTAGACATTATTAACTTATATTTTCAAAAAGTTTAAAAAACAAAAATATTACAAGAGCATATTTTGTGATATTTAAATATGCTGAATATGTAGCATGCTTTTTTGTGGGAAATTTCTATTTTTCTAGGAAATTTTCAATTGTCTAGGTATTTGATTACGACTTAACAGAAGCCTAAAATAACTTTGATCATAGAAATTTAATAGATCTTCACAGTGTAATTTGTTGCAGGAATGAGTTTGTTATTGAAACTAAATGTTATTGTTAAAATCTTGAATTATTAAGCACTGTCGTGGGCGTTTAGAAACACGAAACACGGAATAATAAATGGAATTTTGTTTATATATAATAATTATCCATCCTTTATATAAGATTTTTATCCTGCAATTAATCATTAAAGTTGATTCAACTATGTTCTCATTTTGCACACAAACCCTAGTAAGAAAACAAAGGTTATGGATGATATTTGTTGAAAGAACTCCTGAAAAGTCAGTAATTACAAGATCATTGAATTGTGCTTTCTGTGTAACAGGCAATAAATCAGCCTATTATGCTTTTTTTACTAAGTTTATTTCAAATTTGTTGTTACCTAGCTAGTGTATTGTATGACACTATCATCCTATATAAGGTACGATGATTGTTAAAATAAATGTGCATCTAAACACGTAAACTTTGTTTCTCTACGCTCTACTGATTGTTTCATTTTTTCAGAATTTACCTCCAACAGATATTCAATGTTTCAGTCTCCGAATCCAATTATTGAAGGCATTTTCATAGTATTTTTATGTTAACTATGAGGACACTAGAATATTGCAGAACCGTGGTGCTTGCGCTGAAAAAAATGAAATTGAATGTTTGATTAATTCGTTTCCCATTTTTATTCATTGCATCAACAATACTAGAAAAAAGATAGCTAAATATGGATTATTTTGAGGCTCTGATATTCCTGCTGAAAAGTAAAATGTCAAAATTGAGTTTGTTCAACATACCATTTACTTATTACATAATATTATTAAACTAACACGTTTTACGTTTTTTCATTTCTTACGAACGAGATCCCGACTTCAGTCCATCTTTGACGTATTTGTAAAATAAACATCCTGAACAACGTTAAAGCAGTGTCTTTTTAATCAGGCATATACTTAAACAGACATGTAATACTTATACTCATGTTCGTGTCAAGGCAGATTAAACTGTTTGATTAAAAGTGCTGAGACATATTAATTTGAAATATAAGGTCAAGGGCTATCAATCTGTATCGACCGTGATTGAATATTGAATTAATTTTGGGATTTACCATACCTTTATTCTTCACAAGTACAACGTGGTTAATAAAGGTGAAATTTCAACTCGAAAATAACAGTGCTATAATATCATTCATCTCGTCCTATATCAATAACTGGAGCAACAAGCGTACCTGATCTGGTATTATTTCAAGAATTTTGTTGAAATTCTGGGTGCAGAACATCTACAGATCCCTAGATACCTGATCTGTCTGATACGTAATACATTTTTGCCAGTCTGTGTCTTTTTATTGTATTTTTACTGAGGTCACGATACTGCTATGAATTGGTGTTGATGTTCCCGCTTAGAATTTGCCTGCAAACACCATTCTCCTTTTGATAAACGGCCATGTCATTTATAAAAAGTATATATATTTGTTATTATCGTCAATCTCTGTAGTTTTTTCTCAGTTTGATTGTCTCATTAGATGGGATTAAAAAGGACTCGCAAAACTGATATTCTGTTAGAGCGTCAAGAATGTCATTAATGTTGTTGTTTTTGTTGTTGTTGGAGGTGTTTTTTTTTTGTTGCTTTTTTAGCAATGTCCATTTTTTCTTTTATAATAAAGGACATAAATATACATTCAATGAATAATTCCTTCGGATCGGGAGATTAAAGGTTCGAGCCAAAAGGGGAGTGTTAATTGAAGGATAAATGTTTCTCGTGTGACTCATTCCGAAATGGCCGCTTCGTGAACCGCGAGGTAGTTAAAATGAATGGTTACTGATTTCTATCCGCCTGGCGCCTGGCATAGTGGTAGGACTTGGGAGGTACATGGTATGCAAGAAAAAGATGTCTCATAAGTCAGAATTTGCTTGCTCTTTCAGTAAAGGTGACACTATAATAAACAAGACCTTTACCATTTTTTACCTTTTTATACCCGCCAACGATTCGCGAAAAAAATCATCCTAGGTGCTTGTAGTTTATTGGTTATATTGAAAACAGAACACAAAGTTTAGTCAAAAATCGTCAAATATGCCAAAATTACAATTTTTATACAACATTTGAAAATATTATTTAAAATTCAAAAAGTGCATATCATTTTTTAAGTGGATTCTTTATAAATTTTCGGGTTAATCCTCGTTCATTTCATTTATATCAGTCATTTTCGTCGTTCCTTGTCATTGATTTCATGACTTGTCATGGTAAAATATTCCAGAACAAAGTGTTACATTTTTATCAAGCGCATATAGCAATTTTATATGACTCCATTATTTTAGCAAGAGTTATCTAATCATATGAACTGCTGACAGCATAATAGCAGACTTACTAGGTTTCATGACATGGCTATCATTCACTCTGTTTGTCTTCCCTATTAGTCTTATAAAACAATCAATGAAATCTTAAGTCATAGTTTGGGATTGTGCTATCTTCTGGAATTGTACTAAGCAAATCTCGAAATTAATGAAAAAAATGCATTTATTAGGTGAAAATCACAAACTTGATTTAATTAAGTTTGTTCATGACTGACAATAAAAATTTGCAGTATTTTCCACGCCCCCACCTTAAACAAGCAATATTCAAAACAATTAATATATCTATATACAAAAATATCGTTCTATATAAGAAAGGATTGAAGACACTCGTGCTCATAACTGAGATACTACAGCATTTGTTAACTTAAATACATTAATCTTTTAGTATTTGTATGGTTGTTTAGATATTTTTGTTTAAATTGAGTTTAAAGGTTTATAGATAATACAAAAAACTCCTCACGTTTTATTCTTGTAATACCTACTGAACACTTAAGCATTTTAGTATCTGATTATTAGATTTAATGAATTATCTTCTTTAATAACCATGTAGGTTTCTATCATTTCCAATTTCGAATGGTTAGTGATGACATCCCGTCCGAGATCTGCCCTTGTGCCCTGTCCTGTTTTGTGCCCTGCTGGGCTTGTGGTCATATGGATGCTTTCATTGAATGTCGCCCTTCCTTGTTGATCTTGATTTTAATATGTTAGCAAGAGTGACCTACAGAGACCATCAAAAATGACGTTTGTAGTATAAATTTGTTGTTTTGTTCATGACAGACTCAGCTTCTATATCCAATTACGCAATATCATCGTTTATAGAATTGTTTAACTTTTCGAACTTTTAAATATTTGAACGTATTCAAAAAAATAGCCCAGAGTTTGGTGCAAGAATAAAACATTTTGAATTTGAAATTAATTACTGTCTGCTCTGTCCAACTGTAAAATATTAGACATCTGTTTCAATAGCTACATAAAAACTTGGAAACAAGGTGATCCCTCAGACGCATAAATTCAACAAAATTACGTGAAAATTGCAGATTCGGTTTGATTGAGTCTGTACATGATATGAGGGATTATGAATGAATTGCAACATCCTTCGTGCCCTTTAGCATCGGCAAGCGGTACTACATTCTCAACACTTAAAAGTGCTGGCATCAATGATCCCAAAGAACCAGAAAAATATGTTGGCATGAATGATTCCGAAGGACCAGAAGAATATAACAACACTGAAGTGAATTACGGGGCAACTTTTTACAGCTGCCACACGGCACTTAACACCTGCTGTTGTGAAGTTTAAAAATTTGGAAACAAAGTGATCCCTCGGAAGCATTAATTACAACAGAATTACATGAAAACTGTGGACTAGGTTTGATTGAGTCTGTACATGAGGGATAATGAATAAGTGCAACATCCCTCAAGTCCTTTAGCATTCAATTCCCGACACTTAGTAGTGTTGGCATCAATGATCCCGAGGGACCACAAACATATAAGCCTATAAGAATAGCATACGTTTAATGGTTATAAGCACTTCAAATTGGTCGGTGAATACAAAATCAATTTTCCCTTTATCTTTCTTTTATAATTGAGTTTTCGGTGCCGTCAAACAAATTATTAGATATATTTTATAATACTCTCTATTTTAAAAGAAATTGCCTAGTCTTGTGTTAAGAATGATCAGTTACAACTATTGACTTTAAATGACCCCAATGCTTCAGCTTATTTAAGAAAGAAAGCTCGTAAATTGTCTGTTTCATTCCAAATAATATAATTAAAATCCTGAGACGCTTAGTTCAAGGTTTGAACAAAGGTTATTTGTCAGTAAATTAGACGTTTTAAAAGTCAATCCCTTCATTAATCAATATTTCCGGGAATTTTTACAGGCGCTGAGGCATATAAATAAATACAATGCTGGGGAGATTTCTAATTAAGACAAATATTCGAAGTTTCTTTTTTGTCTGACGTCAACCAAAATGTCGATGTAATTAGTTACACACTTTACTTATTTTCTGTAAAGGGTATTCTAAAGTTGCATTGTAATACGTACAAAAGTATCATTGTACTTTTAGCAGACGACGAAAAAACTGTAAACTGCTAAGTAGACAAAATTTAGGTATCAATATATAACTCCTTTAAAACAGTAGATTTCTAGTCAATATATTCAATACAGAGGTAGTGGAAAATTTCAACATTGTAATTTAAAAGTCGATTTAGCAAATATCCAGATTTGACATCAAGGGGTATATTGCCAGGATTTGATTGAAATGTTTGGCTTTTTTGTTGTTTTCTTGGACAGATTATAACGTATTTATTCAACCTTTCGTCTTTCTCATTCCCTTATCAATCTTACAAATTTGTTCAAAAAATAGGCCATATATTCTAATATTATTTGCTTTTCAACAAAAAGCACTTTTGAATCAGAATAATAACATTTTCATGTTCTCTGGGTGCACTAAATGCAGGAATGAACACATGATGTTAAAAATTAGCATAAAATGTTTGCACACTTCAACACCTGTTTTTTAATGTGATTTGAAATGTCATGTAAAATAGTGGCTCACGTTTTAACCAATTTAACCATTTTAGTGTCCACACTAATCAATGCTAGTTAGAACCTTCAAAAATAGTGGCTAAGGTTTTAACCATTTTAATAATATAATATTCATGATTGCGTGTTCGCACTAATGAATGTTAGAGAGAAAATGGATGACAATCATGGAAATGGAGGCACAGGTAAAAGGAAACGCTTACGACCAAATTTTGGTTTTAACTAATTGCTTGGAACGCTGCGCACTTTACATGACAGGTTTTCGAGAACAAATTCTGCATTCACATGACGATTTCGAATGAAATGCAACAATGTTTCAAGGGCATTATCAATTATTTAGATCTGTTTCGCAGTATGTCAATTTTTTTCTAAGAAACCGACATTCTATTCTATAACTTTTGGTGTACGAATTTACAGAGAAACATTAACAGCAACTTTTTACTGTCTCCGCTGATCATTTCTATTTCAAAGTTCATCTGGGTGTAATGTGTTGCAAGAATGAGTGCTTGAAATGATGACAGTCATGTTTAATCGATCACTTTAGTGGGCGTTAAGAAAAGCAAATAAAGCCAATCAAAAGATACGATGTTCTTTTTGTGTTGTATACTTTACCTCTTTTTCTTAAAATATTTGTAGTCTGCAATTAAACATTTAAACAGCATATTAATATGATCTCAGTCTGCATAAGCAAATAAAACTTAAATGGAAAACAAAAGTAAATACACGTCAAAGGAAGAACTGAGTTGTTACATGATTATAAAACTTAAGTCATGGAATTTTCCGATGTGATAAGGTATCAAGCAAATTAACAGCCTAATAAATTTTTTGAAATCATTAATGATTATCAAATTGCATTGTAAGCTTATGTATTGCATGAACATGTTTTGAGATAATAATTCAAGTTATGTGGTCAATTCTTGCAAAAATTGATACTTCTACAGCGCATGTAGTCATTTTTGTGTTTTGTTGATCTAAGTTATATGCTTATGAGGTCATTTAAGGCTGTAAGTATCAAATTATCTTAATTTAACACAAAAACACCGAATCACAATGATGTTTTGATAATACTTATTCATGCTAAAATAAGTTGCATTTAAGTGCGTTTTAGTGCTTTAAAGACATTAATTTTATGTTGATGTGTTTTATGTTATGACCTAGTATTACTGTCTCCATCAATGATGAGATAGTTTCTAGAAATGATTTTATAGATGACCGTATAATCATTCAAGGAAGTTAAGTTATTGCACAGCAATGGATCTTGAGCCTGCCAAGAAACAGTATTTTAACTAATTTTCAATTTTCATTTTATTTTGTTTATACTACGGCAAATTATACACGCGAGAAATTATTCTGAAATATTGATGTTCTTAATTACGAAAGTTACTTTGTAAAATTAAATGTTTTATTCATTCTTATGCGATTTCATTCATTGAATCAACAATACTCGAAAAAAAGATAAACAAATATGGAGTATGTTAAAAAATCTGATATTCATACAGATATGCAATGAATCATATTTCAATTTATTCACCATAACAAGTATTCATCATGGCAAGATTTAATTATCTTAGTAAAATATCTGTTTTGGCGCCATATAATCTAGATTGTTTTGGTATGCTGTAACACCAAACTAAACAAACAAAACTAAGTGTTAAATTATTGAGCAAGAATTTTCGTCATTTAAATAAGCTCATCTCAATTTATTCGTTAAGGAAAACATTTAACCTGTTGTTAGACTGTTTAACATCATCAAAATAGTATCTGATACAGTCACTGTTGTCTTTAATCAGGCAGGCATTGACTTTTTAAAGACTTGGAAAATTGGCCACATCATTTTAGTAAAAAAAAGCAAAACAATGTGTTATTAGGACAAACGGTTAGATAAATTATTTAAATTTTCATTTAAACCAAACACGGTTTTATTTAAATAATGATTTTTGCATGTTATATATCATGGTGTCATCATCTAATACTATACCATCAGGACTTATGGATATTTAGTCATATATATTGTTTTTAAACTTAATAACATTTCTTTCATATTTCACATAGGTTGTTTGATTCAGATAATTGCAAGTCATGATAAAAAGTATATTGCTAAAGCCGCTGCCGGTTAGTGTAATGTTGCACCTTCCATAATACGTCTATTTTGTTTGAAAAGACTCAATTGCACAGAGTATGCGATTTTCACCTTTTATATTTCCATTTAACGCTCCCGAGACATTTCCTGGTTTGATATTTATTTTCTTATTATGTGCAATTGTGGCATTTTCTTTTCTATAGATGACGTTTATGTCGGTATTTTCACTTATTATTAATGAAAAATTGGGTAAAACGCGTTTAATAAGATTAATATCTCTACGAAGGATATAAATTTTTTATATGACTTAAACTTTCTTATTAGACAATGCATTTTCCCATCTCTACTATTTATTTATATTTCCTCAATATTTATATTCCCAATTTTTCAAATTACTTAATTGTAAAGAAATCGACCAATTCTAAATAAATAATCTGAAGGGAGAAGGATTTTATTTTTTTTTTCGTTCCCATCCTTTTTATTAAGTGGCTGATTTGTAACACTTTTGCAGTTGCGTTGTCGCTGACGTAATTTGTGTTTCTCATATTTTCTATGGATGATATAAATACACCCGCCAACGATTCGCGACAAAGAATTCACGCTAGGCGCTTGTAGTTTATTAACTATAATATCGAAACAGAACCCATATTGTAGCTGAAAATCGTCAAATTGTGTTGTGCGTTAGTTGCCATAATTTCAGTTTTTTATAGAACGTTTAAATCATTAAAATGCACGAAGTGCATATTATTTTTAAAATGGAACTTTTTGTAAACTTTTGACACAACCCATGTACATGAAACACCGTCTTTCCTTATCATTGATTCCATGACATGTTATGGTAAAACATCCTAGATCAAAGTGTTACGTTTTAAGCAAGCACATATAGCAATTTTATATGACTTCATAATTTTAGCAAGATTTATCTAATCATATGAGCTGCTGACAGCATAATAGCAGACTTACTAGGTTTCGTAACATGGCAATCATTCACTCTGTTTGTCTTCCCTATTCGTCTTATGAAACAATCAATGAAATCTTAAGTCATAGTTTGGGATTGTGCTATCTTCTGGTATTGTACTGGGCAAATCTCGAGAGTAATGTAAACAAATTGCATCTATAAGATGAAGATCGTAAACTCGATCTAATTAATTTTATTCATGACTGACAATGAAGCTGGAAAAAGTTTCGACGCCCCCACCTTAACCAAACTATATTCAAAACAATAAATATATTTATATAAAAAAAATATCGTTCTATATAAGAAAGGATTGAAGACACTCATAATTGAGATACTAGGGCATTTGTAAACTTACACATTAATCTTTTTGTATTTGTATTGTTGTTTAGGTATTTTGTTTAATTTGAGTTTACAGGTTAATAATTATACAAAAAAAATCCTCACTTGTAATTTTTGTGATACCTGCTGATCACTTAGGCATTTTAATATCTGATAATTAGATTAAATGAATTTTCTTTTTTAATTACCTTGTAGGTTTCAATCATTTCCAATTTCAAATGGTTAGTGATGGCATCCCGTCCGAGGTCTACCCGTATGCCCTGTCCTGTTTTGTGTCCTTCTGGGCTTGTGGTCATGTGGATGCGTTCATTGAAAGTCGCCCGTCCTTGTTGATCTTGTTTTAAATGTTTTAGCAAGACTGTACCTAAATTGACGTTTTTGAGTATAATTTTTTGTTGTTTTGTTCATGACACTCAGCTTCTATATCCACTTGCGCAATATTATCATATAAACAATTGTTAAACTTTTAGTACTTTTAAATATTTGAATGTATTCAATGAAATACTCCAGAGTTTGGTGCAAGAATAACAATATTTTAATTTGCAGTTAATAGCTTTCTGATCTATCCAACTGTAAAATTTTAGACATCTATTTCAATAGCTACATAAAAATCTGGAAACAAAGTGATCCCTCGGAAGCATTAATTACACAAAAAAATACATGAAAATTGCAGACTCGGTTTGATTGAGTCTGTACATGAGGGATAATAAATAAGTGCAACATCCCTCCTAGCACCGGCGAGCGGTACTCAATTATCAACACTTAATACTCCTGGCATCAATTATTCCGAAGGACCAGAAAAATATAAGCCAATAAGAATAGCATACGGTTTAAGGTTACTAGTATGAGCAATTGGGTCGATGTATACAAAATCAATTTTCGCTTTATCTTACTTTTTATAATTGAATTGTTGATGCTATGAATCAAATTATTCACTATACTAATATTATACTCTTTGTTTTAAAAGAAATTACATAGTCTTGTGTTAAAAATCATCAGTTACAAAAATTGACTTTAAATAACATCAATGCTTAAGCTTATTTAAGTAAGAAAGCTCGTAAATTGTCTGTTTCATTCCAAATAATGTAATTAAAATCCTGAGATGCTAATCAAGGTTTGAACAAAGGTTATTTGTCAGTAAATTAGACGTTTTTAAAGTCAATCCCTTCATTAATCAATATTTCCGGGAATTTTTACAGGCGCTGAGGCATATAAATAAATGCAATGCTGGGAAGATTTGTAAATAAGACAAATATTCGAACTTTCTATTTTGTTTGACGTCAAACAAAATGCCGATGCAATTAGTTACACACTATAGGTACTTTCTGTAGAAAGTATTCTTCAGTTGCATAGTATGTGAAAAAGTATCCTGGTAGTTTCAGCAGACGACGAAAAAATGAAAACTGCTGAGTAGGCAAAATCTAGATGTTAATATAACTCCATTAAAAACAGTAGAACTTAGTCAATATCTTTCCATGCAAAGGTTGTGGAACAATAGAACATTGTACTTAATAAATCGTTTTATATAATGATTTAAATGTTTGGCTTTTTCGTTGTTTTCTGGAAAAGATTATAACGTATTTTTACAATCTTTCGTCTCTCTCTCATTTGCCGACTACTTTTAGAAATTTCGTTCGAAAAATAGGCATTGTATCCGCATATGTTTGAGATGTTCCTACTATTATTTGCTTTAAAACTAAACAAATAAATGATAGCATAAAATGTATGCATAATTAACACATGTTGTTTAATGTAAGTTGAAATAACATATAAAATAATGGCTCACGTTTTAACCATTTTAATTACATCAAGATTGAGTGTTCGAACAAATCAATGTTAGAGAAAAACTTCCAAGGACAATTATGAAAATGGAAGAACATGTTTAAGGAAACGTTAACGACCGAAAATTGGTTTTACTCATTTGTTTGGATCGCAGCGCACTTTACATGGCAGGTTATTCAGAACAAAATCTGCACTTACAGGACGTTTTCGAACAAAGAGGCAACAAAGTTTCAAGAACATTATCAATTACTTAGATCAGTTTCGCGGTATGTTATTTTTCTAAGACACCGAAATTTTTTTCTATAACGAGGAGAAACATTAACAGCAACTTTTTACTGTCTCAACTGATTATTTCCATTTCAAAGATCATTTTGGTGTAATGTGTTGCAAGAATGAGTGGTTGAAATGATGACAGTCATGTGTTATCGAACACTATAAAAGACGATATTCTTTTGTGTTGTATGTTTTATTTTACCTCTTTTCTTAAGATATTTTAATCTACAATCAAAAATTAATACTGCTTTATTACATGTATTATGTTCTCAGTCAAATAGAAGTTAAAAAGCAAAAAAAAAGGTGAATGAACGGCATAGGATAAAACTGAGTTATTACGTGATTATGAAACTAAAGTCATGAAATTTTCCGATGTGATAAGGTATCAGGCAAAGTAACAGCCAGATAAGTATTTTGAAATCATTAAGAATAATTAAATTGCCATGTAAGCTAATGTATAGCATGAACATGTCATCAGATATTAAGTTAAGTTGCGTGATCGATGCTAGCAAAATGTGATACATCTACAGCATCTAAGTTATGATAGTTTTGTTGTTGATTTAATTGTGATGCCTATGACGTCATTTAAGGCTGTAGGTATGAAATTATTTTAATTTAAAACAAAAACGCCGAATCACTATGATGTTTTGATAAAACTTTATTCAAGCTAAAATAAGTTGTAAGCATTATATTGCGTTTTAGTGTTTTAAAGACATTAATTTCATCATGAATTGTTATAAATATTATACATGTTATTTCCTAGTAAAACTGCCTCCAGCAATAATGAGATATTTTCTGGAAATGATTCTATAAATGATCGTAAATCATTCAAGGAAGTTATTTCAAAGTAATGAATTTTAAGCCTTCCAAGAAACAGTATTTTAATTAATTTTCAATTTTTATTTTATATCGTTTTTACTACGGCAAATTATACCCGCAAGAAATGATTCTGAAATTTTTATGGTCTTAATTACGAAAGTTACTTTGTAAAATTAAATGTTTTATTCATTCTTATGCGATTTCATTTATTGAATCAACAATACTAGAAAAAAGATAAACAAATATGGAGTATGTTAGCAAATCTGATATTCATACAAATATGCATGAAATCATATCTCAATTTATTCACCATAAAAATTATTTAAATTACCAAGATTTAATCATCTCACCAGTTTTGACGCCATGTGATCTAGATTGTTTTGGAACGCCGTAACACAAAACTTAATAAACAAACAAAACCAAGACTTAAATCTATAAATAGGCATTTTCACCATTTAAAACAGCTCATCCCAATTCATACATTAAGGTACGTTTCTCTGCCTGTCGTAAAACATCGTCAAAGTAGTGTCTTTGTCGTGTGTCTCATTATAATCACTGTGAACTTAAACAAGGCAGGCATTGACTTTAAAAACATGGAACATATTGGCTACATCATTTAAGGACCAAAGTACTAATAATAAATGTGGTTGAAACGCCTAGTTAATTAAACTATACATTAATTTAGATCAAACACTGTTTAATTTGAGTAATGATTTTTAAATGTGATATTTTAAGGTGTTATCACCTAATTCGATATCATCAAGTCTGATGAATAAAGAGTTATATATTAATTGCCTTTAAACTTCATTTCTCTTGTCCTATAGGTTGTTTGATACAGATAATTGCAAGTGTTGATAAATGTATGTTGCTAAAGTCGCTGCCAGGTAGTGTGATATTTCACCTTTCATAATCCATCATTTTTGTTTGAATGGACTCAATCGAATAGAGTATGCGATTTTTCCCTATTTATATTTCCTTTAACGCCCCTGAGGCATTCCTGTTTCCACATATATTTCCTTATTAAGTGCAATTGCAGCATTTCCTTTCCTATATATATATATAAAAGACGTTTATGTCGGTATTTCCACTCAGCAATCGTACTGTATGTATTTTATTTGTGTGTATTTGTAACATATTTTTAACAAAAATATTTTCTATTCAATCGAAAAAAGTAATTTAATAGCGAGTTTTCTTCTATCAAAAAGTTAAATCTCTAGGAGGGATTTAGTTTTATATGACTTCAGTCATAGAAACTTTCTTATTAGACACACATTGCAATGCTATTTCTCATCCTTACCATTTATTTATATTTCCTCAATATTTATATTCCCAATTTGTCAAATTACTTTATTGTGACAAAAATCAAACAACTTTATGAAGAATCAACAGAAAGGTGAATTTCATTAGACTTCAACTTTTTCTTCTGTTCTCGTCCGTTTTTTTTTTTTTTGTTTTTTTTTTTGGATAAAAATATGTTTAATTGTACCATAATTGTTTATATTTATATTTTTAGATTATGGAAATAAATAAATATGTTTAAACTATGCATAAGCTGTAAGAATATATGGCTTCGATCTCAGAAATTTAGCAAGATTTATCTTATAGAACGAATAGCTAACAGCATAATTGCAGACTTTTAAAACTTCATGACACGATGATAATTCACCGTGCTTATGTATCTTATCCCTTTCTTAGTTATCAGTGTTAGCTTCCACTATACATCATGTACATAGCTTTAGGATTGTATTAAGATTAATTGTGCAATAAACTGGTATTTTCTGAGATCTGTATAATTAAACCAATGTTTTAGATCTATTTCTAGTAGGCCAATATTTACTCATGGAAAGAAATGACAATAGTGGACTCTGTTTGATCACATTCGTTTCAAATAAAAATAAGATGTTTTTAATTACATTGTATTATTTTTAGTCATATTGTTTAGATAGACGACAATTTATGTCTTTGAATCTAGTTGCTTTTTAATGTGATTGCAACACCAAATATTTCATTTCATATACACCTGTATATTTAGTAATATCCCTGACACTGCACCTAGAGTCTGGCTGGGGGAGAATCGTAAATGACTCATATAAATATGCATAGGATAAAGTTATTACAAATTGAGAAAAGCATAATAAATAGCTATTAATAGCCATTTCGATGTTAATATTCGATAAGATATTATTGACGAAATACTAAAACAAATCAATTAAAATAGCTTATTTAGGTGAACTGTCAAATTCTTGTATACATATAATAGAATATAGCACCAACATGTTACAGATTTTTATCAGTTTTATTATGAAAATGATATAATTGTGAGAGATTTTATGTTATATTAAGCATATGATAAATCGGAAATTTTCCTAAAAATGGCGACCAGAGGAGGTAATTGCTATGTGAAATGTGTCAATAGTAAGACAGAGTTTGTACTATTGTTGTGCAATGGCAAAACAATTTTTATCTTGGAAATAACTGTTTGGAGTAGTGATTGTATATACGTTATCATTCGAAGATTGTTCTGAATCTTTGGTGTTTTAGTTGGTATATTTCAGTATAATTATAGTGTCTTAATTTAACGCGTGAATTCTGACCATTTATAAATGTATTAGTTACACTTTACATTTGCAATATGTAAAGTACTTTCTTTGTTCGCTCCACAATATTATTATTTTTAATATATTTTCAAACTTTTCATGAATATAAGTATAAATCGAAAGGCATGCTGCTTTAAGCATTGTTAAGGTAAAAGAAACAAATGTGCTAAAAAAACTAATATCAAAATACTCAATACAGATAAAGTTCAACAAATCGTAAAAAAGTTTGGAAAATATATTGTGCATCCATTACAAGATTGTGAAGACCCAAGTCATTGAGTTCATTAATCTGAAGAGACACCAGTCGATAAGTCTGCCCAATAAATATCGGATATCCTCTAACCTTGTAAACCTAAGCATTGTTTGATCTTGTCATGAGATACTAGCAGCGAGAACTTCATTAATACAGCTAGAAACAGCTTATATAGATCAAGGGAAAATTTCTATGCAATTTGTTGTATACACACTTGAAATGAGAAAATACGTGAAAAGTTATTTAAACAGTTATATTAATTTACAAGATAAAAATCGCAAATCTGGTTATGGCGCATGACCATGTCCCTTGTACGGGTGAAGCAGGCAGCGGTCAATCTTCAAAACTAAAAAAAATTAGTGTCATTGACACCGAGGCACCAAAACCGTTGAAAAATGTGATAAACATCGCACAAATATAGTGCTTTCAAAGTGAACTGTTGCTAACTTTATAATCAATAACGAAAATATTTCAAAACAATTGTGTTAAATTTATATGACATTTTAGTTTTGATTCTTAATAAGCGATTATATTATATTTGCTATGAAACCTTTATGCATGTAATGAAATATATATGAAGTCTCCAGCAATCTTGATATTATTCTATTGAAGGGTTTATTTCAGTACAGTGATCAATATTTAATGAGTATTAAGCAATACGAAAATAACGCTCAATTGTTTCTGAAATATTATCGTTCCATTTTTCTGTAAGTATACAGTTTATTTTTACAATTCAAAGCTCTAGATTGAAATACTACGGATATAGTATTACGATATTAATACTTGTAAAACATGAGAGAAAGGTTTATACTTTCATGTGATTTTATTATGTGTTCAATCAAATGGTCAATATTTTAATATTAAGAGAAAGCGACTTTACCCAACTTTTTTACTCTCTCTTTAAGAGTAGGAATAGTAAGAAATCAAAACCGAGTTATTAATAAAAAACAATATCTATAGGTTGATTGTATGGCACGATTCATTGGGTGGGTGTGTTAAATATCTTCTTTAAAATATTGATATAATTTACTATATAATAAGTAGACTTGAAACTTAACTTAACGATTTTTAAAGGTTTCTCAAAGCTTTAAAATCATAAGCGCTATACACGATCACATTTCTATTTTAGTGCAATATGTTATCATCAAATAAAACTCGTTCTATGTAATAATGTAAGTAAATATAAGGATTTAGGATTTAAGACACTCATGCATTTAGTTGAGATAAAATAACTATGGAATTTGTACACTTTATATATTATTCATGTATTTGTATGGGTGTTTAGGTATCTTGTTATTAACTTTAGTTTAAGGGATAAGAAAAATACAAAAAAAATCCTTATTTTCTTTCTTGTGATAACTACTGAGCACTTATGCATTCTGAAAATGATAATTAGATTTAATGAATTTTCCTCTTTTATTACCTAGTGTGTTTCTATGATTTCCTATTTCGACTGGTTAGTGATGGTACCCCGTCCTAGGTTTACCCGTATGCCTTTTTTGGTGTCATGCTGGGCTCGTTGCTGGTGGTAATGTGTTGGGTATGCGTTCATGCCGCCCTTCCCTGTTGATCTTGTTTTTCATATTTTAGCACGTCTGATCCTAAATAGA
The DNA here is from genome assembly GCF_026571515.1 of Ruditapes philippinarum. Taxonomy (NCBI): domain Eukaryota; kingdom Metazoa; phylum Mollusca; class Bivalvia; order Venerida; family Veneridae; genus Ruditapes; species Ruditapes philippinarum. The sequence goes on from NW_026866382.1 coordinate 184,124, forward strand.
TCCTTTTGCTGCCCTTAAGTCCACTCTCAGTTTTGGTTTAGTGCCTTCTTGGTGCCCTGCTGTGGTAGCTTGGGTTTTTCAGGGTCTGCGTCCTGTGAACGTTGCTTTTGCCTTGTTGATCATTATTCACGTCTTTTATCCCTATAAAAATATGTTAATTTGTCCATGACAGACTCAGCCAGATTCTATATCTTCTTGCGCAATATTATCGTATAAGTAATTGTTTAATTTTTCGCACTTTTAATTATGAACGTGTTAAATAAAATAGTCCAGAGCTTGGTGTAAGAATAACAGACTTTAAATATGCATTTAATAAAATTGTGCTCTGTCTATATGTAAATTATTATAAATTTTTTTAATTAATGGTAAAACAAAAGCCTGTAAGAATAATAGTAGCATCCGTTTTAAGGTTTTAAGCAATTTGGGCATATGTTTACAAAATCAGTTTTTCTTTTAATTTACTTTTATTTTGGAATTTCAAATGCCATGAATCAAATTATCCGATTTCTCTTTTTTAAAGGGTTTGCCTAGTCTTGTGTTTAAAATGATCAGTTACAAACATTGACTTTAAATGACATCATTGCTTCAGCTTATTTAAGTAAGAAAGCTCATAAATTGTCTGTTTCATTCCAAATAATATAATTAAAATCCTTCAGCGCTAGGTTCAAGGTTTGAACAAAGCTTATTTGTCAGTAAATTAGACGTTTTAAAAGTCAATCCTTTAAGTAATCAATATTTCCGGGATTTTTTACAGGCGCTGAGGCATATAAATAAATGCAATGCCGGGGAGATTTGTAATTAAGACTAATGTTCGAACTTTCCATGTTGTATGACGTCAACCAAAATGTCGATGCAATAAGTTACACACTATATGTATTTTCTGTGAAAAGTACTCTAAAGTTTCGTAATAGATTGGCATGATGGTACTTTCAGCAGACGACGAAAACATGAAAACTGCTGAGTAGGCAAAGTTTAGATGTCAGTATACTCTAACTCCATTAAAACAGCAGATTTTTGTCAATATATTCAATGCAAAGGTTGTGGGATATTAGAACATTGTAATCATTAAGTCATTTGAGCAAATATCCAGATTAAACATCAAGGGGTATATATATATGATATATATGTTTAATAGTTTTAATGTTTGGCTCTTTCGTTGTTTTCTAGAACAGATTATACCGTATTTGTACACTCTTTCGTCTTTCTCATTTGCCGACTATTCTTAGAAATTTCGTTCGAATAATAGGCAGTGTATCCGCATATGTTTGTGATAGTCCTACTGTTATTTGCTTTAAAACTAACAAATAAATGATAAAATGTTTGCATAATTAACACCTATTATTTAATGTAAGTTGAAATAACATATAAAATAATGGCTCACGTTTTAACCATTTTAATTACATCAAGATTGAGTGTTCGTACAAATCAATGTTAGAGAAAAACTTCAAGGACATTCATCAAATGGATGCACATGTTTAAGGAAACGTTAACGACAGAAAATTGGTTTCACTCAATTGTTTGGAACGCTGCGCACTTTACATGACAGGTTATCGAGAACAATTTCTCCATTCACATGACGATTTCGAATGAAATGCAACAATGTTTCAAGGGCATTATCAATTATTTAGATCTGTTTCGCAGTATGTTAATTTTTTCTATGAAACCGACATTCTATTCTATAACTTTTGGTGTACGCCTTTACAGAGAAACATTATCAGCAACATTTTACTGTCTCAACTGATCATTTCCACTCCAAAGTTCATCTGGGTGTAATGTGTTGCAAGAATGAGTGCTTGAAATGATGACAGTCATGTTTAATCGATCACTTTAGTGGGCGTTAGGAAAAGCAAATAAAGCCAATCAAAAGATACGATGTTCTTTTGTGTTGTATATTTTACCTCTTTTTCTTAAAAAATTTGTAGTCTGCAATTAAACATTTAAACAGCATACAATGTATTAATATGATCTCAGTCTGCATAAGCAAATAAAACTTAAATGGAAAACAAAAGTAAATACACGTCAAAGGAAGAACTGAGTTGTTACATGATTATAAAACTTAAGTCATGGAATTTTCCGATGTGATAAGGTATCAAGCAAATTAACAGCCTAATAAATCTTTTGAAATCATTACTGATTATCAAATTGCATTGTAAGCTTATGTATTGCATGAACATGTTTTGAGATAATAATTCAAGTTATGTGATCAATGCTTGCAAAAATTGATACTTCTACAACGCAATTAGTCATTTTTTGTGTTTTGTTGATTTAAGTTATATAATTATGAGGTCATTTAAGGCTGTAAGTATCAAATTATCTTAATTTAACACAAAAACGCTGAATCACAATGATGTTTTGATAATACTTTATTCATGCTAAAATTAGTTGTAAGCATTGTAGTGCGTTTGAGTGGTTTAAAGACATTAATTTTTTGTTGATGTGTTTTATGTTATGACCTAGTATTACTGTCTCCATCAATGATGAGATAGATTCTAGAAATGATTCTAGAAATGATCGTAAAATCATTCAAGGAAGTAAAGTTATTGGACAGCTATGAATCTTGAGCCTCCAAAGAAACAGTTTTTCAATTAATTTTCAATTTTAATTAATTTTCAATTTTCATTTTACTTTGTTTATACTGCGGTAAATTATACCCGCGAGAAATAATTCTGAAGTATTCATGTTCTCAATTTCGACATTAATTTTACTTTTTTAAAACTAAATGTTTTATTCATTCTTATGATTTCATTCATTACTTTAACAATATTAGAAAAAGAATTAACAAATATGTATTAATGTGGGAAAATGATATTCATACAGATATACATTGAATCATGTTTCAATGTATTCATTATAACAAGTACTTAGAATACAAAGATTTAATCATCTTTATTGTTTTGGCGCCATATGATCTACATATAGATTGTGTTGGTTCGACGTAACACTAAACCAACCAAACAAATAAAATCAAGACTTAAATCTATGAATAAGAATTATCATTTCCAATAAGGATTAAATTTTCCCCTTGCTACTTAAATTTCTTATCGTTAAATGTAGAACAGAACAAATAGGTAATATTGTTGTGTTGATGCGCACTGGGGCTTTAATCAGCAGAATTGATTTAAAAAACATGGAAAAAAGGCTAAAAACATTTAGTCCCAAAAAGCTGATTTAACAATGTGTTATCAGGACAAATGGTTTGATAAATCATATATATATTTTCATTTAGACCAAACACTGTTTCATTTAAATAATAATTTTTAGATGTGTCATCATCTTACACTATACCATCAGGACTTAAAAATATTTAGTCATGTTCATATTGTTTTAAAACTTCATATCATTTTTTTCATATTTCACGTGTCCTTTAGATTGTTCGATTCAGATAATTGCAAGTCATGATAAAAGTATATTGCTGAAGTCGCTGCCAGTTAGTGTAATGTTGCGCCTCCCAGAATCCATTTATTTTGTTTGAATAGACTCAATCTAACAGAGTATGCGCTTTTCACCTTTTATATTACATTTAACGCTTCGGTTCCACATGTTTTCTTTATAAGTGCAATTGTAGAATTTTTATAATCTATAAATGACGTTTATGTCGACATTTTCACTTATTATTAATAAATAAATTGGGTAAAACGGGTTTAATAAGTTAGAGTTATATCTCTACGAAGGAAATAGATTTTTTGTATGACATAAACTTTCTTATTAGACAATGCATTTTCCTATCTCTACCATTTATTCATATTTCCACAATATTTATATTCCCGATTTTTCAAATTACTTGAAGAAATCCACCAACTTTATAAATAATCTTAAAGGAGAAGGATTTCATAAGACTTCACACTTTATCCAGATGACTTGTTACACTTTTGAGCCTCGCGTTGTCGATGGCGTAATTTGTGTTTTCCATTTTTCTATGCATGATATGAATACACCCGTCAAATCGCGAAAAAGAATGCAAGCTAGATGCTTGTGGTTTATGGACTATATTGAAAACAGAACACATGTACCGAAAATCGTGAAATTTTGTGGTGCGTTAGTTGCAATAATTTCAGTTTTTGATAGAACGTTTAAACATTAAAATGAATGAAATGCATATTATGTTTAAAATGGAACCTTTTGCAAACTGTTGGCACAACCCACGTACATGCAGCATTGTCCTTCCTTATCATAGATTTCATGACTTGTTATGGTAAAATATTCCAGATCGATCAAAGTTACATTTTAAGCAAGCGCAAATAGCAATTTTATATGACTACACAATTTTAGCAAGATTTATCTAATCACATGAGCTGCTGACAACATAATAGCAGACTTACTAGGTTTCATGACATGGCTATCATTCACTCTGTTGGTCTTCCCTATTATTCTTATAAAACAATCAATGGTAATTTCTTCTTGTGTCATAGCTTTGGGACTGTGCTATATTTTGGCATGGTACTAGGCAAATCTCGAGAGTTATGTAAACACATTGCATCTATAAGATGAAGATCGTAAACTCGATCTAATTAAGTCTGTTCATGACTCACAATGAAACTGGCAATATTTTCCACGCCCCCGCCACCTTGCAACAGCTATATACAGGCGCTGGGGCATATAAATAAATGCAATGCCGGGGAGATTTCTAATTAAGACAAACGTTCGAACTCTCTGTTTTGTATGACGTCAACCAAAATGTCGATGCAATTAGTTACACACTATAGGTACTTTCTGTAGCAAGTATTCTTAAGTTGCATAGTTGTATGTGAAAAATATCCTGGTATTTTCAGCAGACGACGGGAAAAATTAAAACTGCTGAGTAGGCAAAATTAAAATGTCAATATAACTCCATTAAAAAAACAGTAGATTTTAGTCAATATATTTAATGCAAAGATTGTGGAATATCAGAACATTGTAATTAATAAGTTGTTTTAGCAAATATCCAGATTTAACATGAAGGGGTATATATACTATACATATATTGATTTAAAAGTCGAAAAATAGGCAGTGTATCCGCATATGTTTGTGATATTCCTACTGTTATTTGCTTTAAAGCTAAAAAATAAATGATAGCATAAATGTTCGCATAATTACCACCTGTTGTTTAATGTAAGTTGAAATGTCATATAAAATAATGGCTCACGTTTTAACCATTTTAGTTACATCAAGATTGAATGTTCGTAAAAATCAATGTTAGAGAAAAACTTCAAGGACAATTATGAAAATGGAAGAACATGTTTAAGGAAACGTTAACCACCGAAAATTGGTTTTACGCATTTGTTTGGATCGCAGCGCACTTTACATGGCAGGTTATTCAGAACAAATTCTGCACTTACAGGACGTTTTCGAACAAAGAGGCAACAAAGTTTCAAGAACATTATCAATTATTTAGATCAGTTTCGCGGTACGTATTTTTTTTAAGAATCCGACATTCTTTTCTATAACGAGGACGACTTTACAGAGAAACATTAAAAGCAACTTTTTACTGTCTCAACTGATTATTTCCATTTCAAAGATCATCTGGGTGTAATGTGTTGCAAGAATGTGTGATTGAAATGATGACAGTCATGTGTTATCGAACACTATAGAAGGCGTTTCGAAAAGATTATCAAAAGATATGATGTTCTTTTGTGTAGTATAAAATTTTTATTTTACCTCTTTTCTTCAGATATTTTAATCTGCAATTAAAAATTAATACTGTGTTATTATATGTACTATGTTCTCAGTCTGCATAAGCAAATAGAAGTAAAAAAGCAAAAAAAGTGAATGAACGGCATAGGATAAAACTGAGTTATTACGTGATTATGAAACCAAAGTCATAAAATTTTCCGATGTAATAAGGTATCAGGCAAAGTAACAGCCAGATAAGTATTTTGAAATCATTAAGAATAATTAGATTGCCTTGTAAGCTAATGTCATCAGATATTAAGTTAAGTTGCGTGATCGATGCTAGCAAAATGTGATACATCTACAGCATCTAAGTCATGATAGTTTTTGTGGTTGATTTAATTGTGATGCGTATGACGTCATTTAAGGCTGTAGGTATGTATGATTTTAATTTAACACAAAAACGCCAATTCACTATGTTGTTTTGATAATACCTTATTCAAGCTAAAATAAATTGTAAGCATTTTAGTGCGTTTTTGTGTTTTAAAGACATTAATTTCAACATGAATTGTCATAATTATAATACATGTTATTTCCTAGTAAGTCTGCCTCCAGCAATAATGAGATATTTTCTGGAAATGATTCTATAAATGATCGTAAATCATTTAAGGAAGTTATTTCAAAGTAATGAATTTTGAGCCTTCCAAGATACAGTATTTTAATTAATTTTCAATTTCCATTTTATATCGTTTTTACTACGGCAAATTATACCCGCAATAAATCATTCTGAAATGTGTATGGTCTTAATTACGAAAGTTACTTTGTAAAATTAAATGTTTTATTCATTCTTATGCGATTTCATTCATTCAATTAACAATACTAGAAAAAAGATAAACAACTAGGGGGGTATGATAGCAAATCTGATATTCATACAGATATGCTTGAAATCATATTTTCAATTTATTCACCACAAAAATTATTTAGAATACCAAGATTTAATCATCTCCCCAGTTTCGGCGCCATGTGATCTTAATAATATCTGTCATATGTTGCGGTTCGGACCAGAATATCCGTCCCAAGGGGACCCGCCCATTGGGCGGTAACGAGGCTTCTTACAATAGCGTATGAACTTACAACTTAAATAAAAATGGCGAAATGACGTCATCCTAAGCACATATTTCCCTTCTAAAACGACGTCATTTTAACGCGGTGCATTCATAAAGTGCGCTAAAATGACGTTGTTGTTTGGTACGCGACTCATCTGGCACAGATGAAATTTCCGGCATGGGTAAAACTCACGGAAACGCCAGTCTGCTATGCAAGAAAGATAGTTTTGGAACGCATTAACACAAAACTTAACAGACAAACAAAACCAATCTATAAATAGGAATTTGCATCATTTAAAACATCTCATCTCAATTCATTCATTAAGGTACGTTTTTCTGCCTGTCGTAAAACATCGTCAAAGTAGTGTCTTTGTCTTGTATCTCATTATAATCACTGTGAACTTAAACCAGGCAGGCATTGACTTAAAAAAAAACATGGAACACATTGGCTACATCATTTAAATACCAAAGTACTAATAATAAATGTGGTTGAAACGCCTAGTTAATTAAACCATAAATTAATTTAGACCAAACACTGTTTAATTTGAGTAATGTTTTTTAAATGTGATATTTTAAGGTGTTATCACCTAATTCGATACCATCAAGTCTGATGAATAAGGAGTTATATATCAATTGCCTGTAAACTTCTTTTCTCTTGTCCTATAGGTTGATTGATTCAGATAATTGCAAGTGTTGATAAATGTATGTTGCTAAAGTCGCTGCCAGGTAGTGTGATATTTCACCTTTCATAATCAATCTATTTTGTTTGAATAGACTCAAGCGAATAGAGTATGCGATTTTTTCCTATTTATATTTCCTTTAACGCCCCCGAGGCATTTCCTGTTTCCACATTTATTTCCTTGAAACATTTCCTTTCCTATATAAATGACGTTTATGTCGATATTTTTACTCAGCATCGTACTGTATGTATTTTATTTGTGTATATTTGTAACATATTTTTAACAAAAATATTTTTTAATTCAATCGAAAAAAGTAATTTTATAGCGAGTTTTCTTCTATCAAAAAGTTTAATCTCTAGGAGGGATTTAGTTTTTATATGACTTAAGTCATAGAAACTTTCTTATTAGACAAACATTGCAATGCTATTTCTCATCCCCACCATTTATTTATATTTCCTCAATATTTATATTCCCAATTGGTCAAATTACTTAATTGTGACAAAAATCAAACAACTTTTTGAAGAATCAACAGAAAGGTGAATTTCATTAGACTTCAACTTTTTCTTCTGTTCTCGTCCGTTTTTTGATAAAAATATGTTTTAATTGTACTATACTTGTTTATGTTTATATTTTTAGATTATGGAAATAAATAAATATGTTTAAACTATGCATAAGCTGTAAGAATATATGACTTCGGTCTCAGAAATTTAGCAAGATTTATGTAATAGAACGAATAGCTAACAGCATAATTGCAGACTTTTAAAACTTCATGACACAATGATAATTCACCGTACTTATTTATCTTATCCCTTTCTTAGTTATCAGTGTTACCTTCCACTAAAACATAGCTATAGGATTGTATTAAGATTAAATGTGCAATAAACTGGTAATTTCTGAGACCTGTATTTAAACCAATGTTTTAGATCTATTTCTAGTAGGCCAATATTTAATCATGGAAAGAAATGACAATAGTGAACTCTGATTGATCACGTTTGTTTAACTTTAAAATTAAATGTTTTAATTAGATTGAATTATTTTTAGTCATATTGTGAAGGTAAAGGATAGATTTATTTCTTAGAATTTTGATACTTTTTTAATGTGATTGCATCACCAAATATTTCATTTCATATACACCTGTAGATTTAGTGATAATTATCCCTGGAACTGAACATAGAGACTGGGAAGTTCATAAAAGAATCATATATACATTCATAGGATAAAATTATCACAAATTGAAAAACAGCATAATAAAAAAAAACTATAAGCAGCCATTTTGGTGTCAATATTTAATAAGAAAAAAATATTGACGAATTATGTAAAAATGATAAAAACAGCTAATTTAGGTGAACTGTCAATTCGTGTATACATATCAAGGAATAAAGCACCAACATGTTTAAGATGTTAATCAGTTTTTATGAAAATGATATAATTGTGAGATTTTATGTTTTCTTAAGCATATATGATATATCGGAAATGACCCCAGAGGAGGTGAAAATTGCTATCTGAAAAGTATCATTAGTTAGACAATAAGCGATGGCAAATCAGTCAATGATATCTAGATAGATAATATAAAGGTCTATATGAAGTGTGGCGACTGAAAAAGATTGTCATCTTTTAATAATTGTCAGTGTATAGCCATTTGGAGATTAATTATTGTTTTATTTGTAAACATTTGTTTGGATTATTGCATGCATACGTTATCATTCGTAGATTTATCTGAATCTTGCTGTTTTATTGTTTATTTTAAGTATAATTATAGTGTCTAAATTTGACGCCTAAATTCTGACAATTTATAAATGTATTTGTTACACTTTACATTTGCAATATGTAAATTACTTTCTTTGTTCGCTCCACAATATTATTATTTTTAATATATTTTCAAACTTTTCATGAATATAAGTATAAATCTAAAGGCATGCTGCTTTAAGGTAAAAGAAACAAATGTGCTAAAGAAACTAATAACAAAATACTCAATACAGATAAAGTTCAACAAAACGTAAAAAGGTTTGGAAAATATATTGTGCATCCGTTACAAGTTTGTGCGGACCCAGGTCTTTGAGTTCATTAATCTGAAGAGACAACGGTCGATAAGTCTGTCCAATAAATATCGGATATCCTCTAAACTTAATAAGTTTTCCTTGTAAACCTAAGCATTGTTTGATCTTGTCATGAGATACTAGCAGCGAGAACTTCATTAATACAGCTAGAAACAGCTTATATAGATCAAGGGAAAATTTCTATGCAATTTGTTGTATAAACACTTGAAGTAAAAAAATACGCATAGAGTTATGTAAAACAATTTGTATTTTTATGAACAAAATCTGCAATCGCAAATCTGTTCGTTGCAGATAAAGAAAAAGGGATATATAATGTTCATAGCACGGGTTGGCAGTCCTCAAATAGATCTTCAAATCTACAAATATAGAGTCAATGATTCCAAGATACCAACAACACCACAAAGGTGACAAACCTCACATAAATATAGTTCTAACAGAGTAAACTGTTGCTAACTTTATAATCCACTGAAGAAAATATTCCGGAACAAATGTATTATAATGTGACATTTAAGTAATAGTTTATATTTAGCAATATATAATCTTTGCTCCAAAACATTTTTATGCATGCCATGGGATACAAACAGCAGTATTATGATGCTAATAATATGTAGAATTGTATTTAAAGATTCCTTTAACATAGAAACAAACATCAACAAGGAAAGGTGGTATTCAATGAACGCATATCCCAATTGCAACTGAACACCATTGGTAAGGAGAGGACATAAGGGTGGTGTTATTATAAATAATTCAAATTGGAAAAAAATCACTGAAAATCTAGACGACAAGGATATTTAAAAAAATAAGACAAACAATTAAAGGCCAACGAAAGGAAAATAGTGTAAGTAATGTCTGATTTCACCAAATTTGTATATTGATATATAACAAAGTACATGTTAGTAAATAATAATTGGCATACGAAACATATGTGAACGTTTCTTAATGTAATGAAAAAATCATCATGCTTACAATTTTAATCCTTTAAGCCGGTGCTAAGGGGCGTGGGTGGTTGTTTGAATTAACTCCTTCTGTCCATGGACACGCTCAAACATTTTTTCCGTTTTAAGCGTTATTGGGGGATTTCATTTCTTGAGTAAACATAAGTGCATTTTTGCAATTTCAAGCTCTATATTAAAATACTACGGAGTTTGAATTACTTAATGTACAATTTAATCTGCACAAGTATATTTACTTTAACCCTGATAACTTGATTTTTTAAGGTCATGAAATAGCAAACCAGTGCCTTAGCCATTTTAGTAATTCATAGCTGATTATTAAGGATTGGCATGATGAAACCTTGTGAGATCATGGATGTCTGAGTTCATTACATGCTTAACCTCCATATTTCTTGCACATAAGTAAGATATAAATTCTTGTAAAACAGGAAAGAAAGGCTTATACTTTCATATAATAAAACAAATGGTCAATATTCTAAAATTAAGTGAAGGTGACTTTAACAAACTTTACTATACTCTTTATACGAGTAGATTAGTGAGAAATCAAAACCAAATTATTCATAAAAATAATATCTTTATAACATCTCTACAAAGCAGATACGTAAAATGTAAGTATACAAGCAATGATTAATTGAATTTGAATTTCCGTAATAGTTAAAGTATATGAAACGAGTTAGTTATGAGGGTATAACAGTGGTTGGGCGACATCGAGGGATGTTTTTGCCAAACAAAATGTCGAGGCCGTGAGGCCGAGACAAGTTTTTGCAGAAACATCCCGAGATGTCACCCCAGCCACTTTTATACCCCCGTAACTTACGAGTTTCATGTAATATTACTGTTTTATCGCAATTTCATTATTTTTTGTAACAGAAATCAGAAATTGTGGTTTGTATATATTCTTTTTGATATTTTTGCTAAATTGAATGTAAAAATGAAATGAAAATAAAGTGTTTAATGAATTACGTTGTTCACATCATTCTCAACATTGTCGTTTAGGTTGTTCTTTACGAATTTCTTCCTTTATTCTATATGTGATCAAACTGAACTTACAAATTAGTGAAGTTAATAAGATTTGAAAATACGTTCAAGGACATAACAAAGTAACATGTCAGTAAACTTCCACAAATGAGTATATAATAAAGATAAATGTTTTAGTTTAAGTTTATTTCAGTCGCAAACTTTTCAAATGTCTTTTAAATGGCACATTAGTGTGGTTTTAGTACTGACAAGTTAGAGCTTAAGTTTAAGATTTAAAACAAAAAGTTGACATCTATTAAGACATTTTGAAGACCGCTGCCTTTATTCTGCGAATTCTATAGGCGCTAATCTAGGTATATAAACAACAAATGAAATGCCTGGGAGAGTGTTAAGTTAGACAAATGTTCCAACTTTTTTGTATGACGTCAACCAAAATGTCATTGCAATTAGTTACAAACTCTAGGTATTTCCTGAGAAAAGTAGAAAAGTAATTCTAGCATTGTGTAAAAGCGTGTGAAACAGTATCTTGATAGATTAAACAGTCGAAATAAGTGTCAGTCAGTTGAATGAAAACTGGTGAGTCATAAAATTGGTAATGCTAATATAGCAGAACAGGTCTGACATAGATCGTTTGGTTTGAACAGTAATTATTTTATTTAGTTCAAACATATACAATCATGTACATGATATAATGCCGCATTAGAAAAAGGAAGTCAAATTGTTTGTGACTAAACACTCAATGACTTCATTGTACATGTAGTACAAATGTATACAAAAATTCATGTTGGTAAATTTCGGAAAAATCTTCAAAAGAGGTATATCACATGCGTTGACTAACATGTTTGGTCTTTTCATAATATGTTTACAATAATTCCAAGCAAAAAAGTCACATCGTATTTATTTAATGATTTTGTATTTCACGCTGGCTAGATATGTTTAAGTAAATATTAAGTATTTCAAAAACGGTTGTCGTGTATTATTCTTTCATATAATATTTATTTGATTCTATACAATTAATTTATAACTGTTGTAGGTTTTATTTTGTAGACACTCACAAGGACAGAATGATTTTTTTGTAAACGAAGAGTTAACATACGAAACACAGGGAAAGAAACATTAATAGTAACAATTACTGTTGGTTTACTGATACACTAAAGCTGCACTATACATCTTATGTTTGTTCACATTTTAATAATTGTAATTATACTAAAAATGAGGGCCTATACTAACCACTGTAAGTGAAGAAGCCTAGGGGACAATGGGCAATGATCGACATATTTGAGGACAAAAAAGAATTAATTAAACGTTTTCTCATTTGCCACAATGCGTACGAGACGCGATCAAGAAAGAAAGAGATTATCATTAAGGTTTATAATGATTCCATATTTGTTTTAATTTCCCGATATTCTCGATTCCTTTCCCCATGCAATTTAAATGTACCAAGAGAGCATAACCCTTTAGCCGGTTGGCAGCAATTGAACCTATTCATGCGACTAGTGCCGACCAAGACCTAGACATGCAATCTGATCATGGTCTGTACAATTCGGTATTCAGTAAGTTTTTTTTGTTTTGTTTTTTTGGTGGTTTTTTGGTTGTTTTCTTTTTTTTTGTTTTTTAACCAGGTTTTCAACGAAAACCGGGTTATTGTAATGCCGAAGTCGGCGGGCGGGCGGGCAGGCGGGCGGGCGGGCGTCAACTTTTGGTTTCCGCTCAATAACTTTAGTTTGCTTTGGCCTATTGACACCAAACTTGGTGTGTAGGTAGCTTATATCAAGAGGCAGCTTGGGATTGCTACCCAGGTGTCTGTGATCAAGGTCAAGGTCACTGTTACTAAAAATAGAAATTCAGTTTCCGCTCAATAACTTGAGTTTGCTTTGGCCTATTGACACCAAACTTGGTGTATGGATAGCTTATATCAAGAGGCAGCTTGGGATTGCTACCCAGGTGTCTGTGATCAAGGTCACTGTAACTAAAAATAGAAATTCAGTTTCCGCTCAATAACTTGAGTTTGCTTTGGCCTATTGACACCAAACTTGGTGTATGAATAGCTTATATCAAGAGGCAGCTTGGGATTGCTACCCAGGTGTCTGTGATCAAGGTCAAGGTCACTGTTACTAAAAATAGAAATTCAGTTTCCACTCAATAACTTGAGTTTGCTTTGGCCTATACACTGTAACACACCAAACTTGGTGTATGGATAGCTTATATCAAGAGGCAGCTTGGGATTGCTACCCAGGTGTCTGTGATCAAGGTCAAGGTCACTGTTACTAAAAATAGAAATTCAGTTGCCGCTCAATAACTTGAGTTTGCTTTGGCCTATTGACACCAAACTTGGTGTATGGATAGCTTATATCAAGAGGCAGCTTGGGATTGCTACCCAGGTGTCTGTGATCAAGGTCAAGGTCACTGTTACTAAAAATAGAAATTCAGTTTCCACTCAATAACTTGAGTTTGCTTTGGCCTATTGACACCAAACTTGGTGTATGGATAGCTTATATCAAGAGGCAGGTTGGGATTGCTACCCAGGTGTCTGTGATCTAGGTCAAGGTCACTGTTACTAAAAACAGAAATTCAGTTTCCGCTTAATAACTTGAGTTTGCTTTGGCCTATTGACACCAAACTAGGTGTATTGATAGCTTAGATCAAGAGGCAGCTTGGGATTGCTACCCAGGTGTCTGTGCTCAAGGTCAAGGTCACTGGAACTAAAAATAGAAATTCAGTTTCTGCTCAATAACTTGAGTTTGCTTTGGCCTATTGACACCAAACTTGATGAATGGGTAGCTTATATCAAGAGGCAGCTTTGGATTGCTACCCAGGTGTCTGTGATCAAGGTTAATGTATTTAGTTTTCATGTTATAACTTGAGTTTGCTTTGACCTTTTCACACCAAACTTGCTGAGTGGCAGCTTTGGATTGCCACTTAGATATCTGAGAGCAAGGTCAAGGTAATTTGCTTACAATAGAATTTTTAGTATCTACTCAATAACTTCAGTGCAGTTTGACCTATTGATTGCTGTCACATCAAACCTTGGTCGTTGAAAACCTGGTTTTCGTCGCATTGCGGCGCTTCTTGTTTAATATTTTAAAAAGATGATAATGATGAATGGTTATGTCCTGATTTACAAGTTAATTTAAGATATTACGCATGGCAACAGTCAAAAATGCTAAACGTTATTTTTTACATGGACCGTATAATCGTTTATCACACACTCGTGCCGATTTTGCGACTCCGTAAATATGGTATTGCACGGCCGTGCATATATTTTGACGTGACGTCATAAGCGTTATACAAACATAGTGTAAAGACGCGCTAAACGTTAGCCAAAGGCTCGCATAATATAATTTTAATCAACTCGTGCAATAAATTCAGTATTGAACTTACACTCATTCAATATCCTCTATATCTTGAAATTTTTTCGTAAAAATTAGGAATGGTTTGGTGCATATAGAAATATAAAATTCCACATATTATAATAGGTATGGTAAGGTCAAACTTAAAAATAATAAAACGACTGTTTTAAGATAATTTCAAGTTCGATAAAACATTTCACGTAAACCTGAATCTTTGACTAATGATAAGCTATTAAAGTATCAAACTTTGTCAACACTAAGCAAGATTGTGTTACATGTATCATTTCTTAACATTTAATCATAGAATCATAGAATATCGTTACATTTCTACATTAACCCTACTTGCAGGACAAGACAAAATTTTAAAAAACCTTCATAATTGATATTAACTGCAGAAAATGCTCTGAGAAACTGGTAAATATTGGATGCCAATTTACACCGCTTGCAATATGCAGCCTGTCTGTTCAGACAACATTATTAACAATCGCACTATTTAACAAGATTAGCTGCCATGCAATGGACTATTTTTACAAGAAGTTGCCTATTCTATAGAACGTTTTGTAAAAAACGTAACGACACTAAATATATAGTAAAAATGTCTCGAAAGTGTTTGAGTATTTATCGGGCAATCAGTAAAAGAGATAGTGTAACCTATTTGAAGAATGGTTGCAGGTACCTTTGTAGTCCAAGACAAATCGGTCGTTTCAGCAAAGGATGAAAGCCCTAGACATTTAATATTCAACATCATAAAACATATATTTATATTTTACATATGTATGCTAAGATTTAAATGCTTAAACATTTTAAGAATATATGGGAATATTTTTCTACTGATTACATTTTCATTGTCAACTGTCAGATCTTTTTCGTTAAGCGGTTAACTGGCGCATTACCACTTCCTCACGATTTTTCTGATTTCAAGTATTTCCAGCGCTTTGATTAAAGCTTCGTTAAACTATTCAATACATTTAATGAACAATATATTATATAAATACCTATATTTACCTTTTCTCCTGTTTATTGCATGCATGTTTTCCTAGTTCATTTTAGACTGAATAAACACACACATAAAGTATGGTAAATCTTTCATCCCTGCCTTATATGGAAACACTAATTACATGTATTTAGCAAATGTGGTTCTGTATTGGTTTTGCAATAATATCTACTTGAGATTGCCAACAGAGAGAATTATCTATCTTAATTGTCCTAGAAATATGTAGCCATTTGCAAATTTGCTTTGTACCTGATTATTTTGTATTGTATTGTATCGATTGTAATTCAAATAATAAATTGAAAAATCGTATGTAATTATACCACCCTTTGAAAGTAGACTAATACAAGTTATCAAAATGTGAAGTTAATTACCGGCCACGAATGGCCTTAATCAAATCGTGCAAGCAACTTTTACATTTTGTGCGTTCTTTAAGGTATACATTATGTATGTTTCTTCAAGTTTATTGAGGACCTTGAACTTATTACAATAAAATATTACGTGGATAGTAATAAGTATTGGACATAACAACAAACCATATAAGAACTACACATGAATATTGTATACAAGTGTTAGATATATGATCCGATATAACAAATACTTAAATGGCAGACATTTAAAAAATGCGAGAAAAATATTTTTATTTATCATTATAAATGTTCATATCTTAATAACTAAGAACTTATCAACATTAATGTTTCAACATTATTAAAGCATATTTAAGTAGTACATTCCTATAATAATTGATTTTACCAATTTTGAAACAATTAAAAAAGATGCCCATTATAGACCAATCAACTTTAATTTCATATACAAAAATACTAAAATCTATTAGTAACAACAGGGCAGACTGCAATTAAAGCAGATGCCACTTTTGCACTATCATTACGGAGACTTTCGATTGTGATAACATCAATCAAACTTTTTCGACAATGGCAAATACTCACGAAAGGGACGGATGCTTTCTTGTAATGATAATTCTTATGAAGTATTGTGAACCAAATTGTACTTAATATTGGATACATTGCTTAACGGAACGAACCCATATTTTTCATAGTGTGTGTATGTGTGACTATAGACGCTAGGATTATGTCGTGCGTTAAAAACTGAAGGATAGCTAATCTTTCTTGTAATGTGTTGTAAAAATGTAGATAGAATAAGGATCTTTGCCCCGGTATGAAAAAAATAAACAACTCCGTTGACACTGTATATTATATTACTATATATTATTTTAGCAAGTATGAAATCGAGCTTTAAAACTTGTGCGATAAATTAATACTTTTAAAACAGTAGGTGAAATATATGTAAAAGTGTGTTGGATAAAAGTGGTTTCTCTACAATATTGAAATGTTAAGTTTTCACAATGGGGTAAGTTCATATAAGTTGATATTGAGCAATTGTTTAAAAGGCCCATAATGCCTTGAAGTTCTTAAAAATGCTTTTAATTTTATATCTTGAAAACTTTTCTATTTTTGATGTGCTTATATTGTAAGCAAACGGTAAATAATTTGCAAATTACCCGAATTACTTTGTTATTTGCTTTTTGGCAATTAAAGCAATAGTTTATTATATAATGATTTAGTATTTTTTATGAAAGTCAAATTACGACTTTGTGTACATTTTGTAAGTATCTGACATGCCGTGAACTATTATGTAAAAGTTATAAAATTCATATTTCCCCTTTCTAAAAAAGGAGAAATATTCCTGTTTCCGAGGCATACTGTACCTTTAAGTTGTCAGTTTTCTTATTACTGGCAATACCGAATGAAATTAGATAAACATACTTCACGAAATGGTTGTAACAAAATAGCTAAAAGCATGCCTTACTTTGACTTCATCTACATACAAGATGGTAGTATTTATTCATAAATGTTTTGGAATCTTTAATTTAGATATGATCCAAACAGAAATGCTTTGCTATTAAGATATTAATATTGATACCTCTGTATATTAATATTGATACTTATGGACATTATAATACAAACCTTCAGGTTGTTCTGACAAGCTTTTGTCTTTATCTTAGGGCATAGGCCATACACTACTAGAATTCAGAGTAGAGCTACTAAACATTTAAATGAAGCTCACAAAGATAAATTAGCGGAGCATCAATAAAAAAAGTTATCACTAAATAAGATAAAAAAAGCTTTCTATTTGTGACTGTATTTCATATCCTTTCTATGAACACGTTTCGATTATCCTACAATACATTATTTGAACGACAACTGCTTCTCGTTTAAACTTAAAATGATTATCGATTGTCACTTTCAATTTTAGAATGAATCATCACGTTGAAAAGATCAAATAGACCGCTATCAATGTACGGGCATTTAGTATAATTACTGTTATCTATTGGAGCAACTTCTGGATAATATTTTGACGTCATCCACTCAATTTGATATTACACAGCATTCCATTTATTGAGCAAAAAACGAAATTTAAAAAACCCTCAAAATGGCGAAAATAAAATGCTCGACTTAGTCTGTTCTAAACCATACCTAAGAACAGACCTTTTCTTTATAATTGTGAAAAAATATTAATATAACTTTGATTATTGGAATCTAATGCCAACACGATTATGTTAATATGCTTTGAAAATAAATCTAAGGGCTAAAGAAAATTGTTTACTTGCAGACTAAAACTTGAACGGGGATTGCAGGATTGCACTTTACATTATCAGCTCGTCTGTTTCGAAGGAAACGTCGAGCAACTATTATCGATGCAGAGTCTCCGTCGTTGTCGTCGAGTAAAAAATTTAATTTAACATACATTAGCCTTATATTCAAAAACTTGAAAAAATGTAAAATCAACACGGCCCTCTTGCACCGGCTTTTTCAAAGTGTACAAACTGTCTACAATCCATCTTGACCTCATTTATTTCTCAAGACAGAAAATGACATCCGATTGCTTTTCCATAATTTCCGTAAGATCAAAATCAACATGTAAGCGAGTAAAGTGTTTCTTTAACAGACTTAAGCATAGAAAAAATAGTTATGTAAGATCAATAATCGCAACGAGAAAAACGATTAAATGGCAATTGGTCATAATATGAGCTTTTGTGCATGTCAAGTGGTGGGTAATTTAATTTTACTGAATGTTCCCTGAAGCGTCAACCAATAAACTGCATGCTCCTTTCTTGTAACAGTCAATGAAAACAAATTGGTGAAATAAACAGACTTTTTTAATATGTTAATGCCAATACTGTCCCATTGTTTTAAAATTTGAAAGCTAGGTTTTATAAATGATTGAGAAGATATTATTCATGTGCATCATCAATATTTTTAATATGTCATTGAACGTGTTCACTTGTTGGGAAAAGGGTAAAATCTTGTTCGATATAATTAATAACTAAACAATAAATTATCATCTAGTGATAATTGTATAGATTCTTATCTTTAATTATTCTATTAAATAAAATGAATTGTAATACACAGTTCAGAGTTTTGGTGGATCTAATAACACAGTAATTGAAGTAGGTTTTAAGAACATGCATGAACGAGCTACATTAAGGATTCAATTATTATTGCCATATCCAAACATGTTTCTAAAATTTTCATCTTTTTACGTTGTATTTTGCTGTAATTAACAATGAAGTCCATGAACAGACTCAATCAAACCAAGTCTGCAATATTTTCAATTTGTTGTTGTTGTTTTTTGTTGTTGTTGTTTTTTAGTTCTTTGCAGATATTGTTTTACTGAATTTGATTTGTTTCGCAATTAATCAAAGAGGATAGCTTTCAGTTTTTCAGTTAGATCAATTAACTCAAGGTTGGTAGCGTATAAATGAAACAAGCAAAAATAAAAGAAAAAGTGATTTTTATGGTTGTTTATTGCCAGTAAGAATACAGCGTCTTGTACAAGAAAAGACAAACAAAAATATGTTCGTGCTACAGGGCCAAAAAGCATGAACTGCTTTGATAAATATATAGATTATGTTATGAATTGGTTAAATGAATTGATATGTTAATCAAGTGTCAATGCTTACAATGAGTTGTTATATCTTAGAAATAAAAGCGAATAAGAAAGTTAGATTTATTTGCATTTATGAGTTTACTTAATTGTTGCAGATTAAATTTTGATTTACTTTTTGTTTGACGAAAACAACATCGAAAATCGATAAATGTTATCAGGCCTTTATTTACCTTCACTTCATCAACAGTTCATGTTTGCAAATGGTCCAATTCTCGTTTATTTACTTACATAGACAATGACCTCTGATTCCACTGTTCTGATGGATCGGATACAAGAAAAAAGCGAGATAATGTTTCCTCAATTAGCTAAACACACACAAGAGAAAAGCTTGATTTCAAGTTCGTTCAATTAACGCAAGACTTGCTCAGATAAATGGGAAGCGGTTAAATGACAAGGGGTAAAATATAAAGGACATATAGGGTTTAATGCAATACATAACAGTTACTTTAGAATCACGAAGATGTTTCGATACAGGGTCAAATAGCGTTGGTAATTTAAATCATGTTTCCTTATACAGTACATATTCGCAAATCATCTGATCACTTTATATAAATACTCAATAACATCCGATTTTTGTTAGTACTGATTAAAACATGGATGATTCATATGGAGACAATACAAGATGGGAAGCTAGTTAAATGTTTCCTTAATTACCTAATCAGGAGACAGATCAATAAGCGATGAAATAACAAGGACAATATTGAAAGACAACAAAAATGTGTATTTAAATACAGCTTTAATAGAAGAAAAGTAGTAAAAATGACATATTTACATGGTCTGGGCTGCACCAAATTTGGTTTAACTTTGAATAGCCAATGGTACGAATTGGTATAAGGAACAAGGGGGTTTTATGAATTAAGTCAAAATAATGTCAACTGTGTTAACTTACATATAAATATGAAAGCGTAAAATATAAATAAAGGAATGAGATGCATTTCCAAGTAAATAAATTTTATTGCAAATTACGGAAAAAAAGTCCTAGACCGGCAGAATTAACAAGTAGGTAAAGCCGTAAAGCTAATAATCACAAAAAATGTTTTAATCGTAGTTTATTGTCTTACTCAGAAAATGGTATGAGAAATGCTTTCTTTCAGATGCAAAATGTTTGGCGCATATGTTTCTTCCATTGACTATTAGTAATTAAAAGAGATAAATTAACCTCAGATGAATTGGTTAAAAGTTTTACTGAAGAATCAACATTTTCTTTTATATAAAAGGAACAAATAGTGTCTGCTTTAAAGCAGTTTGGTCTATTTATTGCTACATGAACAATATTACGAATTGGTGTAACAGATTAACCGTTTCAAATGATATGTAACTTTGTATCAAATATTGCAATATTATCATTTAAACTTGACGACAATCATGACTGATATGTTTGTTCAAAGATTCTTTCAGTAATTTACACCAAATCTCGTAAAGAATTCTCGGCTATTCCTTTCAATAACAATATTATCTCACTTCTCATTTAGGAACTCTGGTACTGTTTCTTCTATTATCAAAACAATAGAAGAGCTTTCAAGTTAGAGCAAGATTGCAAAACTACATGAAGAGCTTTTTCTTTGTATCTTACAAGTCAAACCGACTTGGCGAATTTCACTTTTATATTTAAAATTTATGTTTTCCTTTCTCTTTTGAACGATCTTGACTAATAGTAATTGAATATTATTTCATTTTTAGACTTAACCTGCGAGCAAGACAGACACAAATACTTTCAAAATTGATATTAACTGCTGAAAATGTTTAGAGAAAGGGATAAATATTTGATGCCAATTTACACAGCTTGCAATATACTGCCTGTCTGCTCAGACTGTAATTAACAAACGCACTTATTAACTAGATTAGCTTGTCAAGCAACGTGTTATTTTTCTAGGAAATTGTCTCAAATTTATAGGTCTTTATGTTAAAAACGAAACGACACTAATTATAACTTAAGATGTCTCGAACGACACAATCAGGCAATCGGTGAAAAAGATACATGTATGTTTGCTGATTTAAAGAAGGATCAGAGGTACCTTTCTAGCTCAGGACAAATCGGTAGCTTCAGCAAAAATGAAAGTCTAAGTCTTTTTCATACTCCAGTTCATCAAACGTATACTTATTTTTTTTCCGTATTAACGCTATGCTTCTTATGTTTATTTATATTATAAATATATTTACTTTTAGTTTTTTTTTCCTGTATTGATTGCATTTTCATTAAACGGCTACCACTTCTATTCGGGGTTTACGCTAAACGGATAGTAACACTTCTTTGAAATTTAATTAATATAAATTCTTATATGGAAACACTTATTATATGAACAAAGTATACTTATTTGGTTTAAACATATTATTAAAGCTCGATTGCGAAACAAGTTCTAAAAACGTATATTAATCACTTTCGAGTCCGCTTCCTAGAACCAACCAGTACTAGTGTCATATGAAGAAACATGGTCGTGACCCGAGTAGGGCTCGAACCCATGATCTCTGGGTTGTGAGGCAGACACCTTAACCACTAGGCCACCGCTCCCCTTATAAATTATACTTATTTGCCTCTGTATTAGATTTGCTATTATATCTACTTGGGAATGCCCACTAGGAGAATTTTCTATTATAGTTGTCAAAAGAATACAAATTTTCACATTTGTAACATACATGTTTCTACTGTATTGTATTGTATGGTGTTGTTTTGATTTTATCATTTGTAAGAGACATTGTACTTCACATGGTATCTGCTGAAGAAAACAGATCAACAAGGAAGGGCGTAATTCAATCAACGCAACCCCCAACACAACCCAGCAAAACTGAATCTGCAATAGTAATCATCAACTTCTTGTTTTGTTTATTGCTCTTTAGGGATTTCGTCTTTTCCACTGATGTATTGTATTCTTAGACTAGCCTTTCGAATGACAGTTATAATTGCTTTATTTTAACAAGTCTCTTTGTATTAATTTCAAAACATCCTTTATTGTACTTACCTTCATTTTCTTATTCACTTATTCATGAACCGTTTGTTTTGTATTTATAAATACTAAGCATGTGATTTTTTTTTCTAATTTAACTTTTGATATTTTAATATGTCATTGTATTTTAATTTATCTTCTTAGTTCTGAAGCGTTTGATTTTTTATACTCTTTTACCATCCATATGACTTTTAACCTGTTAACAACATAAAAGTTGAATTTCCAATAACTTTGAATGTACATACAGTTTCATATAACAATATTTCAATAACACTTTCTGAATAAATTTAATACGCAAAAGCTTTGAAATTACGTTTTTTCTTTCATGAAATATTAAGAAAATACCAGTGAAGCATATTTCAATTGGTATACTTACTGCTAAAGCTGATAAATATTATTTACATAACAAACAAAGTCTTCCAGACACTTGTCGAAATGCCTTCATTTTTTAACATTTATAAGGTATTTATGTTCCTCACGTGGTATAGAAAATCTATTTATCTTGTCTTATAGGATAGGGATTGGTATTTATCCTTTATGTTATGTTTCTTTTGTTATGCTTCTTTTGGTTTGTACAAAGATATATTTGTATCCATACACTAATCTTAATGGATATTGGAACGTGTTTACATATTATATACTGAGCATTTGCTCCATTGGGTATAATACATAAGTTAAACTAAGACTTTTCTTTATTTTTATATCTGACATCAACTTTATTTGCCGGATTGATTTTTTCTCCTTTGGTCTATATATAGCTGAGATTTACTTAATGTCCGTCTTCCTATAAGAAAAAAGGTGCGCCCAAACATTGTCCTTATTGATAAAGCAAATGTGATTAAAAATGTGTTTTTCATTTTAAACTAGTAATTGATATCGAATCAACTTTAAGTATGTTCCTGTGCTACCCGCGAGAAACCCTTACCATAACCCTAACCATAGTGTTATGAAATAATTAAACACTTATAAAATACTTAATTCCTGATCAATTATAATAATATAATCGGACTCAAAAACTGTAAAATTGATGATATAAAAATGTATGTTATGTCAACAGAAGAGACTGAAATGGAAGCAGATGCCACTTTGGAATTAACATTTATTTATGGAAACGTTCATTTGTATAAAAATCAATCAAACTATTTCCTCAAAGGCACTACTCGCGAAAGGGACGATACTGGTTTTTTATATTGGTGGTAGTGTTCTAAACTATAGTGTACCAAATATTGGATACTGTGCTTAACGGGATGAAACTCATGTTTTTATAGTTTCCTCTGAATTTTGTGTTGTATATTTGTGACAACATATGAATCGTTTTTCCTCCAGGATTATCTACTATGTTCTAAGCTAAAGGATGGTTAATCTATCTTGTAATGTGTTGTGAAATTGTGCAGAAAAAGCAAAGAGAGGAAAGACTTTCGATACTGTATAACGTATAATATCTTATAATTTAAACAGGAATAAAATCGGTCTTATTAACCCTGTGAAATAAAAAAAAAACGTTACAACAGTCAATGAAATATACGTTATATTGTATTTGGATAAAAGTGCTTCCTCTACAATATTGAAATTAGACGTTTTCACAATGGGGTAAGTAAACACATATATTTTAAACAATACTTTAACTTATTACTGGCAATGTCGAATGAATGAAAATACTTTTCTTTTTGAAGTACATAGTTTCCTTTGAATAGCAATTAAAAATTACTAAAGTTACGCTCGTGTACAGACTCAAATCAAATAGACACATGTACAGACTCAATAAAACCAAGTCTGCAATTTTCATGTAATTTTTTCTATTTAATTATTCTTCGGGATCACCATTTTAATAGAATTTGAATTTCTATATTCAGAGAATATTATTGAAGCAATAATGTATGAATATGTTAGGTTTTTAAGTTCAGATATCTACTGAACAGAAATGCATTACAACCAACGTGACAATATGCCCAGCCAAGAATAAATAGTGAGTGTTCAGGTTAATTAAAAAAACAACTTTATTTTTAATCAGATATTTTTACTTGTATTATGAACATTACCTAAGTAATCAATAACATCCGTGACCCAGATAAATATTTATAAATATACTTTGGAAAATATCGATATGTTAAAATATCGATAATGTTATATTTTTTAAAAGGAGTGCGGCAGTCTTTTTTATTTCAGGAAGTTTTAATATTTTTTCCTGATAACCAACCATTGTTGTATCGCCACTAAAATAGTCAGTCATCTGAAATGAAATAATCAACTACTTGATTTCATAATATAATTATTTCATTTTAAAAATGTATTATGCTCAAGTTTGAAATATGAAAATATTAACAATTGCTACACAGTTCCTTTGAAAGGTAAAATAAGCATGTTTTGAATACACATATTGTATACGTATAACGTTTTAAACTCTATACACTACAGGTGAACACAGTATGAATACATAATGTGATTTAAAAAAAAAAACAAGCATTTTTTTCTTGTATGTTGTTTTTTTTGTTTTGTTTTTCTTTTAGTTTTTTAATGGTCATCTTCAATTAGCTAGTAATTGGGAATGCGGCTTCCCATACACAGTTTGTGCATCCATTTATTATAATTTGACATATTCAGTAAGAATTTGATAGATTTCAAAAAAGAAATCTGGAACAAAAGTATTTTACTTAAAGATGAGCATTGTATATCTTTAACATATTGATATCACTCTACATCTGTATAGATCTTCACTTTGTTGTGATCAGTTATTGTTATTATCTTAGGTCATACATTATTTAGATTAGTTACTACTTGGTATTCAAGAGAAGCTGACAATGATTAAATAGTGGAGAACCATTAAAAGAGTTGCTAATCATAAAACAAGATTAATGGCTTTCCATTTCTGACTGTCAGTCTTTTATGCCCTTTCTATGAACATGTTTCGATTATCCTGCTCTGCAATTTTTCAATGAAAATTGTTTCTCGTTTAAACTTCAAATGAACATGTTTCGATTATCCTGCTCTGCAATTTTTCAATGAAAATTGTTTCTCGTTTAAACTTCAAATGAACATGTTTCGATTATCCTGCTCTGCAATTTTTCAATGAAAATTGCTTCTCGTTTAAATTGCAAATGTTTATCGGTTTGCATTTTCAATTTTGATAAGAATTGACTCTTTGAAAAGCCAAATGGACTTTTTATTTTATTTAACGTTTTATTTAACATTACATTTATTTATTGGTAAACATTAATATGAACAATCCTTTTTAGGGAATCAATACAATGTAAACTTATGTTGCATTCACATATCATTGTTTTAAGCCGACATTAGCTAATTTATAAGTAGATGCTAACAAGTATTCTTATCATCGGTTCTTCCTGTTGCTAGACTGTAACATTAGACTGTACTGTAACACACAGTTAAAAAGTCCGATGGAATAAATACAGTAAGGGAAGCGAATAATGTGTATTTCAAAAATCAAAGAGAAGAGATTTCGAGTAAGATCAGTAAGCTTAAGGTAGGAAGCGGTCAAATTTAGGAATGCAAGAGGACAATGACAATGAAATTTTATGAATGTATATTGCCTGTCTAAAATGAAGTGAACATTTGTACGAGAAAACCAAATGCAATCTTATCGCACTAGAGGGTCAAATAGGTAGGGTGGGCTGCTTTTAAGCTGATTTGGATAAATGTACATTATACAATAAAACAAATAGTTAAAATAATAAAACTTTTCATTGGAATGATTTTAATTGAATGTAAAGGCTAGCCGATTGCTGTTAATCTTAAAATTTAGAATTATGAATGAATTAGAGGAGTAGAATTATGTGCTTTTCGACTAAGTTTAATTGCAGATTAAACTCTTGGGCTCCTTGCCACTGTTACTTGGGTCGGCCGGGGGTTGCGTTCATTGAACGCCGCCTTTGCTTGTTGATCTTGTTTATCATATTTTATTGTTTTTTGTAATGAGCGGTGAGGGACAAGAGGTTTGAATTTAACGACCATAACCACACGGACGCCCTCTATATTTTACTACATTTACTTTTACTTCAACTAAAAGTAAATATTCTTTAATGTTCTGATCCTCGTCTATTCTCTTATATAGACAATAATCTAGCTGTTCTGATTGATCGACTACAAGAAGGTAGTGTGTACAATGTTTCCTGAATAGGCTACTAGAGGAGAGCTTCCTGTCAAGTTCGGTCAATTAGCGCAATACTTGTAAGATTATGGAAGTCAAAATATACATTTACTTTGTTGTATTTGCTCCTTTGAGACACATTCTGCACGTTCAGTCCTACTCTTTAAGTTGTTGAAAATCTTAAATTCACTGAATTTATTATTGAAAACAATTCTTATATTTTACATGTCTAAAGAATTAAAAAACATGAACTTCTAGGGCATAACGGGCTTTTAAATCGCATCAACACATTATAGGTTATATGGCGATTTTCCAGCTTTATTGGTGACGGAAGACCTCGGGTGCCCTTCCTTGCATTATTTCAGGCACGAACGAGTATGACCACCAACGTTCCTTAGGTAAGCTAGATTGCTTCCTCACATAAATTCGAATCCAAAGCGGTGTGGGACAAGTAGTCCATACAACGACCATAACCACACGGACGCTCTCTTTATACACCAAAGGAGAGTTTCTTGTCAAGTTCGGTCAATTAGCGCAAGATGGGTAACGGTTAAAACAAAAGGGTAACTTTAAGGACATTTGAGCCTTTTATATACGCAATTGCTGTAGGAAAATAAAGAAGATATTTTACTACAGAGTCAAATAGCGTGGGCGATTAGAAAAAGGTTTTTTATCTCTAAAAATCCTAACTCTCGAGAATAAGTGTAATGATACTTTTTATAAACGTTTTTATTTTATCCATTTCAAATGAATGTCACACTTATTTGCGCTTAGAAATAAAAATAAATAAGTAGTGGTGGCGAGTGTTAACGCGTTGGACTTGTTATCTATGGATGTATCTTAGTTTTAATACAGTCACGGAAAGGACATTATGTCCTTGATCAAGAATATTTACACGCATTGCTTACAACTGGCTGGCTACCTTCAGAAATTCGAAAGTATGTGTATAAACTAAAAGCTTCCTTTACAGTCATACTAATATTTAGAACTAAATTCTTTATACTGGATATGAATATATCAAAATATATTATGCTCAAGTTTGTAAATCACTATACAGTCTCTTTTTATATGTGAAGTAATCATTTAAAGATCTACACACTATAGCACACAGTATGAATAGACAGTGCCTTTAAAACAAGTGGCAGTTCTTTTAAGATAGGATCATAGGACCACATTGCCTTGACCAGTTATAGGGAATGCAGCTTCTAAAACATAGCTTGTGCATAATTCTTGTTTAAATTTAATTTATCATATTCAGTTAAATGTTCTTCATTTCAATAAATTTCTGCAGCAAAAGTATTTTTCCAAAATATGAATATAGTACGAGTGTATCTTTTATCAAATTTTCCTTTTTGTACTAATATGCTGTTAATACGGATACGAGTTTTGTTGGAGACAATGCAAGAAACTATGCTAATAAAATGTTTCCTCAATTCACTAAACAAGAGAAGAGCTTTATAGTTAGATCAATTAGCTCAATGTTGGAATGGATTAAATGACAAAGGCATATTTAAATGGATAAAATGCCTTGAAATACAAAATGTAGGGCATTTGAATACACCTTTTGTACAAGAAATTAAAATTATTTTACAACATTGTCAAATAGCGTTCACTGCTCAAAATCAGGGTTTATGCTATATAAAGCTAATGATACAATTATGTGTAGTGAATAACTGGTTTTTTATAAGTAAAATCCATCTTATGTCAACGGTATTAATTGCTTAATATACATCTTAAAGCGTACAATTATGACAAAAAGATGAATAAATTACGACAGGATTGATACGTGTTTCTGTGCATATTTATTTATTGTTAATTAAATATTAAACTTTTGAAATAGAGTGCTGATTGCTAATCTACAAGATCAATAAGTATTTATAAGCTGTTCCTTTCATTAGATAACTGACAATCAATGTTATCAAATATTTCAATCCTCATTTATTGCCTTAAATACACAATGGTATTTGATCGCTTTTTGTGAGTTTCGATGAACCTGGAACAAAATGCCAAGCAAATATAATTTAACTTCTTAAAATGAGAAACATTTACCCGGGATAAAATAGATCAGTGAAAGCAATTAACGGTCAAAGGGTTACATTTTAGCACAAAGGGTAACATTTGTTTTACAAAAGGAACCATTGTTATATGACAAAGACAAAGAGTTATTAAAGACGATATTGCTGGTATGAATAATCATGACCTATCAAACGAGAATAAACATTGTACTAAAGGCTTAAATATTGTTGGCTGCTTGAAAACATATTTGGTTGTTTCCTCACTACAAAAACAACATTACGAATTCTTTACTGTTTTTTTTTTGTTTTTTGTTTTTTTTTTTTATTCTTTTTCTTGACTCCTAACAATATAATTTCAAAGCGATTAGCATATGCTTGTTCTGTTCTTTATTTGTTGTTGTTGTTGTTGTTTACGTTTTATTTGTTTTATTTTTTTATTTTATTTTATTTTGTTTTATTTTTTTTTTTGGGTGGGGGGGGGGTAATCTGGTATTTTAGATTAGGAACAGAACTAAATTACAAGACTATAACATTTTTATCTATTACCCACATAAGTAAAAACGTTTTTGCTAAAGATATGAACTTTCTTCGGTTAGCCCATACAAGGTTTTTTAAATTACTATACATATGCCTTTAAAATCAATGTTACGCTACAGTGCTATAGACAACTTTATAGAATTTTTAATTTCGCGAATAAAATATTAGAATTTTGTTTTTGATTTAACGGCGATTATGATCAATATGTTTACTTCTTACATTATCTTGGTAATTTAAACGAAATCTCCTCAAAAGTTCTTGGTTTTTCGTTTAGATGGCAATTACATCTGACTGCTCTTGTACGAGTTCCTATGGATCAAACCGAACGGCGAGTACATTTTCTTCAATTTACTACACAATTGAAGAGCTTTCAAGTTAGATTAGTTAGAGCAAGATTGTTAAGATAAATTGGAAGTGATTAAATGACAATAAAATCACATTAAAGACAAATGGGTTACATTAAATGACAAAATGGTAACAGTAAAAAACAAAAGGTTAACATTGAATGATAAAAGGGTATCATTGATTGACTAAATTTTATTATGGAATTGAGAGTTGTCACTATAGCTGTGTAAAATCAGTAAATCAAATTCAAAATCTTTATTGCGCTAAACATTATTCTATGCTTTTATCATCAACATAGGAACATAGAAAGTACAGGATCAGTTATATGTACAGAGTGTTGTCTGGAGAACCTGAGATGTTTCAAAATAGACAAATAACATCCAGACATTATATACTATTAGATGCAGGCAAATAAAGGTAAAAGAAAAATATACAGTTTTTCGCTTTACAAAAAGGCATAATAAATAATATTTATTTTACAACTCTATCGTTATGGGGCGTGAGAGATATTGATTGTTTCGTTGTTTTTAACATGACAAACCAACTCATCAATTTTTCACTTATACATTTTTGTTTTATCTTTCTCGAGGAATCTTCTATTGCTTTGTTTTCTTACTTAAAAAAAAACGATATTTAGCAAAGGTCTGATCATTATTTGTTTCATGGAACAAACATTATCATCTGATTATTTTTACGCAAATTTCAAAAGATGTAAATCAAGATATGTAAGCATCTCGGGAGAAGAATTATCAAGCTATGTCAATAAGAGCAAAGGTTAGTGTTCGCTTTATAATCGACATTCCGTACTTTTAAAGAAACGGTTCCTTAAAGGTTTTATAAGCAACGAGGATAAGTTAAAAAAGTAATTTAAATTGGATGTTTATGTCTACACTGTGATACTGTGAGAAAAAAACTCATTTTTTGGTTTGCTATATAATCTTTTACTTTAAATATATGATTGTGACCTGTGTTACATGTGCCATTTTTTATGTTTAATGTTATTGTTATAAAAAGCGGAAAATATATTCTTTTACATTAGGTGGTTTCAGAAATTTTACTTGTACGTTCCTTACGTTTCATAAATGGTGGGGAAGATACGGGAATAGAATATTTTGCTTGCAGACAGCACTGCGAAGGACTAATGATTTCTCAGTCATGAATCTATTTGTAACAGATGTATCAATCGATTTGCGTTTACAGTGAACTCATGTGGTAGATCACTTAAATGTCGTCTGTGGTAGGTTATATAATCATGTACTATTGTTTCAACCCTTACCACGCTTAATATCTTAAATGCACTCGCCAATCTTCAAATCTTGACAATATCTTTAACCATTTTTGAAGAAAGAATCCACAAAATATACATACTAAATAACGGACAGATCAGACCATGATAAGACGGCACGGCAGAACTTGTTGGTACTGATCACATGTGATCGGTTACCGCCAGCATTACATTTGAAAATGGATTTGTTTGTTTTAATTTGTCCTTCTTTGTCTGTGTTTGATTATTGTTTAGATAGCTGAAATAACGTTGTAAGGTATAAGATATGCTTTGTATCAGCTGTTGTCGAGACGTGTCATTCGTTTTATGGAAAGGCGTATGACAGCTATAGCATATTATCGAAAGAACCGACAGACAAATGCAGCAGCAAAAGTGAGTGTGATAAAACGAGGTCTAGTTTTAGATTTATATTTTACCCTTTTGACACCAGCAGTCCTGTGGGTTCATTTATAGGGACGTTTCAAATATCCGGTTGCATTTCTTAGGATGAGTGATTATTTCTCTTTACATTTAAACTTTAAGACGTTGTCGGTTAAATGATATTGATTCAACTAAATATATAAAATATAATTATATTGTGATTTTACGTATCATTGATTTTAAGAAGTACCGAAGCAATCTGTACGGATTAATATGTGTTTGTTATAATAATTGCCCTCTTTCTGATACATAAAATTGTTAAAAAAATGTCTGATTCTTTTTATTTCTTTTATTAAGTCACTAAGATCTCATGTAAAACTTATTTAATTTGCGATATTTCCCTGATTGGTATTTTCTTGATCATCTGAGATTAACTTATCTGAGATGTCAACCTTGTCAACGTATGAATCAATATCGGCAAAGACGTATTTAAAACGCTTGGACCGTTAACTCAAAAACAAATACTTGTCTGATACTTTGTAATTCCATGAGAAAGATGCTTAGCATATAGTGAAAATAGTGCATTTAGTTCTAATAATTATTTATCAAATACACTTATTATATTATCAAATCAAACACTAACCAGACATAGTTAAAATGGGAACTTCAAAGTCACCCAACAAGACTAAGATGCATATGTTTTAGGCTCGGTTTAAATGTGATAGTACATTAATGACCGTAGTCAATACGCCCGAATTCAAAAGCTTGTATCAGCAAACAATTAATCAACAGGTCGGAATTCAACATTTAGAAATAAATATTTTATGGCATAATAAAGAATATAGAAAAACATTAACCAATGTTAATAGAACCGTCAGTTTTACACATTCATGCCATTCCATAATAAACTGCACATTGTAACAAAATATTTTTAAGGTGAATGTAATAACGGATGAGGCGATACAATATTTCTAAGGTGAATGTAATGACGGATGAGGCGATACAATATTTTTAAGGTGAATGTAATGACGGGTGAGGCGATACAATATTTCTAAGGTGAATGTAATAACGGATGAGGCGATACAATATTTTTAAGGTGAATGTAATGACGGATGAGGCTATACAATATTCATGTACATTACTAAATACATTAAAAGCTGTTAGTATCTATGTAAAATATAGATAAAAATGAACTACTAACCAAGTATAGATTATTGAACTAAAATTTGTAAAAGCTTTCTGAAAAATTTTACTGAATAATTAATAAGAAAACGTCATTATAAACATCAGCAGAATTTCCTTTTGATGAAAAACAGAACTAATATCACATCTTTTAAACACTTCACACTATATATGATGAAAATCCGGCCAGATAATCAAATGTAGCTAAAAGCTATAAAACAACTTTGTATCTGGGACAAACATTCTTTTAATGATTACGTTTCAAAACGTACTGTCACACTTTGTTTGAAGAATAAACGTTTTCTTTGTTTGAAGATTCAACATTTTGCCCATAGGATTTTCCTCACTCACACTTTTAAAATGTTTATTTGTTGATCTGATTACTTGTATTGATTCAAACTGACTGACAAAAGTTCATGAACAGAAATAAAGATCAATATTGATTCCAAATACTAATTTAACAATAGCTTCAAAAATACAACTAATCTTTTAATGATTTTTAATTCAATACCTTTCAAAACGTACTGTTACACTTTGTTTGAAGAACAAACGTTTTCTTTGTTTGAAGATTAAACATTCATCCATTATCATTTCCATTTAGGATTTTCCTCATTTAAATTATGACTCACACTTTTAAAATGTTTATTTGTTTATCTGATTACTTGTATTGATTCAAACTGACTGACAAAAGTTCATGAACAGAAATGAAGATCAATATTGATTCCAAATACTAATTTAAACCATAGCTACAAATTGTCAATTTAAATGCATTTTTATCTTTAGATAATGGGTTCGATGTTTGCTAAATGAATAAAATAAGCATTACTTTTATAAGTGAACTTATTAACTGGACTTTTTTAAAAATGCTCTATGTGTAAATGTATTATATATGTCAGAAAATGATACCTTTTTATAAGCGCTATTGACATAAACCGTAATTAAAAAGTAAGTTAGTAAAGGGTTACCATTTAAAAAAACAAAACGCCATTGACATATTACTAAATAAGTAAATCAGAATGAATAGGGTAACTTGTTAACTTGTTAAAAAATACTATGGGTAGTTTGCTTTGAAGAAATATAAAATAGCTTGAAATATATATTTAGATGCATTTTTACGTCAAATGACATAGAATATAATTATATAAAAATACTCATGGTATGCAAATGCCATTTACTGCAGGTTGTTGAAATCAAATGTCATCAGCCTATTGGATATCCAGTTTTTTGCTTCTTTGCAGCACTCAAGGACATTCGATCGTTCTTTATGAGTCCGTATAGATCTAAAACAAGATGTAAAGCAAGTATAATGTTTCTTTTCAATTAACTACACAAAGAGAAGAACTCTAAGAACTATCATATAAGGCCAATTAATTTGAAGATAAGCAGATATATGGGAAACAATTAATGGACAAAAAGATAACATGAAAGGCTAAGAAGCAAGCTTAAGTAAATGTTGATGATAGTAGAGATTCATTAATAAAGGGTATTGTGTTTCCGCTAAATCGATCGATTTTGGTGTACTGCAGTATGAACTGTCATGTACAGAAAGTGCATTGAAGGCTTATTTAAGAAACATCAAATCGGTATTAAGTAATTAAACATTAGAACTGTCTAACAAATCAGTTAAAATATTTAAAGGTAGGCAATACATTCTGTTAGACATTTTAATTTGTACTGATTTATTTGAAAAAATGTGTGTACAACGGGTATATATTGAGTTAACAACAAAGCACGTTAAACAATGATTGTTAAAAAAATAATCAAAAGACAGGCGAAACTGTCAACAGTTAAAAGCCGTTTAGAAAGTGGCAATCTGTGTCCCTCAAATGTATGTCTTGTTTGTTGTTTCATACTATTTGGGTTACATTTTTGTGTCGCTTCTTCTTGTTGTTCGTCTACGGTAAATATCTTTTCTTTGCACCTAGTTTTGTTTTATTATTTTTATTTTAATCAATAAGCTATCATGATTGAAAAAATAGAAGTATAAGGTATGATATTAAAAACACATTTGAATTCGAGCGTAAAATGGGACTTACTTGTGATTGGATATGATTGTGTTGAAGCTCAAAGTGCAATTCTTTAAATTGGAAATTGTTTACTTTGTAAAAAATGTTTAAGCAGCGATTTGTCCTTATTTTCTCAGAAAATTTTTCTATTCACAGAAATAATTTTCATCCCTGTTCAAGATACTGTTCTAAATATAGGATGCTCATTCTATCTTGGGAAATTCTGGGAAGAAGTTAATACAATCATCGAATATAACAAGGAAATAAATGAGAAACGGAAGCGAGCCTAATTTCAATAGATAGGAATATAATTTCGTTAAATAAAGTATGTATCAATCGCAAACAGTTCATTTTAAACATATGTGTGTGGATTAGATAGCTACTTGTTTGAGAGTGTTTTCCTATAACTGTTTTATAACTTGTTTCATTCTTGCTGTTGTTGTTGTTTTGTTGTTGTTGTTTTTTGGCCGCAGGGGGTTTTCGGGGGGGGGGGAGGCATTTAAGTTCAATCAGTAACAAACCTGCATTATTGTAGGTTCTTAAGCCATCCTTCGTTTTTCCATTCCTTATAGAGATCGAAAAAGTTTTAAGGGATAACACACAAATGAAATGAAAAAGCTTTTTGCTGTATGTCAAGAAATATTGACAAACCTGAAAAGAAACTACATCGTTTGCTACTATTTGTTTTGAAACAATCGTTTCTTAAAATGATTTTTACTTTGAAATAAATGGAGTATAGTATAGCTTAATTGTATTTTCCACTCTTCCTACCCTATAGAAAAGGTTTGGTGAACTTTCGATAAAACGGCATTTTTCTCTTTTATATAAATCGCGCGTTGTCAAATTTTATAAACAACAAAGGCTCGCATGACCTTTATAGCGCTACGAAGCCAACATTTTGATGAATTTTTAACATTCTATGACAAAAAGGTCAATAAATAATGTTAATGTTTGTATTGCATAAGCGGATTGAAGACTTCAATATCTAACTATATTATTATAGTATGTACCATTTAATTTGCAATGTGGAAGAAACTGCCTACTCATCAAGCAAATGTAGAGTAGACTAATGCAGTATATGTTCGGATAAAAGTCGATCAATAAGGATGCAAAAATCTTGCATAGAAGTGCTGCTGAATAATTGATTAGAACAAACTTTTTATATCTTCTTACTTTTGATATGTTTTCAGCATTACGCTGACACGAAGAAAAAAAGACACCGCAATGAAAGGGAGCAATATATGAAATACAATATAGAGGAACTAATTAAATGTGTTATAGGCAGAAAATTAGGTTACATATTTCCATTTGTGACAGGCAGTCTTTCATGCTTATTTTATTAAGAGGTTCTAGATATCCTGTTACAATTTGTAGGAGAATTGCTTTTCATCCGAAATTTTAACATCTATTGATTTACAATTACGTTTATGCCCTCCCGGACTCAAATTTTGCTGATCTTTATAAGTGCACAATAATTGCACGTTTCTTTTTTGTATTGCGAGAATTTTATTTAAACTAATCGACCAAAACACATTCATTTGTTTGATTATCGTAAGATTTCATATTCAATTGTCTAATCAAATATATCGAAATGGGTGAATATTACATTATTATTCATATCATTTTATTATATGAATACTGATGAAGCCGGTGCTAGGGGGCGTGAGAGATGTTGCAATTTTCATAATCTCCCGTAATTGCTCATAAATTAAACCGAACCTACAAATTGCTGTCTTAAAACTTTCTTTTATTACACTCGAAGAACATCTTCTTTCCAAGATATATTTTTCTTTTCATATCAGCGATATTGCATGTCATGTCTTTGACGCTTTGATGCATATATTATTAGGCTTGATTGACTTTCAGAAAACTCTATAAATTTGACAATTTATAAAAAAAGTAAATAGTTATCAAATTGAATAGATATTGTGATAAACGAGTACTAAATATGCATTATGTAATTAAACATTATTCGCCTAAATCCATTACATTCACCACTCGCATTAAGTATTTTAAGTGAAAGTCGAGTTCATTACTGTTTTCTAATTTCAAGTCAAACACCATTATCATTCGGACATTAGGCTGATTAAACAACACCGACCGCTCTCCTTTTGATCTACAGTTCATACTTAATGATAAACTAGTGTTTCCGATTGAGTTCTTGTTGATACAGATGTGTTAAACTCGGATAATGTTTCATCAATTAGAAACACAAAAGAAGAGCTATCGAGATCAATATCAGAAGGTATGGTAAAGGTAGATTAGATCAATCCACTTTGATACAAACAAAACACTATCAATAAAGAAACAATAGGTATTTTAAGGCAATATGATAAAGGTATAGATCCGTGAACATTATATCAGAAATATATTACTGATTCTTTCATACAGAACAAAGCATCGTATCTTTTAATGTTGTGTTTTCTGTTGTTTTTTATTTTTTATTTTCTTTTTGTATAATTTGCTATTGTAAACTGTTGTGTTTTGTGTTTTATATGATTTTGTATTGTAAACCGTTTGTCACCTTATCAAGGGATTTTGGTTCTCTGTTGTAAGCAAGATTCTCCAACGAGTTCTCCAACTTAAGTTGAGTAACGTGTGTTTAAAGTCTCCACTTATTACAGATATCAATGGAAACGAAATAAACAGTCGTAATAAAACTAAAACAAATACATCTTTAATTTTGCAGGCTTGGTTTCCAGCTATTTTATCCGAGTTATGCACTTGCAGGAATGCATAACAGGCACTGATATTGGTACTGCAGTATGCACTGCACATATTTTGCAAGTACTTACATCAATACTGAATGACGCACACATGATTTGGTAACTACTGTCTAAAACATCTAAAAATTGGTACTGGTACGACACAATCAAGAAAGTACTTTAGTACATAAAAATGAAGATTAAGAGGAAATATTAATCCGTACGTGTATCTGTTAAAAAGCAATGGACTTGTTTATTATAATATAATTATGACGGGACTAAAGAATAATAAAGGGATTTCTTATTGTAAATGAAGGTGTGAATGAAAACAAAAGGCATTTAAGATGATATTGTTGACAACATATTGAGCTTATTAATAAGCATTCACAACTTTTCACAATTTTTGCAGAATTACAGAAATTTCTACAGGTCACGTGAGTTATTTATCATTTATACGAAGAAAATTATAAAATTAGAAAGAACTTACGGCAAAATGTAAATTATTTTTACTTTTACCTGTTATATACTCTGGGATGGGCATAATGTCACTTTAAATGTAAATAGTATATACTAGTATAACCTCGGAATTCGTTGGAATCCATTACAAAATTTTGTTATACCTTGCAAAATATGTTATTTTAAAGGTGTGCTCAAGTTAAGGATTGATAATCATGTTACATTTAAGTTTTACACATTAATACTATTAACAATTCTCAGTTTTATATAACTTCATCGCGAAAATTATCTAAATATGTTGTATTAAATTGGTTAAATTGATGTATCTTAAAAACGAAATGATCCGACTGCTTGTGAGAACTGTTAACAATGTTGCATACCTCGTTTGTAATCTACTGTTATTTTTGTGCCCCCACTTTAGTGGCGGGCATTTAGATTTACCCTTGTCCGTCCGTCCGTCCGTCTGTCCGTCCGCACTCACAGGAGAGTAATTATGTGGCTAGAGGGAAAATAGGTAACTGTTCTTTCTGTTTGATGTCATTCATTCCGTAATGCTTTTATGTGGCTATTTTCTTTTGTGTGGCTAAAAAAACAATAGAGAGAACAATAGAGTAGCCACATTATTACTCTCCTGTTAGAACGTCCGTCCTTCCGTCCGTCCGTCCGTCCGTCCGTCCGTTCACTTTTGTGTCGCACGTAACTCAAAAAGTATTTGACCTAGAGTCATGAAACGTTACAGGACTGTTGATCAGCATGTGTAGTTGTGCACCTGGGTATTTTCGTCTGGATATTTTTAGTATTTTCAGAGTTATTGCCCTTGACTTAGTAAAATTTTGCAATTTTCAACTTGTGTCGCACGTAACTCAAAAAGTATTTCACCTAGAGTCATGAAACTGTACAGGAATGTTGATCAGCATGTGTAGTTGTGCACCTGGTATTTTCGTCTGGATATTTTTAGTATTTTTAGAGTTATTGCCCTTAAATTAGTAAAATTTTGCAATTTTCAATTTGTGTCGCATGTAACTCAAAAAGTAATTGACCTAGAGTCATGAAACTTTACAGGAATGTTGATCAGCAGCACCTGGGTATTTTCGTCTGGATATTGTTTAAAAATTTTTAAACAAAAAAATTAAAAACAAATTTTTATTTTACTGCAGAATCCTAAAAAAAATGATTTAGGATATAGGGAAAAAAAGGCAAAGAATATTTAAACCTTTGGGACGCTTTAAACCCGCAAAATTTCCCCGTTAATTTTTTCCTGGAAAAATGGGAGCAATAGGAAAAATCATTTTTTAAAAATTTTTGATAATCATTTTTGTTTTTAAAAAAAAATAAAGAAAAGTTAAAAATTGTTAAAAAACTGAACATTTTTTGGAAGTTTTAAAAGGTAATTCTTTGGGATTAATTAAAAACTTTAAACCTTTAAAAAAGTTTGGTTAAAAAAAAAATTTTTTTTTAAAGGTTTTTAAAAAAAAAAAAAAAAATTTCAGAAAAGAAAAAGAAAAACACCAAATTATAGCCCTTAAATTTTTTAAAAATTTTTCCAAAAAATACACATTTGAAAAAAAATTTGTTGATGTGAATGTAATTTACGGATGAGGTTAAATTAAAAATTCATGTACATTCTAAAACATTAAAAGCTGTTAAAAATCTATGTAAAATTTTTAAAAAAACTACCCAAACCAAAATATGATTATTGAAAATAAAAAAATTTTTAAAAAATTTTCCCGAAAAAATTTTTAAATTTAAAAATTAATTTAAAAAAACGCGCATTATTAAAAATCAGCAGAATTCCCTTTTTATGAAAAAAAGAACTAATTTTCACATCTTTTTTAAAAATTAAAGAAAAAAATCCGGGCCCGATAATCAAAAGTTAAACTAAAAGCTATAAAACAACTTTGTATCTGGGACAAACATTTTTTTAAAAGATTACGTTTCAAAAAGTCTGTTACAAATTTGTTTTAAGAAAAAAGTTTTCTTTTTTTGAAAAAAACTTGAAGGGGTTTTTTCTCATTTAAATATGACTCACACTTTTAAAATGTTTAAATTTTTTTACTGATTATTTTTATTGATTAAAACTGAAAAAACCCAAAAATTTTTTTTAACAGAAAAAAAGATCAATATTTATTTAAAACTAATTTAAACCATAGCTAAAAATTGCAAATTTTAAAAGCCCTTTTTTTTTAATTTTTATTTCTTTAAAAAAAATTCAAAAATTTCCTTTTTTTTTTTAAAAAGTTTGGTTTAAAAGATTTAAAGAAAAGTCCATTATTTCTAAATAAAAAAGTAAGATGGGGTTTCCAAATTTTAAAAAAAAAAAACGCCATTGAAAATAAAATTTTTAAATAAAAATAAAAAACAGAATAATTTGGGTAACCTTTTTTTAAAAAAAATACAAGGGGAAATTTTTTTTTGAAAAATATAAAATAGCTTTAAAAATATATTTTAAATTGCTTTTTCGCAAATTATTGAATAAATTATTTAATTATCTATGTTTTTCCAAATAAAATTTACCAGGTTTTTGAAAAACAAAATGTCCCTCCTATTTTTGGAAATTTTCCCATTTTTTTTGTTTCCCCTTTTTTCAAGCCCCTAAGGGCAACGATTGTGCTTTTAGTCCCCGGAAAAATTTTTAAAACCAAGAAAGTTAAAATAAGATTTGGGGTTTTTTTCAAATTTTAATTTCCGAAAAAAAATTTAGGCTTTAAAGGGCCTTAAAATTTAAAATAAACAAATTTTAAAGGGGAAACAAAAACAAAAAATAACTTTAAAAGGCTTAAAACTTTAAAAAAATTTTTTGAAAGGATTTCAAAAAATTAAAAAAAGGGTTGTTTTTTTCCTTTTAAATTTTAAAACGTTTTATTAAAAAAGTGGAAAAATGTCAGTTTAAAAGAAAATTTTCATGGGAAATCTTAAAGTTTTAAAAAAACCAAAAATTTTTGGGGAAAAATTAATTTAAAATAAAAATAAAGAATTTTTAATGTTGTTAAATTTTTGGGAACGAAAAAACAATTTTTAAATTTTGTTAAGGAAAAATTTTGTTTGTACTGAAATTTATTTAAAAAATGGGGATGTTTCAAAACGGGTATTTTTTTTTTGAGTTTTAAACCAAAGCAACGGAAAAAAAACAGAAAATTTTAAAACAATCAAAAAAACAAACTTTTTTTTCAACAAATTTAAAAAAAAGGGAAAAAAATTTTTAAAATTTTTGGTGGGGCCTTTTTTTTTGGGTTATACTATTTTAGGTTTAAATTTTTGGCCTCTTTTGGGTTTTTCGTCCCACCCCCCGTAAAGTAATTTTTTGGTTCCTAGTTTTTTGGGTTTGAAATTATTTTTAAATTGCCCCCCTTTTTAAACCCCCCTTTTTTTCCCCCCACTAAAATTCCGATTTTTCCCCTTTTTAAAAAAAAATTTAAAAAATTTTGGGCCCTTTTTTTTAATCCGGGGTTCTTCTTAAATTTTTTCGTTTCAATTAAAAAAAATTTCTTGGGAAAAGAATTAATTTAAAGTTTTTTTAAGTTTCATTAAAAAGGGTATTGTGTTTTGAAAGATGTTTTTTCCTTTCAAAAACAAACAAACTGGTGCATTTGAAACATTAAACTTTAAAAAAAGCCTTTGAAAACCCTTTTTATTTTTGGGAAATTTTTTTTTTTTTGAGTTTTGAAAAAAGGGTCCAAATTTATTGCATTTCCTTTTTAAAAAAAACAAAAAAAAGGGAAAAAAAACTGAATAAAGTTAAAATGGAAATTTTTGGAAAACCCTGCAATAGTTTGACTTATCACATTTAAAATGAAAAAAGAAAATAAAAAAAAATTTTCTTTGTCAAATTAAATTTTCTCTACCGTGATTTTAACCAAATCACCTAGTTAAAAGTTTCCCTTTTAAAACAATAAAGCTATCATTATTAAAAAAAAAAAAAAATAAAAAAAATATTAAAAAACATTTGAATTCGGGGGTTAAAAAGGGGTTTACTTGTGATTGGATTGATTGTTTTTAA
Source organism: Ruditapes philippinarum (assembly GCF_026571515.1). Lineage (NCBI taxonomy): Eukaryota > Metazoa > Mollusca > Bivalvia > Venerida > Veneridae > Ruditapes > Ruditapes philippinarum. Next base: position 225,729 of record NW_026866382.1, read on the forward strand.
GCTCAAAGTGCAATTCTTTAAATTGGGAAAATTTTTTTAATTTGGGAAAAAATGTTTTGGGAGGATTTGTTCCCTTTTTTTTTCCCGGGAAAAAATTTTTTTATTCAAAGAAATAATTTCTTTGCAGTTCCCAAAATATTTTTCCAAAAATTTGGATTTCTCATTCTATTTTGGGGGAAATTTTGAAAAGTTTAAAACAAAACATCAAAAATAAAAGGAAAAATGAGAAACGGAAAGGGAGCCTAAATTTTAAAAAAATTTGGAAAAATTTAATTTTTTGTTAAATAAAGTCCGGATCAAACAAAAAAATTTAATTTTTTAAAAATTATGGTGGGTTTTTGGGTCTATTGTTTAAGGGATTTTTTCCCCCTTTTTTCCCCTTTTTTTGGAAAAAATGCGGTAAGTTAAAAAAGATTTTTTAAAATGTATTTTTTTTTGAATTCTTTTTTTTAAAAAAGAAAAATGATTCAAAAGGTATTATTTAAATTTTATTTAAATGGATTATGGTTTATTTCCCAAATTGAAAAAAAGGGCAATGGGCCCAAATAAGAAAAAAAAAAATTAAATTACATTTTTTCTTAAATTTTGGGGTTCCAAAATTTTTTTTCTTTTTAAAAAAATCAATTAAAAACATAATGGGTTTTAAACCCAAAGGAAAAATTTTAAAAAAAATATATTTTGAATGTTTTCCGTAACGTTTATTTCTTAAAAAAGGGGGAGTCCCTTTTTTTTGTTTATGGGTTTTTTTTAAAATTTTAATCATGAACATTTTTCATCAAACAGTTTTTGGGGGAAAACATTTGTTTAAAAGGGCAATGTTTTGGGAATATATTACTAAATCAACCATTGGGCAAAAGACGCGAAAAAAAAGGGATTATGTCAATAAACATTACAAATATTCAAATTTTCTTTTTTAAAAAGGGTCATTATGCCCAAAAAGTTTTTATTTTTTTTCTTTAAATTAAAATTTTTTTTTTTTTCGGGGTAAATTTTATATTAAACCAAAAAGTTCTCATTTTTTAATTTAAATAAACCATCCTTGTTTTGTTTGTAAAAGTTATAGTAAAAAAAAGGGAGACAAAAACCCCTTAAAAATATTTCATTTTTAACATTTGCTACTTTTTTTCAAACATTTTTAAAATTTTTTTCGCAAACCCTTCAAAAAGAATAAACAAATTTTCTAAAACTATTTTCGAACATTATAAAAAATTATGTTTCCTTTCTAAAGAAGGGAAAATTTATTTGATTCCCCGAGTATATTGTGTTTTAAATTTTTCTAAACCCCGATATATTTGTATGCGTTTGTTAATCAAAACTTATTTCCCTCATTTAATGACGTTTTTTCCCCCTTCCCTGATTTGGTGCGTTTGGCTTCAAACCCCATATATAAATTTAAAAAAGGTACAATGAGAGTTTTTAGGATTCCAAAAATAAATTATAAATTTAAAAAAAAAAGGGAAAAGAAAAATTTAAATCTTTTGGGTTTCAAAAAATTGCCCCCCTTTTTTTGTTTTTTGTTTTTAAAAAATTTTAAAATTTTTTTTTGGGTTTGTTTTGTTTTTTTTTTTCTTTTTTGTTTTTTTTTAGGGGCAATTTTTTTTTTAAATTTTAAATTTAAAAAACCCATTTTTTGGCTTCAAAACTTTTTTCTTTTTTCCCCTTTCTTAAGTTTGGTTTTAAAACATTCCGTCCCAATTTAAAAAAAAAGAAAAGAAAAAATTTTAAGGGGAAATTAAAACACAAAAAAGAGAAAAGCTTTTTTTGGGGTATGTAAAAAAATTGCAAAACGCCGAAAAAGAAAAACATTTTTAACATTTTTTTTGAAACAAACGTTTCCTAAAAAAATTTTTAACCTTTGAAAAAAAAAGAGGAAAAAATTTAAAATGGGAAAAATTTTTACAACTTTTTTTTATTTTCCACTTTTAGTCTTTTTAAAAAAAGGTTTTTTTTTGAAAATTTGAATTAAAAGAAGCCCGGGATTTTTTCTTTTATTTTAAATCGGCCGCCCTTTGGGGGAAAAATTTTATAAAAAAAAATAGGAAAACCGGTGCTAGGGGCGTTGGGGGTTATTTTACCCTTAATCCGGGTTAAAAGGGTCAATAAAACCGGGAACCCCAAACCCAAAATTTTAAATTTTTCCCGGGTTTTCTTTTTTAAAAAATTTTTATTTTTAATTTAAAATGAAGAGACATATATCAATGGAATATATTACAGCTTTATTGTATTTTCCACTCTTCCTAACCTATTGATTGTTCGATAAAACGGCAATTTTATCTTTTATATATATCGCGCGTTGTCAAATTTGAAAAAGGCTCACATGACCTTTATAGAGCTATCAAGCCAACGTCTTGATGCTTTTTTAACATTCGATGACAAAAAGGTCAATAAATAATGTTAGTGTTTGTATTGCATTAGCTGACTGAAGACTCCAATATTTAACTATACTATTACAGTATGTATAATTTAATTTGCAATGTGGTAGAAACTGCCTACTTATCAAGCAAATAAAGAGCAGACTACTGTACTATATATTCGGATAAAAGTCGATCGATAAGGATGCAAAAATCTTGCATAGAAGTGCTGCTGAATAATTGATTAGAACACACTTTTTATATCTTCTTTCTTTTGATATGTTTTCAGCATTACGCTGATACGAATAAAAAAGACACTGCAATGAAAGGGACCAATATATGAAATACAATATAGAGAAAATAATTAAATGTGTTATAGGCAGAAAATTAGGTTACATATTTCTATTTGTGACAGGCAGTCTTTTATGCTCATTTTATAAAGAGGCTAGTTTGTTTGTTTTCTTTTGTGAAACTAGTTTTAATTAAAACTAATCGACCAAATTGCATTCAGCATTCATATGACAATTGTATGATGTATAATTATCGTTAGATACATATTCAATTGTCTAATTAAATATATCGATGTTGGGTGAATATTACATTATTAATCATGTCTTTTTATTATATGAATACTGATTAAGCCGGTGCTAGGGGGGCGTTAGAGATGTTGCACTTTTCATAATCTTCCGTTATTGCTCATAAATAAAACCGACCCTACAAATCGCCGTCTTAAAACTTTCTTTTATTTTACTCGAAGAATATTTCTTCTTTTCAAGATATATTTTTATTTTCATATCAGTGATATTGCATGTCATGCCTTTAAAGCTTAGATGCATATATTAGTAGGCTTGATTGACCATCAGAAAACTCTTTAAATTTGACAATTAACCAAATAAGTAAATAGTTATCAAATTGAACAGATATTGTGACAAACATACATACTAAATATACATTATGTAATTCTACATTATTCGATTGAATCCATTACATTCAACACTCGCATTAAGTATTTTAAGTGAAAGTCGAGTTCATTACTGTATTCTAATTTCAAGTCAAACACCATTAACATTGGGACATTAAGGCTGTTTAAACAAAACCCGCCGCTCTCCTTTTGATCAACAGTTTATGTTTAATGATAAACTAGTGTTTCCGATTGAGTTCTTGTTGGTACAGATGTGTTAAACTCGGATAATGTTTCATCAATTAGCAACACAAAAAGAAGAGCTATCGAGATCAATATCAGAAGGTAAGGTAAAGGTAGATTAAATCAATTCACTATGATACAAACAAAACACTATCAATAAAAAACACAAAAGGTATTTGAATGCAATATGATAAAGGTATAGATCCGTGAACATAATATCAGAAATATAAAACTGATTCTTTCATACAGAACAATGCATCGTATCTTTTCATGTTGTGTTTTTCTGTTGTTTTCTTTTTTATAATTTTCTATTGTAAACTGTTGTGTTTTGTGTTTTATATGATTTTTTATTGTGAAATGTTTGTCACCTTATCAAGGGATTGGGTTCTCTGTTGTAAGCGAGATCCTCCAACGAGTTCTCAACTTAAGTTGAGTAACGTGTGTTTAAAGTCCCCACTTACTACAGATATCAATGGAAACGAAATAAACAGTCGTAATAAACCCAAAACAAATACATGTTTTATTTTGCAGACTTGGTTTCCAGCTATTTTATCGGAGTTATGCACTTGCAGGAATGCATAACAGATACTGGTATTGGTACTGCAGTACGCACTGCACACATTTGCAAGTACTTCCATCAATACTGAATTATTCGTACATGATTTGGTAACTTCTGTTTTAAGCAATGCATACCGTCCCAAAAATGGTACCGTGTCGTTTTTAAGCAATGCATACTGTTCCAAAAATGGTACCGGTACGACACTATCAAGAAAGTACTTTAGTACATAAAATGAAGATTTAGAGGAAACATTAATTCGTATGTTTATCTGTAAAAAGCAATGAACTTGTTTGTTTATTATAATAGAATTATGAAAGGAGTGAAGAATAATAGAGGGATCTCCTATTGTACATGAAGGTGTGAATGGAAACAAAAGGCATTTAAGATGATACTGTTGACGAGATATTGAGCTTAAACATTCATTATTTATCAGTCAGACAATAAATGTATTTTAGAATATCTTTTTAAACTGAAACAAGTATTTTTATGTGTAAATATAATAAGATATAAATGTGTCGTTTCAGATGAGTACTTAACGTTGATTAAATATATCTTGTAAAATATAATATGATTGATCTTAACGTGATATTATCCTAATGTTTTTATTGTGAAATTGAGTGGAAATTTACTATATATATAATCCAAAAGATTGACTGTCTGTTATTGCCCATAACTTGATATCTGAAAATAAGTTTAGGATAACAATTCTCAGTTCTATATCACTTCATCGCCAAAGTTATCTAAATACTGTATAGCGCATTATATCTGCGGTGTCAAATGTTGGCGTTTTTTAAAGTGTTTTGAATTGGCGGGGTCATAAATTGGCGCAAACGCTTTTAGACCGCCAAATTAAAACACTTGTTGGCATAAATATGGGGTCATGAATTGGCGATTACAAATAAAGAATAAAAAAAATAAAATAAAAATAACACCGGTCACGCAGTAGTTGACTGTCCTCGTTTATTTTACGGCATACGGTATACCTATGCTTGGTCACCTTTATCTTTACATCGTGCTAATTCTTATAATTAACTGGGATCAGACAGGTGTAAATATGGTACCGTGTGGTAACTGGACCATGGAAGAGAAAGGTATGCCCTATTACCCTGCAGTCTTTAAAGCGTGAAAAATTGTTCACGGTCACCACAACTGATTGCTATATAATTACAGTTATCATTAGTTTTATTTCAAATTATGAAACATAACAGTGAAAACAAAACAAATACTAGTTTACTTAAATTCGATAAAAAATGACATTTAGATTTGTTTCTCGTCGTGTGATCATCTTCGTAATAAATACAGTATATAGATATATAATTAAATGAGTTTCGTACCAAGACTTAAAAATAAACAAATTCTTTTCAGCTTAATTGTAATGTTTATTTTTATTACAAATAATCAAGGGAGATTACTCGGACAAACCAAAGCTATTTTACCATGAGTTGTCTACCTTTCAAAGAATAATGGCGATGATCTAAAATGGCGGTGCTTTAAATTGGCGGTGTTTTGAATTGGCGCTACTGACCCTGACCGCCAAAATAGCCAAATATAAACCCCCGCCAAAATAAGTACTTATACAGTATGTTGTTATTAATTTGGTTAAATTGCTGTATCTTCACAACGAAATGTTCCAACTGCTTGTGAGAACAGTTAATTTTGTTTCATAACTCGTTTGGGTTTTTTTTTTGTGTTTTTTTTTAACTTTATCACTTATTCTGATGATTCCTACACGTTCTACAGGTTTATAAAATAATGTCATTTTTACAAGTACAAACTATGATTTTTAGAACTGTCACTTTTAAGGAGGGGAAAATTAAGTCATGATTTATTATTAGAAAAAGGAGTTCCCTATTGAATTGACTACCTATTTTATGTACTTTCAATAACTCATATGCCTGAAATATATTAAAGTTGCAAAACATTGTACAGTTCCGAAACCTTTGTACAAGTATTGTTCTCATTGCCAATTTGTTACTTGATAAAAAAGCCATATTTTGGCAACAATATTCATTTGGCCAAATAAGGCGAGCAATATTCTCAATTATGTGCGGCTATTTTATGACTTTGAGGCGACTTTACTGGGAACGTTATTACTTATCGACTGGCCCATTACACCGTTTTCCGTGAGAAAATGAACACCGGAAACAAGTTCCAATAATTGGGTTGATCTAGATCGCGGAATATCATCTCTCAGGAGATGGAATAAATTGTTACAACAAAACAAATTATGTCAGGAAATGATATTATTAGATCGGTCTATATTTGATTTAGTGTCTATATAGGATAGGAAGAGGCATGTAGAATATTCTTACTTTCGGTGTACCTAAAGGCGCAGTATTTCCCCGTTAATCTTTCTGAAGATCAAGCACGCAATACCGAATCCTCTTAGAATTTGACATAGAGTTATTTGCTTTTGCCATTAATGAACAATGGTAATGTTGGAGCATTGAAAATGGTTGCAAATAATGAATTTCTTTGGCATTAAAAAGCTTTCAAACAAAACTAGAAATATGTTACGGTTAAAACAAATACAAAGTTTTAATGATGATAAATATATAGTTAAAAAGGTTACGGAAAAAAAGAATAAAGTTGCATTTTTATGAATGTTGAATGACTATAAAAATAACACTAAGGAAAGTTTTAAAACGATTTACATTTTCAATTAATATATTCTTATATAATTGTGAAATACAAAGAAAAGTACCTATACGTTGTCAGTAAACAACGCCTGATAAGTGTCAGTGTAGGAGAGTGAAATCTCAGTCCATAAGATACAAATCATAATTCAATTTTCAAAACTGATAAAAATTTGTTAACAATTGTGTCATTCACTTTTTTACAATGTTCATTATTACTTTACACAGACATTGTGTAGGAAGCTGTTACGAGTACTTTATATAAAAACACTCTCGAAACCGTCCCTGGCACAAACCAGTACTGAGAAGTGAGTTTAAAATTTATTTCTGGCTTACTCCTGACGGGGTTTCACCCACGCGGCTAGTGTTTACATGTTGGAACAATCGGCCATGCTCCCTCAAATGATTGCCATTTGTTGTCCTTTGGTGCCTCTTACAAGCAAAACATAGAATGGTTCAATAATTCAATTGTTGTGTTTCTTCTTTATCTAAGCATTGCATTAAAGACCTTTGGTATCATTACAATTACAATTTTAAACTTTTTGAAACCTACCTTACCATTCCTGTCCCTCATTTCTGTTAAAAGTATAAAGCAAGCCACAATTTGAATTTCATCATACATTTTTGTTCCTGGATAAATCAAACTTTAAGTGAATATAATGTTTCATTTCAAATAAGAATTAATTATAAGACAGTGGAGTGGCAAGAAAAATGAATTTTGATATATTTATAAGACGTTCCCGGATAAATACAAATAAAAAAGATGAGAACGGAAGACAAAGTCGTATGAAATTATTCTCCTTTAGGTTTATTTAATTACTGTCTTTAGTTTTGAACCTACTGAACTTTTAAATAAAAAACATTGGGAATCAAAAGGTGATATGTTTTAACAAAAATTAAACATGAAGTAATGGATTTTTAAATTTCTTTATGAACATGTTTATCATACCTGTAATGTAATTATAATGTAAGTGTAATTGAAATGATAAACGGATATATATATCAAAATACCAGACATACATGTACCATCCTACTTGTTCTATGACAACCAACCAACAAGCTAAACATTTATATCAAATGATTATCTCTGCGCAATATTCTGGTTTCTCTGACAATTTTTGATGAAAAGCGATGATGGGGCGATTTATAGTGAGATATGCAAATAGTTCCATATTATTTACATTAAATCGTTTGATTAGTGATTAACTGTCTTGCAACTTGACATGTATTTAAATACTCTCTGTGCTTTATATCGGAATAAGGTAATGATAAAAATGAATGGAATGGAATCTGCCAATAAATTAGTTATTGGCAGTCTCCAAACATGATCTAAAACTAATGTTATTATGTCACATATAATTTCATGGAGTTATTATGCATCAGTCTTTAAAATATTGATAATATTATTGTAAGATTGTATTCCACAGTTTATCTTATTTTTAGTCAACGATGGTTTACTCAGTATAGGTAATAGGAGAAGTAACCAAGTTGAGTGTTTAGTATTACTACATTTCTGCCCTTTCATTACATGGGATATTATTGAACATATACATAAAATACAATGTCTTGAACATGCATGTTCAAAGTCATTCTTATATATTCGTTCATTTTAAGTATTCATTTAATTAAGGAAGACCTATTGTGATCGGATTTTTGTGATTATTACGAGATCATCTACAACATTTTTATATGACTGTTTGCTCAAAAAGTATAGACATAAAACATTTTGTTTAAAGATTCCTTTCACACAAAAATCATAACTATCGACTTCATATATTTTTAGTTTGCTTTTTCCCAATTGAGCTCTCTCAAAAATTAGAATGTGACTGATTTATAAAGCTCATCGAAGAGAAGTTCATAAGTAAATAACCATACTTGATAAATCTCCTGATATGACAGCCGCCATTGTCGACATGTCAAAGTATAAGTGTTGGCATTGCTCTTTTTAAATTCATTATAACAATATAAACTTTATATTTCAGTATGAATAACTTCAAAAGCAATGGAACATTGTTGAACTTTGCTAACGAGATGCTGTGAGTCAAGATACAAGACTAGATAGAATTTATATAATTCCCTCAATAAAAACAACCGTCGACGGATATAAATTTTGTGTGATGTTTTACTGTACAAGATGTGCCTGATTTAATCAATCGTAGAATAATCTGCAATATACACTTACATGGGAAAAAAGATACAAAGAGATTTATTGAGCAACGATTACCGTAAAGAAAACCTGAATGATTCCATGAATGATTTTGTTATTCTAGACCTATGAAGTGAGATCAGATGCACTGAGTAAATCAATTGAACAATTGTTATAATGATACAGAGGACGGGACAGGAGGATATATTTTTGTGATGGGAGACACACTACATACGAATATATGATACTATTACAACAAACAAAGTGATGTTTTTATACTTGTATGTATTTAAATAAAGCTTTTAAAAATATGTTGAAAGTACTTGAAACTGTGATAATCTTTTTGATTGAGATGTTTGTAAGATAATTTGTTAATAAAAATTATCACTTGCAGCGACAGTTAAATCAAACGGAGGAATCTTTAACGAAATCAAGTGAAGCTGTGAAGCAAAATAAAATTCAAGGGGAAGTACCTACTAATGGAAATACATCTGAAGGTTCTTACAAACGTTTTGGAACTAAAGGAATATTCTGGAATTCAAAATAAGGACATTATTTCTTCAATATTCAACATGGGGTATGTATATATTTTTGACAAAAGCAACTTATATAATATAGGATTTTTTGTTTATGTTTTATTATTATTTCATCATTATTCAGTTTTTATAAATAAGCAGTCAAGGTTAGGCAGACATTCATGATAAAAGCGTGTTTACATGTTTGCTTTTTTTCTCTCAAAAGGTTTAATAAATTGTTTGTTTATGTAAAAAATTGTTTTGCCTTTGTGTTGGTAAATGGATATATTAATCCAAATTATACAAGTATTGTAAATATGTGTAAGCGATTTATCTGTAACTTTAGTTTGTTTATTTACATTTTTCAATTCAAAATCAATACGTTTCAAATAGGTTGTTTGTACATATTAAATACATAATCGTGTTCGACAATTCCAATGGATTTTTAATTTCTTTAATAAAGGTTATCATTTCTATGTGCTTTGACGATAATGTTCAAATGTATTTTGGATATCTGTATTCAAAGTGTCCAAACATATCAAATCATCTAAGGGCACGTATTTCTTTTATTTTTCTAACAAATGTATTTCGATCGTTACAAGAGCTTTTTAGAAATAGTACACATTCATGTTCGACAATAACAACACAGTTGTGCTTAACGGATGCATATACATTTACTTGATCTCGATCCATGCTGGTCGCAAACCCACTATGTTGGTTTTGTCGTGACACGGCTCAAATATGTTAACCTCAAGGAAAAGCCTGTACTACTTATAAAAAAGTTTCTAATGTAATATATACAAATGTTTACAACTAAGGGTCAAATGCATAAAACATAAAATTTCAAATTCTTAGATTATCAACGGGTGCACTTGAAATGGGAAAGTGTTTTGTACGGTTTACACTCGGATTGAGTTAAAAGCGTATAAACGCCTTTTAAGGTTGGGTCATTTTGTACAAAAGTCACCACTCTTGAAAGACAGAGTGAGACAAAAAACAAAAAAATAGAAGTATTGCACATATATTTCATGAAATGGTACACAGGTTTCGAAAAATTATTTCCAGCCGCTTTCTTATCGCAGTTAAACTTGAAATGATATAACGTTAAATACATTTGCGTGTGAAGATAAAGCAAAATAATCTTTTTTTAAAAATGTGCAGAATATTTTGATGATTTTTTCTCAAAGTAAATAAAGGGATAGTATAGCAAAATATTTATAAAGAGCTAGAAATCGTTTCATCTTAAAACATATCAACCAGATACAGTCAAACCTTAAAAACCTTTTCCGAATAAAGATCACCCTGTAAATAAGGAACATTCTTTAACAAACGATCGTTGATAACATTTAACATAGTCACCTCCTCAAAATAAAGATCGCTTGTCTAAGAAGAGGCTATGTTCAGTCTATCAGGTTTGACTGTATGTCGAATTTGTTATCTTTACTTTGAGAGCTTAATAGAATAACTAGCATTTTACTTCAGCTCCCAAACCGACAATTTATATCGGAAAATGGGTAAATCTTGATTATGATTATTATCAACAAATGAGAGACAGATTGCTTAAATTAAACACAGTATTCCAGGAAATGAAATAATTGTGTTACCGTAGTCAATCATTCATTTCTTGTTATTGGCCTACATTTTAAAATGTTTGCAACACATGCGTACAAAAACGCAGATCATAAACATAATTTTTTCCACTTGAAAGTTCACGCTTTCTTTTACTCAGTAGGGAAAATTCAATTTCCTGAAAATAGAAAGCAAGTTAACATCTATATAACACTTATCTGATAGTCGAATAATAATTATCTCTACACCAGAAAGTTTCTTCATCAAAAATGCATAAAGTATATTGATTTTCTTACTTTTCCTTTCATGGCCTTTCATGGAGAATGGCACGACATGTCTAACGTATATAATTTTGACCATAGTTTCTCCCTTTGGGAGATAAAGTTTTAGTTGTGAATGGCAACATAAAATATGCCAAAAAACCATCACGGTGTTCAGAAAATTTTACATGTGGTCATTTAATCAGTCAATATTACCAGTTTGAAACATTTCGTGAGTATATAATTATGATTCAAAATTTATCATAATCAAAATTTATGTATGACATTTTAAATTTCAGAGATAATATTAGTCACTTTATTAAAAGCTTTATAGATAAATGATATAATGTTTTATGTTATTTAAAAACACTTTTTGTTATTATATGAATTGATTTCTTATGGCTGATTACATATTCAATTAGCATTGAATTAGCTCACAATTTTAAAACATAAAGCACTTAGTTTTTATACGGCCAATACCTATAAATCATCTATGAAAAATAGTATACATTGATGTATTGCCAATAATCAAAATGTCAAATAAGAAAATTTAAGACAAATAAAATGTATGCCTAAATTACTTTTAATATATGCATTGGTTTATACTTAGTTATAAATCGGTTATTATGCCGAATCAACAAAACGTTGCATAAGTATTGCACGTAATATTTCAATATTTATTGCCAGTCAAGTCATATTTGGTGGTCTTGTATATTTAAGCTGTACAGATAAAGTGCTGCCACAGAAGCACTTACGGATCTAACATGTCTGTCATAATAAAACACAATGAGCAGCAACATTGCATTATCTAAATTGATTTGTAAATGACAAGGATCGTTTAGTTTGTAATCTTATCTCGGGTGTTATATTCTAAGTTATTTCAAGTTATATAACAGTTATTCACAAGTATGCAAAAAAGTTTCAGACAGGCATTCTAAAGGTTTTATTCAATTTTATATTGTAATTGTTAAACGCCTTGTGAAAGTCGAATTTTCATTAAAACTTAACTTCAATATTTAAAAAAATATGTCTTATATATTAAAGCTCTACAGATAAAGTTCTTCCACAGAAGCACTAACGGATCTAACATGTCGGTCCTAATAAAACACAATGAGCAGCAACGTTGCATTATCTAAATTGATTTGTCAATGGCAGAATCGCTTATTTTGTTATCTTATCTCGCGTGTAATATTTTAAGTTATTTCAAGTTATATAAAAATTATTCACAAGTATGCAATGAAGATTCAGATATGCATTCTAAAGGTTTTATTCAGTTTTATGTTGTAATTGTTAAACGCCTTGTTAGAGTCGAATTTTCATTTAAACTTAACTTCAATATTAAAATTTCTATGTCTTTTCTGTTTAAGGCATCTCTACAAATGCCAAGTCAACTGCAAGGATGTCATGATAAAATATTTATAAAACCTATGTAATTGTTTGAACATTGTGACATTGTCCTAAAGTTTGGGTATGCTTGTGGACAATATCCTTCTAGAACAAATCCCCGTGGGAATGAAGAGGAATGTTGTTATACTCTTTGTAATGTCTCAACGTTTCTCACATTTCATGATCAGATTATTTTCTGTGAATTGTCTCAATCAGTTGTTCATTTTAGCTACTGTACACGTACATGTAACGATATAAAACTAAGGTATATGAATTGAACGGGTGAATAGAGTACTGTTTGAAATAAGATTTAAACAAATGTAAAGACTTTCATGTAAATTTTCTGCTTTGAATGCTTCCGATGCATCACTTTTTCTAGATATTTAAACAATGTGTTTATAATGAGATACATAATGAAGGGAACGATCGATTTAATACGTACACTAGTTATGGGATATCAATATATGTTCAGCATACCATTGTAAAGTAATGGATGCATGACTAGTTAACCATTAAGCGTAACATTTGTTTGTTCCGCATATTTGTTCTACGTATATGTATTTCCAAATGCCACCATCCGTTCCCTTCTCTTCTAACATAAAACTGGTGCCTCCAGGACTCTTTATTCTCACATGCAATATTTAGTTTTAAAATATATTCGTCGAAACATGCTTTATCCATTTGCGATTATTTTAATCTTAGCCTCCTAACACTGATGAATGGTTTTGTCCAGATTGAAGGAAAGACATATTAGATCTTTAGTGTGATAAGGGTTAATTACATAGTCAAAGTTAATTTGCATGTAAAAGATTATCATCTAAATAGTCTTCATGTGACTTAACTCTATAGAATTACTCGTACAGTGATGCATGTTTGTTTAGATATAAAGTTAGTTATGGGTAAAGTATGTTTTTTTTTTTCATTTTTCATACTAGACAATACCATCTACGGCTGTGTATTGTGTTTGTTTTGACATCAAAAAATTAATTTTCCTGTCCCATTTTGAAAAAGGCATTACTTATCTAACGCTAACCGTTTCAAAAGTAATGCATATCACATACATGCATGTTAACCTTCCTCTAATTGTTCTTTCTTTTCGACGAAATAAGCTAAAATAAATACGTTGTGCAATTAATGAAACAAATGTTTTGACCTATATGTTTAACACATAAAACAAACCATCAGCTGGAACACCATAATTACAAAACGGTTGCCAATTTTCTGATTCAGATATGATCGTATGAGTGTTTTGTTGAAACAATACGGACTAATGAGGTCAAAAATTACATGTATCTCTGTCATTCATAATTGTCTTTATTGTTCAATCAAAATAGTGCTCAATTTGCTGTTTATTTGTTTGTATTGGCATAAAAGTATCAATAACGTCCGTCCCAGCTGGAAACGAAAGGGAATTGTATAAATACCATGATATAGACCAATAAAATGGCCACTGGCGGCACGACAAAGTAGCTAATGCGTCGCACTAGTAATCAAAAGATAGCTGCTAGCCCCGTCGGTTCAAACACCGTAAGAGCAAAGCCTTTGTTTCCTTGAGAAGAAAATACACTAATTTTTTAGTACTTGTTGATTCCAGGACAGTTTTTAGAGTGTGACTGTAAGCTCACAGCTTTCGACACAGTCTAACTTAAATTATGTCTAAACTTAAATTGTTAAAGAACAAAATGTTTTAGACATATAATCACACTCTATCAGGAATAATTATGTTAGTCATAATAAAAAACCTATTTGTAAAAGTTGTCCCATGAGAGGTCACATGAGAGATCATTACTTAAACATTTTATTTGTTATAACACTTTCTATATTTAAATAATAATTGCTTTAAAAACATGTCACCAAAGAGCTATCAGAAAAAAACAACATTTCCTCCATATCAATCGGCCGGCATAAAATTGTATGTTTGCTTTTTTATGTTTGATCGTATACAGGTAAATATGCACCACATGATAAACGTATATGACACACATGTTTTACATATGGTAAAAACATATGGTTTCTTTAAGAAAAGTACCCAATATGTTTTACATATGGTGCAAACACATGTTTTTCATATGTTTTTCATATGGATACACATGAATAACATATGTTTTTCACATGGTAGGAAACAGTGTTTCTCCAAGAAAAGGACACTCTATGTTATATTTATGGTATAGACTTATGATTTTCACATATTTTTCACATGAATCATGTTTTTCATTACACATGGTAAATTGTGTTCCAATTATTATTATTATACAAAATTGAAACAGAAACCAATGTTTGCCAATTCCATTCCAAATTCGCTAAGAATGTTCGTGAATGTCAGTCATGCATACAGAAAATATGTGTCAGGTATCAGTCCGAATTGCATAATCTTATCGATCAGTCAAGCTCATGTTTTTATTTTCACCACGATGCATATAATGGTGTTCAACAGCACATGTAAGTGAAACTATATATAAGCCGCGTCATGACAAAACCAACATAATGGGTTTGCGACCAGCATGGCTCCAGACCAGCATGCGCATCCGCACGTTCTGATCAGGATCCATGCTGTTCGCTATCAGTTTCTCTACTTGTTATAGGGTTTGCAAGCGAACAGCATGGATCCTGATCAGACTGCGCGAATGTGCAGGCTGGTCTGGATCCATGCTGGTCGCAAACCCATTATGTTGGTTTTGTCATAACGCGGCTCATATATGTATATAATTATGCTTGTAAAACAATTTTCAAACATTGAAGAATATGTAAAATATGTACTGCAAATATTTGTACATATAATATGTAATTATTAAAATATATGCATTCATTTCTTATTGAAAAATTTGACTCAGACTTTATAGAAAATAAACTTTTTATTACCTCCCTTTATTTACATGAAATGTAAAATTCAGTATTATTACTTTTATAATGTAATATTATTTTTATAAATAATGTGTTTTGGAACTTACAAAATTGATAAATCTTAATTTGAGCATCATAATTATGATATGATGGTCACTCCCTACGGGTCACTTCATTGTTAAAATTTCACTAAATAAACACTAACATTTACAAAATGAACAAAATCATGAATAAAAATGAATGGCAGACTGACTGTTCTCCCCCAAACCATATGTTGCTTTAGATGCATGAACCATGAATCTTTTAAGAATGTATGTACAATCATTTAGAGTCTTATAGAGACTGTAAAAAGTGTAAAGCTTGCAGAATATATGATACATAGATTTATCATAATAATTATGAAAAACACATTAAAGTTCACATATATTTAACATATGAAAACTTATTCATATGAAAACATGTGATAACCATGAGTTTAACATATGTTTGTTGACACATATTTTTCATATGGTCCTGTTTACATATGTTAATCTTACATATGCTTAAACACATGTTTTTCAAAACACATGAAACACATATGTTTTACATATGGAAAACATATGGGGTACCAAACATATAGCAAACATGTGGTGCATATTTACCTGTGATGATACATAAATATAAAATAATATACATTTTACTTATACATATCCGTCAATGTTATTATGTTCAAAGTCCAAATCAATTTTTGTTTTTACTTTTCTTGACTGTTTAAATGATTTTTAAGGCATTCTGTATCAAACTGTTTTTTGTTTGAAAGAAATAGTGCAACGTTTGTCAAAGTATTGAATAATGAATTATTAACAAGTTTGAAACGAAATGAACATATGTAGATTTTGATTTTAATAACATTCACAAGATAATCTTTATATATTAAACAAAATTCTATTTTGGCAACGTATTTTTAACTTTCAAGTTGATTTGAATAAAGTTATACCAATATACTGGGAAAGTATCTAAAAATGTATTAATGAATAGCTTCATAGAGTATTGTATTGACAAGTGAAAAGAATTTATGATTTGCTATTAAAGCAAATGAGTTTACAGTTTTCACCATTTACATGATTTTCCACCGAATATCTATGTCTAAACTTATTTGTTACAAAAAGATGTTTTGGTTCAGTCTATATTGATTATATCTAGATATTCATTGCATGTGCCTTTTTTTTCAATATAATTATATCCATAAAATGGAACTGGGAGAGTTATCACTTTTCCGCCGACATTTTACTCCGAATACCATGGAGAAAACATATAATCAGAGACGAGGTGGAGATAATTGGTTTGATCTTTAATGTGATACTGTGATAAAAATCTATAGAGAGATGCTACAAAATGCTAAATCAATTAGGAAATAAGAAATCTTAAGTCCCTGAGAAGATTTGTTGACATCCATGATCATTTGACCATCTTGACTTCTGTCCAATCAGTATTTGTTTGGTTGTCAGTCTCGTCGACACTGTAAATGTCTTTTGTCTATATGACAGCTTTACTGATTCAGGAAGAAGAACTTTGGAGACCCTTTTAGTATTATTTCAGGTCCAAGCAGGCTTTTAAGTAAAACCACTGGCCTCTCGTTAGCTAACTGATTCGTCAGTCCCATTGAAATTTATCACATGCATAGAAACTTTTGAATAAGAGCATAATTCCGAAATAAACTCTCTTTAACTGATAAGAGTTGGCTAAAAAAATGACATTTTCATTCTGCAGGGAAATTTAATCTGCTGAAAATAGAAAATAATCATGCATTTGTATACGCTTTATCAGATAGTTTAATGATTATCTCCACACCAGAAGGGTTTCTTCATGAAAAATGCATAAAGCTTACATTGATTTTCCACATTCCTTTTTCATCAGGAAATTTACAACTTCCTTGTATAATGCTGACTACTGTCTTCCTTTGGGAGATACTAAATTTTTTGTGAATGACAGCATAAAAGAAAATGATGCTTAAGTATTCGAGTAATAGTTAATTCAGTACAAATGTTATGGAAAGAAGAATATGTAGTACTGAGTAAACTTGGTCTAGTGTTCATAACGAACAAGGGCAAATGCAGTGCCCCGGAGTTTAAATCTAACCTAAAACATCTAACCTAGATTAGGGTTTTGAAGACCATAAACTTTTTGTAGAATGGCACTAACGTGTCTCATTGAAAGTTCCATAATTACCGCGGTATGAACACATCTGCGGATGTTTTTAAATTCAAAATTCCACCATTATCATGTCTAAATGTTGCATTCTGCTTAAGCCGGTGCTAGGGAGCATGAACGTTTACTCACACGTTCCAGTACTGTCCTTGAACGGGCTCAATTATACCGAGCCTGCAACTTTACAATTTTTGCCGGTATTTTTGTTGTTGTTGTCTGGTGTTGTTTTTTGTGGTGGGGTAAGGATTTCGCGTTCCTTGGGGACGTTTGTCTCTATTTTATACTGTTTGTAGCTATATTTTTATACTTTGAATTCCTGTAACTTGGAATAGACTATTCCAAATATACAAAGCTAGGCAGATCCATTACAAAAATTTACCTGGTCAAGAGTAGTTACAGATCGTTAAAACTATAAATACCTTCACAATTAAACCCATTATCATCATCATTGTCAATTATTATTTTCTGTTTATTTACAGCTCCAATGACTTGTTCTGCAACACTTATATAAGTTAAATGTCCTTTATTGTATTAGCGCGACGCAAAACCCATTATCTATAAGTTAACATTTTGAATAGTCCTGCTTACCTTTTGTTGCTTTTCTGAAAACGAATATCGTTAACTTCACGGTTGATTTCATTTTCCATTAGCAATGACTTAAATTACGTTTTTTATCATGATGTATTTTGCTTTATGTTTGTAAAATGACAATACATCATAACAGACAAAATGGACGCGTTGATGCAATGAAAGCAACTGCTAATTTTAGAAATATTACTGATTATACAGTGAATTTTTTTGAAACGTAAACATTAATGCATTATTAAACTGAGTCAATAGAACTTAAAGTGAAAATGTTCATACGAATTGATTTAAGCTTCAATGTCTATAGAGGCTCATTATGTCCCAGAAATGTTTTAAATGTTTTTCAAACTTTTCAAGACCGGTTACCTGTTACAGTTTTTCCATCGCATTCACGAACAATCTTTTGCTTCTAACTTTTTGGTAATTAAAAAAGATAAATTTTATAGAAATTTAGTATTTTATATGGAAGTCAAATACCACGTTTATTTTTTATTTTATTTTTGGTCACTTTTATGACAAATATTTTCAAATTAAAGGCTACATGTATATTTTTCACATGATAATCATCTAACATGCTCTAAATGCATTATTTTAATTTAAAAAAAAACACATGTGTACATTTTCTAAAGGACAAATATATTCATTATGAGGCTTAAGTAACATTAGGCCCATCCAAGCTTATACGTATAAGCTTGGATGTGCCTAATCGTATAATGAATGAATAGGTGAACGTCAAAATAAGTTAACATTTTGCCATAAATACTTTCAGCTTTATATTTTACTTCGCATGAATTGTACATAACTCTATAGGAAATTTCTATAAATATCCATTGGAATATACGGTTACCTGTTACATTCAATTTATAAAAAGAGTGGGCAGTCTTTTATATCAGGCAGATTTATATAATATCCTAAACATTTTCCAACACGTTGGTCAATAACCATTATATCAGCCCATCTTGTCAATTCAACTCAATTTGAAACAATGAGTCTAGTGTCACTTTAATGTGTCTTTAATAGATACAACAATGCAACCCTGTCACAGACACATGATGTTTAATCCGTCCGACATGTTAATAATTGTACTACATATCATGGTATAATATTCCAAATTGCATTATTTTACATTGCTTTATGGTCAATGATGATACATCCAATGATGTTGCACTTTTTCATTATCCTTCTTGTCTAGACTCGATCAAACTGAGTCCGCAATTTTCACGTAATTTTGTTGTGATTAATGGTTCCGAGGGATCACATTTTTTCCAAATTTTCTCTATAGGTTCTATTGATGTGAAGTGTTGTGTAGCTGTTATAAATGGATTTCCCGTAAACCATGTCAGTATTTTCTATGTTTTCTGGTCTTTCGTAAGCTTTGATACCAAATTGTGCAGAGTTGAAGAAGATTGAATTCTGCTTTAGCTGGTGTTAGGGGCATGAGAGATTTTGCTTTTTCCCATATACATTGTATAAACTTTCAGTAGACAAATTCTGCAATAAGAACCCTTTTTGTTTCATTGCTCCGGAGGTACGTTCGTTATACAGAAATACCAGTTGATGAATTAAATTGAATTATGAATTATAGAATATTTGTTAAATACTATATATAATTTTACAATATTTATAGTTCAAATACTTTTGTACAAGACGAAGGTTGATTAAACATTAACTTTAAAGTAAATTTAGAAACATCTTGAGTCAATAAACTCAGTAACTTTTTTTAAACCTTAAACCAAGGGAATTTCAATTCATGATTTAAAAGTGTTCTCCTTATGTCTTTTCTGTCATTGAAAGACCTGGATATTGTAAGACATGATTAATTCAAGGACAGTATCATGGAAATTATTGGGAAGTAATCATCAAGCATTGTAGATCAATCATCGTAAATGTGATTGTAAATTCTTTTTATTGTTTTAAAGTTGCGTGCCTCAAGATGAGCCAAAATATTTCAAGAAAATCAAACTAAGTCTTGTGAAAAATGGTCTAAGGTTTTAAGGATTTAAAAAAGGTAAAAAGATTCATGTTTCAAGTAATAATTTACATTTTATGTGCCATTAATGACTGATTTTGCTGTATTCATTACCATATGACTATTGCGTGACTAACGCATTAAGGAGTACTGTTGCATAAAATGATCCCTTTTTTTGGAAATTTACGTGGATTATAAGTGCTGTTTGCAATGTGTAAATTGTTTTCATTGTTCACTCTCAATATTATATTTCATGAAAAATTAGCATGAGGCATGCCTCTTTAAAAAATGTTGTACATTGTAAAGTGTCTGCAATCTTAATCATTCTTGTAGACATTGTTTCACATATCTCGTTGTAGGGATTGGAAATGATTTCACATATTTATTCATTGGAAAGTCTTGTTTTTTGATATATCACACTTCATGGTAGAATATGTCTCGAATAATCTTCCACACCAGATTTTCTTTGAACGGCAGTGCATGTACACGTGTAATATTATTACTATATGAGTAAACTAAAAATTCTGGTTAATTATTACTTCAATAAAAATCGGTTATATGGGATTTAACACGTGGATAAGTGATAGCAGTTCTAGTATCGAAATGAGTCAGGCAAAAAACAATAGTAAGTGCACTAACTTCATAAACGTATACGTAATCGCTTTCATTAAAAATTCTGTAAAAAATTCTGTATTAAATTTAATATTACACATAAGTGTTAAAGAAGGTTTAAACGTTAACATACTGATTTCATTTTTCTATGGACATGAAGATTGTTCAAAATATTTATATTAAAATCTATTACTTTATTTTTGTGTATATCTTTCAATTTGTTTTGGTATAATGGTTAACACTTTGTATCTGAACGGTAGCTTGCACTTGTCACTATCGTCCATAAAGGGGCTCGGTTGCACTGAGTCTGAAATATTTTTGGGCATACTTAGCAGAATTCAAAATTTAAACAAGAAAATGGTATAATTTTGAATTAAGAAACGCAGAAGTCGTGCACATAAGATATGTGCATTATATTGTATTTTCTTATACAGCCCTAGCATGTAACGTTAAATCAATATTGTAACAAATATATGTTTGTGTTATATTCATACTCATTACCTTTATATAATGTATTTATATAACATATAGAACATGTAAACAAAGTATCAAGTTATTTAGTGTAGAGAACATGAATACTATTTATAATAAGATAAATCATGGTTTATATGTCATTTATAAACTTAATGGAAATGATTACGTGTAACATTTTCCAGGCGTACAAATTAGGATATTAAAGTTTTAACACATGGCATGTGAGTAGAGTATGTAATGTTTCTATTTTCGTGTACTTCTCTTTTAAAATATTCATTTAAACTATACAATTTCAGTACATATATTGTCTAGTTAACAGAATAGGAATATTGATCTATACATACTTTTACAAACAAAGCAAATAGCGAAGTAGAAAATCAATTTATTTTTTTTACTAAAAACATATTGAAAATATATAATAACATCTTATTTATTACATTTAAGAACAAATAAACGCCTCGCATATTTAGTCTGATAGACTCCTAAGGAATAAACTGCAATAAAAGTTGGAAACCGAACCACATTAGAAGACCTATAATATACGAGTGAAAAACAAATGTATATAAATCATAGATAAACCATTAACATGGACACAAATGTTATTACGAAACATCCCTTGCCAATTTACTGACATAAGCTAATAACTTTCTAGATATAACAACACGGTGTAAATGAGGTCAGTAGCATCTAATGATCTTTAGCATGAAAACAGTTTTTGTTCGTCCTCCCAAGGGAGATAGAGAGAGAACTCTGTTATTCATCAAAGCTTTAACTTTGCTGACATTGTATCTGTAATTTGTTTCAATTGAAATTAAAATCTAATGCACGGTTTAAATGGAATAATTAGTAATATGGCACATTACAGTATAGTAAAAATATTTAAAAATAATCAAAACTATACAAGTAGGTTATTAATAAGCAACTGTAACGTCATCTCCGGTAACGCATGCGTACTCGATAGGTATACACTTCATTCGAATGTAGTTCAACGGAATCAGTATTTCAGTACCCGAGGGTTCCGACGGTGCTCTTATATATATAAATAATTTATAAGTACTGAAAGGAAATGGAGAATACTGGTAAATAAATACATTTGTTTACCCTTGTTTTCCTGCCATTAAAGATATAAACAGAAATAAAAAGAAAAACAATACTGAAAGCTTTAAACAGACATGTATTCCAATCGTCCGTTATCCAATCTATTTGTTGAAAGAATCAATATAGTGGTCTTACATAGGTCAGTTTCAATCGGGTTAAGTTTTCTAAATTCAAATTCCGGACATGTACATTTTGATATATGATGTTGGGATTGTTTTAAAGACAAAAGAATTCAAGATAGCATAAATCAAACATAGATTAGCTAATGTAAGATTCGTTTTTTATTGAAAGTAAAACAATTTTACTTTCGTCCCCTGCTTTTGTATGTAAAAGGACATTTCATAGGTCTGTTTTTTATAGAAAGTCAAACGATTTTTCAATGGTCCCTTGTTGATCCTTTTTGCATAAAAAGTGACAGTTAATGATTCGTTGGTTGTTTTTTCTTCTTCTTCAGAGAGTAAAACGATTTTTCATTGGTTAGTTTGTTTTTTTTAATTTATAGAAATTATATTGATTTTTCATTGGTCTTTTTGTTTCAACTTAATATTTTACTTCGCATGAATTGTACAAAATTCACGTGGCCAAAGGAAATTTCTATAAATATCCATCAGAATTTACGGTTACCAGTAACATTCTATTGATAAAAAGAGTGGTACCGTAGTCTTTTGATATCAGGCAGATTTGAATTTTATCCTAAACATTTTCCAACATGTTGGTCAATAACCATTATATCAGTCAATCTTGTGAAATATATAGTCAATTCAACTCAACTTGGCAATGAAACAATGAACCTAATGTCACTTTAATGTGTCTTTGATGGATACAACACGGCAGTCCTAACCCAGAAACATTGACTGTTATGTTTAATACGTCCAACATGTTAATAATGTGTACAACATGTCATGAAATAGTATTCCAAATTACATTACTTTACATTGATTTATGGTCAATGATGATACATCCAATGATGTTGCACTTTTTCATTATCCTTCTTGTACAGACTCGATCAAACTGAGTCCGCAATTTTCACGTAATTTTGTTGTGATAAATGCTTCCGAGGGAACTAATTTTTCCAGATTTTATTCTATAGGTTCCGTTGATGTGAGGTGCTGTGTAGCTGTTATAAATGGATGTTCCGTAAACCATATCGGTATTTTTTATGTTTTCTATTCTTTCGTTAGCTTTGACACCAAATTTTGCAGAGTTGAAGAAGATTGAATTCTGCTTTAGCTGGTGCTAGGAGCATTACAGATTTTGCTTTTTTCATTATACATTGTATAAAATTTCAGTAGACCAATGAAACCGAATCAGCAATAAGAACCTCTTTTTTGTTGCATAAACTTAGTTACTTTTTTTAAACCTTAAACCAAGGGAATTTCATTTCATGATTCAAAAGTGTTCTCCTAATGTCTTTTCTGTCATTAAAAGACCTGGATATTGTAAGACATGATTAATTCAAGGACAGTATCATGGATATTATTGGAAAGTAATCATCAAGCATTGTAGATGAATCATCGTTAACGTGATTGTAAATTCTTTTTATTGTTTTAAAGTTGCATGCCATAAGATAAGCCAAACTATTTCAAGAAAATCAAACTAAGTCTTGTGAAAAATGGTCTTAGGTTTCAAGGATTTAAGAAAAGTAAAAAGATTCATGTTTCAAGTAATATTTTACATGTAATGTGCCATTAATGACTGATTTTGCTGTATTCATTACCATATGTCTATTGCGTGACTAACGCAGTAAGGACTACTGTTGCATATTATGATCCCTTTTTTGGAAATTTACGTGGACTGTAAGTGCTGTTTGCAATGTGTAAATTGTTTTCATTGTTCACTTCTCAGTATTATATTTCTAAATACATTATTTTTTTTCAAAAATGTTCATGAAAAATTAGCATGACGCATGCCGCTTTAAAAAAATGTTAAACATTGTTTAACTGTCTGCAATTTTAATCATTCTTGTAGACATTGTTTCACATATCTCGTTGTAGGTTCACATATTTATTCATTGTAAAGTCTTGTTTTTAGATATTTCACACTTAATGGTAGAATATCTCTCGAATAATATTCAACACCAGATTTTCTTTGATCGGCAGTGCATGTACACGTATATTATTATTACTATATGAGTAAACTAAAAATTCTGGTCAATTATAACTTAAATAACAAGAGCTGTCCGTAAGACAGCGCGCTCGACTTTTTTATTGCTTGCCAATAAAAAAAGTTTTTGCAGTAAAAGGCAATACAAGAATCTCTGTATTTTTAAAGTGAACAATGGCCATGAGCATTAAGATATTTAGTGAAGAATTATTTTACTGAATTGTGTGATACCCTTGAACACTGCAGCAAAGTTTGAAATGTTTAAGTCAAAAGAGGGCTGGTAAGAAAGAAAAAAAAACTGAGTTGAGCCTTAAATAAATTTAATAGTATTAAACCCACTTTGAGAGAATAAGGTATTTTTACGTCACTCAGAACACCTTGGTAAATGACATAATAACATAATTTTTCAAGAAATCTATGCCAAGGAAGCAGTATATTTTTGTACAATCAGCATAATATATAGATTTGACAGAATTACCTTCTCCTGGACATGTTTGGGAATCATGATTGTAAACAAGTATTCCAACTTTCAAATTAATATCTCAAACAGTTCAGTCAAAAAGTGGACTGGTACTAAAAACTTAACCAAGATTCTAAGTCGATAAAAGGCCTTAATTTTTAAAACAAATCCTTGACAGAGTTACCTTCTCTTGCGTACAGATGGGGTAATGATGTGAAATAGCATTAAAAGTTTCAAAGCAATATCTCAAAGGGTTAAGGCAATAAGTGGATTTTACCCATATTCAATGTATTTTCTAAGTCAAAAAGGGGCATAATTCTGTCAAAAACCTTGACAGAGTTATGTCCTCTTGTCTGTTGATGAAGGTCGTGATGGTAAACAAGTATGGTCAGTTTCAAAAGCAATACCTCCAATGGTTTTTGAAATAAAGTGAGGTGGTACAAAAAACTTAACCAAGCTCAATACACTTTCTAAGTCAAAAAAGGGCCATAATTCTGTCAAAAACCTTGACAGAGTTATGTACTCTTGTCTGTAGATGGAGGTTATGATGGTGAACAAGTATGGTAAGTTTCAAAGCCATACTTGTAATACTTCTGAAATAAAGTGGGGTGGTACGAAAAACTTAACCAAGGTGTGACGCCAACGCCGACGCCGACGCCGGGGCGAGTAGGATAGCTCCCCTTTTCATAGAAAAGTCGAGCTAAAAATCGGTTTTATGGGATTTAGCACGTTGATAATTAAATCAACCATCGAAATGAGTCAGGCAAAAAACAATAGTAAGTGCACTAACTTCATAAACGTATACATTGAGAATCATAGTTATCGCTTTCATTAAAACTGTAAAAAATCTGTATTAAATTTAATATAAAACATTAGTGTTAAAAAAGATTAAAACGTTAACATACTGATTTCATTTGTCTATGGACACGAAGATTGTTCAAAATATCCATATTAAATCTTTTACTTTATTTTTGTGTATTGTCCAACAATATTGACCTGGCACTTCATTAATTTCCGTAAAGGTCAGTCAGGTGATAAACAGTGGTATCTAACGAATATATCGATATCTTTGTTAACTTCACACGTCAATGAGTTGTGGTGTATTGGTATAGATGCCTGACTACTGATCTGAAGTTCCCTGGTTCGATACCTTACCAACACCACGTTATGAGGACATGCATTTTTTTATTTCATTTTGAAATTTACTTGCAAGAATTAATTTGAAATCGTTTTACTACATCTGGTTTTTAGGATACCTTTTAAGTACTGGTTTTTTTAATACAATTTTATTTTTTATTCCTTACATTATCTTTGATTAATAAAAAGACACAGATAGAATACACAACCAAAAATCAAAACGTTTTGCACGAGTTAAGAGAGAAATGACAAGTTTGAAATAAGAAAAGAAAAAAATATAAAAGTGGCTGAACCAGGATTCGAACCTACGAATGTACGTCTATATTATTGAAGTGAAAGCCCTTAACGACTGTGCTAAGAGGGATTTGTAATTTAGACCATTTAACAACTGGTTATATACATTCATATCGATCTACAAATAGATAGTAACGTTTACGGAATTTACCGAATATGGGGTCAAATGCAAGAGTGCCAGGTCAATGTTGTTGGACAATATATCTTTCAATTTGTTTTGGTACAATGGTTAACACTTTGTATCTGAACGGTAGCTTGTACTTGTCACTGTCGTCCTTAAAAGAGCTCGGTTGCGCTGAGCCTGCAATATTTTTGGACGTACTTAAGGGAATTCGTATTTTTCTCAGATGATCAAAGTCGATACTTGGTTAAAAGCAATGTTTTTGGTCAACGATTTACTTTTCAGATTTTAACCATTTATAGTTTATAAATCTTTATAAATGTCTGATAACTTAAACAACCTCAAAGATACATTTATACTACAAATAAAATAGAGAAAAAAAAAGAAACCGTAAAGAATGCCCAACACGACAAAATTGAAAATATCGCACGCTCGGTTTGAGACAGCCTGTTCATGAACGTAACGTCCACGCCCTCTAGGACCGGCTTAAACAGAATTCTACATTTAAACATGAAAAAGGTGAAAATTTGAATTAAGAAATGCAGATGTCGTGCACATAAGATATGTGCATTATATTGTATTTTCTTATACAGCCCTAGCATGTAACGTTAAATCAATATTGTAACAAATATATGTTTGTGTTATATTCATACTCATTACCTTTATATAATGTATTTATATAACATATAGAACATGTAAACAAAGTATCAAGTTATTTAGTGTAGAGAACATGAATACTATTTATAATAAGATATATCATGGTTTTTATCATGCCATTACTATGACAACTGCCTGATAAAGCCTGTCTGAGAACATCAACCTTTCTCAGTCAGTGACTTGAGAACACTTTTCCATGCTTAAACCTATGGAAAAGTCAGAGGATATCAGATTTTTCAAGCACCTCCCACTTTTTGCCGGACTACTTTCACAATGTAAACAGCTTAAAGCATTGCAAAAAATAAAAAGATAAAACAGCCTAAATAAAACATATTTATTAAAAAAAAAATGTTACAAAAATAAATAATGATTTTTAAATGATTTAATTTTAATTAAAGGTATATTTACACAAATTCTTATTAAGATGCTTACATCTTTAAAAAACATCTTCTGCTCTTAGACATCTAAAACAACAACAACAACAACATTAATAATATTAAATAATTAAAAAAAAAAGATGAATTCTTAGTAACAAAATCAGAGTAAGGACAGGAAAAAAACATTAATTATATTTACATCATTCTCAAGTTTCACAAAGATAATTATAAATAATACAAATAAGCACTTTTTAATCTTAATTTGACAATCCTTCAACTTTATGGCAACGTTCAATGTGCACTGGGATGATTTGTTGGAAGTTCAAATGATGAATATTGAAGAAATTTATGACAAGAATGAATTTGAAGTCAATACTGGTATTGATCCATCAATCTTTGATGAGGAATTTGATGAAGAAAAACAATACAATGTTACAAAGTTATTGACTGATTCTCAGCTGTCCGAGTATTCGAAGACTCCTGTTTCAACTGAATGTCTTCAAATTCCTGAAACTGCTGCTCAATGTTCTCAAGCAGCATCTGATCAATATCCTCAAGTTGATGAAAATCACAGTGCTGTGCCTGTCCTTACTGATGTTGCCTCTGAAAATATGAACAAAGGCTTTATAATGGTTGATATGGACTCTGTAAAGGCATTTAACGAGTCGGAAAAAAATCAGCATACAAAACGTAAAACTAACCAACATATAAACAGGCTAAAAACTTTTCTCAAACTAAAAAACGAAACACGAGATTTCCATTCCATCCCAATGACGGAGCTGGATGAGCTTCTTGCCATGTTCCTTCTCTCCATTAAGAAAGAAGATGGAACAGACTACGAGCCGAGTAGTTTACGAGGGTACATATCTACATTTGACAGAGTTCTCCAGGAAAATGGGTACCAATTTACCATAGCCAAAAGTTCAAGACAAGGATTTCCCCTAACAAATCAGACTAAATCGGTAATTACAATTTATTACGTCTATTCAATAATCTTTTGGAAATTAAATAAATCCAGCAAAAAACTGAATTTCAAGATACATGTATTTCATCATTATAAACTAGATGTTTAATTCCCCCCCCCCCGGACTTGTTTCGCTTATAATTAAAAAAAAAAATTTGCCTGTAATGAATTTTTGCTTTTTAATTTTAAATGATCTTAATTTTCTACAAATAATCATGATATAAATCAGCTATTTTTCAAACAACAAAATGATTAGCATGTAAATTTCAGGCAAAAACAAAAAATCTGAAAAAATCAGGTAAAGGCAACAAAGAAAATGCTGCCCAACCAATAACAGATGAAGAGATTGACAGGCTTTATGATACCGGCCAACTAGGTCTTTCTTCACCACAGTCTATCATCAACACTTTGTGGTTAACATTTACCATACATTTCGGCATGAGAAGTGTAGAAGAACACTATCACTTATGGTAAATTTAAATGTCATCTCTATTAATTAAAAGACAGTTAATCAGTCAGATTATTAAACCTAAAAAATTAAAATCCAAAAAAACTTTTTTATTTCAAAATCACTTATCTCAAAATCTTCTAGTAACGTTTTTCTGGAACGTAAACTTTAAGGATGTTCAGAATGCCATTCAAAATGAAATTTCATGTGGCCGAGCTTCACCGTTTCACAACCTGAAATTGGAATAAATTTATAATTTTAGTTGCATACTTAAAACTAAAAAAAAAAAAAAAGCATAAATTAACATGTAAATATTTATATTAAAAATTGTACATATAAAAATATTGTTTTCAGTTGGGGCGACGTACAAGTAAAGATCGATGCGGAGGGCACTGAGTTTCTGGAACTTACAGAGCGCCAGACTAAAACACGCACTGGAGACAGTGGTGGTTCTAGGAAGGTTCCTCCACGTATGTGGTCTAGTGGAGATGAGCGGGATCCGGTATCTGCCTACAGATACTATGCAGCCAAGCGTCCACATGGATTCAGTCGGGATTCGGACCCATTTTATTTGGCACCAAGAACAACCCCACCTACAGAATTTGACCAATGGTTTTTAAAACAGCGGATTGGAATAAAAAAAATTGGCACACTAATGAAAACAATGACTGTAAAATCAGGCATTACACGGCACCTTACCAACCATTCTGCCAGAAAACACACCATACAAAAGCTCAGGGATTCGGACCAGGCACCTACTGATATTATGCAGATCACTGGGCATGAATGTGTACAAAGCATAATCAATTACAGCAATATGTCTTTGAAAAAGCAAAAAACTTGCTCTAATATCTTAAGCAGATCTGCCACTTCAGTGAGATCAATTAATACAAATAAATCTGCAACATGTACAAATGCTTCTTACCTTGACAATAGCACTTCTGTCCCAATGCAGTCTCCGCTGTCTGTTTTGCCATCTACACAAATCGAACCTCCTGTCTCTGCTCCAAACACTCAGTCTCAGGTAGTCAATGTTCCAACTGTTAATTACCCCACCCATTTCACTCAGGCTGGAAATGCTCCAGGTCATGTGCAGTCAATGTTTTTTGGTGCTACTGTCCATATACAGAATTTTAATATGTACAGCATGCCTCCAAGGAACGATCAAGACAGTAGCAGTCGTAATTGAACAGTTTTAAAATATTTCCGCTGAACAGCTGAACATGTGACCGAGACTCCTTCGTCCAAATCCGTTATGTTAACTGTTAAACTGTTAATTTCTGGCTAACAGTTTGTAAAACATTGTTCTTTTTGTGTTAATCTCCTTAATAGCTTTAAAAATCACACCTGTTATCCTGTTAAAGCGCAATTAAATTCTCCAGTTTATGTCTGTTTCAGCCGGCGGCCATTTGCTAAATTTGTTGAAATGGTAATATGTTCCTACGCCAGATCAGCACTGATGATGTTTATTGTTGGTATTGTTTAATTGACTTTGCTAAATATTTATGATAATACACAGTAAATAAATTGTTAAAGCAAATTGTACCCAAAATTGTGTTGTGTTATAAAATTATTGGTAAAAACCCTCGGACTACTTTTTTGGCGTATAACCCTCCTGACAAAGTGGTTACCGTATTTTCAGAAATTAGCGCCCCGAATTAAAAAAATAAGATACAAAATCATAATAGTGGCATGATAAAAAGAATAACAGGTTACTGTCTTTTGAGAAAGGGATTTCTCAGACTCGGCTAGATATGGTCCGGAAGGGGCTCGGCAAGCCTCGCCCCTTCCAGGACCATATCTAACCTCGTCTGAGAAACCCTTTCTCAAAAGACAGTAACCTGTTATTCTCTATATATGTCATTTATAAACGAAATGGAAATGATAACGTGTAACATTTTCCAGGCGTACAAATAAGGATATTAAAGTTTTAATACATGGCATGTCTGAGAGTATGTAATGTTGATATTTTCGTTTACTTCTCTTTTTAAATATTCATCCAAACTATTCAATTTTAGTACATATATTGTCCAGTTTACTGTATAGGAATATTGATTGTTCCTACATTTATATATCTACATATTGTCTCCCTTACTGTATCCAACAAAGAAAACAGCGAAGTGGAATTTCAATTTAGGTTTTATACTAAAAACATATTGATCAATAATATCTTAATATGTATTATATTTAAGAACAAACAAACGCCTCGCATATTTAGTCTGATAGACTCCTGAGGAATAAATTGCAATAAAGTTGGAAAACGAACCAGTTATATTGCAAACTTCAGGAAACCTATAAATATACGAATGTAAAACTAATGTATATAAATCATAGATAAACCATTAACATGGACACACATATTATTACGAAACAGTCCCTTGCCAATTTACTGGCATGAGCTAATAATTTTCTCGATATAACAACACGGCGTAAATGAGGTCAATAGCATCTAATGACTTTTAGCATGAAAACAGTTTTTGGTCGTCCTCCCAAGAGAGAGAGAGAGAACTCTGTTATTCATCAAAGCTTTTATTTTGCTGATATTATTAATACTTAATAACATGTATCTGTAATCTGTTTCACAATAAAAATATTTCAAAATATGAAAACCATCTTAGTAGAGTATTAATAAGCAACTGTAACGTCATCTCCGGTAACGCATGCGTACTCGATAGGTATACACTTCAATCGAATGTAGTTCAACGGAAACAGTAGTTGAATTCCCATTGGTTCCGGCGATGCTGTAACATATACATAATAATTTATAATAATAGAAAGAAAAGGACGATTACAGGTAATTCAACAAATACCCTTCTTTTCTTGCCTTGCCATTAAAGATATAAACAAACTGAAAAAACTAGAAAAAAAAACAACAGTGAAAGCATTACACAGACATGTTTTCCGATCGTCCGTTATCCAATCTATTTGTTGAAAGAATTAATAAAGTGGTCTTTAAGTAGGTCAGTTTCAATCGAATTCAAATACCGGACATGTACATTTTGATATGTGATGTTGGGATTGTTTTAAATACAAGAACATTCATGATAGCATAATCCAGACAAACGTGAATTAACATAAGATCCGTTTTTGTATTGTTGTGAGCAACTTCCGTTCCTCGTTGTGAGCACCCATCTAGGACGTGTGACACGATAAACAAGGTGAGTTTTTCATAATTTTTGAAGATTACAGACATTTATGTAAAAATATCGGAATGCAGTTAGCTAGCGATGTGTTTTCCAAGTATGCACATGTAAAGATATTACCTGTTGGTCGACAATTTGATGGAAATACCGTGCGACGCAGTCACTCGGGGTAGCTAGAAAACTGGAGACAACTTCTCTCTGGACCAAATTTAACATTGAAAAACGTCAATTTTGGTGAGGTTTTGTGCATTCTAACCTAAAACAGATGCCCACAAGACTTCAGCGTAAATTATTACATGAAAGTCTTCATAGAAACGAAGATATACCCTTTTTTGCTTTAATCCTCGTTGTGAGCATCATAACCTCGTTGTGAGCAAGACAAGCGCAGTGCGTGTCTGGTTTTAATATGTTATTCAGATGGTGAAAAAGGGGGCGTCCGTGGCTGAGTGGTTAAGGTCGTTGACTTCAAACAACTTGCCCCTCACCTCTTTGGGTTCGAATCCCGACAGGGACTTTGGATTCTTTCATGTGAGGAAGCTATCCAGCTAGCTTACGGAACGTCGGTGGTTCTACTCAGGTACCCGTTCGTGCCTGAAATAATGCACGGAAGGGCACCTGAGGTCTTCCTCCACCAGTAAAGCTGGAACGTCGCGATATGACCTATACTGTGTCGATGTGACGTAAAACACAAAACAAACAAAAGATGGTGAAAATACAATTTTCAATCTACCAAAGCAATTAAAACGTTTTTGCACAGTAGCATTTCTTTGCAAGACGTTGTGCATATTCCAAAGGGAGGCATATTAGTTTTGAACTGTCCGTCCGTCAGTCCGTCAATCCGTCCGAAAACTTTAACATTGGCCATAACTTCCTCATTAGTAAACGAATTTGATTCATATTTGAACACAACATCCCTTAGCACAAGACCTTCCTACAGACCTGTATTTTTTCCTTGACCCCTGAATGGCCTTTACCTTGAAGGTAAAATTGTCCAAAAACATTTATGATTGGCCATAATGTCCTTATTAGTATATCAATTTAATTCATATTTAGGCACAACACCTCTTTGGACAAGGCCTTCCAACTGCAGTACTATTCTTTTCAGTGATTGGACATGGGGTCGTTCAAGGAGAGACCGAAGCGAGGCATCAAGTATGTACTTGCCCTGGTCTGAAAAAGATTAGAACTACTAGAAAAACTATCAGTGATGCATAAAAATCAAAGAAAAGTTTTGGTCATGTCTCTTGCAAAACATTCTTTTCAGTTAAACACACTATAAAATTAGCTTACCCAAAAACTCACCTTGTTTATCGTGTCAAACGTCCTAGACGGGTGCTCACAACGAGGAACGGAAGTTGCTCACAACATTTTAACCGATGGACATTTTACACTCGTTGTGAGTTAAACGGGCGTGAAAAAGAAAAACAATTTTTCATTTGTTACTTTAAGTACAGAAAGTAAACTGATTTTTATTGTTCTTATTGTACTGAAACTAAAACATTTTTTGAAAGATCTCAATGTTTTGTAAGGAAAGTAAAACATATTTTAATTGGTTTGTTTTTGTTTGGGGTCCCCCTGGGCTCCTTGCCATTGGTTCTTGTTGCTGGGTCATGTGGGGGTTGCGTTCATTGAACGCCGCCTTTCCTTGTTGATCTTGTTTATCATATTTTGTATTTTCATATAATGAAAGTTTAAAACAAATCATTTCCTAACATCATAACATAAGTTTATGAGGGACATCTGTTACATATATTTTATGTATTTTATTATGAAGTACACAGCTGTAAGTATATAATACACTTGCTACATTTTTAATATACTTGTTTTTATCATATCACTTTCATATAAAATGTCTAAAAATTATTTTGGTGCATCTCTGTTCAATTGTCATGTAACTGTTATTGGGTCAAATTCAACCAGGAACTTGGAAAACGTTCATTGTAGGAAGTTACACAGCTGGCTTACTGGAAATCTGTGATTCTTTAAAGGAACCCGCTATAACAAAACTGATGTCCGGAAGGGCACCTAAATATCTGGCAAAAAGGGGTCCCTCGGAAGGATTAAAATCAGCAAAATTAAAATGAAAATTGCAGATTAGGTTTGATTGAGTCTTTATATGAGGGTATTGAAAACGTGCAACATCCCTCACGCTCGCTAGCACCGGCTTGAGCGTTACTTAATTTTCAATGATTCCGAAGGACCAGAAAAATATAACAACACTTCCTCGACTAAAGTCTTCTTCGCGTAATAGTTTCGACATGATTTTAAGTCAAACAAGAGTGTGATTAGTAGATATAATACTATGATATAGATAGTACATAGCTGATTCATAGTCTAAAAGGAAATGCAAAAAAATGGAAATGTAATTAAATTATGAACTGTTAGCAAATGTATGTTTTTGAAGACATATGTCAACAATTTTAGTAACAATATATAGTTTTTGGTTAATGCTTATGGCTAACAAAGTAAAATGTATTAATTGAAATTTATTAAGTGCTTATTGTTCTTCATTACAAATACGTCTTCGAACAATAACAGTGTTTGTGAAACTGATTCACAATCATTTAATTGTAACGATACAAACGTCACACATGCATGTTCCTGAAAAGATTAATGTAGTTTATTGATACATTCAATAGATGTAAAGAACTAGAAAGATAATTAAAATTTTGAATTAGCGATATATCACTGCAAAAGATATTTCGTTCCCTTATAGGGACTCCACTGAGATCTTCAGACATGACAGGAATGGAACTAATTTTTCGAGATAAATGTTTCATTGTTGTATGGCTAACTCCCGATTTTTTTTTTTAGAATAAAATTATTCGTATTATGAAATATTACCCAAAATAGGGCTAAAAATAGCATAAAGATACGATTTTTAAATAATTTCTGAGTATATTTCTTTATTATCTTTTGCACATATTTATGTTTCAAGTGTCGCACTCAATATATCTAAAACAAATTAATAAATGTTTATTTATCTAAAACAAATCTATGTTTTTTGACGTCAGTGTGTTCCTTTAACTTTGCCCTAAAAAAATCATACTTTCTTAATGTCACACTGATAAATGTGCCCATCTTAATCTATGTCCAGTTTCATTTATTGTCAGTATTGTGCCTTATCATTTTTAGCAAAAATTTAAAATGAATTAATCACCTAAACAGTATGGCGTGTTTTATTAGAATTCTCATCACAGCTTGTATTGATTTGAAGGACATGTTATTTTATTTTAATTGTGTCTTAGAAATGGACGCATTTGCTACATCTAATCTATTTTTGCTATGGTCTACATATATGATATCGAGAAAGACATAAATATTTGCTTTTTAAGATTAATTTCTTAGAATCTTTGGTGTTATTGATGTAGAGGCAACATCTTTGCAAAAGTTTTAAGAATATTTCATTGAAATGAAAGAACTAGTTGATTGTAGGGATTACCAAATGTAATAAATAAGAAAAAGCTTTCACTGACTTGGTCAAAGTATTGTTTGTTTGTTTTTTTATTGTTTTTTATGGTTTTGTTTTTTGGTTGGTTTGATGGTTTTTCGGCGCACCAACACAGTTTAGGCCGAACAGTAAATATGATTTTGGCTAACCTTGGGTGTTACAAACTTCAAAGCAACACCAGTGGGTCAAAACCATACAACCTGCGGAAGCTTTGAGATGCAAAGACTCCATTGATACAAATCAATTTAGTCGCTTTTTACGATCACGCAGGGATAAACGGTGACAGCAATTCTATTGCATGAACCATTAACGGCAATCCCTCAGCCATTTTAGTCAAATCGAGATTCTAAACATTAACGCTATTAAACTAGAGTGAATATTAGATAATAATGAAATACTGGATAAGTACAAAGAATGTAGGGCGAGCGTCTGTTTAAGTATGAAGAGCAAAGAGTGTGTGGTGTTTCGATGTCTAGTGTTGACATACATTGTACATACATTTTTTGTAACCAATATTCCTCTTGACTCTTCCATACATCCATGTTAATTTGACATTTTCATTACATAGGGTAGGAAAACATGTCTACAAATGTGTTTCTTGTGTCTGTATGATTGAAATGTTTAATCTTTTTGACATCAAGGCAGCCATGAAATATGATAAATGTCTACCTCAATTATATGATATCTATTGACAAATGTTTGATGAAAGGATTGGCATCTTCACGTGAAGTAGGTATTATATGATGTATGATACAACAAGTGCAGAATTGAGATTAGTTAACATGCTAGCTGTGTTGTTTGGTTTTACGTCGCATATGCAGTGGGGGTTTAAGCGACTTTGCAGTTTTACTCGTTGAGGAAGACCTCAGGTACCCCTCCGTGTATTATTTCAGACACGAATGTGCATCACTTGAGTAGAACAACCGACGTTCAGTAAGCTAGCTGGATAGCTTTATCACACGAAATAAACATGTCTCTGACGTGATTCGAACATACATCGGTGATGGTCAAGTTGTACGGACGCCCAAACAAACAAACATACATACAAGCTGAACTTTTAAATGAATATTACAATGTTATAATTACATGACGATTGTTACTTCACAATATTATAATAAATGGACGTTTTAAACCAACAGTGTGTTATCTATAATTGCAAAAATAATGTTTTATTCCCCTTCAAATGTTAATTACTAAAGTTATTATACGTTTAAAACATCCATTGATAGATCCCTGTAATGATCCTGACCTGTCTAATTCAAATTATCAATAAGCATTACAATAGGAATGTCAACAACGTATTTGTTAACAAAAGAACCCATGTCAATATAAGTGGTTAAATGAATTGTAATTCAAATAAAAGGTCAGAATAGGGATATATCAATTCCTAACAAAGTTATTTTTTTTATTTAATTTAGGAACAAAAAATACTAATACATATATTTTCAGACTTTTTTTTCAAATTGAACCTAGCCACGGGATTTGTTGCTTTGCAATTTTTCCATTTCCTCTTTATCAGATTGTCTACATTATTAATGAGAAGATATTTTAAAACCTCTATTACAATAATAATCCTTTTGAAAAACAAAAACAACGTTTCCCTTACAGAAATGTGAATGGATGGTAAAATGGGAAAGAGATATAAATGAAGTCTGATATTTGCTTCATTGATACTGCAGAACGGGAGATTAAGCTTAACCGTACACGATCAATAAAACTCATTGCCCGCTTCCATTTCATGCCGCAATTGTATCGACCACACATAAAATGATGCAAAAGGATGTGGGATAAAAACATGAATTTTTGTATGCCATTGAAAATGTTCAGAGCATCAAGGTCTATCGAAATATGAGCAAATGTTTGGTCAGTCATGCATTGGTATAAATTGTGCACGTACTTTTGATAATGAAATAGGTGCAATTGTTAGTGTATACAGAAATGTTACTGCTATAATAAAGCATAACTTATTATCAAACTTGCCTTCGTTGTATTGCAGTATAAATTATAGTCAGAATTTTTATAGAATAAAATGAAGCGTTTTGCTATTTGTTGAATCGAGTCTTTGATAGACAAACATAGATGTTTTATAAGGCTTTGATAACAATACTACTATTACTTCTATTCTAAATAATTACGTCCTGCTTGCTACAGAAATCGATAGCTTTGTCCTACTTTCTGTTGCCATTTTTATATTTTATTGCTGTGTGTTTTGAAAATTGTCTTGGTATGGTTTCATCAGACACAATCTATCATAACCTATTCACGAAATTCTCATTAGCCATTTCCTCAGAACAAAACAATTAGAAAAGTCAGAATCCTGCTTTGTAGCTTCGTATGATGTGTATGTTTATGTGTAGAAATAAAATTATTGTTAAGATTGAAAGTACAATTTACTCAGAAGGCAAACATTTGTCACTGTCATTTTTGTTTCGATTGAAATATTTTGAAACTGAGCTGTTTTATTCTATTTGTTTATTTATTTATTTTATTTGTATATTTATCTTATACATTTCTTTTACATTATTTCATTCCTTTTTTTTGTTTAATTTCATTTATAATTTTATCTTTTTTATTTTTTGTTTATAAATTTATTTATTTTATTTGTTTATTTATCTTATATATTTCTTTTACATTATTTCATTCCATTTTTTTGTTTAATTTCATTTATGATTTTATCTTTTTTATTTTTTATTCATTTATTTTTTATGGTTTTGTTTCTTTGTTTTTTGTATTTGATAAGAACATTATCTTGCAATTAGTTTTCAAAAACGCACACTGTGATTGAAATTGGCATCGGAAGCGAATTCGAAAAATTATGCTTCATTTAATGTGTAAGCCTCTATTGATCATTTTAATTATACAACTACATGTATTTTTAAACAAACAATTCAAACCAGGTCAGCTTAACATTTACATATTTATAAATATGTATAAAGTTTCCAAAACCCATTTCAGACAAGTGACCTTAAAATACCTAAAATTTCATGGCTACAGCACGTGGTTAAACACATGTACCGTGGTTAAGAAAATTTATTACCTCCATCATAATACTGTATATTGTTCATAATCATTTTCTTGTCTTCTTTGACAATAATTCCACTTCTGATATGATACAATAATTACATTTCGATTATTTGTTCACGCCGAATTCCATGGAGGACAATCAAATCGGAAACAAAGCAGAAATATGGTTGACCTTTATCTGAATATGTAATCTATGGAGAGTTGATACAAATTGCTTAAACTAAACAAATTATATAGGGAAATGATATCACCACTATAGCAGTCTATCTATATTGAGTTTTTTTTTTCTCTAAGGACAATTAAAAGTATTCATGAAAACAGTCCGTCTTGTTTACTTCCCTTCCATGTGTTTGATTAAAAATTTGCACGCATTAACATTTGTTCACATATAATGATTAAAACAACTACATGTACGGATTTTGATGCGTCTATGTTTTAGTTTCAATTTCTTGTCTTTTTTTTCAATTCTAAATCTGTTAAAACTCTAAATAAAACCCTGTAATATGATGACTTTCTTAAATCAAATTATCCAACTTTTATGTTTTGAGCTTTCATAATCAGTTTTCGGTATTTCAAGATGAACTAGGCAAACGTATTAAGCCGTGTCTATTGGTTGGACATGCAAGCTGACCTGGTTTGTAACTGTTAGCAAAGCTTAATCACTTTCTGTTCCAGCAGAGTAAAGTTCCCAGCTCGAAATGTATTACTTATTTGCTTTCTATCGCTAGATATATCTTTTGAATGATACAAGTATGACGCTTTAAACGGTGTCAGTAAAATAAATATATTTGTCCAGTTAATGTTAGTTTTCAAAATGTGTTTATATAAACTTATAATTCTACTATTGGCTGGACAATTGTGTGTTGTTGGCCAATATTAGTTAAGCATTATTGCTGAACGCAGGAACGCAGTTACAGCTTATGAATTGCTTATTAAGCACATAAAAGAAACCATCATTTGTGGAAAATATTATTGCGAAAAGTCCCTTGCCAATATATTGGCATGAGGTATTATTTGCTGCAATACAACAACACTAGCTAATGAGGTCAATAGTATCTCATGATCTAAACATAAAAAACAATTTATGGTTCGTTTTCCTTAGAGAGAACTCTGCTTTTCATCAAAGCCTTTATTGTTCAGACATTAAAGGAACTAACTAAATTGCAAAGTGTTATTTGTTAGAGCAAAATGCATTGCAATGTGTTATATGTCAGAGTAAGCTATTGCGTATTTGACAAAATTAATAAAGTAACACTATATACAGCTATTCAAGAGCAATATTAAAAGGATAAAAAAGAAACATTGAAAGTTAGATACGAAACATATATTCAGTATGGTGATTGAACCTAACAAAAGCATATTTAATCATCTAAACACACTTTTAAAGGAAGAAATAACAATCAACACTTTTTTAACAGACTCGGTAGTTTTCTAGAATTGTATATATGCCAAACAAAGCCTATTTTTAATGCATGTAAATCGAAACACATTTTTTATTCCGTTGATAAATCAAATTTGTAAGTTTTGTCCCTCCATCAAATTATCATACACCGCATGATAAGTACAAATTGTCTGTATAACAGAGTCAAACACTTACTATTCAAGCAATAAATGTTTTTGAAAAAAAAGGTTTCTTTATACAAAATTTTGAAAGTTCCTCTTTCGTTTAGTTCCCTGAAATACAATGTTTTGTTGCTGTTAGTGTTGCTGTTTTGTTATATTTTGCTTAAATGTCAATGGAGTAATTTAATGCTCTCCCTCTATTATGCAACATTGTTTACAAGTGTATTGACATTTGTAAAGACTCCACATGTAGTATAATTAACTTTGTTGCAGACCATTTCTTCCATTTTTCTTCTGTACTTAAAATTTTACAATTGAATTTCTTATTGAAGATGATATTCGTACATATTCGTGCAGAGGCAGCCAAAGTCTTTAATAATAACAGATAACTAATAACGAAGAAAATGTTGCACAGGGAGTTGAACTTTTTTTACTATCGCCAAACTCTTTTTCCCAAATAAAATGAAAATGATGAAATAACCTATTTCGATTGTATTGAAAGGAAAACAAATTATCATTGTAATCACCCACAGGAAAAAAATACATGATATATGAATATGAGTATAACTCTTCTCAGTTTACATATCGGGTATGCAATTCTCGGCCGAACACTGAAGATTTGGCATAAACACCATTGTACGCCATTTACGATTTTCCAGTCATCGAGTAAAATTTCTTATTGAACAGCGATTATTGTATATTTATGACACATACTATGAGTTATATGCTTTTTGCGTTCATTTTGACAATATTATCCTTTTAAGAATAAGTGACTTTCGGCTATGTCTAACCTTTTGCATACTTGAAGACGTAAACGTTTTTACATATTTCATGATGACACATTTCTCTAAGCAGTTATAGGATTTCTTCAAATAAATATGTTTAGTCACTGATCCTACGATTTATTCCAGGAATATAAGCAATCTTTGCTCTACAATAATTGGCAGTTTTGACCTACTTTTGATTGACATTTTGACATTTTTATTGCTACTTTTCATGAAAAATGTCTTGATGAAGGAACATGAGACACAACTTGCCTCAAGCAGTTCCGAGTATTTGTAAATCTCACGATTGTCTTTTTTTCTCAGAACTAAATTGAAAATGATACTAAAGAATTTGACCTATTAACAAACATTCTTAGCTTGTAAGAAAAATTTTAAAACAAACGTTCACTAATGTTTCTCATTGACGGTTACATGATAATGCCGTATGAAAAGACCTGCGGATGTTGTGTTCTGCTTTAGCCGGTGCTAGGGGGTCGTGGACGGAAGTTTGTACTTTTCAGTAGTACCGTCCAAGAATAGGTTAAATCAAACCGAACCGACCAAATGTTCAAAATGTCGTTTTGGACGTTCTTTAGGGTATTTTAGAATTTTATTATTTAATTTCATTTATTATGTTAAAGGCACATTATGCGTCAGAAATTCATATTTTTAATTCTTTAGAAATCTCGAAACATGTGTTGCTTACTATTGTTTTCATAATGGATTTAGAGCATGTTAGAAGTTTAACAACTGAAGAAAATAGGCTGAACGTGCACTAATGTGTCGTTAAGGTAGCAAAATGTAAACAAAGTAGTTTTTGACTTCCATACAAAATACTAATTCACTATATTTATACCAATTGCAAATAGAGCAAAAGTAGCAAACGTTGGTTCAATTATTGGCAAATGAGTATTTTGTTTGGAAACTGTAACACATTACCAAAATTAAATTTTAAAGTTTTTGAGAAATAATAAGTAAAAGCATTTCTTAGGCATACTGATCCTTTAAATTATGATTTCTTAAGGGGGGATTTTTGTTTAGCAATGCTCCAATTTCTGAAAAGTTGGTCTCATGTAAATATGTTGTTTTGAACAAACAAGTTTCGGACTGATACTATTTGGTTTATTTCGAGTTTTCATATGTCATATACAATATTAAACTTTAAACGCTAATCATTCAATTAATCAATCAAAACAGTTTGGTTACAATACTAATAAAAACAAGCAAAAATGAATGCCGCATTATCTTATTTCGAGAACATTGCAAAACCGGTGACCTATTACATATCTTAGATGTGGTTATATGATTCTAAAAAATGTTAATTGGAAAGTAAATTAGTTTTTATGTTAAGACATGTTTATATGAACATATATTTGTCATAGTTCGTAATTACGATACAAAATTCGCTAATTTTTCTAGATGATTCAAAACACCTGTCACTTCACATAATGTTAACCATCACATAATGTTAACCATTATTTATCATTGTAACAGATATACAGTATTTCATATACAAAAGCTCTGGTAAAGTTATTTCTGTAAAATCGATTTTATAACTATATATTTTCCGGCTGTTATGCTAGTTTCTACCTGTTTACAATAATATTAATTCTGCGTCATATATATAACCGTCATTGTACGAATTTAAACAAAACCAAGCCTGTTAGGTAAGTCATAATAAATGTTACTTTTATCAACCTCTTTGGCTAAATATTCAAACAAAGCTTCAATTAAGATAATTATATACATATTTGTAAGAAATGGCGAATAATAAAGACATAAATTTAAACATACTGTGTCAATTTTGCAATCGGATAGTTGAAATTAGTTTGAAATATATTATATAATTGTCAATGTATATCTTAATATACTGATATATTTTAACAGAACTACAACAACTTTTAATTATAACAACAGACATACTAGTATGATGGTACACCATTTCATGAGCACATGGGGATTGGAATTGATATATAAATCAGTGTTCACGTGCAATGTTTATACCCTTAGATGTAATTAATCTAGGCATTTATACCTACAGTAAACAGCACTTATAACGATATACCGCTTATAACGATATATACCGCTTATATCGATATATACCGCTTATAACGATTTACGATGCTGTTGCCGCGGTCCCGAGTCTTGTTTTCAAATTGGTTGTCTCTCGGAGATAACGATATCCAGATATAACGATATAAATTCGGCGGACCCCTGAATATCGCTATAAACGGAGTTTACTGTGTATAT
Source organism: Ruditapes philippinarum (assembly GCF_026571515.1). Lineage (NCBI taxonomy): Eukaryota > Metazoa > Mollusca > Bivalvia > Venerida > Veneridae > Ruditapes > Ruditapes philippinarum. The sequence continues at coordinate 268,817 of NW_026866382.1, forward strand.
CATATCAGTATTCTTAATTAAGTATATAAAAGTATAACATAATGTACAAGCTAGTTATAGTTTAACTGACAATACAAGAAAGACATTAATAATTGATATTTTCCTTATTCTTTAAAAGTCAGCAAAATGAAGTAGTAGTGTTTTATTTCTTTGGTAAAGTTACCTATTAATGTATTGAGACACTATATAACCTATTTCCTGGCGTATTATATTGTGAATAATAACTTTTATTATAAATGTATATCCACATATGTTTAATTAAAATGGTATTGATTTTTCGACAGCAGTCATTAAATATGTAGCATGACAAAGTTTCAACGGTTAGAGAATATACTATCGTTCAAAGCAATATATTTGTAAAACAGATACAACAATTCAGAGCTTTAGTCGACAAACGACAAATATAATATTTCTTGCACATTTCAAAAGGATTATTTTTATTCACATTCATATGTTAAAATATTTGCAATTAACGGAATGGTTTATAAAATTTATATATCAAGGCGATTAGATAAAGTATTGGATGTGTTAATGTGTTATGTGTGTTATGTGGCAATGTGTCATCAAGGATCAGTTGGATCATGATATTAACATACGGAAGTGACATATATGTAAGTTGAATAACACATTTGTTTCCATGTTATACATTATGCTATGCTGATAATATGTATGACAATATAATTTGAAAAGATATAACAATACATTTCAAGAAATGATATGGCAATTCTAACGTTTTATTTTTCGTAAAGTATCACTTGATTTTCAACTTAAAGTAGAATGGTTTTCAATTGGCACATTTTCCGTATTTCTTTTTTTTAATGTATTGATAAAAACAGTAGACACGTACCATTTGGATGAAGCAATGAAAACAAAATGTTAATAAGAGTTCAAAATTGATTCATTATGAACATATTTAATATATATAATAGTATTTACACTTTATAACCTGCTATACCCCCCCCCCCCCCTTTTGGCTGCGTGGTTGCCTTTAAGGACTGGATAATCAGTATTACAGCCACCGTTGATACGTGCATTTTCGTAAGAGGCTACTAAATGGGTTCAAAATACTGGAATCTAAGTATCTATTGCTCCAGAAAGGAGGTGCTTTTGACCCCTGCTGTTGGTTTTAGTTTGTAACACCCGAGGTTAGCCTTAATCATCTTACCTCTTTCGGCGCCATATGACCTAAACTTTGTTGATGCGCCGTAAAACAAAACAAATTAAACAAAACAACAAGAAACCTGCTATATATTGTCATATTGGATCATGTATATAAAACTTACCAACAACATTCATATTCAATTATTTTGTGGTTTGTTTTCATGTATAATACCAAATACTATCAACATAATTATTTATGGTATTTGAGACCTTCCATTGTAGATCAATTCACTTTAAACACCATATAAAATCAAAGATTATTTCTTAAATTTATCATGCATTTAATGCACAATATTCAATATATTATAAAGTAAACGTAAAAATGCAAATATCTTTATTATGTTTGCTAGTTAACTCTTAGTAAATTCAGATGCTGGTATAAGTATTTCGGGTGTATTTGAACCAATATATTTGGTGTTTAAGATTGATGATTGCCCATACCGGTGCTAGGGGGTGTAAGACATGGTGTATATTTGATAATCACTTTAAAGAAAACCGAGTCCGTCGATCTCAATGCATATCCCCAATTCAGAATTTAAATGGTTAACTGCGTAAATAATTTTCTTTTCTTTTTTAAATCTACATTATCCATCATAGGATGTAGATGTTTGACATTTGCAGGACAGATAGTTCTCACAGATGAATCACATATAAGATTATCATTAACTTTTCTTTCGTTCACATTTGTAGCAATGCTAAGTAAATAAATCTGGAAAAAAGATGATCTCTCGGAAGCATAAATCACATTGATTTTCATTGATAACATGAAAATTGCAAGATTGGTTTGATAAAGTCTGTACATTGTAAACCTTAGTTGCTAACAAAAATGAATCAATAGGTGTATATTTATTGATTTTCTATCTATTTTTGAGTTTCAACTAATATTATATATGTTATATTATAAATATTATTTGGTGCCCTTTTTATCGCACAAAGAAACATCTTTTGTTTTAAACGTAAATGTTTGTATTTGAGTTATGCTTTGCTAAGACACTCAAAAGCGTGTATCGAATTTTTATCCAACAAAATAAGAGATTTTATATAACAAAAAAAAAAACGAAATAGTTCCTCAGATTCTTAAAAGGAAATTTCTTTCTTTTTGGTTTTAACAAACGTAATTACATGCCACTGAACAAATTCCTGACGCAACAGCGTTATTGATTGGTTGCAAGTTTTGTTAGACAAGATCTTTTCTCAATGGTGGTACAATCTTAATTTCTCTTTCATGTTCTGCGGATTTTGTAGGAAAACAATGTTAAAATAGTACATAATTTTGCACTAAAGTTTTGTCCATAGTGATGAAATGAGGGTTGTCAGGTTCACATCTTTCTTGAATATTTTTAATCGACACTGATATCAAATTATGATATGTTTGGCATTTTTTAAGCGGCCCTCAGCTTTTGATAATTTCTAAAGGTTAAATATGTTAGTTTTAGATAAATTGTTCCATACAATTGTCAAATTAAAAGAATTAAAGTAGAAAATGAACTTTGTCGTCGAGAATATAAATAAACTATAAGAAACCCTCTTGATACCTCTAAACTTCCGGTCTTTTCTCTATTTTTTCTATTTTTTAATTAGTAAAGAGGACGATTTGTATTTTAAGAAATAAACGTCAATGATGTGTTATAAAAAGCTTCTCGGGACGCCGTTTTCAAAAAGGCTTAACAGTGAAATGATGCACTTTTCCAAGATGAAATTACTAAAATACGAAATTTGAAAAAAGCACAAACTTTTTCCAACAGAAAATAAAAGGTGAAGTAGCTTTAATTCATGACAAAGATTTTTAGTCAACACAATGGAACTTACTTTAGGCAAAAATAGATCAAATTGACGTAAAGGTATATATATTAAGGTATTATCATATCTTTGTGATTATTCTGGTATTGAGACTGTCAAAACCAAACCATAATAATAACTATAACGGCGTATATCCAGCATTTCATGATCCAAAAGAATCCGACACTTATCATATTACATCACGTTTATTGTTGTAAGTAAATACTGCTAGTTATATCTGGAGGAATCAAGAAGACAAAATTGGGTTAATAGGCAGTTGTCGTAGACTATTCATATTGACATATTGTTATGAAACAGAAGCACTAAAATTTCCTTATGAATGACAAAATTAATTATGTTTTGAACGTTCTTTAGTGATTCTGTTATCCTCTGTTTAATATTTATTATTTTTCAGTATCATAAATTTCAGTGATGTATGTTTGTTCTAAACATTAAAAGCTTTTATAACTGTTTTCTATTTTAATTAAACTCTGTATCAGTGCAATCAAAAAATATATTTAATATTTTCAGTATTTTAGAACTTTATTGACCAAGATTTAATCATAGAAAAATCATTTTATAGCTTATTAAACTAAATTAATATCCATTTTTATTTGGTCGGAAAGACACTGGGTTGGATAGTGTAAAATACAGTGGTTGAAGTGTAAAATACAGTGGTTGTAGTGTAAAATACAGTGGTTGTAGTATAAAATACAGCGTCTGTAGTGTAAAATACAGCAGTTGTAGTGTAAAATACAGTGGTTGTAGTGTAAAATACAGTGGTTTTAGTGTAAAATACAGTGGTTGTAGTGTAAAATGCAGCGGTTGTAGTGTAAAATACAGTGGTTGTAGTGTAAAATACAGTGGTTGTAGTGCAAAATACAGCAGTTATAGTGTAAAATACAGTGGTTGTAGTGTAAAATACAGTGGTTGTAGTTTAAAATACAGCGGTTGTAGTGTAAAATACAGCAGTTGTAGTGTAAAATACAGCAGTTGTAGTGTAAAATACAGTGGTTGTAGTGTAAAATACAGTGGTTGTAGTGTAAAATACAGCAGTTATAGTGTAAAATGCAGTGCTTGTAGTGTAAAATACAGAGGTTTTAGTGTAAAATACAGCGGATGTAGTGTAAAATACAGTGGTTGTCGTGTAAATACAGCGGTTGTAGTGTAAAATACAGCGGTTGTAGTGTAAAATACAGCAGTTGTAGTGTAAAATACAGTGGTTGTAGTGTAAAATACAGTGGTTGTAGTGTAAAATACAGTAGTTGTAGTGTAAAATACAGCGTCTGTAGTGTAAAATACAGCAGTTGTAGTGTAAAATACAGTGGTTGTAGTATAAAATACAGCGTCTGTAGTGTAAAATACAGCAGTTGTAGTGTAAAATACAGTGGTTGTAGTGTAAAATACAGTGGTTTTAGTGTAAAATACAGCGGTTGTAGTGTAAAATACAGCGGATGTAGTGTAAAATACAGTGGTTGTAGTGTAAAATACAGCGGTTGTAGTATAAAATACAGCAGTTATAGTGTAAAATACAGTGGTTGTAGTGTAAAATACAGCGGATGTAGTGTAAAATACAGTGGTTGTAGTGTAAAATACAGCGGTTGTAGTGTAAAATACAGCAGTTGTAGTGTAAAATACAGTGGTTTTAGTGTAAAATACAGTGGTTTTAGTGTAAAATACAGCAGTTGTAGTGTAAAATACAGCGGTTGTAGCATAAAATACAGCGGTTGCTTTTCGATAATGTTGCCTTTCCTTTTTACATTTACCCTTAGATTTTACAACTGTAAGGGTATATGAATAAAACGCAAATTTATACTGCTAGATTCCTATTCAATAGTTTATGAAGAAAGAACCTTTTTATATTTCTTTTTTTATTGTCTCCGGTTGCCTCATTTCAAGAAGAACTGGCATAAAAACGGATAAAATACTATCTGACTTTACTATTTTCTAATTTGTCTCCTACTGTTTTCAACATTTAAGAACCATGAATTTCCCAGAGAAATGTCAGCCATTATGGCGTTTAACAGAACACTCGTTTATTTCATTGAAATTTGAATTCTCTTGAGGCAAGCGGAAGCTTTGAACTAAATGTCTCCGACAGATGTCGCAAAGGCAAAACTTTAAACAGAAGTGGTATTGTTGGAATTTAAATGTTAACGCGCACAAAGTAGTGCTGGTTCTCAACATATTTTCAAATGCTGATTGTGATATTTTGGATGTTGCTAAATTACTGAAGGTAGGTACATAAACAATGTATTGATTTATAAAGATATAGCATTAAATACTTTGTTAGTTGATATACATGTTTGTATCAATTAAATTTGTGTACTTTTATCGTGATCTTAAATATTAAATCTCATATTTTGCAAAATGTATGTATTAAGGTTAAAAATTGGAATGCACATAGAATAGCAGTCAATTTATGTCTCATTAATACCTTACACAGGTATATGTAGGTGATTAAATTATTTGAATGAGAATGAAAATATTTTTTATAATCTCATTCCTAGTATATTTGTTTTATTCATTCCTTTTGGACATGGAATGTGTACATGTTCAAAGCTCACGTGAACAATTATAGATATAAGGTCATCTAAATGTGATAAATACATTGTTTTTAAGATATTTGATACAATGGTAGGAAGAATTAATAATTATTTTTTTAGGTTTTATTATTTATTTTACACATACTTCATCAAGGTTTTGTATATAAATTGTCACATGGTACAAACATAATGAGAAATAAATCTCAGAAATGTGAACGATTAGCAAATATCTTTATCTATATAGTGCTTATAGTTTTGCTTAATTTTAAAGCATACCCATACTTTTAAGAATAATGTTCAAGTACATTTTAGTTGTTTCAAAAGCTTATCACGTCCCAACTATTTTAAATACAATCTGACCCTTACCATGTTAAAATACCTTAAATGGACTCATCCTTCTGTGAACCTAGGCAAAATGAGTGTTCATTTTAGGGAGAATTTACAAATGTTTACTGCTTTAAAAAACAACATTGCAGGCCATGATCTTAAGGCACGGATGGTCATGGATTATTTTGGCTAGCTTGACTTGGTCGCATGGGTAGATTTACTCGCCGACAGGAGGCTAAGGGTCAAACTTAAACTTATTATATAGAATATTTATGTTCGAAAATTTCATAACAGCTAATATGATAGTGCGGTTTCTGTGGTTAATTCAGTTTTGTTTTGTTCAAAATTAATGTGAAATTGGTCCAATAGATCAGTGATTGTTGCCATGTTTCGTTATCTTCCTATGCCTAAAATAACTTTCTTTCTACTTATGTAAGTAATCTAATTTCATTTTGTTTTGAATTCTCATTTTGAAACAATATGATAAAGGTCGTTCATTTAATCGGGAAGTAGCAGAGCAGGTGCGTAGTCTCTTTAAGGCTCATTTAGCTTAGACGTGCTAATTATTTCATACATTTATCAAAAGCTTTTATTTTTGTTCTCCTGTTGTCGTTTCCAAATGATAGTCTTTAGCCGCTTTATTTAGCCGTCATTTTTTGTACTAAGTACAGTTATAGTGTTTTGAGTGGAAGTTAAACTTAAATACCACTTTGTTTTTGTTTTGCTACCTGAACATTAACCGCCTTTTCTCATGATAAGCATGTTACATGTTCTTAATTCATTTTTACATGATTATAGAACACACATAACCGTACAGAAACAGTATTTATTTCTGAGACTTAATGTGCCTATAATTGAATGCTATGATTTGTGTTCATGACTGTTGCAAAAACTTTCAATTTTGTATCAAATTGCATTTCTAATTTGCTTTAATTACATTGCATTTAATTGTTATTGTGACAGATTTTCTTCTCAAATAAGGTTATAATAACTTAAAATCATTCTTGCAAAAAGAATATAATTTATAATATTTATTTATTCATTTCTGCCAGTTAAACATGTAACTTCAACAGTATAATCAGAAACTGTAAAGACCTTTTGTGACAAAACAGCAGTATGTTGGGGTCATCCATGTCTTTAAGACATATAACAACATGTATTTTTATTTTGGAATTTTGATAAATTAGATACAGGTCAAATATTTTCCAAGGATGATACTAATACGTGCTAATGTTTTTCCATTCATGTAGCTATCGTCAAAGAGATCGAATAAGTTTAACATTGGTTAAAATTGGCGTAAAAGCATTAAACATCCAACTTTATTAGAGTTCCCTCCTATAGTTTATTGCTAACTCTGGCGTAGAAGATTTTATTACCCTTAAGAAGTGGAATTATTATTAAAGATTTTTTTCTATATTCTCGCTTTAGATACAAAGTATTGTTCCCCCTTAGTTGGTTCTAATTTGCTTTCCTTATTACCAAGAATCGAATAAAATCAAAATGTACCTTGCACTACAATATGTAAGCCAAGGATCGAATAAAATCAAAATGTTTATTACACAACAATATGTTAGCCAAGGATCAAATAAAATCAAAATGTATCTAGCACTATGTCATGTTTACTGAGGCTCGAATAAAATCAAAATATGTCTTGCACTATGCCATGTTTACCGAGGCTCGAATACAATCAAAATGTGTCTTGCACTAAACTATGTTTACCGAGGCTCGAATAAAATCAAAATGTGTCTTGCACTATACTATGTTTACCGAGGCTCGAATAAAATCAAAATGTGTCTTGCACTATATCATGTTTAAAGGCTGATGTAAATCGAAATATTTTTATTCAGTAGGAAACGATTTTTTGTTCCATATTATTGCAAGTAAATCATATCTCCAAGACGATTTATTTTGTTTTACATCATTTTAACTTAATCTTAACAAGAATTCTGCAAGATCAATTAAGAAATCTTTGAGCAATCTCATTGCATGGTATAATATAACCATTATCATGAATATTTTAAAATTATTGATTGTTCAAAGAAGGTGCCTGAAATCTTTAATTATTTTAAAGAGTGAAAACTGAAAAAAATGTGCGATGTAATTAAATAAAGATAAGCTTTGGTTTTCAAAAAGCCTCTTGAGAAAATTCATCAGTTATGATTCAACATTTTCTTGGTGAAAATATCAGATGATGGTAATATCCGATTACAAATAGAAATACTTCCAATTCTGTCTAGGTTTTAAATTTAGCTTATTGCCTTGTATCACATGTTAACATTTCTTAATATAAACTTGATATACAAAATATATAGAAATAGAGGATAATGAATGAGTGTAGGTTCAAAACTGAATTTATTGAACGAGTTGAAAAAACTTATAATCTGTGAGCCTCTGGCGAGCATTATATTATTGTATTCAACGAGTTCAATAAATTTAGAAATGAAGCGACACGAATATATTTATTCTTTTTTATCACGTATCAATAATGGAACTGTTTACAGTAAAAAATAATTTCTTTTGCATTGACGTGCTTATATGGTGACGTTAACATTAAGCGCGTCTTTACGCTATGTTTATAATATATAATGCAAATACGTCACGTCAAAATATATTCACGACCGTGAAATATCCTATTTATTTAATTGAGTCGCAAAAGCGACACGGGTATGATATAAAGCATCTCGAACCTAATTGCTGTAACATTATTGACTGTATGAAAAGAAATTGTAACATATTTTTGTAAAGAGAATAACCATATCATTGAAGTGTATGATGAAAGCACCCGCATGATGTTAATATTGTATTTCAATTGTCAATTACATCATTGTTCTGTTAATCTAAAGTAAATAAATTTTGTTTATTTTACATAACATAGGCATTGTTTGTTTACATGCTGATTTCTCAAACAAAGAATGGACAATAAATTAATATGTAACATATGGAATAGCGTTTAATGCAAATTTAAGACACTTATCGATTCTCTTTGCAAACCTCACATTAACGGATTGAAATGCGTTGTCTTGTAATTGCGTCGACTACCATTTTTTATAACTAATTTGATTGACTGATCTCGCTTATACTTTTAGCACACATATCATTGGGTTTCTCTTTTTGAATTAGATAATAAGCTTTTGAATGATTTGCTAATATTGGAGTTAGCGGCTTATTTATTCTGATATGAGAGATTTAGGGCTATTACATAATTAAACTACATTGATAAATCCACCAGAGAAAAAAGTCAAAGACAGATTACGCAATCACTAAGCTGTCTGCAATGCAAGGGATATTCTAAGACATAAACCTTACTCTTGTAACATTGAAATTATTTATGTGATAATTATTAATAATATTATCATTATTGAACGGTTTCTTATTCAGTTCTCTAAATACATATTGCTTATTGATGTTTTACCTTAAAAATTGATTATTAATGCAATTTCGCATTAATACTGACAGTGAAATTTTGGACCATTTGAAAAATTAATGAAAAACTTTTTGCAACGGAAAAGCATCGCCTAATTTAGTTGTGATACTTCAAATTTCTTTTTTAAATTGACTAAACATTTTGCATAATGTGTTATTCAAAAGATATAACTGTTTAGAATCCCATTATACCCCAGGAATGATTTTATTATCATTTCTGAAAAGATTTTTATTTTTGGTTTACTTTTACATTTTCAAAAAAGTACCCATTGGTCAATTACCTGAACCTTCTTCTCGATTTGGCAGTTAGTACAGTATACATTTTGCTACTTTTATGAGAAATAAATTCACATTTAGCGCGCTTCTTTTTCAGGTAACAAGCATATGACATGCTCTAAAATCATTATTTTAACATTATAAAGTTCATGTTTCCCCGCCCTAAAGAAGTAAAAATGTATTCGTTTCTGGGAAATAATGAGCCTTTAAACAATTACGAAAAAAGTGTGCGTTGTCTCTACTGTGGGTAGAAAATTGTCATACATTGTAACCAAATCTTTTCCCCAGATGAAATGTTATGTTTTACTTTTACAGCATTTTAACCTTATCTCATCTGAACAACAACAGAGCAAAACCAATAACACATCTTTGAGCAATCTCAACGCACCGTATAACATGGTATCAATTTCAAGGCAAACAGTTGTCACCGTCACTTCTGTTTCGACATAAAATTTTGAAACTGAAATGTTTTATTTATTTATTTATGTATTTATTTTTTATTTATTTATTTATATATTTATTTATTTATTTATTAAATTTTATTTATTTATTTTATAATTTATCTTATACATTTCTTTAACGTTATTTTATTCCTTTTTTTGTTTGATTTCATAATAAAATTTTATCGTTTTTATTTTTATTTTTTTGTATTTGTTAAGCACAATATCATGCATTTGGTTTTCAAAAACGCACACTGTTATGACTTTAGCTTGATTGAAATTGGCATCGGAAGCGAATTCGAAAATCTATGCTTCATTTAATGTTTAAAATAGTGAAATACAGAATCCCTAAAGAAAGCCTAACACGACAAAATTGAAAATGTTTAAGCCTCTATTGAGCATTTTTATTATACAACTACATGTATTTTTAAACAAACAAGACAAACCAGGTCAGCTTAACTTTTACATGATTATAAATATGTATAGTTTCCAAAACCAATTTCAGAAAAGTGACCTCAAAATACCTAAAATTTCATGGCTATAGCACGTGGTAAAACACGTGTACAGTGGTTAAGAAAATTTATTACCTCCATCATAATACTGTATATTGTTCATAATCATTTTCTTGTCTTCTTTAACAATAATTCCTCTTCTGATATGATACAATAATTACATTTCGATTATTTGTTCACGCCAAATTCCATGGAGAACAATCAAATCGGAAACAAAGCAGAAATAAGGTTGATCTTTATCTGAATATGATATATATGGAGAGTTGATACAAATTGCTTAAACTAAACAAATTATATAGGGAAATGATATCATCACTATAGCAGTCTATCTATATTGAGTTCTTTTTCTCTAAGGACGATTAAAAGTATTCATGAAAACAGTCTGTCTTATTTACTTCCCTTCCACGTGTTTAATTAAAAATTTGCACGCATTAACATTTGTTCACATATAATCATTGAAACAACTACATGTACGGATTTTGATGCATCTACGTTTTAGTTTTACTTGTGTTGTTTTTTTCAATTCTAAATCTGTATTCTAAGTTAAAACTCTGAATAAAACCCTGTAATATGATGACTTTCTTAAATCAAATTATCCAACTTCTATGTTTTGAGCTTCCATAATCAGTTTTCGGTATTTCAAGATGAAAACTGAAAGTGAATTAGGCAAACGTATTTAGCCGTGTCTGTTTGCTTGGACATGCAAGCTGACCTGGTTTGCAACTGTTGGCAAAGTCTAATCACTTTCTGTTCCAGCAGAGTAAAGTTCTCAGCTCGAAAGGTATTATTTATTTACTTTCTATCGCTAAAATAGAGAGTAATAAAGAGTCCCTTAATAAGGCACAAAACAACAAAATTGAAAATGTTGCAGGCTCAGTTTGATTGAGCCTGTTCATGAACGGTAATGGAAAGTGCAAGTAACCGTCCATGCCCCCTAGCACAGGCTTAAGCAGAAATCAACATTTTAATATGAAATGCTAAAATTTGAAATTTTGAAACATCCGCAGATGTGTTCCTTGTCAGTGTGACACTTTCGTGCCATTCTACGAAAAGCGGCGTTTGGTTTAATGTTTATTTGTTTTAAAGTACTAAGTTCGAAAGCTATTATTTACTTACTTTGTGTCGCTAAGATACATGTCTTGAATAATACAAGTATGAAGCTTTAAACGGTGTCAGTCAAATAAATATATTTATCAAGTTAACGTTAGTTTGCAAAATGTGTCTATTATACTAAATTATGAATTTTGCTATTGGCTGGACAATTGTGTGTTGTTGGCCAGTAATAAGTTAAGCATTATGGCTGAACGCAGGAACGCAGTTACAGCTTACGAATTGCTTATTAAGCACATAAAAGAAACCATCATTTGTGGAAAATATTATTGCGAAACAGTCCCTTGCCAATATATTGACATGAGCTATTATTTGCCGCAATACAACAGCACTAGCTAATGAGGTCAATAGTATCTCATGATCTAAAAATAAAAAACAATTTATGGATCGTTTTCCTTAGAGAGAACTCTGCTTTTCATCAAAGCCTTTATTGTTCAGACATTAAAGGAACTATATAAATTGCAAAGTGTTATATGTTAGAGCAAAATACATTGCAAAGTGTTATATGTTAGAGAAAGCTATTGCGTAGTTGACAAATAAAGTAAAACTATATATAGCTATTCAAGAGCAATATAAAAGGATAAAACAGAAACATTGAAAGTTAGATACGAAACATATATTCAGTATGGTGATTAAACATGGCAAAAGCATTTTTCATCATCTAAACATACTTTTGAAAGAAGAAATAACAATCAACACTTTTTTAACAGACTTGGTAGCTTTCTAGAATAATTCCATAAAATTATCATACACCGCGTGATAAGTACAAATTTTGTCTGTATAACAGAGTCAAACACTTAATATTTTAGCAATATAAACGTTTTTGAAAAAAGGTTGATTTATACAATATTTTGAAAGTTCCTTTTTTCTGGTTCCCTGAAATACAATGTTTTGGTATTGTTAGTGTTGCTTTTTGGTTATATTTTGCTTTAAAAGGTCAATGGAGCAATTTAATGCTCTCTCTCTCTCTCTCTCTCTCTCTCTCTCTCTCTCTCTCTCTCTCTCTCTCTCTCTCTCTCTCTCTCTCTCGTTGTTTACAAGTGTATTGACATTTGTAAAGACTCCACATGTAGTATAATTAACTTTTATGCAGACAATTCCTTCGTTTTTCTTCTGTACTAAAACAAAAATATTACAATCGAATTTCTTATTCAAGATGATATTCGTACATCTTTTTTTCAGAGGCAACCACAGTTTTTAGTAATAACAGATAACTAATAACGAGGAAAAATGTTGCACATGCAGTTGATTATTATTTTTGAACTTTGTTTACTATCGCCAAACTCTTTTTTCCAAATAAAATAAAAATGATGAAATAACCTATTTCGATTGTATTGAAAGGTAAAACAACTTTATCATTGTTAGCACTCATAGCAAAAAAACATGATATATGAATATGAGTATAATAACTCTTCGCAGTTTACATATCGGGTATGAAAGTCTTGGCCAAACACACTTAAGATTTGGCTAATTTGTATTGTACGTCATTTACGATTTTTCAGTAATCCGAGTAAAATTTCTTATTGAACAGCGATTATTGTATATTTATGACACAGACTATGAGTTATAGGCTTTTTGCGTTCATTTTGACAATATTATCCTTTTAAGAATAATTGACTTTCGTCTAACCTTTTGCATACTTGAAGACGTAAACGTTTTTACATATTTCATGATGACACATTTCTCTAAGCAGTTATAGGATTTCTTCAAATAAATATGTTTAGTCACTGATCCTACGATTTATTCCAGGAATATGAGCAATCATTGCATTACAATAATTGGCAGTTTTGACCTACTTTTGATTGACATTTTGACATTTTTATTGCTACTTTTCATGAAAAATGTCTTGAAAAATGTCTTGATGAAGGAACATGAGACACAATTTGCCTCAGGCAATTCCAAGTATTTGTAAATCTCACGATTGTCTTTTTTTCTCAGAACTAAATTGAAAATGATACTAAAGAATTTGACCTATTAATAAACATTCTTAGCTTGTGCGGATATTCTAAAACAAACTTTCTCTAATGTTTCTCATTGACGGTTACATGATAATGCTGTATGAAAAGACCTGCGGAAGTTGTGTTCTGCTTTAGCCGGTGCTAGGGGGTCGTGGACGGAAGTTTGTACTTTTCAGTAGTACCGTCCAAGAATAGGTTAAATCAAACCGAACCGACAAAATGTTCAAAATGTCGTTTTGGACGTTCTTTAGGGTATTTTAGAATTTTATAATTTAATTTCATTTATTATGTTAAAGGCACATTATGCGTCAGAAATTCATATTTTTAATTCTTTAGAAATCTCGAAACATGTGTTGCTTACTATTGTTTTCATAATGGATTTAGAGCATGTTAGAAGTTTAACAACTGAAGAAAATAGGCTGAACGTGCACTAATGTGTCGTTAAGGTAGCAAAATGTAAACAAAGTAGTATTTTGACTTCCATACAAAATACTAATTCACTATATTTATGCCAATTGCAAATAGAGCAAAAGTAGCAGACGTTGGTTCAATTATTGGCAAATGAGAATTTTTATTTTTTGGAAACTGTAACAAATTACCAAAAAAGTTTAAGTTTTTGAGAAATAATAAGTAAAAGCATTTCTCAGGCATACTGATCCTTTAAATTATGATTTCTTAAGGGGGGATTTTTGTTTAGCAATGCTCCAATTTCTGAAAAGTTGGTCTTATGTAAATATGTTGTTTTGAACAAACAAGTCTCGGACTGATACTATTTGGTTTATTTCGAGTTTTCATATGTATTATACAATGTTAAACTTTAAACGCTATTCATTCAATTAACATGGTACAATCAATCAAAACAGTTTGGTTACAATACTAATAAAAACAAGCAAAAATGAATGCCGCATTATCTTATTTCGAGAACATTGCAAAACCGGTGACCTATTACATATCTTAGATGTGGTTATATGATTCTAAAAAATGTTAATTGGAAAGTAAATTAGTTTTTATGTTAAGACATGTTTATATGAACATATACTTGTCATAGTTCCTAATTACGATATAAAATTCGCTAATTTTTCTAGATGATTCTAAACACCTGTCACTCCACATAATGTTAACCATTATTTATCATTGTAACAGATATACAGTATTTCATATACAAAAGCTCTGGTAAAGTTATTTCTGTAAAATCGATTTTATAACTATATATTTTCCGCCTGTTATGCTAGTTTCTACCTGTTTACAATAATATTACTTCTGCGTCATATATATAATCGTCATTGTACGAATTTTAACAAAACAAAACCTGTTAGGTAAGTCATACTAAATGTTAATTTTATCAAGCTCTTTGGCTAATTATTTAAACAAAGTTTCAATTAAGATAATTATATAAATATATATGTAACAAATGGCGAATAATAAAGACATAGCTTTAAACATACTGTGTCAATTTTGCAATCGGATAGTTGAAATTAGTTTGAAATACATTATATAATTGTCAATGTATATCTTAATATACTGATATATTTTAACAGAACTATAACAACTTTTAATTATAACAACTGACATACTTATATGATGGTACACCATTTCATGAGCACATGGGGATTGGCATTGATATATAAGTGCAATGTTTATACCCTTAGATGTATTAAACCTAGGCATTTATACATACAGTAAACTGCACTATAACGATATACCGCTTATAACGATATATACCGCTTATATCGATATATACCGCTTATAACGATTTACAATGCTGTTGCCGCGGTCCCGAGTCTTGTTTTCAAATTGGTTGTCTCTCGGAGATAACGATATCCAGATATAACGATATAAATTCGGCGGACCCCTGAATATCGCTATAAACGGAGTTTACTGTGTATATCATATCAGTATTCTTAATTAAGTATATAAAAGTATAACATAATGTACAAGCTAGTTATAGTTTAACTGACAATACAAGAAAGACATTAATAATTGATATTTTACTGATTCTTTAAAATGAAGCAAAGTGAAGTAGAAGTGTTTTTATCTTTGGTGAAGTTATTAATGTATTGAGACACTGTATAACCTATTTCCCGGTGTATTATATTGTGAATATTAACTTTTATTATAAATGTATATCCACATATGTTTAATTAAAATGGTATTGATTTTTCGACAGCAGTCATTAAATATGTAGCATGACAAAGTTTCAACTGTTAGAGAATATACTATCGTTAGAAGCAGTTTATTTTGTATAACAGATACAACAATTTAGAGCTTAAGTCGACAAACGACAAATATAATATTTCTTGCACATTTTAAAAGGATTATTTTTATTCACATTCATATGTTGAAATATTTGCAAACAGCGGAATGGTATATGAAATTCATATATCAAGGCGATTAAATAAAGTGTTGGATGTGTTAATGTGTTATGTGTGTTATGTGGCAATGTGTCATCAAGGATCAGTTGGATCATGATATTAACATACGGATGTGTAACATAAGTGTAAGTTGAATAACACGTTTGTTTCCATGTTATACATTATGCTATGCTGATAATATGTATGAAATATATTTTGAAAAATATAACTAAATTTCAAGAAATGATATGGAAATTTTAACGTTTTATTTTTCGTAAAGTATCACTTGATTTTCAACTTTAAGTAGAATGGTCAACAATGGGCACATTTTCCGTTATTATTTTCAAATATTGATAAACAAAACACAGAAGAAATGTTCTACATGCTTGTATTTGGATGATGTAATAAAAACAATATGTTGATAGAGTTCCAAAGAGATTTATTATGAACATACGAGGGCTATTCGAAAAGAATTGCTTATTATCTTCTATCTCCTGATCCACGTGGGCACGATAAAAATCAATACACACCTGTTTAGGGTAATTTAATACCTACACAACGGTGTATAAATGTACATATTAGACTGAGTGTAAGACATACAATTTGCCATTTAAATACACGCAGTCATTGACCGCTGTATCAGAAGCGTGAAATACGGGCTTACATCAAAGCTTGCTGAAAACTGGGTTGCTCTTTGAAGCAGTTGATGACTGAACTTTCTACTGCTTATGGGCCTTCTTGTGTGTCTTATGACACAGTTAGGCGATGGAAAAATAAATTTGAGTCTGGTGTAGAGTGCATCAAAATGCACCAAAATCAGGTAGGCCAAAATCTGCATCTTGTAACGAAATCGTTTCCAAAATAAAGAATATCATTGAAGGAGATGCCAGTTTTACAGTTCGTGATATTGCACGAAAGGTAGGCATATCACTATCAACGGTTCACTTTATTTTGAAGAAGCATTTGAAAGTCAGAAAGTTTTCTGCTAGATGGGTACCACATCTGTTGACCGATGAACAAAAGAGGCAACGGGTTAAGGTGGCCAAAAAGCTGCTTCAAACGTTCCCAAAATATTACAAAAAACAGTTTGCCAATGTCGTCACAGGTGATGAAACTTGGGTCCATTATATTGAGCTCGTCAGAAAAGTTAGCAACAAAATCTGGGCCACTAAACACAACAAACGCCGAATAATTGCCAAACGGTCTTAATATTGCCAACCGGTCTTTGAGTGCAAAGAAGGCTTTGTATGAAATTTTCTTTTCTGGTGAAGGAGTCGCAATAAAAGTGCCGGTGAAAAAGGGCAAGTATCACTGGGAAGTACTACAAAGACGTAGTACTTAAGGAACTGAAAAAAATATTTTAAGACACGACGCCCTGTCACTGGTTTTAAGCATATCCGTCTTCTACATGACAATGCCCCCGCTCATACCTCCGCAATAGTTTCAGCGTTTTGAATATTCTCCAGACCTTGCCACATGTCATTTCTTTTTGTTTCCGAAATTGAAATCCTTTCTTGCTGGGCGGAAATACAAGTCCCGACAGGCACTTGGATCTACCATGTATCAGTACCTTATTACTGTGTCCAAATCAGCATACTGTGACGCCTTCAAGACGTGGATACATTGGCTGAAACTTTGCATTTCTAGCCTAGGGGAGTACTTCGAGGGCATGAAATGAACACTTTTGAGATTACTTGAAGTCTCCAGATAGAAATAAGCAATACATTTCGAATATATGATAGATGATAATATTAACACTTTATAACTGCTATATTCCTCCTTGTGACTGAGGGGTTGCCTTTAAGGAATAGGGCATCAGAATTGCAGCAACCGTTAATACCTGCGTTATCGTAAGAGGCGACTTAATGGGTTCAAATAACGGGAGTCTGAGCATCTCTTTGCTCCAGCAACTCCGTGAGTTGCTTTTGACCTTTAGTGATATTTGTAACACCCGAGGTGAGCCTAAATCATCTTTTCTGTTTGAACGCTATATGACCTTATTTATGTTGATGCGACTGAAAACAAAACAAAACAACAACAGAAACTGCTATATATCGATAGGTTATATTGGATCATGTATATAAAACTTACCAGCAATATTTATATATAATTCTTTTCATGTTTGTTCCAAATACTATCAACATAATTGTTTATGGTATTAGAGACATTACATTATAGACCAATACACAACAAATAATCTATGAATATTTCTTCAGTTATCATACATTTGATGCAAAAACATCATTGTATTATATAGTAAATATAAATATGCAAATATTTGTTTATTAATTTTGCTAGTTAACTCGTAGTCATTTCTTTGTATTTGTTCCTAGTTGTCGTATTTTATGTATTCGATGCTCTTTTTATAGCACAACGAAACTTTTGTTTAAAGTAAAAGTGTTTAAGTTTGATCCATGTTCTGCTAAGACACTCACAAACGTGTATCGAATTTTTCCCCAACAAAATAAGAGATTTTATATAACAAAAAAAAAAACGAAATAGTTCCTCTGATTCTTGAAAGGAAATGTCTCTCTTTTTGGTTTTAACAAACGTAATTACATGCCACTGAACAAATTCCTGATGCAACAGCTTTATTGATTGGTTGCAAGTTTTGTTAGACAAGATCTTTTCTCAATGGAGGTACAATCTTAATTTCTCTTTCATGTTCTGCGGATTTTGTAGGAAAAACAAAGTAAAAATAGTACATTTGCACTAAAGTTTTGTCCATAGTAATGAAATGTAGGTTGTCAGGTTCACATCTTTCATAAATACTTCTAATCGAAACTGATATTAAATCATGATATGTTCAACGTTTTTAAAGCGGACTTCAGCTTTTCTTAAGGTCAAATATATAATTTATAGATGAATTATTGAGGAAAATGAAATTTGCTGACGATAAGTAAACCCCTCGATTCCTATAATCTACCTATCCGCTCTCTATATCTAAATAAGTTAAGCGGATGATTCGTTTCCCGATCTTCTATTTCTATTTTGGGACGCTGTTTAACAGTGATATGATGCATTATTCCAAGATAAATTACTAAAATACCAAGTTTTAAACAACACAGATTATTTTCCAACAGAAAATAAAAGCTGCCGAAAGCTTTAAGTCATGACAAAATGTTTTAGTCAACAAAATGGAACTTATTTCACACAGAAATAGATCAAATTGACGTAAAAGTAATAATCATATCTTTGTTATTATTCTGTATTAAGACTATAAAAACCAGACCATGATAACGGCGTATTAAAGAAGGCCATGTTCCAAAGGAAATCAACACTTATCATATTACATCACGTTTATTGTTGTAAGTAAATACAGCAAGTTATATCTGGAGAATTTAAAAAGACAAAATTGGGTTAATAGGCATTTTTCGTAGACGAGTTCAATATTGAAATATGAGCCGCTTCACGACAGAACCAACATAGTGGGTTTGCGGCCAGCATGGATCCAGAACAGCCTGCGCATCCACGCAGTCTGATCAGGATCTATGCTGTTCACTTACCAACTCTATTACAAGTGGAGAAACTGACAGCGAACAGCATGGATCCTGATCAGACTGCGCGGATGCGCAGGCTGGTCTGGATCCATGCTGGTCGCAAACCCATTATGTTGGTTTTGTCGTGACGCGGCTCATATTGTCTTGAAACAGAAGCACTTAAAATTTCCTTATGAATGACAAAATTAACTATGTTTTGAACGTTCTTTAGTGAATCTGTTATCCTCTGTTTAATATTTATTATTTTTCAGTATCATAAATTTCAGTGATGTATGTTTGTTCTAAACACTGAAAGCTTTTATTACTGTTTTCTATTTTAATTAAACTCTGTATCAGTGCAATCAAAACATATATTTTATATTTTCAGTATTTTAGAATTTTATTGACAAATAAATCATTTTATAGCTTATTAAACTAAATTAGTATCCGTTTTTATTTTGTCGGAAAGACAATGGGTTGGGCAGTGTAAAATACAGTGGTTGTAGTGTAAAATACAGCAGTTGTAGTGTAAAATACAGCGGTTGTAGTGTAAAATACAGCGGTTGTAGTGTAAAATAGGGCGGTTGTAGTGTAAAATACAGCGGCTGTAGTGTAAAATACAGCGGTTGTAGTGCAAAATACAGCGGTTGTAGTGTAAAATACAGCGGTTGTAGTGTAAAATACAGCGGTTGTAGTGTAAAATACAGCGGTTGTAGTGTAAAATACAGCGGTTGTAGTGTAAAATACAGCGGTTGCAGTGTAAAATACAGTGGTTGTAGTGTAAAATACAGCGGTAGCTTTTCCATAACGTTGCCTTTCCTATTTAACATTTACCCATAGATTTTACAATAGTACAGGTATATTAATAGAATGCAAGTTTATACTGCTAGATTCCTATTCAATAGTGTATGAAGAAATACCCTTTTTATATTTCTTTTTTATTGTCTCCGGTTGCCTTCATTTCAAGAAGAACTGGCATAAAAACCGGATAAATACTATCTGACTTTACTATTTTCTCATTTGTCTCCTACTGTTTTCAACATTTAAGAACCATGAATTTCCCAGAGAAATGTCAGCCATTATGGCGTTTAACAGAACACTCGTTTATTTTATTGAAATTTGAATTCTCTTGAGGCTAGCGAAAGCTTTGAACTAAATGTCTCCGACAGATGTCGCAAAGGCAAAACTTTAAACAGAAGTGGTATTGTTGGAATTTAAATGTTAACGCGCACAATATAGTGCTGGTTCTTAACATATTTTCAAATGCTGAGTGTTTTAGTTTGGATTTTGCTAAATTACTGAAGGTAGGTACATAAACAATGTGTTGATTTATAAAAATTATCATTTGTTAGTTGTTATACATGTTTGTATCAATAAAATTTGTGTACTTTTAAATATTAAATTTCATATTTTGCAAAATGTATGTATTCAGGTTAAAAATTGGAATGCACATAGAATAGCAGTCAATTTATGTCTCATAAATACTTTACATAGGTATATGTGGGTGATTAAATTATTTGAATGAGAATGAAAATATTTTCTATAATCTTATTTCTAGTATGTTTGTTTTATTTATTCCTATTGGACATGGAATGTATATATGTTCAAAGTTCTGGTGAAAAATTATGAATAGTCTATTTCTATTTTGAAACTTGCTACAGTTGAAGCATGAAATAAATACATTGAATGGTAGGAAGAATTTATCATCATTTTTAAGGTTTATTATTTATAAATAACAATTTGACACAGTCTTTATCAACGTATCGTATATATATTGTCGAACATTACAAACATACATGTAAGGATAAAAAACATCAGGAATATGAAGGATTAGCAAATATCTAAAGGCTACATATACATTGAAAATAGTTTTGCTTAAATCCAAAGCATACACATACTTTAAGAATTACGTTGATGCATATTCAGTCGTTTAAATGGCATATTACTTTCAAACTGTTCTAAATACAATTTGAATGGTCTCATGGGTAGATTTACTGGCCGCCAGGAGGCTTAGGGTCAAAATTATACATATTATAGAATATTTATGTTGGAAAATTTCATAACAGCTAATATAAAAGTGCGGTTTCTGTGGTTAATTGAGTTTTCTTTTTTTGTTCAAAATTAATGTGAATTTAGTCCGATAGATCAGTGATTGTTGCCATGTTTTGTTATCTTCTTATGCCTAAAATAACTTTGTTTCTACTTACGTAAGTAATCTAATTGAGTGCATTTATTGCAATTTCTGCTAATGTATTGACATTGCAAAAATTAACCCACTTGCGTAAATTAATGAAACACTTTCTGAAACTGACAAATATCTCCCGTTTTAGACATGTAAGTTTGAATTTCATTTTTTTTTCTTTTTTTAATAAACATTTTTGTAATTATATGACAAACCACGGGTATAATGTCCTTTTATATAATAGAGAAGAAACAGTTGGCACTGTGTAGTCTTTTAATGGCCCATTTAACCGAAATTTGTTGATTGTTTCATTCATTTCTCAAAAAAAAAAATATTTTTCCTGTCCTGGCATAGACCCCAAAAGTTAGTCATTGGTCGCAATGGTTAGCCATGATTTGATTTTTTTATTTTTCCTCTCCTGGCATAGTTCCCAAAAGTAAGTCTTTGGCCGCAATGGTTAGCCATGATTTGCTTTTTTTAAACTTTGCTTTTTGGTAACAAGTACAGTTATAGTGATAACGTGTTTTTAATCGAAGTTAAGATACCACTTTGTTTTGCTACCTTAACGACATTAAGCGCTTTTTTCTTCTCATTTGATAAGCTTGTTACATGTTCTTTTTTCATTTTTACATTATAGAATACATATAACCGTACAGAAACAATATTTATTCCTTAGGCTTAATATGCCTATAATTGAATTTTATGATTTTTGTTTTCATGACTGTTGCAAAAACCTTCTATTTTGTGTCAAATTGTCTTTTCTAATTTGATTTAATTGCATTGCATTTAATTGTTATTGTGACAAATTTTCTTCTCAAATAAGGTTGTAATAACTTAAAATCATTCTTGCAAAAAGAATATAATTTAAAATATTAATTCATTTATTACTGCCTGTTAAACATAACAACGCGTTTTCTGTACATCAAAGTCACTTTTTCATTGTTTCTGCAGTTTTTATTTCGATAAAACATTGTTTTGAAAGCAATAACTTATGTTCTACATGTATGCCCCTACCACTTCGAAGGAAATGGGTCATATTAATTTGCCCTTGGTCGTCAATCTGTCATGATGTTTCCTTAGACCGGTTTGTGTTGCGTGTAACTCAAGGGTAAAAATACTTGCTGCATGTGACACCATTAGTATAACGCGAGAACCATGGACTTTTATACGACTTATACGAATTCAAGCGCCTTGTTTATTTGTTGCAAATTCATAGGAGATTAGTACAAAATGGTCCCTGATTTAGCATACAATAAGCTTTATTGGACTTTAGTCACATGTAACTTCAACAGTATAATCAGGAACTGTTAAGACCTTTTGTGATAAAACAGCAGAATGTGGGGGCCATCCATGTCTTTAAGACCTATGACTACTTTTATTTTGGAATTTTGATAAATAACATGAAAAGTCAAATATATTCCATGGGTACAACCAATTCGTGCTAATGTTTTTTTCCATTCGTGTGGCTATCGTCTAAGAAATCCATTTAGTATAACAATAGTTAAAATTGGCTTAAAATGCATTACACATCCAACTTTATTAGTGTTCCCTCCTGTAGTTTATTACTAACTCTGTGGTAGTAGGTTTTATTACCCGCAAGCAGTGGAATTAATATATTCAAAGACTTTTTATTATCTCGCTTTGGGATCCTGTTGGTTGGTTCTTCTAATCTGTTTTTCTTATAATCAAGGATCGAATAAAATCAAATTGTATCATGCACTATAACATGTTTTTTATTCCAAAGTTGCATAATTTTGTCAACTTTGTTGGAGTCATAAGTGTTGAAGTTTGCACATGAACTGTTTTGAAGAACATTATGATCATTCCGGTCTATGAAGATTAATGTTTATGCCACTAATTTCTTGCAATGCTAACTGGCATTATATAATTGCTCCATATTTCACCTTAACATACCGTATTGTAATTTTATTCAGTAGAAAACGATTATTTTGTTCCATATGATTGCAGGCAAATCATATCTCCAGACGATTTGTTTTGTTTTACATCATTTTAACCTAATCTTAACAAGAATTCTGCAAGATCAATAGCAAATCTTTGAGCAATCTCAATGCATCGTATAATATATCCATTATCATGAATATTTTAAAATTATTGATTGTTCAAAGAAGATGCCTGAAATCTTTAATTATTTGAAAGAGTGAAAACTGAAAAAAAACTGTGCAATGTAATTAAATAAAGATAAGCTGTGGTTTTCAAAAATCCTCTTGAGAAAATTCATCAGTTTTGATTCAACATTTTCTTGGTGAAAATATCAGATGGTGGTAATATCCGATTGCAAATAGAAATATTTCCAATTCTGTCTAGGTTTTAAATTTAGCTTATTTGCCTTGTATCACATGTTAACATTTCTTAATATAAACTTGATATACAAATTTTATAGAAATAGTGGATAATGAAAAAGTGTAGGTTCAAAACTGGATTTATTGAACGAGTTGAATAAACTTATAATTTGCGAGCATCTGGTGAGCAATATTATTGTATTCAACGTGTTTAATCAATTTAGAAAGGGAGCGACACGAATATATATTTATTCTTTTATCACATATCCATTATAGAACTGTTTACAGTAAGAAATAATCACTTTTTCATTGAAGTGCTTATATTGTGACGCTAACATTTAGCGCGTCTTCACGCTATGTTTATATAATGCAAAGCTGCACGTTAAAAAAATACTCACGACCGTGCAATACCATATTTATTTAATGGTGTCGCCGGCACGGGTATTGGATAAAGTTGTATCTCGAACTTCATTGCCAAGGCATTGTCGTGTAACATTATTGACTGTATGGAAAGAAATTGTTACATATTGTTGGAAAGTGAATAACCATATCATTAAAGTGTATGATAAAAGCACCCGCGTGTACTGAATGCTGTTTTGTAATTCTTTGTCATCGACGGCATTGTTCTGTTAATCTAAAGTAAATGAATTTAGTTTATTTTACATAACATAAGCATTGTTTATTTACATGCTGATTTCTTATACAAAGAATGGACAATGAATTAACAAGTAACATATATGGAATAGCGTGAAATGCAAATTAAGGACATTTATCGATTCCCTTTGCAAACCTCACATTAACGGATTGAAATGCGTTGTCTTGTAATTGCGTCGACTACCATTTTTTTATAACTAATTTGATTGACTGATCTCGCTTATACCCTTTAGCAAACATGTCATTGGGTTTCTCTTTTTGACTTAGATAATAAGCTTTGCATGATATGCTAATATTGAAATAAGCGGCTTATTTATTCTGATACGAGAGATTTAGGGCTATTACATATTTAAACTACATTGATAAATCAACCAAAGAAAAAGTCAAATACATATTACGCAATCACTGATCTGTTTGCAATGCTGGGGATATTCTAAGACATACACTTGTATCTCATAACAATAAGTATCATTATCATAGTTAGTATTGTTATGATTATTGGAAACGTTTTGTTGTTGTTGTTTTTTTTTCAGTTCTCTGAATATGAGTCTTAAATTTGAATGACCTTTCTAAAACTGAAACGAAACTATTCATTATTATTTACAATAAAACCAATGGTACCAACCATGGTACAACATTCGTTACAACGATTTATTTGCTACATTCTTAAGATTATAAAAAATCAACCATGACATTAATGTCTTGAATTCACTTAACAGGCAATATTTTATTACGCATGAATAGATAACATAAATGTTGATCAAAATGGACGCAACCATTTGTGAAATTAACACAGAATTAACGCTGAAAACAGAAGCTGGTGTAATTCAAACATTTTGTCATGCCTTATTCTAAAACTGAATTTTGATACATCCCAAAGAATACATAGAGCGGATACGATTACTCAGTTTAACCTACACTAAGAAACTAATGTCATTATGTAATCAAATAAAAAGTTACTGAAAGGTGTTGTTAACTATGTTTATTCCGTGTCAAAGTCCGCCTAAATTAGGTCAATTTATAAGTATAAAAGTAAGCGGTACCCTATTTATATACAGTATGTAAAGTATAACTTATAAATATGTTTGTAGAAACCGAAAGTACAGTGTGTGTATTGGCCAATTACCCGAACCTTCTTTTTCGTTTTAGCAATTAGTACAGTTATAGTGAATAAGTATATTTATGGAAGTCAAAATATTACTCGGTTTACATTTTACTACATTAATGACAATTTTTTTCACATTAAGCGCTACTTTTTTCAGGTAACAAGCATATGGCATGCTTTTAAACCATTTTTAAACATTACTTAATTCATATTTGCCCATTCTAAAGAAATAAAAATGTATTCGTTTCTTAGAAATAATGAGCCTTTAAACAATCGCGAAAAACTGATCATTAGTGTTGTCTCGAGTGTCTGTAGAAAGTTTTCATACATTGTAATTGCATCTTATCCCCAGATGAAATGTTTTGTTTTACACCATTTTAACCTTATCTTATCTGAACAACAACAGAGCAAAATCAATAACAAATCTTTGAGCAATCTAAACGCACCAGATAGAATCGTATAAAATTCCCATTAACATGAATATTTTAAATCATATGTTTGCCCAGATTCTTTTAATATTTTATGTTTTTTAAAACATAGTGTATTGTTCAAGGTTATTGTTTTAAAAAAAACAGGTAATTGTTTCTGTTATCAAAGGAGAGAGTATCTTTTTTATAAAAATACAATTATAAATATCGATATGATATTGCCTACTGTTGTTTCGGGATCATTGAGTACCGCTTAAGCCGGTGCTAGGGGGCGTGAGGGATGTTGCACCTTTTCATTATCCCCAATGAACAAACTCAGTCAAACCGAGTCTGTAATTTTCATAAAATTTTGTTGTTTTTAATGCCTCCGAAGTATCACTTTTTTTCCAGATATAAAATATTACAGAAGAGTCATCAAAGTTCAAACGATTACATTTGAAATCGAATAACGTTTCAATTATATTTTAGTTTAATTATTCAATAGAATGTATTGCTTTGATCATATTTGTGCACTCATTGCCATTATAACTGGATATGAAATGTTACATTCAACGTAAGAGTATAATTACATTATTCGCACACATTGATGCTTGTGTTGTTAACCTTTTTCTACTTTATTGTCATGGGAATCATTAACTTAAAAAATATAAGTACGATAAATACTCATTTTACATTTATATAACATTATTAGTGATTATCAGCGCGTCCGTGGTCGTTGACTTCAAAACACTTTCCACCCACCGCTGTGTGTTCAAGTCCCACCAGGGACTTTCAGTTCTTTCAAGTATGTAAGGTGTTATAGCTAGGTTACGGAACGTCGGTCTCAGAAATCCGTTCGTGCCTGATAAACAGACTTAGAGGCACCTGCTGCCACCTTTACTACCAGTGAAGCTGGAAAGTCGCCAGCTTGTGATTTATTTACTGTGTTGGTTCAACGTCGGAGTCAAATGACTCAATGTCCGTGGGTGGTCAACTGCAGCGACTCCTGAATTAATATTGAAATGCTCTCCCTATTGAATTTAGCGTTTGGACAAATTAAAAAGACTCGGAACATTAAAAGTCTAGAACCATAACGAAAAATCGATGACTCAGTTTTGGTAAAAACTGTCGGTTTTATGTTTGAATGATAACCGTAACACAGTTGAATTAAAATCGCTGCTCGATTGACACGAATGACAAAGAGTAATTATATTGGTTAGTGCTGTTAATGACTTAAAAAATTGAATTTTCCTTGAACGATAATGAGCTGTCTGATCAATAATATGATATGAAATGAATCGGAGGCTTAGGAATTTAGATATTTTAATGAAAGGTTCCACCATCATTTAATCCCTCTTCTGGTTGACGGTTTGTCTGTAATGGTTAAGGCATCAGAATTGCAGCCACGGTTTATCCCTGCGCAATCGTAAGAGGCCACTAAATTGGGTTGAATTACTGGAGTCTATGCATCTCTTAGTTCCAGCAGGCGGGTTGTTTTGACCCCTTGTGTTGCTTTGAAGATTGTAACACCCGAGGAAAGTCAAAATCATCTTTCCTGTTTCCTGACCTATACTGGTTTGGTGTTAGCAGTCTGAACTGCTATGGAACTATTCATACAGATCAGTTAAAAGTATGTAAAATGCTCGTATACAAGGTAATCGTCTTTAAATAACTTCAAGTAAACATGTACAGAATAAAACATTTTAGAAAAATATCAAATGATTTACGTGTTCACGCTCGTACTAGTATATGCCTTCAACGCTCTCGTTATGACCTTGCAATGCAAATGATTCATTGCAAACACACGTAAACATTAATGAGAACAATAAATGTTATGCAACGTGTCTGTGTACTGACTAAAATATTTGACATTCGCGGTACATTCTTTCTCGGTAATAAAATGGCATGTATTGAAACAATAATTGGGAGCAGATACATTTATTTAATGGGCACAGGCACTTTTATGAATTATTGTACGAGACATAACAATAAGTCTAGTGAAATTAGTGATTTTGTTATACTCAGTGTGACACTTCAAATATTACATTTCACAATTGCATGACATACTCATGTTTTTACTTATGTTTAAAGAAACAGTTATATAATTACTATGCTGATATATGAATCATAGCTAAAATACTATGAAACACGAAAGTCCTCTTTTCTTAATTTTAATTATGTACAACTGCAGATGCCAAGTGAAGTATGGGAGCTATAAAACGTTTTGATACGATGTATTTCTACCCGTTTGTTGTTATTGTGTTTTGCAATTTATACTGGAAAGCAAAAATGTTTTACAGCATGATATTATCGCCAAGACAAGCTGTTCCTTAATATAAATCAATTAATTATATCCTATCTGATAAATTTGTAAGCTTTAATCATCAACATATCCACTAAACTCTGTGAATCTTGGTTTAATCAGTTATACTAATTTTCCATTTAAGTATGTATAATGATCAAAATATTGATATTTTGTATATTTTTGATATTACGGATAAAATTGTTTGAAATATAAATTTGATAAAAGTTGTTAAATGATTTAGGGATAAATCTAAAATTTTAGTGATTAGGGTAACCTAAATAAAAATGTTTGATCTAGAACACTTAATTTTTGCTATAAAGTATAATTTATCTATAAAGGATTATGTATTTCAGCACTTGCCAACAACAATACTATAGTATTCTTTTTGTGGTTTACAGTATATGAGGTCTGAAAAACACAAATTACTATCACCACATGCAATTGATTCATTGTTTTATATAACATTGAATTATAGCCAATTCCGATCAAACTGGCAGGCCACGTGATATGCTGCATTAGTATGAAACGCGATTTATTCTTTAACATTATATAATACATGTAATCAATGATTTAAGTTATTCGATTGTTTAATTTATTAATGTTGGAACTAAATATTAGCTTTGTATGTAAATAATATTGTCATCCTCATAATTCGCCGGATTTCGTTTTACTTGTATAAACAATGAAAGATATGTATTTAAACCCTGCTTTTATAAAAGACATTGTTGAAAACCAGACGCTGGTTTCTTATTGTGTAAATAAGTGTTCTTATATATGGTAATGTAACATTTGCATAAAGTTGTTTAGAAATACCCCCCCCCCCCCCCCCAAAAAAAAAAAAGAAAAGAAAACAAAAAATAAACCTCCGAAAAAATGCAATCTAGATTAAAAAGAGCCCGAAATTTTTCTGCCGCCATTTAGATATACAAGTTGCTCTTTTCTTTGTGTTTCGTTCTGATGATGGCAATAGCTAATGTTATGTGGGCGTAAAAAATTTGTATTTTCTTAAAAAAACTTTCCCATTAAATGTTCACTTATTGCTTCTCTTTGCATTTTAATGTCACTTAGCCACGTGTCTAATATTTCAGACTTTTAATTAAAGTAAAAGGTGCATAAATGTGTTTTTAAACAAAGTGCAATAGATTGTAATTATACATCCTCCATAATCATCAGAACAACCAGAATGTCAAAGATTTTAGGCCCCTACTAAGAGATATTAAATTTCATTTATGTTTCTCGTTATTGTGTTATGAATCCTTTTATCTACAAGAACATTTTATTTAGGTATTGATTGTGTATAGAAACGTGTGAGTAATTTTCTGTACTTTGTCGGCTTATTATTTCCTATTTTTAAAGTTGATTGGTCTACAATGGGCACATTTTCAATAAGTTTTTTTTTCTTCAAATATTGATAAAAACAATAGAAATACATTATTTGGATATTCAAATTAAATAATGCTTGAAAACAAATGTCGAGAAAGTTCTAGGTAATACAGTATAATCATTTACATGATAAACAGGACAAAAACGCGTCTGCGCAACAATGTATGTCCTTTATTGAATTTACAATTTTCATGGTTAATCAGATACCAACCTTGATATTATCATACAGACAGTCCATTGTTTCAGATAATTTGATTTGATCGATTATATCCAGAGATAAATAAGTTTGATAAATAGTATTTGTTTAAAATTGCCGATTCATATAGCTGTACATTTGTTATATTTTATTTAAAATATTGAAACACTAGAGGTCGCTCAAATGACATAAAAGGACATTTTGTAGGCTCATAATGACATAGCTTTTATGTCAGCTGATTGGTGTTCGGATAAGCTTTAACTTTAACAGAGTATGCCATTTTCAGCTTTTTTCTGTCCTTGCTTTCACGGGATCTCCCTTATGCTTGTAACCCCGTTTATTCACCTCAACGTTGTTATATATAATTTTTGTTCTTCAAGACAATTGATGACTTATTTGAGTGATTAGGGTTGAACAACACTTAAGCCAGTGCTAGGGGGTGTTTTATTTAGTTACTTGCTTTGGAGCTTTGTCTTGCGAGGGATTTCCCCTTTCTAGAAATGCAATGTTTTCGCACCCTTCAATTGACATGTACTTACACATTCCAGTATTGTCCATGAACTGGCTCAATCAAACCGAGCCTGCAACATTTTTATTATTTTGCCTTTTTGGACGTTCTTTAAGGATATATGTTTGTCTCTATTTATCTCTTTTTCTCGCAAACCATTTTGATATATAACGAGCACGTCTGTACGAAGTAGAACAAACACTTTCATTCTATTGAATTGCTATTCTTCCATGACAGAATAGGTTCTAAAATTCATATATCATCTGAATTATCCAGAAGGCTTGTGAATTGAAATTGTGAAAATGTCTGCACCCTTATATATTATTTAAACCTGTTGTGTGATATTTTGAAGAAGCGAAATGACGTGAATAGAATACAGCTGGGAATAATTGAATGTTCAATTGAAATGGTTTTGTGAATTTAATTTCCTGTGTCGCTAAAAGGGCAAAATTGAATATAAAAATATTTCTTGTTATATTTTACCGGAGCATTTTTCTTCCTGTAACAAGTACACACGTGTATTCAAACAGGCAAAAATAATTTATAACAAGTTATAATGCAAAATGACAATGTTATCTACAAATGCGTAAAAAGGTAAAACTATACTTTTCAAGTATCCTTTGGCTAGAATTTTACGGCTTAAACTATTTTTTCAACTGAATAGTCAAATATATCAAATGGATCAATAACAGGTTAAACAGATACCGAAAACTTTGGCACATTATGTTTCAATTCCTTACTTCAAGGTTTAAGCTCTCCCTGGTTGTTCCTTCTATTCATATTTTCAGTATTTTTCGTGATTATGTTTGTTGGTTCTAGAAATTGCTGGGTCTCAAATTGGTAATTCAATTGTGAAGCGAAATTTCAAACGAAAAAATTCAATTTAAAAAAAGAACTATGTTTGAAGAATTTTGATGGTTCTAAAACGAATACTGCTTAAGCCGGTGCTACGGAGCGTGAACGATAGCTTAGACGTTCGTGAACATGCTCAATCAAACTGAGCCTGCAACAGTTCCAATTTTGCCCTTTTTGCGTTCTTTAGGGACTAGGTCTTTGCTTCTCTTTTTTTATTTGTTTCGTTTATTGGTTTTAAGAGAATAAGTTAAGGCGCTCAAATAAAATGTTCCGTTTTTATAGCGACTGTTCTATTTTGTAGTCTTCCGTGTCCTTTGCTTTATTTGCATAAGGGTATAATTTATCTAATTATTTTCTGCTAATTGTGCCTTTGATGTTCAATATCAAATTATTATACTTTTGGTCAAATTTATAGTTTGCTAATTGCGCTTCAGTCGAATATTCCTTAGTTCAGTGAACTTTCAAGATCGACTATATTCTGTTGTATTTTGCTAAGAGAGCAGACATTCTCATTTTTAAGTTCAATAAACCTTTTAAGATATATTGGAAAATATAAACTGATGCGGTGATATTTCTGATGGATAAGTCTGAAGTTTCATTGCATTATTTATAGTTCTGATTTTGGATTTCTGAGTCACGGTGGATATGAAATCTGATAAAGGTAATAAAATCTATGTTGTCTTGTTTGTATAATTATGCATTTATTGTTATTGGTCTTAAAAAAGTATAATTATCATGATTGTATCTTTTATCAGTAATTAAGTATATGAAGAAATAAAATCTTATTTTTGTTTCTCATTGCAATGACTTGCATCTAGTTTACTTACTTTTGGGATAAAGTTTCGTATTTGTATTTGTTGTTTTAGGATCAAGCAGTTATATGTTATCACGTGTAGTTGTTATTCAAATACATACTAAAAACAATTGTAATAATATGTCGGAAAAAAAACTGATGCGGTGTGATATTTCTGATGGAAATCTGAGTTTCTTGCATTATTTATAGTTTGATTTGGATTTATGCAGTCACGGTGGATATGAAATCTGATAAAGGTAATAGATCTATGTTGTCTG
The DNA here is from genome assembly GCF_026571515.1 of Ruditapes philippinarum. Taxonomy (NCBI): domain Eukaryota; kingdom Metazoa; phylum Mollusca; class Bivalvia; order Venerida; family Veneridae; genus Ruditapes; species Ruditapes philippinarum. Next base: position 301,145 of record NW_026866382.1, read on the forward strand.
TTTGGTATAAGGAATGCATTTACTGTTATTGTCTAAAAAGTATTACAGTTTGGTAATTTTATCAGTATTTTTTTTTAATGGGTTTATTTAAGGTCGCCGCCGGAAAGCCCACATGGGCGACTGTACACTCAAGTCGGGCCATCCTAGAGCGTCCCGCCGAGATTTTTTCGTCGATTTTTTTCCAGCTTTTATTGGTGGAGGAAGACCCCAGGTGCCCCTCCGGGCATTATTTCAGGCACGAACGGGCACCCGGGTAGAAGCACCGACCTTCCGTAAGCCAGCTGGATGGCTTCCTCACATGAAAGATTTCGACCAAAGTGAGGATCGAACCTACAGCGATGAGGGACCAGTGATCTCAAGTCAGCGACCTTAACCACTCGGCCACGGAGGCCCTTATGGCTCTGTTTAAGCCTATACTCGTATTTATAATACGACACATTGGATACTCGTGACGTTAATATAGTTTTATATACATGACTGCTGTCAGTTTTAATGAAATCTTTTTTGTCCTTAACAAATAAAGTTTATTGAATTATCTATTCGTTATAAAGATTCTTGACATGTTATATGGCCGTACATATACAGATGTTTGCAATATAACCCTCGCATAGCGGCCCAGGTTATATCTACAGTCATTTACATAGGACCATATAAACTGTCAAAACTCTTTATAACTAATAACATATATTATATAGGCGATTGTTATATTGCAAACAATTTGTCATATAACATATCAGATTTCTTCTTAATTAAATAATTGAGCCATAAAGTTATGTTCCTGCGTGTTTAATTTTTGTACCATTGTGTGTGATTCCTTGAATGTCAAATAGTTCTCTTTTTTTATAAATGACATTTTCCAAGATGAATCAGTAAATCATCGACAAAAAGTCACATTTTTCATGTAAAAAAATTCAGTTTGGTTTAATGTATCTGTCTGTCATTGTCGAGAAAACTTTGGTAATGGATTTTATGAATTATGCTTATTTGCTTGGCTTTTATGTATTTCTTTTGTTTCTTCTTTAAAAACCTAGCTAAAATATGTAATTTTAAGTACCGCTTTCACTGATTTTTGCCATATTTGCTGTCTAAAATTGTTGTTCTGAAATTATTTTACTTATACACACCATAAGGAGTATATGGCATATATTCGCATTTGTTTTTCAACATTTTTGTATAATTTTACCTTGATAAAAAAAAACAGTTATTACTATTAAAGCATATAAATTTTAGTGAAAGACATTTCTTTACAAATCAGATAAAAAAGCAAAGATGGATTGTTGCAAACAAGTTTTAATTCGGATTAAGAGTTGGCTTCATATATTGGATATAAATAATAAGATATTCCAAACAGAAACCCTGATTGACTGCTTGATTAGTTTCAAACTATATATTTAAAAGTTTGTATAGATTCGAACAATATTAAAATTTAAGACTTGGTTTTAAATTACCACATATATTGCAATCTTCTCGGGACAACCCTCTTAGAACATTTTACTTATTAACTTCTTTACAACAATAGTATGATTTCGTCCTACTATAACGACTCACAGCATATCTTACCTCTCTGGAACAACACTCTGTAAAACAATAACTTCTTTACAACAATACTATTGGTATAATAAGGACGCATAGTAAATTTTACCTTAAATACAGTTACACTCTTTAGAACAATAACTTCTTCACAACTACAGTATTATTTCGCCCTATAATAACGACCCACAGTAATTTTTATTTCTAGAACAAACACCTCTCAACAATAACCAAATCGTTGTATTCCAAAGGGTGTTGCTCAGGAGAGATTATACTGTATCGGAATCTATGTGTATATTACTGTACTGTTACACATTCTCGGTATTACTTTAACCTGACAAGATATTAACATATTCCTAAACCATTGTACAGTTTGTAGACATTCTTATTTGATCGTTTTTACATTAATTTTGTACTTTATGAAATTGCCTTTGTCACTGAAAGTACTTATATTTACGTCATAAGCAGGGAAATTGCAGACGATGCCAATGACAATTTTGAATTGATTTTGGAAAATGTCTGTCCTTTTAGTAATATCAAGATTCTTTTTTTTCCATACTCCTTAAGCGAAACCTTAAAAGAGAGCATATTGTTTTTGATCTGTTTGTTTGTCAGTTAGTCTAGCTAATTTGAGGCCAATTTTAAGCATTATCTATGTTACTTTTATTGAGATGTCTGTATTCCACGTCTTTTTACTCTCATGATTACACAATCTAGGGAAATATTGAGTTTACACTGTTTGTCTGTATCTCTGCAGGCAATTTTAACCTAAGCCATATCATCTTTGTATGAATTTCAGCCTACATAATCATACGAAACATGTTTTTTGTTCAGATCTTGATTTGGACGCCGCTTACAGCGATGTCATGAGTGTTTAAATTACTTATAAAAACATCAACGTGAACTATAGCTTTCTTTTTCCATCATTTAAGAGGGGCGTCCGTGGCCGAGTGGTTAAGGTCGTTGACTTCAAACCACTTGCCCCTCACTGCTGTGGTTTCGAATCCCGACAGGGACTTTGGATTCTTTCATGTGAGGAAGCTATCCAGCTAGCTTACGGAACGTCGGTGGTTCTACTCATGTGCCCGTTCGTGCCTGAAATAATGCACGGAAGGGCACCTGAGGTCTTCCTCCACCAGTAAAGCTGGAACGTCGCGATATGACCTATACTGTGTCGATGTGACGTAAAACCCAAAAACAAAAACGAAACATCAATTAAGGAAAGCAACCCAAAGTAGAGATATGGTTGAATGGCACAACATAATAATTTGATTAATTTCCATTATCCAGTTAATAGGATAGTCATAAGAAACCAAAAAGTGAGTTTCAGTATGACAGTTTGAGATATTATGCTTTCAAATCGGTGACTTTTCTTGTCTTCTGTTAACAAAATATGACAATCATTAGGGTATTATATTGAATATTTTATGCTTACGTAGATATTAAAAATACATTAAAGGGACTCCTGACATGACGAGAGCGGAAATAATTATTACCGTTTCGAGATGAATATTCATTAATGTCACGACTCAATAACTTCTGTTCAAAATTTTAGAATATTCGCTCAGTTCACTTTTCCGGAATAATTGTTCAAATTAAAAAACGTTGCAACTCTTTTGCATATCTTTCTGCCTTAAGTGACCCAGTTTATCTCTTTATGTTTTTAGACTTTTCGACCTCAATGGAGTTTGTTTATTTGTGTTGAGTTCTCCAAAATGCGTTAACAAAAGATTCATGATTATTTGAAATGGGTTAAAACAATATTGAATGCGTCTAATAATGGTGTACGATATTTTGACTTTTTGTTGGTAGACAAGCATTTCCCGCTTATATTTCTCAGGGGTAGTCTGTGCATAATTTCAGGCATCAGCACGCACCTGAGTAGAACCACCGACTTTCAGTAAGCAAGCTGGATAGCATCCTCACAATAATGAATCATCCTTAGTCCTTGGCGAAACTGGAACCCACAACGACGAGGGGCAAGCAAGTAGTTTGAATGGAACTACCTTAACCACTTGGCCACGGACGTCCATAACAAAGTCAAGAATCAAGGATTTTCTTACATAGAAGTGTATATAGACGGGTGTAAAAACTGAATTCTCATATGAAATATATTAAGGCAGAATACAGTTTAACACGCGATGAACATGGAATATCACTTTATCTAGATGCTTGGCTCATGGGTTGGCTAATTAGCAGTAGGTCGATTTAGAAATATTGTAAGAATCAATAGTTTATGCGCTTATTAAGGTATTAAAAATGAATTCATTTTTTTATTGTTAGTATGACAATTTTATTCTGCTTTAAGATCACTTAATTAAACAAGTTTTTATTATTATGCATGGCCTAATTAAAATAGTTTTTAAAGGTTCTTATGAAATTGTCATAGAAAAATAATGCAGAAAAGGCATATTAAGCTATAAAACAAAAAAAAACATAAGGTTGATGAATCCAATTAGCAAATGAAATATTATTTTTTCTTTCGGGAAATTTTTAAAAACTGATATCATCTATTCCATGTTATTCCATTTCATTGTTATGTCAAATTCATCATCATACTTTTTTGTATTAAAGGTTCTGTATTGTATACAAATGTTGAAATATAATCCGTCAATATTGATATCTAGTGATTCACCAGTTGATATCTTGATAAAAAATGTTTGTATGCTACTCGTTTATTAGTATAATACATATATCATATTCCAAGATTGTATGTATATAAATTAATCAAATGTATCATCACCATAATTCATTAAAAAGACATTTCATTTCTTTATGAAAGTATGTTTAATAAATTCTAATGATAATAAATATTGTTTTTATTAAAAGCATGTTCAACAATTTTATATAAAAATTGTTTCTATAAAAGTATCATAATTATTGTTTCTATAACAAGTATGTTCAACCACTCTAAATTGTAATTGTTTCTATAATAAACGTTTTCTAATAATTTAATAGCTGAAAACATACTAAAATTGGCTTCCGTGGCCGAGTGGAAATGGTCGTTGACTTCAAACCAATTGACCCCTTACAGATGTAGGTTCAAATCCCGCCAGGGACTTTGGATTCTGTCATGTAAGAAAGTCTTTTCATTTGGGTGCTTTTAAAAAAAAAACATTTTTGAGTGTGTTTATCCTCACTATTCGCTTATGTAAATAGTCCAACAATTATCATTGTTAAGTTATATTTCATAAACACTCAGAAATAAAACATACATTTTCTATGAATTTCGCTTAATATACGCTAGCATGTTAACCATTTCTCAATTATGAAACAGATTTGGTGTTAATATGTCCTGATTTGAGTTTTTGATCTATTAAATCAAAACGAAAAGGAAATTTGCATACAAAACATTAATGAGATCGGTGCATTCGAATTTAAAATGCATTTAGTCTTGTTTATTGCGTCACTAATACCATCGCTGGCTATAAACATGTGTTCAATAAATACAATTTGTGTAGAACCGTCAACTGCAGGAGTGTAGAAATCGTAAAACGTACTAGGCGAAACAAATATTTCCCAATGAATTATTAAACTATGCTATGCATGTGGAAGATATCTTCGATAGACATTTCTGTCTTGTGAATTATATAACAGAATATCTGTGTTTATTAAAAGATTGGATTGTCTAAGCGGATATGTTTGGATAAGAAGTAAGTCTTTGTTCCGATGACAAAAAGCGAGCTTTTTCTTGTTTTTGTGTATGTTATATTTCATAAAAGAACTATAAACGCAAAAGGATAAGAAGTACTATGTATTGATTGCATTGTCAGTTGAAGTAAGTTAATTTGTTTTTCGCTGAATAAAAAACCTTACTTTTATTGTTAGTATGTGACTATTACATCATATAAACACTATAAACACAAAAAGGTTCGTCTTGGTATTGTTGATATTTGTTAAGATTATTTATTTTACTATTATTTGAATTATATCTTATAACTTTTCATACTTATATTAAAAAAAAAACAAATGTTCTAAGAGCATAGTGTTCAATAAACATATGCATAAAATATACATATAAGTTCTTCTTACTTCATTGCAATATGTAGAAATAGACTGAGGTCTCAATAAATGCTAACTTATTGTGTATTACATGTATATTTTTTTGTTTCTTGACGTTTTTTTTTTCTTTTTAGGGGGTGAAATGTGAGGTGGGATTGGCGGAGGTTCCCTTTTTGGGGGGTGTAGTTTTTTTTTTTTATGTTGTTTTTTTTTTTTTTTGGTTTTTTTTTTTTTTTGGTTTTTTAATTGTTTTTTTTTTTTCCTTTTTTGTGTGTGTGTTTTTTTTTTTTCTCGAAATGTTTTGAAAAGTTGTACAATGATTTGCAGATTCGAGAAATCATTTCTTTATCTCTTTATCCATTGTATCGCCATTTTATTTCTACGCAGCACTTCCATTGAATCGTGCTGATAGCTCATCTCCAATTACCAATTTCGGAAATTAAAATAAAAAATAGGGACAGTTTTAGTGGCAATCTCCTTTGACGTGATTAAATGGATTAACCCAGAATTTCCTGAAAGCAATTAACAATTATTTGCAGTTGTCAACACTTTGCAAAAGTACAAATCTATGTTTTAATAATTATATAATTTTAAATGAGTTTCAAACTAAATAAATCTGAAAAATGTGTATGAAAGTATACTATAAGACTTTAAATTACCTAAAACTGCACAGTAGTAAGGTGATTTCATTTTTATTGATATATGATATATTTCATAAAGTATTTATTTATTTATTTATTTTTTTATTTATTTATTTATTTATTTATTTATTTATTTATTTATTTATTTATTTATTTATTTATTTATTTATATGTATAGGGGTTATAATTAAAACAAGTGAAATGTATTGAGAAGAAGAACTATTTAGGAAAAAAAACAATTACTTATTAATGGTTCAATATGATTACAATAGTGTGATACAGAAACAATAGCTTTAAAATACGAGGTAAATTAACAAATGGGATGATTTAATGTATACCATATAAACTATATTTCATAATAAGTGGTAAATTAACAAAGGGGATAATTTAATGTATACCATATAAACTATATTTCATCAAGTTGTTGCTTTATTCTACTGGTCCTTCGGGATCATTGAAACCAAAACAACTACTGTCGAGGATTGAATAGCGCTTAAGCCGGTGCTAGGGGGCATGTCAGATTTTTCACTTTCCATTATCTCTCTTGAAGAGACCCAATGTAACCGAATATATGGATGTTAACAATTCGTTCTTGCTGTCATTAATCTCGAGGGATTTTCACTTTCATGTTTTTTTTCCTTTCAGTCATGTTTTTGTTTTTTATTTACACCTTTGATAAGCTATATGTTACATATTTCTGTTTAAATTGGGTGTATGTTAAGTGTCATATCAGATAACTTCCGATCTTTGAAAATTGTGGGGTTGTATTCAAGGTGATTTAACTATCGCCTTAGCTCTCGTAAACGATAAAAAATAATTCGAACGTACAAGCCTTTTTTTTTGAAAGAGTAGAAATCGTAATATTTGTTTAATAAGAATATATCATTACTGTTACTTTTAATGTTTTAGAGAAAATACATAAGAACTTTAGTTCCGCCTATTGTTTTCTCGTTTAGGGAACACACATTTTTTAATACGCCGCTTTTAATGGAATGGCACTAACGTATCACATTGGAGGGTCCATGATTGCAGATTTTTTTTTATTATTAACCTATTCACTTTAAAAAGAGTGTCAAAGTAAAGTGAAATAGAGTGTCAAATATAATTATGAAATGTCGTATAATTGATTGTCAAATATAAGGCTCATAATAGTATATAGTAAAATAGATTGTTAAGGGTGTAAAACATAGTTCAATTGTCAAATATTGAAAAACAGTAAAAAGTGTAGTAAAAAATTTCAAATATAAGAAATATAGTAAAATATATCGTCAAAATTCATAAAGTATAGTAAAATGGATTGTCAATATAAGAGATGTTGTAAATAGATATCTAGATATGACATAATTGTCCCCAGTATACCAGACTACGGGATATTTTTTCAACGTGAAAGAAATAAAACATTATCCGCAGGCTTTCGCAGCAGACGACATTGCGAATTAAATTATGTGTCGCGACATGCAATGATATCGACTAGAACACGCCGCATTATTTAATTCTGTGCAAAATTACGGTGCATTATTTACGTACAATTGTGTCGTAATGCTCAGGCTCACGCGCGGCTATAAATTCTCAAGCAGCAGTAAGTTTTAAGAGTTTATATATAAAATGATTTTTTCAGCAGTAACAAAACAATTTTAACTTTTTGGAATTTTTCTGTAATGAGTTGTTACCCCGGAAAGAAAAAACGCACTTAAGCATTGTTTGTTTTGACATCTATGCAAATCACTAAATTCTAATAATTCTAAAAGTACAGACTTTTCAGAAAACAATGAAATTACACAAAAAAGTTAAAAGCTTTTACATAACATGTTACCCACTTCGCACATTGTGTAATGGACATTGAAACATATTTCTCATATCGGGATAACAGAAATAATTTACATGTACATGTAAATGGTCAGGCAGATCAATATGTTAATTATAAAACAGGCGGCAAAATGTCCCTGTGCATATTTGCTTATTTTTGATATTCGGATATAATCACCGATAACAGTGTTTCCATTGTTGTGGGAAGTAAAGTCGACAGGGGCATCTTTGATGATCGACAACTTTATAACGAAATAGTAGTGAGCAAATATATGGCAAAATCTTTACTAAACTTAAGTTACGATTTCCAATTTACCCTGGTGTAGTAATCTTATTTTTCAATTTTTGTAAATTTTGTAAATTTAAGTTGAGCATTTTTTACAAAATAATTGCTTTACTTTAGCATTACCATTTATATACTTCGACAAATATCTTGTAATAGATATCTTTCTTGTTATTGTGTGTTATATAATCATGTAGGTACAGCAACCTTTGCTGAAACGTAAGATATTGTAACGAAATACAGGCAAAACAATACTCCCAAATCCTGGTCAAGCTTTAATTTCACCAATATTAAAAATCTAGACCATGCATGTGTGTTCACATTCATGTCAAAATCACTATCGCATAAAAGCGTTAAAATATCACTTCACTGCAAAATGAAAACAACATGCATTAGTTTTATACCCTTATTGCATGACGCATTATCTAAGACTTGGTTTGAAAAGAAAATTATAAATGTTTACAGTCTTTATGTCCCTAATTTTGGAAATTGGTTTCACTTTTAAGACATGAAACAAAATTAAGGATACTTTTACGTTATTTCAGGTAGTGTAGCTTATATTGTAGATAATATGAAAAGTTTATAAATAATTGGGTTTGTTTGTGTTTTGAGTTGTATTTTTTTTAAATATTATTGTTGGTGTTGCTGTTCTTGTTTTTGATGATGATGCTGATGATGATGATGATGATAATAATAATGAAGTTAGTGGTGATTTTATTCCCTCGGGATCATTTTTTGGTTAAAATTGAGTAAGCCTGTAAGGGGAGGGGGCAAGAGAGATGTTGCACTATCTTTAAATTCTCAAGAAATGCCTCAACACGTTTGCAGTTTGTTACCATTTTTCTCGAAGAATCTTCCTTAGCAGGTCTTTACGCCAATATGAACATTATGTGCTTCAATACATATAATTATTCATTAGCGTTAATATTGTTTGTCCGAAGTAAAGATAAGAAGACTTTATGCATTCACGAAAGTATACACACAAGCTTATTTGTCAGCATATGTCTATACCCTATAATAATTATACTAACATAAGTGTCAAACGTTTATAACTTACAAGCAAACAAAAATTTATATCGAAACATCGGAACGATTTACATATGTCTAAAAATTATTCTATCTATTGCAAATACCAACCAGAGTTCAGCGTAGTCATTTTTCAAACCAAAACCGATATATGACAATATCCTATTTCATTCCAATGTATCACGGCTCTTGTTTAATTAATTGCGTTGATAGCACCGATCATATTACCAATTTAGATATGAGAATAAAAGCATTGTCGAGACATTTTAATTGCTCACTTTTTTCTAATGGTTTGTAATGTAGAGCTCCATATACAACAAGAGAGAATGTTTATCGTTTGGCAACACACGTGTTTTAGTCAAGGTTAAAAGCAGATGAACTTTTGATGAAAAAGATAGTTGACCTTTAACATATTGACCTTTAAACATAGTTAATTTTGTATATAAGGTTGCTGATGTTGTAGTTTTTTATGTTGTTGTTTTGTTGTTGTGTTTTAGTTATTGTTGTTGTTGTTGCTATTTATGTTGCTGTTACCGTTCTTTTTTTCATGATGATGTTGATGTTGCTTTTTGTTTTTATCTGTTTTGTTTTTGTTTTGTATATTTATGCTCATGTTATTCATTGCAATAAATCGGCCGTAAATTGTATTTAAGTTTATTCGAATGTTATATAAAAAGTAAATTCATGTAATACATGTAATTTTTTACACTGTATCAGTAATTAACTTGTCGGCGACAACATAGAGAAGATAAATTTATTATAAACATTACATTAAAACAAAACTAGGCACATAATTACTTTCAGATACTAAGAGAACAATGTATTGATCAATGTAAAACCGACTTTGACCCTGCTGTACAAATGTAATACAAATTAAACAGCCAATGTAATTGCTTCTGATGCCAGCTATTATCTCTAACTATAGTATCATTTGTCAGTATTTAACAGTAATTTATCATTGATGTCAACCACATTTGCTGTATATGGTACAATAATGAAGGTTTTGCTCGAACAAAAACAGGTGTTAAGTTTTGTGTGGCAGCTGTAAAACGTTTCCGTGCTCGTTTTTCCTGTCGGTCATTGATTTCTTCAATCTTAGTGTTCAGCATTGAGTACAGCTTAAGCAAAGCTAAGCCGGTGTTAGGGGGCATGCGAGATATTGCAATTTCCATTATCTATCGGAAACAAACTCAATCGTAGTAAGATACGATTATTTTTTATTTTATATGCATGTACATTTAAGTGTATATTGGTAAGTATTATATCATCAAGTTTTATAAAGTTCATTAAATTATTAAAAGCAATGTTCAAAAGTGAATAAACAACAATAGAAGCAGAGAAAAGTGCTTTTAACAAGGTTTATTTTAAATATAGAAACATTGATCGATATATACGAGACTGAATAACACCACTTTGCCAAACTGTATTATTCTCTAATCGTCAAAGCGGTGCCTTCTGTATGGAAATTTTATAGCAGTAAAATTTTTAAATGACTATAATGATATATCATGCGATATAAAGCTTAAACAAGCATTATAATATCCGATGCTATGTTCACCTCTTACAGCAGCAACACTATTTTGCAACAATGAGCTACTTCATTATAATACTATTTAGGTTTAGACGTATGTACATTTTGATATAATACTATTTTTGGCTTAGACGTAAGTTCATTGCGATTAGATACTCGTTTTGTCTTAGATGTTACATTTTGATTTAATACTATTTTGGCTCAGACATGTGTAAATTTTGATTTAATACTATTTTTGGCTCAGACGTGTGTACATTTTGATTTAATACTATTTTTGGCTTCGACGTTATAAAACTATGTACATTTTGTTGAAATACTATTTTTGGCTTCGACGTATGTACCTTTTGATTCAATACTATTTTTGGTTTAGTTGTATATACATCTTGATATACACTGGTGCTCGTTTGTGCCTGAGATAATGCATGAAGGGGTACCTGAGGTCCTCCTCTGCAAGTAAAGCTGGAATATTGTGAAATGACCTGTACAATGTCGTTGTGACTTATAATCTAACAAAACAAACAGTTTGTTTAAAATGCTTCAGTTTATTTTAATTTTCTGTTTATATTCTTTTGCGTTATAAACATGCCAGCTTAATTGTTTTGTGTTAACGTTTGTAAAGTTGTTAGATGTTTGATATATGTATAGAAACATTGGCGTAACTTCACTCTCAATACCTTTGGGACTTGAATATCACCAATGTTATAAATCCAGACATTGTATTAAGCTCTTTTGATATTCGTGTTGTGTCTGCAAGATTTCAAATCTACCATAAATAAGTCGATCAATGTCATTGCTGAGAAACATTTATGTATGCATAATAACATGTTATTCCGTTCTCCAACAAAATGGCAATCATCAATTCGATTTCTTTATTGCATGGTCCATTAACCGATGTGCACGTATGGAAATTATAAACCAAATTATAGGTTAATGGAATGAAATGCTCTTTTTTCTAGAAATTGAAAATGTTTTTTTTTTTAATTCTGACTTTAATTACCAAATGATGACTCAGTGATGCGAAATGTGCATCGTTGCAACTTATTGAAGATGTCAGCACATTTGTTATTGTTTACATAGATCTTTACATTGACATTAGGCAGTGAATCCAGCCTGGTAATCTATGGTATTTGAAGCTTACAACATGGAATAAGCAAATTTTATGTGGTTTTATCGCGCACCAACACAATTTAGGTCATACTGCGCCGAAACAAGTAAGATGATTTTGGATAACTTCGGGTGTTACAATTTTAATGCAACACCAGGAGTCAAAACCATCTTACCTGCTGGAGCTAAGAGAAGCATAGAGTCCAGTCATTCGAACCCATTTAGTCGCCTCTTACGATCACGCAGGGATAAACAGTGGATTCAATTCTTATGCCACTACCCTTGAAGTCAAGCGCTCAGTGATATGGGGATGAAGAAAGTAAATCATGTCGCTCTTAATAACACTGTATCAATTACATGATTTTACCGTATTAATCTGGCATGTATCACTGGAGTAGAATAATTCAATAAATATTGAAATTTCACTCCCCGAATTTGTGTTTCCATTAATATGGCTTACGATACAATATGCAGATACTGTGGGATAGTACTAATGTGTCACATAGAAGGTGTCATAAAAAACCGCCATATGGACACCTCTGTAGATGTCTGCCAAATCGAAATGTCACCACTTTCTTACTGAAATGTTGAATTCTGCTTACGCCGGTATTAGCTGGCGTTGACGATAGCTTTGCACTTAACAGTACCTCCATGAACAAGCTTAATCAATTCGATTCTGATCAAATAAACAATTTTTGCCGTTTTGGGCGTTATTTAGAGGTTCCGTTTTTTTCCTCCATTTAGAAACACAAAGATGTATTGCATTGTTTCAAAGGACATATTTGATAATAAGTAAATGTTGACAACAATATTTCCAGTATGTCCATACTGTGAAATAATATTACTAGTTATTGAACATGATAACCTAAATCTAAGGTAATAGCTTCCATCACAATTTACTACATGTATGTGTGTCAACATTGGTATTTACCAAAATTGAGTATATTTTTAGTCCATTCGACAATAGCTTTGCTATCTACTTGTCTTTGTTTGTTACTGCATACCCAAGCCTTTTCTTACAATACTGTCACTTGGAGATACTTATAATTTCTTGATTAATTAAAGTTTCGGCTCTAATATCTTAAAACGTATGATGTTTGTCACCTTGTGCAATTACTTAACTTGACTGCAATTTACTCCTCTAAAAAGACAGTTATTTCACCAGACACAGTAACAAAACAATTTGAGTCACACGACAGCTGATAATAGTCATTTGGCTCGCTTATATAAAATTTTTAAACATGTGCGCTTTTTGTTTTGTTAAAATTGGTTTGATGGAAAATACAGTATAATGAAAATAATCGATAAATATTACAATTCGAAATATTTTCATCTAAACTTCAGCCGCTTCTAATTTTATGAATTTGTTTTTATCTTGATCAAAAATGTTGTTGTGAAGGAGGAGTTTGTTGGTCTGGTATTTAAGATATCAGCCTCGAGATCGTCGGTAAGAATCCTTCTGGGTTTACGGCCATTTTTGCTTCATAATACAGTGATTACAACAGTACAGGTCAATTCCAGAAAGGGACTTTATTGTATGACTCAAATAAGCTTCAGTCCTACATTATATTCGAGCTTAAACAAATAAGTTTAAACTAAATTGTGCAGTATTTAAAAAAGTGGTTATAAAGCGGCTGTATGCGGCTAGGGTGCTAGGGGGCGAGTACGATAAATTGCACCGTCCATAAACAGGCTCAATAAAACCGAGCCTACAATATTTTAAGCGTTCTTTAAGGGATTCCGGTTTTTTTATCTTTATTCAAAAAGGCTAAAAATCGCTTTCGTTTTTAACTTGTCCAAAGTCTTTACAGCTAATTTTGTAACTCTTATGAACCTGTTTGTAAGTTTATCACTCCAATAACATTTTGGTCGGCTCCCACTTAATACATAACAGCATTATACCACAACCTATCGATGTCTCATTTAGATTCAATAGTAGTAACTTTGTAAAACTAGTTCATTTATCACAGTTACTGTATCTGTGTTACTGTTAAATCAATATACAACTTGTCATATTCCCCTGTAATTCGTGGTAAAATGAAAATATATGGGAAAAATCCTGTCGGAGAATTCTATTCAATGCAATGACAGCTAATTCATACATCCACACATTAATTTTTGCTTCCGTTTATCTTCCTAGGTAATAGGGAATGGATTGGTTCGTGTTTCAGTTAAATAGATAGATATTTTGTTTATTATGAAAGGTCTGTCATGCAATGAATAATAACGTTGATTGTATTAAGTATCAGGCATAAGAACAAATCACGAAAGAATTATAAATGGAAGTTGTTGGCAATTGTGATGTACATGATTCATATAATTACATATATTTATGTCCTAGAACATACTTTTATCTCTCATGCACAGACTTACTCGAATCGAGTCTGAAATTTTCATATAATATTGTTGTTTTCGTTGCTCTTTCGATGGATTACGCTTTTTCCTGCTTTTTACTATCACCATTTCAAATTCGAACGAAAAGTGGTCACTAGCACTTTACGCCTAAAACAGTTTGCACTTATCTATAATTTAATTTGTTTTTATAGAACTAGATAATTGGCACGAAAGAAATCACGATATTTGTCTTAGCTTATAACACCATTTTAAGGAAGTTTTATATAATTGCTGACAAAACTAAAAGCATACAATCTATCAAAGTGACATTTGCATTTTGCGGGGATAAAAGTTGCTTCACCTTTTATAAAACTACTAACCTCAGCTTTATAGATAACAGCTAGACAAACGTGTTGGCTCAGGAAATGTGTATCAAACATCTTTTGTGAGAATTATTGAACGATTCAGAGGTATATTTGTATAACAGTCTGTTAAATATGTGCTCACATATCTGTATCGATGTAAGGATTAATTGTTTGTGTAAGTTGTTCTTTCATAGTTTTCCACATTATCTGTTGTTTTGTGTTGTTTTGTGATCTTATAAACACAAATAGGTAAATGTACAAATAAAGATAAATATATTCTAATACTCTTATGAAACATTTTTCAATTTAGTTAATATATTGTAGAAATATTATGTTTTATCCATCTTTTAAAATAAACCATGTTTTATGACGTTTATGCGGTGCCAGTTATGCAAGTTCTTTCGTAGAACAATGACTTGGGAATGAATGCAACTGCATTAAAAATACAGTAAAAGCATTGCAATAGATAGGGATATTGAATTTATATAGCCATCTGCTTCTGCTTAATTTTAAAACAAACTTAATGTCTACTTTTGTATGAAATAATCACTCATATTCATCTAAAGGATTTTACTGATATTAAATGATTTTGTAAATGTTTTGCACTGTTTCTCGGAAGTAATAATTTAAAACCTATGACGTTTTATATATGGAAAATTCCCATAGGAATAATTTATTCATTTCGCTGTCGTAATGAAAAATGTGTTTCTATTTGATATATTGTTTTCGTTTATTTAAATGTACAATCATGCACAAAAGTAGATGATCAGTGAATCATGTATGTTAGATATAGAATCATCAGAATATGAAAGTGAATTATTTAATATTTTTACAAATAAACAAGCATATAGAATATAGAGTTCTATGTTGCAATATTGATTTTTTTGTTTTATGATAACAATAGTTGTTACAAAAATATAACACATTTTTATTTATATTATATATGTATAAAGCAATTGCTACAGTTCATCACTAACTTATAATATTTATACTATGTTGTATGTTTAGTTTAGCTAGTTTTAAACTGAAAAAAATGGGGGAAGATTCCTAGGAAGCAGTGATAACAGCAAAAGTACATGAAAATTGCAGGCTCTTAAATTTGTGATTGAATCTATTCTTACCACATAATGTAAATGTGCAAAATCTCTCATGACCCACCCCAGCACCGGCTTAATGAGTATTCAAACTTCAACAGTAAGTGTGCTGAAATCAATGATTCTTACAGAACAGAAAAATAGAACAACACTGAAAATAAATCAGTTTAAAGATGATATATTTTTATAATCAAATTGAATTTTTTGTACTCCGCTTTATTTCGTTATATAACATCTTCTTCAAGAATCTTATTCTAGCGGTGCCGAATGAAAATGCCCCTTTCTGTGTAGCTTGTAATGAAAATTTTACTGTGAAACATTTTTTTCTTGAATGTCATGATTTTTCACAGGCCCGTAATAGATTTTATCGTGTAAACTCACTCAAAGAACTCTTTAATACAATTCCATCAAAAAAAACATCATTGATTATTTGAAAGAGATAAACTTGCACTCTAGGATCTAATTGACTCATTTTTATTGTCATTTACAAAACATTACATAATATTGTAAGCCTATTATAGCATTCAGCACGATATGGCCAGTTATGTGTTGACGTGCCGTTAAAATACAAAAAAACAAACTAGCGGTGCCATGCACCCAATGACATATTTGTTATCGATCATATTAGTGTACAAACTACGTTTTATTTGTTGCACTAGGTATATAATGAACGACATTGCTTGATAAGGCTTTCAGTATAATCAGATATATGTGTTCAGAGTTTGTCAGCAGATACTTATTGTCTGGATGCAAAACTATTGAGAGACTGGTAGATTTCAGAAGAAATATATCATCCAGATAATAGTTTGTTTTCAAGGCTTCTGCTCAAACTAACACCCAAGAAAAAAAACAATTTTGTAAATTCAGAGTATATCAAAAGCCCATTATGCCTAAAAAAGCTATCATTTTTATTTTTCAATAACTTTTCATTTTTGGTATCTTGTTACAGTTTTAAAAAGAAATAGTCATTTGTCACATAGATGAGCAATGTTTTAATTTCGTTGCTCTGTTGACAATTGTTTTTATTTATAGTGAATTAGTATTTTGTACGGAAGTCAAAATACTACTTTGTTTACATTTTGCTTCCTTTATGACACATTACTGCATGTTCAGCGCTACTTTCTTCTGTTGTAAAACATCTTACAAGCTCTAAATCTATTATAAAAGCATTATTAAACACAAGTTTGGCATTTTTAAACACTTTTTGAGATATAACTTACGAAATGTGCATTTAAAAATCAATAAAATCAATAATTGATACAGACATAGATATGCCTATTTCTCGCTTTTTACTTCGTACAACATTTCTATCACGTTTTGTTTTTGAAGATGTCGACAAAGCTAAAGAAATGCCGATTTGTCTGAATGGCATTTGCATTTTCTGTTGTTAAACTAAATAAAAGCCATGTCTGCCAATAACAGCTAGGCAAAAATATTTATTGTCTTGGGAATTATGTCAAGCTAGCAAACTATTTTTTTGAGAGGTACTGAACATTACAAATTTACTTATGAATGTTTTTATTGATAAAACGTCGGGGATAAAAGGCGAAAATTCGTCTAGGATTGAAGGCGAATGAAGTTTAGTTTCGTACAAATGTAGTTGTATTTTTCTAAAATTAGATTCTTGATAATCATCATTTCATTACAAATATACATATAAAACACTTCAATGATACACTTATTCCATATTATTCTTTAATAATGAAAATACTGACTTTTGTGCCTTTGACTTAACTCATTTTATAAACTGTAGAGAGAATTCATGTTTTTCCCTAGTATAAGTGTTAAACATGCTTCATTGATTCAAACGTGTAAATTCAGTTTATGATACAATGAAATAATGAACGTTTTCTTCAAGGAAATGTGGAAAGTCAAACCTTAAGTCAATTTAGTATTAATTAGTATTAATTATGTATATCATTCTAACAAGAGATTTTGGCAGTTATTTCCATATGCAGATTTATATAAGTAAACGCGATTTACGAATTCGTCTTTCTAAAAATAAATTTATTTAAATTGGCACATTATGAGGCACATTATGCCTCAGAAATCAAAGATTTATTAATTCTTTAGAAAGGTCAAACCAGTGTTTAAACATGTTTTAGTAACGGATTTGTCATTCTAGATGTTAAACAACTGAAGAATGTAGCACTGAATTAGCCGGAATGTATTGGTAGGGTAGTAAAATGTAAACAAGGCAGTATTTTGACTTCCATTCAAAATACTGAATCACTGTAATTTTAATAATTATCAAAGGCCAAAAGGAGCAAAAGATAAATAATCTATGTAACCAATGAGCAACGTTTTTGCAAACTGTAACAAAGGTTCAAGAAATAAATAAAATCTGAAAATAAAATTCTGAGGCTGAATGGGCCGTTTAGTATTGCTAAATTTGCAATGTTTTCTTACCTTTTTCATTTGGCATTTATTCATTGTTTTATTCGAATCACAATTGAACAAGCTGATATAGATTATAAAAATGGTATTATGGGATTTTATCAAATTTCTTAAAAGTTTTGCAATTGATTTTAGTGACAAACTTTAATCATTTTTAAGCTTTGGCCTAATGCAGATTTTAATTTCCGTCCTGCAATCTTATCATCACATGCGCCTCTATTCTGAATCATCATCATAAATATACATGTACATTCTTTCATTGAACATTGCATTCTAGGAAGTAAACAAGTTTATTTGTTTGTTTGTATAAAATTCCGAGACGGATATATGATATTACATCGCACTACATGTAAAATAATAAGCATATTTCTATAATTTAATTTGTTGTATAACCATGTACGGAATTGTACTAGCAGCTCTAATGGGACCGTTTATACCAAATAGACGCAGACGATAAATGTCTGGAGCCTTGAATTGCGAAATTATTTAACTCACTATGGGATGTAACTTTTGATTCAGCCAGTTTTTTGTTTTGTTAGTGTTGTTTTCTGTTGGATTTTTTTTTCTGGGGGGGTATTTATTTATTTATCTATTTATTTATTTATTTATATATTTATTTATTCATTTATTTATTTATCTATCTATCTATCTGTCTATTTATTTATTTCTTTATTAATTGCGGTACCCGCTCGTCAGCATTGTTATGGGACTTGTCTCTATATCAGCGAATTGCATTTTCATGTTTATGTAAGTGAACCGCTTTTCTGTTTATGTCGGCACTCTTCGTAATTTATCCTACGCAAATAATACATGTATCAGCTGTTTATATAATTGACTGCATTATATAGATACAATATTTTCATATGAATTATTAGCCGTGCCTTTGAACGTTATTTAATGGCTAGAATGACATGAAATGAAAAATATGGATATATAATAGCTTAAGTGCCATTTAAGTAATTTGATAATTAGATTGGGAAAAAAACTTATTTATATTTTTTATTCATTATCTAAAAACATTTGTGTTATTTTTGAAATTGTTTAATATTACCCATATATTGCTGGCACAAAATAGATACGTGAAAAGGCATCTTTTATACATCTGCAATGTAAAGTTTTGAAGGATTAGGGATAAGGAAAACGTATGTATTGTTTTTATATAAATAGTTTATATATTTATTCACATAAGGATTATTATAATAATTAAGTAAACACATTTCAATACATTGCATGAATACAATATATGCATTAATAACACTAAAGTTTTCTAATGTAAAGAAATCTCATAAACTGGAACAACATGGTAGTGTGCAACCTATAAATTTGTTTTTAAGTTCCAGCATTCCTTTTATTTTCAGTCTAAAAATGGTGTCGTTTTATGTGTACGTACACTTTGATTCTGAAGCTATGCCAATAAATATCATTTAATTTTAGGAACTCGGTAGACTTTTATTTTTTTTCTTAGTTTTACTCTTTTACTACTAGCAGATGACTTGCACTGACTTGCCAGTGCCATTTAGTATACATACAGTCATCAATCAGGCGTGTAATCTTAACAATGACAATATTCTTGACGGCTGAATTTTACTATTTTGATATTGAAATTCCTAAAACTCACAACTGGAAGTATCAAATTCAAAGCTTTGTAGTGTAATTTTTTATTATGTATTGTATTGTATCTTAAGAAAACGATTTATTACTCTGTATCGTTATCTTATCATGTCATATCTTTATCAAATCCTATCTTTATCATACCATACCACATCATATCATATTATATTATAATATCATTACTAGTAGTATATTATTATTCTATATCATAATATTGTATTGTATTGTATTTATTGTCACATTGTTTCATATTTTACAGTATTTTAAGATAATGAATATAATAGCAATGTATTGTATTGTTTTGTAGTATTGTATTGTATTGTACAAATAAATTTCTGTTTTCCCAGCTATCTTTAAAATGGAAAAGGTCGAAAGAACTAAATAGATTTGCAAAACAATACAATAACATTTCTCGTGTTTCATATTTTTTTCTCTGGACCGTATCAGTCAATTTCAGCCAATTCCCAGCTTTATTGTTGACAAAGCAAAAAGTTGTCGATTATTAAATGACATTTGCATGTCATTAAGATAATTGCTGCCCGGTTTTATAATGAGCGAAAAATTGTTTGACATATGTACTGGTGATTTGTTGTACATAAAACTTCTTGTGTGTTCATACTATTAACGGAAAGATAGTTCTCAAGGCAAACAAAAGGTTTTTGTAGGTTTGTTTCTTTCTTATTTTTACTTCATTTTTACTTCAATATTAATGATGTTTTATTAATACTTAGTGAATTTGTGGATCATACGCTTTTATTGAAATAGTTCTAAATAGAAATTCATTTACTCGTTGTTTCGCAGTGATTTATTTATCATTTTTATTTATTAAAGATTTTTCAAGTATAAACTTTGCGGCGTTAGACCTATTTGGTGTTCAGGGACAGAAATGTATTTGCTATATTTAATAGTTCGTTAAGATATATATTTTAATAAATGAAATATTATTGTTTTATTAATGAAATACACGATTTATTGACAATTATATAAACTGTTAGTATCCGGGCATTGCTCTATTTACGGCTAATTGAGTTGCATGACGTCATAACAACAACAACAATAACAACAACATAATAACAATTCTTAATTTACATAACCTAAAACAAATTATATAAATAATGGTTATTTCTCTACATTGAACGCAAGTTATATGACCAACTGCGTTCTTGCAATGGGATAGGCCTCCTTATTGTCTTTCAAGCATGATAACTATATATTATAATAATTTATATTGTTTAAAAGGAACTGTGACCACGATGTCATACTGTCAGGGTATCTAAATTTATTGTGTCAAAGTTTTAAAAAAAATACCTTACAGTTTGTGCTTTAAACCCTTAAATAAAAATGAACAATCTTGAAACAACATAAACATAAATAGGTGTTGATAAAGGAGATTTATAAAGTATGCATAAACGAGACAGGAACCCCCAATGTTTTTGTTAGGTCACTCTATTATTTCAAGTACAAAAGCGTACGTGTTTATTGTGAAAAGGGTTGACGTAAACTACATGTATAAGACTGACTTAAGCGTCAGTTTGACTTGATATATATTGAAAACAAATTATAAAATATGCATAACAGACTGTTTTTGTCAGATCATCCTATGATTCCCAGTACAAATGAGCTATTACATATTGCATACGTGTTTATTGTTAAAAGATAAACTAATTGGTTTAACAAGCAAAAATTCCTTCGTTAGAAGTGTTTATTCTCCAGTAAAGTGTTTTATTGTTACTGCTTTGGCGTTCAAACTTGCTGGGTTTTTTACTTTACCTTCTTGATTATATTTTCGTACAAAGTGATAACTGTTCTAAGATTATTGGATAATGCTTTGTTAGCAATTTATAAATTTACTCAATTGTTTTATTTATTGCTTTTTTAGTATTGAAATATTCCATAAAATTCAAATTCCTGAGACATGTCAAAACATTTGTTAAACTCGACGTAAAAAAATACAAATGAATAAACAAAAAGTTTTTTAAAATTCAAATTTAAGACAATTCAAAATTTCAACTTGATAATATTTTAATATCAATAATATATGAGCCGCGTCACGACAAAACCAACATAATGTGTTTGCGACCAGCATGGATCAAGACCAGCCTGCGCATCCGCGCAGTCTGATCAGGGCTTACATATCATATAACAAGTAAAGAAACTGATGGCGAACAGCATGGATCCTGATCAGACTGCGCGGATGCGCAGGCTGGCCTGGATCCATGCTGGTCGCAAACCCATCATGTTGGTTTTGTCCTGACGCGGCTCAAATAGTTTTGTTTCACATACATTTTCTAAAACAACCATCTAGAAAGAAAAAAAACAATTTAAATATTCTGAACTATTCTTGCATAACTTAAGTTTTCAATGCTTTGGCTAAATTTTCCATATGTGTTAAAGTACCATACACTCATTTGTTTATATGAGTGTTCATTTTAAATGTTTACAGATGTTTTGACTGTTGATTATCTTGCCATTATTGTCTCTATAAATGATTTCCCTATGGAGTTATGATGTGTATGGTGATGTAATAAATGACTGTCATGTTTGTCTTCATGAGCACACCTATCTTCTTTACTCGTTGACATCAAAATCGCCATGATTCATTATCAGTTTGGCTTTTTAGATATTGACAAGTACTTATATTTTGTAAATTACCAATCATAGTCTAGTCATACATTATTTACAACAATACATGTACATTTATATTTATATTCTTTTTCTAGCCTTTTTCTCAAGTTGTACTCATAAATACATACTACAAGCAACATAAATGTTCGTTTTGAGGTATTACTTCATCTCAAGTTATGATGTTTAAGTTATTTTACTGGTCCTTTGTGGTCATTGGTGGCAGTTCATTTATTCTTTAAGATTGGCGTCGGTGTGAGAGAAGTTGCATATTTGATGCTCTATCATGAACAAACCCGATCAATTTAAGCCTGCGATTTTCGCATATTAATTGATGCTGTAATTGCTCTCTAAGGATCACCCATGTTTCATAATTGCTTTACATTGGAATCATACAACCAAGTAAATGTCACAAAATAAACACCGTGACATTTTCTCCTTTTCCTTGCTGTTTCGTAATCTATACTTAAGGACAATGAAAACGCACGGTCGGGATAATTGCATTTTAACAAGGAAAATATATTTCTTTTAAATATTTTTTCACTGTTTCATAAAACCGAACGCATTCCGGTCATTTAGATACCAAAGTTATGAAATATGATTGCATTTTAAAGAAGTTATTGCATAATAAAGACAGTACCCAAAAAATCAAAAGTAACAATTTTGGCTAATTGTGATAAGATTACAACAGAAAACGTATTGAACCAATTTATGGTTACTTTATGAAATGATTTTTTAACTGTTGATTATTTACTTGTTTTTCACACCTTTCTAGAAATGTTAAATAAGCAATTAAAATCTTTATGAAAATGAATATTAAGCTATGCCAATGGTCAGTTTTAGAAATCGTAAAAGCTCACATTAGAAATTACATATATATGTACACACTTTTCCTCTATAAAAGTTGCTAAATTTCAAACACTACTGAAGACTTGCTAGCAAATTGTATGCAATGGTTCTACAAAGAAATAACCGCTGGGTAGATTTAGCACAGATTCAGACTGGTCTATCTTACAAACAAAGCGCCAACCTTTTTGGTGTCCATCGGTCTACAATTTATCGGCTTCACCAGCGTTTTCGCAATTCACTACCGGCCGAATGGCGTCAGATTCCACAGGCGACTATCCGCACCGTAAGGTCTATGAGGCAACGATGTACATCTGTAGAGACGCTGATGGAGAACATTGTCTAAGGATCCCGACGGTGACATTACGAAAAGACATTTATGAGTGACTTTTTTGATTTTCATTCTGGTTTTTGCCTTTGTTTAGTTTCCATTACTGTGATGAAAAAGTGTGATTTTGAGATTTTCACCTAAGGTTATTCGATTTACTGGTGTACATTTGATTTTAAACATTTTGAATTATTTTCAATTGTTATGTTTGCGTTTTGTATTAAAGTTATAATATATATATCTAATGGAGTCGCTAGTGTTTTGTTTTCATGTAATATAATGCATATAGAGCGAGCGTGCGTTTTCATTGTCCTTGAGTATATATCAGTTTACACACTATTTATAGAACAAGTTAAAACCTGACAATTTATGACATTGACATTTGCAAAATTATAGGGATAATAACTGTTCTTAAGAGTTTATATAAGGTTAAAAGCACTATTTTTTTAAGTAAAGTGAAGATCAAGCTCCAAACAGTAATGCAAGGGCTTTTCTTCAACGAAATCAGATAGATGTGTTTGAACGGTTGGCAAAAGAAAATGGTGTTTTTTTTAAGAAAATTCATACACTTTATACATGTATAGTGCTGTTTTTTATTGTGTAGCTTTTTGTTGTTGTTGTTGGGGTTTTCTGCTGGATTTTCTTCTTTTGTGTGTGTGTGTGTGTGTTTTTGTTTGTTTTTGTGTTGGGTTTTTTTACATTCCTTTCCATGATTATTCCAGTTATTTTGTTAATAAAATAATGATTTTTGTACAGTGCTGTTACTCGGCTCGAAGAGTGTGTTTGTTTTGATTCATGCTATTTGGCACGACAAAGCAAACTGCATCATTTTAACCGTTTGCCCTGCTTTCCAGTAACAAAATGCGAAATTGAGCTGCCATCAATAGCAAACTGCGTCGTTTTGACCCTTTGTAATGCTTTGAATAAACAATAGACCGTTTGAAGTTTAAAGGATTTCACAATCTAAAGGCGAAATTGAGCCTTTGCGATTCAGTTTCTATACGTGCAGTATAGGGCCAAGTTGTATGTAGCAAATGGTGGTCTTTTTCGGTTTCGGTAGATTAATAGTTAAGGGAAAACCTTTGTTTTTTAAAGGTCCGGTTTGCCCCAGAAATGCTTCTATTCTTACTCCTCAAAAGATTTTTTAATTTTTTGTGTACTTTTATCGTTTATAAAAAATAACTCATTGGCCTTCATGTGTTATTTTATGGCAATTAATACAGCTATGGAAGCCAAAATACTACTTCACTATTGTTTACACTTTGCTACTTGTATGACTAACTATTTCACATTTAACTCTAAATTATTCAGGTTACAAGCATAATTGATGTTCTGAAACCATAATATAAATGTTGGCCATTTCTAAAGGGGTAAAACTTCTTCCTTCGTTTCTGAGGCATAATATGCCTTTAAACAATAGCTGTAAATATATGTCAGTTTAGATAAGATGCCTGAAAATGTCGTGTAAACTATCAATATATTAACATTTACCCGGCTAAATATCATAGATGGCCTTGTCATTTTCTTCATAATCATGTTCATTTCAAATTATTTACTGACTGGTCTGTCCTGGTCGCAGAGGTAGAATAAATTGCCGCCAGCTTGCCCAGAATTAATTTCCCTGTAGAGAGCTATTGTTTTTCACGCTAATGTAATAAAGAAGTCTCATTTTGGTCAACATGTGTTTCATACCAGACAGACATCTAAATTGCTAGAATTATGGTGGTGAATAATGGAAAAGTTTAAGAGTAATTTAATCAATAAGATTTTTTTATATAATATTTTATTCTCATGGTTGCTTATTTAGTTTAAATAATTGAGTCTAGATCACTTTAAAATTTTAATAATGTGCATTTTATGTCATTGTTAACATTTTACATGTGCTTATTTGAATTTATGATCATAAAATGAAAAAAAAAGTTTAAATTTGAAACTATTTATGAGATTTTGTCAATGACGCAAAAATATCAATCTAAACAATATTAAAGATACCTTATGCTCAAATTTGATATTTGAAAAAACTGATAATTTCTATTTATACAGTCTCTTCTGAAATGAAAATATATATATTCTGAATACACACAGAAAAATATGTTACGTTTTAAGTTATACACACTACAGGTAATCACAGTAAGATTACATAGTATCAAAGAACTTGCAGTTTTTATAAGAAAAGACTCAATTACTTTGTCAAGTAATAGGCATTAAAGCTTCCAAAACATTATAACATTTTGTATTTGCAATGTTTGACATGAGGCAAAATATAGATATACATATATATTCAAACATTGACCCAAAGTGAATATGCATTCACTACATGTTTCATATATCTCGGTAGATATTTTATGATCTCTTCCCATTTTATTTCATGTCACTCAGTGATGATCAAGAGATTATTTGATCATATTATATGAGATTGCAAGTTTTATTATTTCGCCCACACAAACAATATTAGAACATAAAGAATAATAACAATTTCATTCCTCAAGCTCAATTTGATAAAATCTGTCGGATTTAACGGAATTTTTATTACTTTCAGCAAAAATTAGAAATAACAAGAGGGAAAGCCTCACTGAGTCTTTGAGAATCTTTTTTTTTTTTGTGAGAATTCATTTATTTTAGCCAGCAGAGTTTGTTGCTATAACGATGCATCAATCTAAGTTAGGCTATATTCTCATAAAATAAATCGTTTTATCACATTTTATTGGGCTGCTGTTTAACTATGTTGTCTTACTATGTAAAACAGATAATATTTTACATGCATACATAAGACAAACAACTTAAGAATAGGTTAACATATTACCACGAATGTTGTTGTTGTTTATGAAAACAAAATGGTCAGCAAAAGTTTAAATAACATTGGAGAATTTTCGCCCTTCCAATAAGTTTAAAGCAATGAATACATCTATTTAACATGGAAATTGCAGATAGATTCGGCTTGCTTGAGTCTATTCAATACAAATAAATTAAACGTAAAAGTGCAATATTCATCATGCCCCCTGACACCACCGGTTAATCATGATATGAATTGGTGACATGGATAGAATGGGTTGCCTCCAGCAGACTCAGGGTTAATTTAAAGTGTTAAAACCAAATAATTTCGGATTAGTCATCATGACTATGTCCAGAATACGTTTGATTTGAAAGTATACTTTTTTATACAATCTTTTAATAATTTGACGAGTTGCAAAAACTCATGTACATTAGTCCATACTATGCTTTATAAGGCAATGTAGTCTTAAAAAATTGATATTTTCAAAAAGAGATATTTTTCAAAAATGATCAAGTCATGCTGTACATAAAAATCTAATTACGGTCGAACTTGTTGTTGTTGCTGTTATTGTTATGTTTTGTTTTGTTTTGTTATCAATTATGAGATGGTCATTCCAGTGACGTTCATGTTGTTTACTCCACACAACTACTGCTTACAAAAACCAAACTAACACAATTATCATGGTAACACGCAACTACATAGCTGCATGCAAAAAGAATTAACAAGGTAACATTGAATTGTTTACGTAAAGTCAGTGTATCAATTTATGTCAGATCAATGTAACGATGTTTGATGTAATGTAATTATACAATTTCTAACAATTGCTAGATTTATGCGGGTGATTCTGGGGGAATTCAGAATTAAAACCTGTTTTGTATATATATGCAACTTGGTCAAAGCCCGCATATCAATATTATTAATATGGCTTCCGAAGATTTTTACTTAGTCAGTATGTTTTGAGGAAATCAATTCTTGAAACGAACGTATTTAAATAGTTATAATTTAGAACTACATGTATTTTACTTCTTCGATGTATTTTAGAAAGATAAAATGACGGGAAATATCATGCATTATTAAAACATTACGAGGTAAATGTATGCAAAAATAAATATATCAGTAAAGCAAATGTGTGACGAATAGGTTTTCAAAAATATGAAATGGACCAGACAATTACTATTTTACTTAGACTTAGTGTCCTGTGTGTAAGGTCAGTAATTGAGTAGTGTCCTATGTGTCAGTAATTGAGTAGTGTCCTGTGTGTCAGTGTTTGATTAGTATATTGTGTGTGTCACTGTTGAGTAATGTCCTGTGTGTCAGTGTTTGAATAGTATATTGTGTGTGTCACTGTTGAGTAATGTCCTGTGTGTGTGTGTCACTGTTGAGTAATGTACTGTGTGTGTGTGTCACTGTTGAGTAATGTACTGTGTGTCAGTGTTTGAATAGTATATTGTGTGTGTCACTGTTGAGTAATGTCCTGTGTGTGTGTGTCACTGTTGAGTAATGTACTGTGTGTCAGTGTTTGAATAGTATATTGTGTGTGTCACTGTTGAGTAATGTCCTGTGTGTGTGTGTCACTGTTGAGTAATGTACTGTGTGTCAGTGTTTGAATAGTATATTGTGTGTGTCACTGTTGAGTAATGTCCTGTGTGTCAGTGTTTGAGAAATATACTGTATGTCAGTGTTTGAGTAGTATACTGTATGTCAGTGTGTGGGTAGTGTCCTATGTGTGAAGTCAGTGTGTGAGTAGTGTCCTGTGAGTCAGTGTGTGAGTTGTGTCCTGTGTGTCTAGTTTTCTGTGTGTCAGGTCTATGTGTGAGTTGTGTCCTGTGTGTTGTGTCCTGTGTGTTGTGTGTTAGTCATGTCATGTGTACCAGGATATTGTTTGTGTAGTGTCATGGTGTCAGTGAAGTGTCCTGTGCAGGTCAGTGCGTGACTAGTGTCATGTATGTCACGTCTATGTGTGAGTTGTGCCCGGTGTATCATTATGTCAGGACAGGCTTTGAGTAATGCCCTATGTGTCAGGTGATTTTGTGAGTAGTGGCCTTTGTAATAGGTCAGTTTGTGAGTGTCCTGTGTGTCAGGACAGTCTTTAAGTAGTGGCATGTGTATCAAGTCAGTCTGTGAGTAGTGTCCTGTCACGTCATCTGTAAGTAAGGTCAGTCTTTAAGTAGTGGTCTTTGTATGTCAGGTCAGTGTGGGAGTAGTGTCATGTGTATGTCAGGTCTGTCTGTGCGTAGTATTCTGTGTATGTCAGGTCAGTCTGTGAGTGATGGTCTGTGTATCAGGTTCGTCTGTGAGAAGTGGCCTGTGTGTCAGGTCTGTCTGTGAGTAATGTCCTGTATGTCAGGTCAGTTTGTCAGTAGTGGCCTGTGTATGTAAGGTCTGTCTGTGAGTAGTGTCCTGTGTCAGGTCAGTCTGTGAATAGTGTTCTGTGTATGTCAGGTCTGTATGTGAGAAGTGTCCTGTGTAAGGTCAGTCTGTGAGTAGTGTCCTGTGTGTCAGTGTTTGAGTAGTGTGTTGTGTGTCAGTGTTTGAGTAGTGTGTTGTGTGTCAGTGTTTGAGTAGCGTGTTGTGTGTCAGTGTTTGAGTAGTGTCATGTGTGTCAGTGTTTGAGTAGCGTGTTGTGTGTCAGTGTTTGAGTAGTGTCCTGTGTGTCAGTGTTTGAGAAGTGTGCTGTGTGTCAGTGTTTCAGGTTAGTATTTGAGTAGTTTTTATTAATTAATTTTAATTTTTATTATTTCTTAAGCGAAAGATTGTTAGTAATTTTAGTGGAGTAGCGGGGGATCGAACTCGCAACCCCTAGACTTGTAGTCAAACAGTGTTACCACTGCACCACAGCGCCCGCTCTGATTTATAACTATTTTGGAAGTCCTTTATACATTATCGCATTAGTAAACTTGAAATTGAGTAATGCAATTGAATTTTCACACCTAAATAGTTAATATAGCTGTTAGGTCTAAAGTGTTTTACAATGGCTGACATTCGTGTCCTTGCTCGAGGGGTTATGATAAAGGACTTTACACAAACGAGTAGTAAAAGGAAAATAAGTAAGACTGTTGACAGGCATTGGCAATTAAGAACAATACCATAAAAAGCCATGTTTCGTTAATTGGAATCGCAGTTCTAATATTGACAATAAGTAAGCTGAAATTAATACTTGTTGTTAATGATGGAGGTTGGTTTGAGACAAGTTTAATCTAATTTTCACATGTTAAAAATATTACTGTTGGTGGAAATTAGGTGAAAAAAGGATGTTACAGCAGCAAACCTCCAGACTCATGCTAATTTTCATGAAAATTTTAAAAATCTAATCTAAATTAAAGGTAAAATATTTTCGAGTGAACACAGAAAGTAATTTACATATTGCAAACAACACTTTCAATCCACATGAATTACTGTCAAAATATGCAAAAAAAAAAAACAAACAAAAACAGATATATGACAAGATAGATGAAGTTTACCAAATGTTTTCACCTCGCAGTCTACGTCCACTAGGGGACACAGTTGGTTATTCTCGTGAATCCCCATGTACTAACCAGAAGGTAGTTGGTTATTCGAAACAGAAAGCACTTTTGCGGAATAAACATAACAGATATATAGCAAGATAGATGTGTTATACAAAATGGTATCACCCCGTACTATACGTCGACCATGAGACTCAGTTGGTTATTCGCATGAATCCTCACCTACCTACCAGAAGGTAGTTGGTAATTCGGATACTGTATGCATGTCAACGGCTTACAAATTTTACGGTTATATAACAAGATATGTGTTTTCTATAATATGGTAACATCCCTTCACTATAAATCGACCAATGATCACAGCTGGTTATTCACTACCTACTAGAAGGTAGTTGGTAATTCGAACTTTGCATGTTTAACCCTTAACACAGGTATAAATATCACGATAGATGTATTCTTACAAACTCCTCACAGTGATTACCTCCCTTGGCAGAATTGTAATCACTGCCTTCACAGACGTCACATGATGATGAAAGTCACATGACGTAACGTCGAAATTTAAATGTAAATATCGACCGTTACATAGAAAATATAACGTCAACTTTTCTATTTCTGTTCTATTTTTAACTTTACCTACCTACGTTCGTTATAGTTTATCAAAAACTATCAAAAGTATACAAAATAAAAAAAATTAATTCAAAAGCTAACAAATATCAAATATTGATAAAAATGTTTGTAATGGCAGAGATCTCTGTACTGATAAGGGGAGATCACTGCGTAGGAGATTGTTAGTCTTCAACATTGAAACACCCTGTCTCCCTATGTCCTCCAGGGGACTCAGTTGGTTTTTCATCTGAATACAAAACTACATACTGATAGGTAGTTGGTAATTCGGATAATACATATATTTCACAGAAAACGAATTGTTTTTCTGAAACAAATGTTACAGTTATATAACTAAAAATATGTGTTTTTCTATAATATGGTTACACCCCTTCACTATAAATCGACCAGGAGACTCAGTTGGTTATAAGCGTGAATCCCAAACTACCTACCAGAAGGTAGTTGGTTATTCGAAAATTCTGTTTGTGTAAAAAATTTGCCGAAAAACACAAAAAAATCAGTTTCTTAAATTTTGTGGTTTAATAAAGTTGAAGGGTTCCAACACTTCCATGTGGTTTTAATAGTGGAATCTGAATTAAAACCAACTAGGCCCCTTTTATAGTTGGGAATATCGAATAACCAACTAACGTAATGCTTTGTTGGTTATTCGAATATCCAACTACCAACTAACTACCAAATTGACCCTCATAAGTTTAAATCTCATATGAACAATTTACAATCTCTTGCCAATTATGCTTAGACATTTACGCAATATCATTTCTTTAAATTATTTAATGCCCTTACTGAAAATAGCCGCCAAACTTAATCAAATAATAAGTCATATAGAAGCAAACTTCTCATTGCTTTACATATTAGATGAATCAAGTGTTCAGACAACCCTCTAGGGGCAACTACAATCGGGTTATTGGAATACTATCAATTCATCTAATTTCGTCAGCAATAAAAATGGGAGTATGGTCTTGATCACTGAGCTTCGTTTCGTCTGATTTTAATGATGTTTCAATTTCTTAAGCAATGCATTGTATAAAATGCAATTTCAGTAGATCATTTTCACATACCAATTATTACCTCCCCTGGCCGCTATTTAAGAGTCAAAATCAGATAAAAAAATCATATTTTCCTTCATATGGACAAAAGATTTTGCTAATTCACCTAAGTCAGCTGTTAATAATGTTGTTTTTTTCATATTTTATATTACATTATACAGACTATTGACCCAAAATAGCTGCCACTTTGTCAAGGGAAGTAAATATTGTAAAAAACGAAACTATTATAAAATATTGAGCAAAGTACCAGTTATTGTAACAAAAGTCCCCACCCCCTGGGAAAAGTGAAATTGGGGGGAGAAATTTTCCCCGTTTATTCATTCGGATGTTCTCGGCGCAGGGCAGCCCATTGTTTTTGGCCAAACAGCGGAGTATTTATTTAACTTTTTTATTTGGTTTTTTTTAAAAAAAAGGCCCAAAACCATATTTTAAAATTGGCGCCTTGCTGGTCGTAAAAAAACCCACGTCAACAGCGACATTTTAACCTGTATTTCTTTTCTTTTCCTTCTTAAAAAAAGCTCTTTTCCGGGGGTTTCACCCATAATCTTTTTACAAAAGGCTTTTTTGAAAAAATTTATAATTTTTTTTTTTTATAAATTTTAACAGTCACATAATTCCGGTACCTATTTACTTAAAAAGTAATTTTTCTGTTAATGAAGTTTTCCAAGATTTCAATCAGCTTGTCTGGCTGTAAATACTCTATTGTTTTAAAACGGGTATATAAAAAAAAAATTAAGCTGAAAAGTACTCATATAGCAGACTATTTTTTATAATTGGTTTTTTTTTCAAATAAAAGATTAAATTAAAGAAATAATAAATTATAAATCCCAAAAGTTTTGGGAAAATTTAAACGGCGACAACTGGAAATATCTTTTCCAAAAACTTTTCTGGATAGAAAACCTCCAAAAAAATTATGGAAACCCGTTTTCACCTTTTTACATTTGGGGCTGGGAAAAAGTTTTCCCTACTTTCGTAGAAAATTTAAAAATAAAAAGGTACATTTTTTGGCCCTAAATGAGTGAATTTTTTTTTACATCAAAAGGTTTTAGTGGTTAATTTTTCCTTTTTTCCCTTTTTTTTTTTCTTTGGCCCTTTTTCCCATGTTCTTGGCCCTTTTTTTAGGACCCATTTTTCTTATTTAAATTTTGGGGCTTTTTATGGTCTTTTTTTTTAAAGAAACTTTTTCCTGGCCGGGGTTAAATTTTATTCCACACCCAAAAAAAATTTTTTTTTAGAAAAAGAAATTAAACAATCCTTTTTGAGGTTGGAACCAATTTTTTAAAGAAAAACTTTGATCAATTTAAATTTTTGAAAAAAGGCTTTTTGTTTTACCCCGAAGGGTTTTTTTAATGCTTTTAATTAAAAAATTTATGCCCAAAATGGGGCTTTCTAATTTTCATTTAAAATTTAAAATTAAAAAGGGTTTTAAAATTTAATTAAACACTAATCCCCAAAAAAAAATTAACAAAATTTTAAGGGTTTAAAAAAAACCTTTTTTTTTTAACTTTTAAATTAAACTTTAATACTAAAATCAAGTTAAAAATATTTAAAGGTCCCATGACCCTCCCCAAAAACCTCATTTTGGAGTTGGATATTATGAATAACCTCTTAGATTTGGGATACTGAATTGTGTGTTTTTTAAAAGGGGAAATCAGACCCAAAAGTTTCAGTGAAAATTTAGCAAAAAGTTTTTCATCATTGTCCCTCTTAAAAAACAAGTGAGAAAGTGTTTAACTCCCCTTTGCCTAGTATTTGGAATTCCCCCCTTCTCGGAAATTGAAAAGACCCTCCTTGTGGTAAAAAACCTTGGGAATTCGAGCAGGCTCTATTTGAACCATATTTCAGACTGACAATGGTTGTTGTTTGAAAATTGTTGTGCATAGACGAAAAACAAACTATTTAAAAATACTTTATCGGTTAATCAAAAGTAAATAAATTGTTCAATTTATTATATTGGCTGAACTTGGGGGTTACCTCCCCCTAAAATTAAAATTTTTGTAAAAAGCCAAATTTTATAATAAAAAATTTTTAAATTATATCTAAGAATATTTTGGCCCTTTTTTTTCTAAATTGTTGAAATTTTTAAATTTCCTATATTTACTGCAATTTTAAAAATCCCAAAACAATCGGGGTTATTTTTTTTCCCCTAATACGGTAAACTGGGAAAAAATCCATTTTGTTTGATCGTGTTTTCCCGGACGAAAACTTTCGAAAAGGGCGAAAACACGAAAAACACTTTGATTATGGGGGCATTTTCTTTTTCTTTATTGACTTTTTGGGGATTTTTTCCCTGTACAAAAAAGTGCACCTTTCCTGTCTTTGTAAATTAGGAGGAAAATGCGGAAAAGACGACAAAAAACGGAAAAAATCAAAATTTGGGAAAATTTTAATTTTTTTGTGGTGTTTGGGGTAAAAAAAAGTCTAAACCCGCCACCATTTTTTTAAGATTGTTATAAAAATTTCCTGTCCCTTGAAGTTCAAAACCCCCAAAAAAGGGGGCTGCGTTATATTTGATTTAAAAAAAAATTTAAATTTTTTTTTGGAGATGAAAAAATTTTTTAAAGGACATTTTTTAATTAAAAATCTTTTTTATTAGCAATTAACGAAAACATTATTTTATTTATATAAGGGTTTTTTTTAACCCTCATCTTACTAAAAGTATTTATTGATAAGTAGCCTTGCAAAATTTAAAACGTTTGATGTGTGTTGGGGAAATTTTTATTTGTTATTTCTTGATTAAAAACTTAACTTTTTTGTAACCAGAAAAACTCATTTGCCCAAATTTTGATCTTTTTTCTTCTTTTGCTCTGTTTTTTAATTAATATGCTTTTAAAAATTTAAGTTATTTAGTATTTTGCATAGAAGTCAAAATACTACTTTGTTTACATTTTGCTACATTTACGACACGTTACTGCATTATTAAAACATTATTAATCACATGTTTGACATAGCTTAAGAATTATTTCTGATGTATTATATGTCTTTAAACTGTGTAAAGTTAGTTGTGTCTACCAATATCTGAATATAGGCTTCTGATATGGCATTAATTGGCAATTTTTCTCAAAAAAAAGTTATTTGAGCTTTGAGCTGTTGCTAAGTGGTACGGTGCCTGGCTGTCTCTCAAACAGGGAATCATGGGTTCAAGCCCTAATACTGTCACGGCCACGTTTCCTCACATGACACCAGTACCGGTTAGTCCTAGGAAGCGGACTCAAGGATGGTCCAAATGAGCTGCAAGGTTTCTTCACACTCGAGCTTGAAGACATAAATAATTTAAACTAAATCAAATAATAAGGGCTGCAAAATGTATTTTCAGAAATACAAAGAAATGCATTAGCTTTCATGTTGCACATAATTTTCTTTGATCTTCCCAGATAATTAGTTATTGATGAAATTTGTGAAAATGAGATAATTTATATCTGAATTTTGTAAAAAAAAAAGAATCAAAACAGATAACAAATTTTGCTGGCACGTCTAATTAAATAAGGTCTTTTTTGCTTGGTAAAAAAAACTTCGTTACGGTGAGCGCAAGTTTTTGCTACATTTCTGTATAAATTTATATTGAAATCAGAGGGAATTAATAATTTTAATAACAACAACAAGGACAATCAAAGAAATTGAAAATGTGGATAATGTACATAGAAACTTTTCTGTGTTGATTTACTAGTGATATCAAAAAGCAACCAATCAACAGACGCGGCGATTCATATTTCTTTCTAGACATACATAAATTTAGGCAAATAACTTTATTTTATACATATGACTTTATTATACAGTAATTTCTATAAGGTATAATAAAGAAAACAGCAAATGTATGCTTGTCTCCGATGAATTATTAGCAGACGCCGCGGCATATTTTTTGGCGGGATGAGGTCGGCATGATATGGTATTATTATATAGATTAGTCAATTCCCTTGCCGATAGAAATTGTCATGGTTAATCTCATTTCAATCTACAGACACGTGCCGATGCTTGATTTAAATATTTCATGAATCATGCGCTGGGATAGGTCACGTGGGATTCTTATAATAGATTAATCCCTAACCTGCTGAATTTGTATAATGGATTTTCCCAGCCTGCTTTATGTTTGGAATAGTCCATTCAAAGTCAAGGGGTGATACAACATCAAAAAGTTACCAACGGAGTGCGGAGTCTGTCCGGCGGCGCTATACTGGTGGCAAGAATCAAAAATAGCATTCGTTTCTAGAAAGTTACGGCTTGAATACAATTCTTTCGGAAAATTGTAATTCAAAGTACTTTGATATATTAAAAGTGGAACAATGACTTTTTCCACAAGCATTTATAGGAAATTTTGAAATTTGATAAAAAAAATCTCCTTGAAAATATGGCATGAAAAAGTATCTTATCTAATTAATATTAAAGATTTATAATAATTATTAAAGTGCATGTAATCTGATATTGACTACACATGCATAAATAAAAAATGATTTATCGTTTATTTCACAAGAAACATGTATGCACATATCCATACGTGCAAAATCTAAATAAAAATGATGATGATATTCTATGTTATGAACCATTTATCCTATAGATAGTGTTATGCTATGCTATCCCATGCTTAATCTATGCAATGCTATGCTATGCTATGCTAAGCTATTATATGCCATGACATGATGTGTTGTGCTGTGCTTTGCTGTGCTTTATTTTGCTGTACTGTGCTGTGCTGTGCTGTGCTATGCTATGCTATGCTATGCTATAAAACTTTAATCCTAGAGAATTCTGACGATGATCATAATCAGATATTGATATGATAGATACGCACGTGATATGGTGTATACGCACGTGATCAATAAGTAACTTATATCATAGTTTATATTGATGTTAATAATAAGATATTAACCTGATGTCATAGAGAACATGTGATATTTGTTATATGCTATGACAAATATAATAATTATTATTGTTGATAATGACCTGGTAAAGGCCTGGAAAACACATGTTATATTTATTTTATTGTGTAGAATATGTTATTATATTCAAGATAACGACACTGATGGGATTAAAATTATTACAATATATTCTGAAAGTGTATTGACTTTTAGTTTAAGTGTGCTATTAAAATATTCAAATACAATGGATTAAACACCTTTCAAAAATTTATGAACAGAAATTTCAAAATTGAAACCTAATTTAACGTGTATTCTTGGGTTATTTTAAATAAACATCGGTATTTTCATAATTTTTCTCTCGATATTTATGTTGTATAGGTATTTTTCTAGATATTTAGGCTATAATTATATCTATATTATATTATATCTCTATTATATTATATTATGTTATGTTATGTTATGTTATGTTATGTTATGTTACGGTATGTTATGTTATGTTATGTTATGCTATGCTATGCTATGCTATGCTATGCTATGCTTGCTATGCTATGCTATGCTATGCTATGCTATGCTATGCTATGTTATGTTATGTTATGTTATATTATATTACACTACGCTACGCTACACTACACTACACTACACTACACTACACTACACTACACTACACTACACTACACTGTATTACATTATTCCGTCAACTTGTAACTAATGATTCCTTTTTTCTCTCTTTTTCAGGACTTTAAATCAACAAGAGATAAATCAAAATATTCTGACCGTCCTTGACCTTTATAAAACGGGCTGGTCACAGTGGCCAGTTGACCTTTGCTCTAGCGGACATGTCTACTCAACAACATCCTGGACGTCAGTTTGTGGAAAGTAGAGCATCTCCAAACAAGCCAAAAGATTATCATAGACAAAAAAGTCTAGAAATACAAGATCGTGAAAAACGTGAGTCTTCAGCTAAAACGGCAAGAAGTCTTGACAAAAGTAAATTAAGTAGCGGTAAACATACGCCCGAGGCGGTAATTCCATCAATTGACCAACAAAAGAACAGAGACAATCAGTTGAAAAGGAGGACTGAACAAACAACTGAAAAAGTTAAGCTCAAATCATATGTTGATGATAAGATTCAAACAGGCGTATCTCCTACTAAACGTGATTTAAAAGATAGTTTAGATACTGGCGTTAAGTCAAAGAAAAGGCCTTTGGTTAAACAATCAACTCATGGTAAATTTGAATTAAAGGCAGGTGAAAATGTAACTGAACAAGACAAATCACCACCTACGATACAGGTAAAAAATAACGAACCTATTTCCAAACCGAATCAGCCCAAGGATACTGTGAAATCACACCGTACTCTTCCGAATACCCCTTTTTCAATTTTTCGCCGGAAGGTATCGGCTGATGAGCAACCAGATGAGACTTGCTATGGATCTATGCAAAATTCAGGACCTATACTTAGTGTACAGAATAAAAGTGACCAGCCGCATGAAGAAATTGTGACCGCTAAGGGTGAGCACATTTTGCGAATCAACGAAAAGTTCGCAATACCTGATTTCCGGTCTAAGACTGATTTAAGCAGACGACAGTTTTTTTCTAGGGCTAATTCCGACACGTTGTCCGTTCACGAGTTTATCCCATTACGTAATATAAGAGCAAAGCAATTCCCGTCGCATGGTACTCTTAATACACGGGAATATGAGAAGAGGTACAAAGAGAGGATAAGATTAAAAGACAAATCATTTTCTACGGAAGACAGATACAGTGACAGGGGATACAGTGGAAGCAGAAGTGATTATCCTGACGGTAAAAAGTCGGTTGCATTCTGCTCAATACATTCTTCTAACAGCAGTTACGATGGAAATGATAAAACCAGCATTCCTGGCACAGAAAATGATTTTCTAAAGCCATTATCTAAGGACGTACAAAACAAACAATTTCTGTCCCCGGAAAGCGTTCCCATGCTTGAAAAGTCGAAGAGCCTACAACGCCTTGCTAACCAGAGTTCGACTGAAACTAGCGGTCTTGGTGAAACAGTTACATCAGGCCTGAGCTCCCAAGAGAGTATTTTAAGTTATTACAGCGGTGCCAGGACTGGTGTTACGGAACAAGCTTCTGCTCATCAGGATCAAGGTATCGATTTGCGAGAGGATACCAGGAATATACGCCACGAAGGTAATGGTACGTTTGGGACACGAAATATTGATTCCGATAATATAATTAATCATACAAATGAGCTTAAGAAAAGCTATAGAGATACGTATTGTGTTGAATCTATCGACAAGAGTGTTGTAAGTATATCGGTACTTGATACAGAGGGGAAACAGATAGAAAAAAGTCATGGTGCTAGTGGTATTACTAGTTCAGATGGACAAAAGGAGATAAAAGGTGTAAAAATGACTACAAAACCTCTTGATCCTTTAGGTAAGCGTGGCTACAAGCCACCCTTGGATTTTAGGAGCAATGATGTCAAGAAACCGGATAATCTGCCGATGTTTAGTGCGAATGTGGGACCGGATTTTGATTCTTTATTCACACAGAGCAAGAACCTGAAAGTTCCACCAGCTGCCGTTGGAATTCAAATTGATCAAATAAACAACGAATGGAATAAACACAAACGAAGTTCTTCCATAAAAAGTCGATCATCGCAGGGATCGTTCAGATCACGATCTGGCTCAACTCGAAGATCAAAACGCTTCCTAACCCAGTGCGAGTCTCAATGGATGAAATGGGGACGGGAGAGGCGCCAGTCTTTCAGACGGCGCATGGAACAATTAGAAAAACCACCGGAACCGGAAATACCACGTGCTTCCACGCCTGTCAAAAAAGCGCGCCAAGAAGGATTAATGTTTGTTCACCCGGATTTAGGTAGTAAATACATCTCTGAAGACGATATAAATTACATAAAAAGACATAAACAGGAGCGTTTAAAAACGTGTAAACTCATCGAAAAATCAAAAACAAAGCTTCATCACGAAGCACACGATATAAATCGTCTGACTCCAGACGAACTTATGACTTTGTCCCGCTTCTGGGAACATCGTGTGTTCGTGCGCACGAGATACGTGTCAATTCTGCTCAGTCTGGTGACGACAGTGATCTATATTCTCAGTATCTGCTCAACACAGTGGGTAACATACCCATCACCAGGGGGTAAGTTTGATCCTCATTTATTATCTTCTACTTTATATATATTTAAGCTACTGTTAGGATATCAATGAGATATATAACATATCACACTGTTTTTTATTGAATGACATGATTTTGTAAAATTTCGATTTATACATTTACATATCGAAATATTAAGCGCAAAATTACAAGTAAAAGCGGATGAATACATATTTGTATTTTGGCGTCACGTTTACGTCATGTGACGTGACTAATGAATAGTCTACACAATTCAGCTTAAAATAAAAAAAATATGTGTTTACCTTGAGAAATGGCTCAATATGGCTGAATATACGTGGCTTTATATATATTCAAACTGGCATTGTAAGAAAATGGTCCTTTTTAAATTTGGTATTGTTACTTTAAAACGTGTGTAACTAATATAATGCAATACTTAATGAAAACACGCAACATATGTGATGAATATATTTTCCTACAGCGTGAAAAAAGAAGATGTTGCATCATTTTACCTCATATATTATGATAAATCAAATTGATGACACTGACAATTTATCA
The DNA here is from genome assembly GCF_026571515.1 of Ruditapes philippinarum. NCBI lineage: Eukaryota > Metazoa > Mollusca > Bivalvia > Venerida > Veneridae > Ruditapes > Ruditapes philippinarum. The sequence continues at coordinate 341,103 of NW_026866382.1, forward strand.
TAATTATGTAACAGTCATGGTTGCTGTGTCATATTACGCATTTTCATGAATAATCAATATGATCCAAGAACTTCTGACCACATTTTTTTCCATTTCTTTCTTTCTTTTTTCTTTCTATTTCCTTTTTTCCTTTTTGTCTTCCTTTTTTTTCTTTTGACTGATAATTATTTCATTTCACGTTCCTTTACATCTTAAGATTAAAGAAAAATATTTTAAACCAAAGTAATTGTCGACGCTGGCTAAAAATACCATAAAACCTTCATTAAATAACCACCCTTTTTATAAAAACCGTATACAGAAAAGCTTTTAATTAATGGGTCAATTTTAACTGTTTCAAGATGCACAACCCTAGTTCGGAATGATTTATTTTGAGATATCTTAATATAGTAAATAACCTATAATTTGTTGCTGATGTTGTTATTGTTTTCCTATTAATGACTGTGTATTAGATATATTCATCCAATAATGCGACGACATGTGTCGCTACTGAGTGTCAAATACGTGAATTTTCTGACGATACCTAACGTAGTTATTGATAAACCTCTAGAAATTATATATAAATATTTAATTGCTTTATACATTATGCTCATACGAACTGGTTCCGCTATCTCGACCCGGTGAAATCGTCTTTTCTATTATTTTTTTTTATATTTTCCGATAAAGTAGTGTACCGTAAAATGTACGGAAACAAAGCGGAGACATGTTTATGAGAGAACATGTACTTTGAACATCAATTGCATTTTTTTATTTAAATTTGGTGAAATCTTTTGTTCTGTCAAAGTTTTTTCTTTCGTGTACAAATATACGAAAAAAGGAAAGGATTCGTCCACTTAAACCTTCTATGCGGTCGAATCTAAAGATTACCTGAGCGGTTGGTAGCGATCTGTTTTAAGAGGGGATATGGGGTATCTTACTTAATCATACCATATTCTTCAAACATAAGTATGACTTAAGATCGAACCCGAAATGGTACGTCTTTGTCACCAGCATAAGTCGTGCAGCCTAAACTTGATCTGACTTACTTTAACTTGAAGTTGACATGGCAATTTTCTACTATTTTCATAGACATTTGATAAGGTCTTGCTTTTATTGATATCCACAAAAATTGAAAAACTGGACAAAAAAATCAGCAACGCAAAACCAGTAACACAAAACCGATAAAAACAAAAACCTTTTATCCTCAGGAAATGCTGAACAAGGCAATTTATTAATCTCTTCATTGAATAAATGTCAAATTATTTCAACTAAATCAGAATTCTGTACGCACGATTAGTGATATCTATGAAATATGCATGAGCGCTCAGTCTTTCCGTGTTTTTCTTCCCGCCTTGATGCAATTTTCCGCGAATAAAAATCAGAAATATATTTCGTGACAAATAATGCTTACATTTAATGTATTTCGTAATAAATCCATAATGCAGGAACTGAAATGAAAGAACTAATTTGAGCCGCGTCACGACAAAACCAACATAATGGGTTTGCGACCAGCATGGATCCAGACCAGCCTGCGCATCCGCGCAGTCTGATCAGGATCCATGCTGTTCGCTTACAAACCCTATAAGAAGTAGAGAAACTGATAGCGAACAGCACGGATGCGCAGGCTGGTTTGGATCCATGCTGGTCGAAAACCCATTATGTTGGTTTTGTCGTGACGCGGCTCATTTCAGCCTTATCTTTCAATTTATTTCGCCCACATATTCTGCTGGCTGTCCTCAGACGTAAAAAAAAATATTTTTATCTAACCTTACTACACTAAATATATATAAAATGGACTCGTCAATCGATTTCCGTCCATCAGTTTTTAGGGAAAATTTCAACATTTGCGTCCGCGCCGAAACGCGACGCCCTTTTTGGAATGAGAAAGGGCAATTGCAACTTCTCGGGCCTTTTCGTCGGTCATAATAGCCGATCATTCTGATTGGTATAATGGTGTTTGATTATCAAAAATGAAATGTCGCTATATGTACAATGAATAGCGAACTGGAGAATTTCTCCCATTCATAAATATTATTATACAATTCTGGTAAAAACCAATTAACCGTTGAAAAGTTTATAAGAATATATGGCCATCAGATGTCTACTAGTTCATCTTCACTTGCTGTATTTCTTGCTTGGACGCCCTTTGATGCTTTGCATCAATGCTTTTCTTGTTACTTACTGAATCACGAACAGCGTCTGCACGGATGTTCAAGCTGGTCTTGATCTTTGGTGGTGGTGGGTAATTGATTAAATCCCGAATCATGGCAGTAAGCCAGAACACAGTCCAGCCACAACATACAAGTACACATTGTCTTCACTTTCGCAAGAAACTGATAACTTCTTCTGTACATTCCAGAGCAGAGGTACAGTGCGAATGACCATAGTAAATATTACATGATCAATCACAACAAACTGAACCGCACCGTCCGGGAATCGAAATCGGGTTTCCCGATTCAAAGCTCTGCCTATTGAGCTTACCGAACGGTCTGCCCTGGGTCCGATGTTATAAAGAAATTCTCTCGGCTCAAACTCAAATCTCAGGTATTTGATTGGTCAGATACTGCAAAAACCATAATTTAACCAATGTTTGAACTTTCTAATGAAGTAAACATTTTATTAACAGTTTTGAGGCATTTGTCCCTTTAATGGTTAAAATTTCACGAAGTTAAGATTTACATTTTTTCATTCGCTTTTCTTCTTTTTTTTATATTTTCCTGTAAAAAGAATTCATCGTACATCTCATTTATTTTTAATTTCTAAACAAGAAAATTTGTGTTATTTTACTGTCTATCTTAGTGGAAATTGGAATGTCAACACGTGGCATTCGAATGATGTGTACTTCTGATCAGGCGCCTACACGACCAGGAACAAATGAATATTTTATTTCAGCAAGCGCTTTTACAATGCCACTACCACTTTCTACTATTTTAAAGAAAATTAAACTTTTTATATTATGAAAAAACTTCTTTACAGATTATAAATCAGATCATATAGTCGCGTATGTCCGTATGACTTAAAGGCACATTATGCTTTATTATTATGCGTTGTGTCATTTTTTCTTCTTCTTTTTAAATCATCACTCATAGCAAACAATAATTTTGTAACATTTAAATACATGTAACTGTTTTAGACATGTTAGATGTTATAATAAATGACATGAAGAAGTAGCGCTAAATGCGAAATTATTTGTCACCCTAAACTTTTTAAAGCAGCATGCCTTCAGATTCATGCTAATTTTCATGAAAAATTTAAAAATGCATTTAAAAGTTTAACATTGTGAAGTAAGAAAATAATTTGCACACACAACACTTGCAATCCATGTAAAATGCCAAAAAGGTCAAAATAAGCAAATTGCCCTTAATGCGTTAGTAACGCAGTAGAAATATGGTGATAAATACTGCAAAATCAGTCCTAAATAGCACATAACATGAAAATTATTACTTGAATCTTAAATCTTTTAACTTTTCTTAAATTATTAGTATATTTATCTCATGTTTAATTTTCTCGAAATAGTTTGACTCATCTGCAGACATGCTGCTTTAAGGCTGATAGATACTGATATCTTTTTAACAGATTCAGCATTGACATTTTCTTATTTATAAAATTAATCAAGATATAATGTTTAGAAATAAATAAAGCTAATTTCCACTATTTAAGAATCTCATATATTTAAATTTCTTCTTAATTATCCACGCTGTTTTAAAGAACTTAATATTTAAAAGGTATATAAAGCTACATGCATAGTATGTAAACTGTTATCTGAACAGTATTTGTTAATTAGTATCTTGATAATACAACCATACAAAAGTACCTAAACTTGAAAATTTATATGTTGTAAAATGAGCAGTTGTCGCATGCGCGTATTTATCGCTTTACTACGAAAAAGGCAGTTGAAAGAATCAAAAGAACGTTTTACTCTGATTCCTTATGTATTCTAGCGCATTGAGAAGCAGAGACCGTTTAAATGTGTGGGATCGCTACAGTATGGCCCTGAGGAATATGAATACGTTGTGGCAGTATATTTTTCTCTTTTTAAATGATGGAATATCATGCATATTACATTTATTAAGCCATCCATCTTGATTGATCTTAATCAGCTGTCTTACATGTATATATCTGGTTTGAATTTAGAGACTTAAAGATTAAGATTTTTAAAAAAGCATATAATGTGGTCGTGTGGAAAGGGAGACAACTGTAGACATCGCTTCATATGTTGATCACTTGGTTATTTCCCTTCAACAATAATCAGTCGGCTAAAATACAAACAGAAGCATTTTTTAATTTAAGCATTTTTATTTGATTTTAAATGTTGTTATTGGATTTTAAAAAGTCGCTACGAAAACTATTTTTTTCAACTAACAGTATAAGTTATTTTTCAGATACATGTACCAAATTAAATAAAATGATCTACGTTTTCTTTGCTTTAAAAATGTTGAAACAACAGATATAGGTTTTGAAATTAATTCTGATTTTCAACCCAAAAAGGATTTGTGATTTGTTCACTAAGAAGCATCAATGAAATTTTTAAAACCGATCTTGTTTCAATTTCAATTATATGATGAATTTGTAAAGAACCAAACATTAGAACTCAAAGAAGGCAACACCCAGCACCATGGTTTAATGTCCGCGAATTTTATCCCTTAGTAAACTCCACATGTCATGCAATCTTTTCTATACACACGACCAATCAACGCAGCGTGTATCAGTGGCTTTTTGGTAGCCGACCCTGTCAGTCCAGTGGCGTCATATTTAAATCCTCCGATAGGTGGCAGGTCGAGCTGGTACCCTGGTCCCGATAGCACAATCTGCGGCTGGATAAAGGGTGACGAAAAGCTTCCTTTGATATGAAAATGGGAGAAATGCGTGTGAGCGTTTAACACGTACTGTCCGCAACTCAACGGGTTTTTGGTTTTGCATTTTAACAAGATGCAGACTTGTTTAAACATCGGTTTATATGCTGTCTGTATCCCACTGAACACACCGAACGCGTACGTTTCGTAACTTTGAGCCTTTTTATAGTTCAGATAGCAACAAAATCCGTCCTGGCATACGGTGACAGTCCCCTCTGTGCCCTTTACGCGTACAAAGTTGTACCAGTCTTTGAATATTTCGGCTTTAAATTCGGGCAATGCCACAGCTTTCATATTAGGATGTCCGAACATCAGTGGATTCACGTCGCACGGGATTTTCTCGGGCAATTTCACATTTATTGGAACATCTCCTATTATAAGAATACCAGTAGGTGAAATAGGATCGTACACGTATTTAACAGGACCCACTGGGGTATAGAGGCCGCTCCCGTATACAAACACGTCACGGTTATGTGGATCCCGTATATTAGCGTGTAGGACGTTAACGTTGTGTCCGACGGCAAATGACGACACAAAACCTATGGAGGAATAGAGAGGTAATGCTTCGGGCCAGGCGGTCGGGAAAATTATATCTGTAACATTGTACTCTCTTATTAACTCGACAATAGGGTCATAAAATATAATGTCATTACATATAACTAGGCCGAACCTGCCAAACTTTGTGTCAAAATACACGTGTTGAGGGTGGGCAGGGGAGTTGAACTGAGGTTCAAGGTAGCGATTCTGTTTGTGGTATCTTGCTATGAAGTTTCCTTCTTTGTCGTAAGCGACATTGGTATTGTACTGGTACCAACCCTCTTTAGGGCATCGCGGATCACCCGGCTCACAAAGTTGTATGTCGCCCATGTTAGCGACTATGTACATTTTGTTCCTTTTTGCCATACAGCTAAGCTCAACTTGGATTTCGTCTTGCGGGAAACGCATCGGCTCATTGCACGGGTTCCACATGATAACGGTTGGGTCAGGTATTGGCTCTAGATAGTGCTTGATCACGTGACGATATCTCATATGATACCCGTACAAACTGTCTTCTCCGAACACCATGATGTCTACACCCTGAAAAATAATACTTATAATCAATACATGCTTCATGTAATATGAGCCGCCATATTGATATTTATGAAACAATGACGTCATCATTTCATGTGGCATAAATATACTAAAAAAAATATTTAGCAAAACTGGCGAAAGCAGGCGACAGCGTCGTCGGGTTTGTTACGATACTATCCGATTTATTAAGGTTTGTTATTTTTAAGATTAAATGTCGTATATATTCTAAAAAAATCGGCATATTTCGACATTTTCCGCGTCTTATTGTTATCAAATAAGCTTCGTAAATAACCAGAAACATATCTCTGTCAAATAAACGCTTGTTGGAAATGACATTAATGGTCCAATAAAATATACACTAATTTGCTTATTATAATTATACTATTTGGGGAAAATACCTTAATCGTGTTTTTTTTTTCTTTATTACATACTTCAACGTTATGGTACGTCACGTTACGTTCGTTTTATTTACTGTAAGATAAATTATTTAAAAACGCACTAACAAGCTGTCCAATTGCTATAAAGTTTTATGTGTACATTTATCTTATATAAGGTATTAAAATGTTTGTAACAGTGTAAAGATAAACATTTGATTTTGTATTTATTTCTAAAGTCTTCTGAATTAAAGCAACTAGATCATATACGTAGGTGATTTTTTACCGGGTTAACTCTTTATATTATTTGATAGGAGTTATCTCGTTACTAGACTAAGGTGGCGATATTAGCGATACATACGTTTTATTTTATGAATTTTAATAGAAAGAATTTATACATAATTTATTTTACTTCTACTTTGTCGAAAGATATAAGCTTATATCCATTTCTGCAACCAACTATTACTGAGTAAGCAATAAGTGTAAAGTTTCTTGATCTAGGAAACAACGTCTTGCCGCTGACGGGATTTGAACCCAGTCACCAACGCAACTATCGATTATTAACCCGGTGCTCTAACCATTCGGCAATACCGCCACAGAATAGAGTTTGACCAAGTACTATGTAAATGGGGAATAGATTTTCCGAGAATCTGTCATGTATTTGATTTATCTGTGCAAGCAAATATGCACAAAGACTATTTTTTAAAAAGTTTATTTTAAATTCAATCTTTATGTTAGCGGAAAGCTTTAAACTTCCGCAAAAAATATGAAATCAAAGAAAAATAATAATGACGTAAGCGTCGCAGTACAACGCACGATTAAAACGTGCACGTGTACGTGGGCTGTTGTGCTGCGTTGCGGCCGTAAATGACGTCACTTACAACTCTTTAGATTTAAAAAAAATATGTTAGAACATGCGGTCATATATGTGCATTACTGAAACATGTGAACATGATTTAAAAAACAATTTATAGTAAGTTATCAATTATATTCTGATTGCATATACAACATGGCATATGAATCACTGCTTTAATAGGTAATTTATCATCATTTACAAGATATATTTCGTAATGATATTTCTTTTTTTTTTACATTTTAAATCATTTTTACAAAAATTGACAGTTATACGTTGTGCAATATTGTTAATAAATCTATAACCCTTGGCTTGAACTTTTAAAGTACATTTATTTATTTATTTATTTATTCATTTTATTTATTTATTTATTTATTTATTTATTTAGTTTAGTTTAGTTTAGTTTAGTTTAGTTTAGTTTAGTTTAGTTTAGTTTAGTTTAGCTTAGCTTAGTTTACTAAAGCCTTCCGTCTTCTACCAAGAAAGATACGGCTTTACCCCGTAAAGCAAATATTTATACAACGTCAAATTAAAGCTTTCGGAACATTTTTCCGACAATGGACGGAAATGGCCAAAAAGTTGCAGCATACTTTATTTCTTTCATTTATTTCTTCGGGGGAAAACATCCTTAATTATATGTATGTCAGCTAACTGAAATCGGGAAAAACAACAACGTTTTTGACAATATGCAGTAAAAGCCCCGACTCATTTTTACAGATGATTAAACGTACAAAAATACATGAATTGATAGTATCAAACAAACAATATTTTTAGTAAATGTAATGAAAAGAAATATGAACTCACTTGTTTGCCGGCCATATGCGCCTTTGCGTGGAAAGTCTTCATGTTGACCATCATCTGGGCTAGTGCCATTGGTCGGTTCGATGCCCAGGGCCATGGAAATATCACCTTATGTTCATACACAGCGGCCCGGTATGTCTTCTGCGATGATACATAGTTCATTAAAAGAACACAAGTACACAGGATGCAAAAATTTAAACTTCTTATCATTTTTACAATGTCCTACCATCAAGTCCAGGAGACCATCTAATTTTCAATATTTTCCCAAATAAATGTCGTTTTCAAGCTCGTCGACGTTAAACCGTTACGGTTTTTTACGTTAAACGTATTACATCATTGTAAAGAACGTGAGCTACATTTTAAATACGTGATGTATTCACGAAAGCTTCACTGTTACAGTGTGTGGATGTTGAAAGGCGTTAAAGGTGAACTGGACCGCAAATTGATAAGCATATATTGTTTGTAAGGTTACAAAATGTACTACAAAGAAAACACAAAGAACAATAAAGCGTTTTGATGCAAAGATTCATTTATGAAGCGTCTAGACCGCAAGATCAGCGTTAATTGCATTTTTTCTCTTAATAACGTCAAAATAAAAAAGAAAACTTATCACCAAATTCAAGAAATGAATTATTCACAAGACATTTTTATTGTGTTTTGAATAATAAATAAATCCCAGAACACAATCAGTTTCGGAGCTTTTTGTTTTACACATCTCATGACTTTTTTCTACTGCAGGCGCAGATCTAGGGACCGCCACACCTCTCCCCCAAGCCCAAGCAAATCCAAACGTAAATTTCAAAGTTTAACTATTGTTTTCAAATTGAAATTAGATATTTGTAATTTAAATGAGTATATCATCTATTAGTCTTAGACTTCTATAAATAGATTCTCTTGTGTATCATAAGCCAACTACAGCACTGACTATTTTAAGATACTGTAACATGTTGTTGTTGTTTTTTTTCCGGACCATTAAATACTGTATAGTGAAAATATCGGAGATAGACGACACTGATTCTGAATTAAATTCTCATGTTAAATGGCAGAATAGTTTCTGTTTATTATGATAAACATTTGAGTGTCTGATTGCAAACATAATTTACCAAAATGCACCAGAATGTACCATTTTTCATCTCCATTTCCGCAAATTTACCACCGCCAGCGCGAGGGAAGACTCCTCCCATTACCATAGTACACACCCCTACTTGCAGCTTCTCGTACCTCTCCCCCGTCGGAAAACCTTTATCCGCCCCTGTTTTGTCTTCAAACATTATAGGTTAAGTACTTAGTAAGGTCATTGCCTTTTACAAAATACTGACATGAGGAAATATATCTAATGAGTGGTGAGGTCAAAAATATAAGTGTATAACAGCTGCTCAAATCTTGGAGGGGCAAATTAACCACCCACAAAAAAAATCAATATAAATCATACGTATTTTGCATGGACCATGCTACCAGACGGCGGCGACTACGTCAGATATTTACAAAGTGTATTCTACAAAATATTTAGACTAGTTGAAAGTACAAAAATATTCATAGTCACTTTTGATCACTTTTGCGGCTCGAACCACCCACCCTATCACTCGAGAGTTTGAGTTGGAAGTACGTTACTCCAGAAAATCATAATTGATTTAATTAAACAAAATAGCTGGATGGCGTCAGTGGGGTAGGGCGGCCAGAAGGCACACCCCGGATGTCATATTCATATAATTTATTACCCACCCCCCTTGTCCGAATATATTTATGACTGCTATTGTGTTACTTGAGTAAGTCGATGTAACCACTTGACTGAGCCAGCTACGTTTAAATATCGTTTAAATATCGTTTATAATTGGGGACTTATAATGTAGGCCGATATACACGTGACAAAAACACCTTTTTAACGAGTGGAGCCTGGTCAATCGGCATCCGACCACGGATAAATCCATGATCCGACTTTCTTTAGCAAAGAACGTGGATCATCGGCGACGATTCACTTTCGACACCGAAATTAGACGGAACGGTATGAACACGATATTTGTTTATTTATTTATTTATTTATTTATTTATTTATTTATTTATTTATTTATTTATTTTATTTTATTTATTTATTTATTTATTTATTTATATTTTTTTATTTATATTTTATTTATTTATTTATTTATTTATTTTTCATTATGGAAATTCGTGAAAATGTTTCAATTCAATGCCCTGAATCATCTTGTGATATGACAACATGAGATGCGCCACCCCTACCACTGACGTCAATTTTCTTTTGCACATTTATCAAGAATAAGTTTTGTCAGACTTATGTATACGCTTTCTTTCAGCTGAAATCAGGTGCTAACGTAAAAGAAATATGTCCACCAAATTGTTTTAAAAATATATATTTTATTGAATATATATACCAATTTGATTATTCACAATACAAAAACATGAGACAATTACATTTGTAATAATAAATGATAATAAACAGTCACGTGAACATGTGAGGGCAATATTGTATGAATATATTAGATGTTATAAAGATATGTTTAGGTATTTTAATAATGACATAATATAATACAATGAAAAGAAAGAGAAAGAGCACAATATAATCTGTCGAAATGTGCAACTGTGTCTGCTTAATTATTTTTTTTTTTTAATTTGTAATTTTACAATGCTTATGTATGCTTAATTATTATTGTTTTATCGTTTAATCTATTCTTGCTAATGATCTAATTGATGTTACACTTGATTAGTCAAGTTTGGCCCATCAGATTTTCGAGAAGAAAAAATGATAGTTTTGTATAATCAATTATTTCTTAATTAGAAAAAAATGCAACATATGAAAACAAAACAATACCAAAACCGCAAGTACGTAAAAATGCGTGCAACAATGCAAATGCAATAACAGCCATTTACAACTTGTATCAATAAAAGCAAGTTTTTTCAGAACATGACTTAAGGATTATGAACTTATGTCAAACATTATTTCTTTATAACATTATTTCGCAATAACCGTATTTTGTAAGAATTTCGAAGACGCCCTGGCCTTCTTCCTGATAGTTTTTGTATATCTATATCTAATACTATAAATGGACTTTCTGCGGTGACGCCTACATTAAGTAACAAGATAATCATTTGTTAGAAAACGAATATGAGTCCGAATAACTCGATATTTACAAGTACGTGGTTGTCACATTTCAGGCTGATGAATGTTATATAAAAAAGGCAATAAGACAAAAAAAACATCATGTAAATATTGCGGTTCGAACCACCTTAGCACCAAAAAGTTGAGATGAAAACTGCACCAGCGTACGTTATTCTAGTAAATCATTATTGATTTATTTAAACAAAATAGCTGGATGGCGTCAGTGGGGTAGGGCGGCCAGGAGGCACACCCCGGTGTCATATTCATATAATTTATAACCCACCCCCCTTGTCCGAATATATTTATGACTGCTATTGTGTTACTTGAGTAAGTCGATGTAACCACTTGACTGAGTCAGCTACGTTTAAATAACGTTTATAATTACTTAGTGATTATAAGTACTTTATAATGTAGACCTATGTGACACGTGAAAACAAATCGGAATTTCTCGTTTTAATCCGTCTAACTTCGGTACTGAACGTGTATCATCGGCAACATCCGAACGTTGTCACGTCGTCAATTCTGTAAATGTATACGCTATACTCGTCTTAGAACAGAACAGAATAAAACGGGCAGATACATAATAATAGATTAAAGAAAATATCATCCGGGCTGTTCGTCGTGGTCGCACTATTAAAATGACGCCAACCATGCAGCTATTGGTTTATGTATGTCTAAAAAAAATTTAACTTTTTTTCGTATAGAGTTGACTCGGTCTTAAATCGAATCATGTAAAAATTAGTTGTTTATTTATTTATTTATTTAATGTGTTCGTTTGTTTTTGTTTGTTTGTTTGTTTAAAGAAAAGATATGTTGTACATAATCAATTATATTTTAATCATCAGAAAAGAACATAACTAAAACTAAAACCGCATGTACGTTATAAGGCGTGCAATCACGCGAAAATGCTATCACATATAAAACGTGTATCAATAAAAGCAAGTGTTTTTTTTCAAGAACATGAAAATTAAAGATTACGAACCCTAACGTCTAGTTGTTTTATATGTACTTGATTCTTACATTTCATCATTCACCTTCTAAATTTCTTAAATGGACTTGTGAAGCTTCTACTTTTGGAATTGTCCATCATTTTAGGGATATCAAGATTATAATGAAAGTAAGTCAGCCTGGTCAAACTGCACACATGTGTAGACAGTTTTGTAGATGGGTCAAATGTTTATAACTGTGTTATGTGTTACAAAAAATAAGAATTCAGAGAACTGATTTTGCTTTTTTATAATAACAAAATCAAAAAACAAATATATACAAATGAAACTGATACAAAACGTGATACCTTTGCGGGTTCAACCGGCCTGGTATCGACAGGTTTTGATAAAAACTACATAAGTATAAGTATATTTCTCAAAATTAAACTTCCATATATACATGTAGTTTAATCTTTACGACTATAGATATCTGAAATGGACCTGTCCATCTTTCAATCTTGACCAAACCATTCATCATTTTTTGGTGAATTCCGAATACGTATGTGACAACAGACCACGACAGAATTATATATGGAAGTTGTTGTTAAGTTTGAGACACATGATCTGGTATTACCTATCTACATGTATATATAGCAGATAATAAATTGTTCTGGAACAAATTGTTATCATATTAGTTAAAATATTAGAGTGGCCAATATTCTACATACATGTACGTTTTTACATTTGATACAGAGTATCATGCTCGAAAAGACCATCGGTTGGCAATGACATTTTATATGTCATGATAGAACGCTGGTCGCTAAAGACAGGTTTAACTGAGTGTCATATCTCAGCATAAATTTTGATGTGTTTTTCTTATTTTTGGGGATATTGAGTAAGACCAGTACAATGTATGTGATAAAAATGTACTCGTCGAGCAGTCGCGTTTTTTTTTTCGGCGTTAAGTTACTTTAAGGAAACAAAGTGTGAAATATTTGTTACAAAAAAAAGATATACTCGCCACAAATGTCAACCGACGTCGAGGTTGCGGAAACAAAATGTCGTTTTGTAAGCAACGTTCTGATTGGTACGACAAAAATGACAATATTTGATGTAAAGTAACCGCAACAGCTATTATATATCATATGATTATATGATAATATCCAAAAGGCCTTCTGAGTGTCTGTAGTCAAGTATTATACATGTATATCATAAGCCAAAGATATAGGTATAAATCTACATCTGATGAAATATCTTCATTAATTTTTAAAACAGGGGTAAGGGGGTCATGATCACCCCCTGCCCCACCCCCCGAATTTTGCCAGTATGTCAAACTCCTAACCTTAACCCCTGAAAATTGGATATCAAATGTCAAAAAATGACACAATTTTAATACTAAATGATTTATGCTGTTGCAATTGTTATTATGCCAATGTAATAAAGAAATACAAAAATATGAGAGGATGACAAGCGAAAAAAAATATCATTTAACAATTGACAAATTATTCTTACAAAGCAAAGTTAATTTTGTTAATTTAGCATTTGAATGCTTTAAATGGGGGGGGGGTAAATCAAGATTTAACTATTGAACAACCACTGACAGATTAATCTCCCTTGATACAATTGAACTGCCTTTAAATGAATGATGAAAAATATCATTTGTATAAGTATACGTATATGCGTTTATTATTATCTGTGCAATTAATAGGTTTGCTGAATTATCACTTAATTTTTAAATTTACGTATTTTAAAGACATGGCTTGACAAAAAAGTGAAATATTGTTTCGGTTGAAATAAAAAGACATAATAATTTTTGTTGATAATCAGCCCATGTCTTTTTATGATATTTGCATAACATTTGAAATCAAACGTATCTACGTATCGTATCGCTTCATTTTTTCTTCCGTCAAGCTGCTTTCTGGAAAGTCCCGAGAAATCAGTTGGTCACTTTTCTACTATATACTAGCGCTGAAATAACGATAATCTTTTGAAAATTCAGCAATCATCTCTAATTAAAGTAAAAATGATTATTTTACAAATATGTTTGAACACTTATGTAGTGAAATGTTTTAATGGGAAATAACTCTTGATTTAAACTATTGCGCAACTGTGGACATATTAATCTCCCGTGAATCGAATTAGTATATCATGTACTTTTAAGGCCATTATACTTGTAGTCGGCTTAGTTGTGTGGGTACTTCGTTCAAATATTTGATACTTCAATAAGTATTTACTCCTGTTCATGAGAAAGACATCGTCTGACAGATGAAGAGGATATCTGGGGTGGCCCTCTGGTCACCCTGTCCCACTGACGCCGTCCGACTACTGTTTTTAAAGCGGCTTAGTCATCCTAATTTGGGTTAAAACAGTGGCAACAAGAGTGCAGGCGGGCAGTGGTTCAAAACTAGCCGTAACCCTTTTCTTTCTTTTTTTTTGAAAGTTTAAATACGCGCTTCAACCCTACAGGAAAATCTAAATTTGGAACCATTTGGTTTGCTATCTTAAGCTGCAACTTGCTCATTGAGGATGCCAAACGTTTGGGCTTCGAATCCCGGTCCAGGCAACAGAGATTTTCAGCGTCTTTTTTTAGAGAAGACTTTTTTCTCAAGAAATTTGTCAAGATATGCAAAGAAAAAGAATAGTTGCGTTTTAAAAAAGTAATACCTTATAATGTCTAGAAAAGAATAAAAGTAATAAAATGCTGATGCCAGATTGTGCACATTAGGGTCTATAAAACTTTAAAGCTGCGATACTTTAGAAATGAAACACTATGAAATTAATGGGACTTTATAAAGCAAGATCACACTGTTCATGTACTCAACGATTGTCATCTAGTTAGGTTTTACGAAGAAACAAATGAGTTTTTTCGTTCGTTCGTTCGTTTGTTCGTTTGTTTAATAAGTTTTCGTCTATCTTGTCGTGTAGCAAGTATGAACGATGTACCTTTCACATTTAATTTATATAACTTAAAAATGGAATTTCGGAAGTCAAAGTGAAATAGTTAATATTTAAATGCTAAGTATTTATATATTGATATTACTACATTAAACCAATATCTAAATCGATAAACGTACGCTATACGTTTGTTAATCTTCGTACGTCACAGTTTTATGTGCACAGATATTATCAATCAATACATATAGGTTTATATATCCGATTGTTAACCGTTGACTGGCTTAGCTTCGCGGATACTTCGCAATTACTTACCTGCTTATTCTAGGACTTGTTGATCCATCATCAATGGGGGTTCGATCCCCTGATCCGCCGGCGCCGTCCAGTCGTTTTTTTAGTCTTAAAACCTAAGATATGATGTATCAAATTAAGGACTAGGTTGAACATATATTGCTTATACTATACGAGAAAGGTTGTTCAGTTAATACTTTGAAAATTTGTTTTTAATTATGATATTTGGCGTGTTTCTCTCTTATTTTGAGTGTTATCTTGAGGTAAGGGCCAATATTTTCAAAAGTAGACCACTATTATCTTTTATTGATAGTTATGGACCTTTAATATGCAATATGATCTTGGTCTTAAATTATCAGTTGTGAACAAATATGGTCTTTCATTTTCAGTTGTGAACAAATATGGTCTTTCATTTTCAGTTGTGAACAAATATGGTCTTTTATTTTCAGTTGTGAACAAATATGGTCTTTTATTTTAGTTGTAAACAAATATGGTCTTTTATATTCAGTTTTGAACATATATACTCTTTTATTTTCAGTTGTGAACAAATATGGTCTTTTATTTTCAGTTGTGAATAAATATGGTCTTTTATTTTCAGTTGTGATCAAATATGCTATTTCATTTTCAGTTATTAACAAATATGGTCTTTTATATTCAGTTGTGAACAAATATGGTCTATTATTTTCAGTTGTGAACAAATATGGTCTCTTATTTTCAGTTGTGAACAAATGTGCACTTTTATTTTCAGTTATGAACAAATATGCTCTTTTATTTTCAGTTATGGACCACTATGCTCACGAAGGTCTATGGTTTAAGTGCCATCCTGTACAGAAAAATAACCATTACACTGAATCATGCGAGGACCCTACCGGTAGAAGTAAGTCTCAAAATAGTCTATGCATGTACTTTCTTTGATTCTATTTTGATAGATACGGAATAAATTCTTTTCGTTTGTTTCATTTTCTTAAATCAATCATATAGATTGATATTGGTCTTGTTTCCATCTATATTGAACTTGCATATAATTATGTTATTACTGTAGCATTTACAAAATGTACATTAAAAGTATTGTTATGAAAAGTGCTAATTATGTCCGTAAATTTATGAAAACCAAACATATATGTATATTTTGTCCATCAGATTATCTAGGAATTATATAAATATGCTAGCTTTCTTGACACATTTTATGTGTTTTTACTTTTCTATTTGTTTCATATTTTCATTCAGTTACTCTACCATATTGTTGTCGTTTGTTATTCTTCCATTTTATCAATATTGATTCATTCATTCTTTCATTCATTCATTTATTCATTCATTCATTCATTCATTCATTCATTCATTCATTCATTCATTCATTTCATTTCATTTCATTTCATATAATGTCAGTTATTGAATAAATCGTTCATTCAAATTTGTTAGTTCGTTCGTCCATTCATTTATTAATTCAATCATCCATTCATTCACTTATTCAATTTGTAATGTTATGTTATAAATCATTCATTCGTTTCATACGCTATAAGTTCTTCATCTGTCTGTTCACAAAACAACTTATTCATTAAATTAAAAAATGATTAATTGATTGATTCATTCATCAATTTATTCATTCATTCATTTATTCATTTATTAATTCGTTACTTGATGAATTTTCACGTGGTTGTGGGCGGACAATTAAACCGAGATTTTAACGCCATATGAGTATAGGAATTCTGCCCATACATAACAAAATAATGGGTAAAATCATGCATAAAAGAAGAAAAACATCTTTTCTAAGTAAAAATGATGGATAAACATCATGCGGAAAGAAAAATTGACAAAAAATGGATAAACATTTTGTTTAAGTAGAATTAAATAAATGGATGATTATCGTTTGTAAGTAAAGTAAATTAAATGGATAAACATGTTTTGTATGTCAAATAAAAGAAATTGATAAACACCGTGTATAGTGAATTTAAATGGATAAACATCACTTGCAGAGAAAATAAAATCAATGGATTAACGTAATGTGTAAATATTTTTTAAAAGAAATGTGTAGACAAAATGAAAATTGATAAACATCATGTGTAAAATACAAAAAAATGGATAAACAGCATGTGTAATGGATAAACATTAATTGAAAAGAAATTTTGAAAAAAGGATAAAATGATGTGCAATTAATTTTTTTAAAAAGCATAAACTTCATGTGTAAAGAAAGTAAAAATAAATTGGTAAAGAAAAAATATCTATGTAGAGATAAGGGGGAAAACATGGATAAACATGATGTGCAAAAGACAATTAAAAAATGGCTTACCATCGTGTTCAAATAGAGTAAAAACAGTGGAAAAACATATTGTGTAAAGAATTTTAAAAAGAGATAACAAATAGTGCAAATAAAATAAAAACAATCGATAAAACTCTAAAACAGTAAATAAACACCATATGCCAAGAAAACAAAAGCAACGAATAAATTAAAATTTCTAAAGAAAATAAATCAAAAGAAAAAAAGTCGCATCTAAATTAAAAATAGAAATAAACCTGAATTATTTATCGTGTGTAAAATATAAACAATGGATAATCATCGTGTGCAACGGAGGTAAAGCATAAAAAAACGTCGTTTGCAAATGCTTTGATATCGTATGTGGATGGAAATCTTGTTCCTAGAGGAATAAGGGTGCGTAGATATTTATAGAAGAATTTAGGACAAAGACGATTGACTTACGAGGATTGATGAAAAAGTTTTTGGCCCGATGTTCTTCCGGGAGTCAGAGAACCCAACTTATGGTCTTTCTTTTCAATATAATCGCTCTCTACATCAATGCACATTGCCCACCTGTGCTCCAACTTGTTTAACCCTTCAAAATAGAACTCTCTATTTTTGTCCTCAAAGAACTCATTGACCGCCTCCATGACACCTTTATTGCTTCCAAAACGTCTACCACGGAGCTTGATTCTCAGTTTCGGAAACAGGTAAAAGTCAGAGAGGGCCAATTATGGAGAATATGGGGGATGGGGAAGAATTTCAAAGCCGCAGTCAGTTGCAGCAGCCATCGCAACTTGGAATGTGTGAGCTGGCGCATTGTCGTGCAGGAGCAGAACGCATTGAGTCAGTTTGCCCCTCCTTTTACGCGCGATTTCTTGACGCAGACGTCTCAAGTTGTCTGCATAGTACGTATCGTTTATGGTACGACCTTGCTTAAGATAAAGAATCATGATTATTCCCTGACTAACCCAAAATCATCTTCCCTGCTAATGGTACCCTCTTGAATTTCTTAGGAGGTGGTGAGCCAGGGTGCTTCCACTGCACGCTCTGTTTTTTTTTTGGATTCTGGATCGAAGTGAAGGACCCATGTTTCATCCTCAGTTACGATCTGGTAGATAAAATCAGGTTCATCCTCGAAGCGAGACAAAAGATATATTGAAATGTCAAGCCTTGTTCTTATCGTCAGTCAACTGTCTGGGGACCCACCTTGCGGAAACGTTTGACATGCCGTAGACATCAGTCACAATTGACTGAACTGAACCAAAACATACCAACTCCCCTATCAATGCTTCGCAGGTCTCGCCTTCTGTCGAACATGACCAGCTTCGGCAGTTTCATCGTTGGTGACCTCTTTTGGCCGCCCAGACCGCTCATCATCTCCAATGTCTCTCTGCCCCTCTTTAATTCAGCAGCCCATTTTTCACAATGCTACAGGAAGGGGACTCCTTTCCAAGTGTATCCATGAAGTCTTCATGGATTTCCTTGGATGTTATCCCTTTCTTACAGAGGTACTTAATGACGGCTCTGATTTCAGCTTTCTTCATTTGGTCTAAATGTCACACCCTCTACTTGTCAAAGTGTGTTTTATGTTACCTAACTTGTGTAAAACCGCGTGTTACTCGGTTAGTAATCATCAATAAGATATTGGTATCGACGTATCGTGTGTAAATGTTACTGTAGTGGCTAGAAATATATCGGGTCGAGAACTTTTTGATCATACCCTGTAAATAAATTACATGTTATTATATGCCTTTGAGATGTAACATCATTCATTAAGACTTTTGAAAGATTCAAGTGCATGCATTCCGCATTCCACGAAGATGAAGTCCATAAAGATGTATAAATTATTATAGTCCGCAAAATGTATGTTGTATTCCTCAAAGATGTTTTTTGTGTTCCACAAAGATGTACCCCGCATTCCACGAAAATGTAGTCCACAAAGATGTATGTTAAAGTCCGCAAAGATGTATCTTGTATTCCACAAAGCTGCGCCATGAAGTTCACAAAGACATATGATATATTCCACAAAGATATTTCCTGGAGATTTACAAAGATGAATAGTATGATAGTATAAAACTATACATGTATATTCCAAAAAGATTATATTTTCCACGACAATGTATCTTTAAATGAAAACAAAATGAAATGTATTCCACAAAAAAGTATCCTGGATTTCTCAAGTCCATAAAGATGTATCATAATGTCAACAATGATGTGCCGAGTAATTTATAAAGATGTTCATGTATCATGTATTCTCCAAAGATTTATCCTGGATTCCAAAAAGGGTTACCCTGGATTCAACAAATATTTGTCCTAGATTCCATATAGATATAACTGGGATTTACACAAAGACCTTTCATGGATTCCACAAAGATGTATCATGAAATCCACAGAAATGTTTAAAGATTATCTTGAATTCCTTAAAAGTTCATCTTATATTCCATTTAGATGAATAGATTAAACAAATATGTTTCATGAATGCATTTTTTTTTACATACACAAGTTAACTATAACTGCCACTGTCATGGCGTGAATATCCCCGCATACCACTTTGTCAGAATCAACAGTGGTCATTTAGAGAGCTCAAGGACAACCTCCGTGCCAAATATGAGGGTAGTAAGCAAGTGCATTGATAAGTTATATATTCTACGTGTTTTTAGTGGCAAAGATCAAAGTGACCTTTACATTTGACCTACTGACCTCAAAACTGAATGAATGTGTAAGAGGCCGCCGGACATTTCAGCCGGTAAAGCCGCAGAACGGAGTTGGGAGGCTGCCTTGTCAAAATGCATATACTAAAATAAAGCATGAATTTGCGAAGTCTGGCTTGACTGCATGATGTGCAGTCGCATGACTTGATTCTTTACCACATCCGAGTGCGTCATTTTTACCATTTGTCCTCAAAGAGTTGATAATAATACCCCCGCACAACACAGTTGTAAGGGGGTATACTAGAATCAGCTTGTCTGTCCGGTCGTTCGGCCGTCTGTCCGTCCGCCGGTTTTTCCTTGTCCGACCAATAAGTTAAGAATTCTTTGACCCACAGTCTTCATGTTTGGTATTCAGATTGGTCATGAATAGTAGATGATCACTTTTGATTTTGAGGTCACCAGGTCAAGGCCACAAGGGCCTTGGCTAAAAAAGCTTGTCCGCCCAAGAACTTAAGAATCCTCTGACCCACAGTCTTCATATTTGGCATGGAGGTTAGTCATGTTTATTATAATTATGATCCCTTTTGATTTTGAGGTCACTGGGTCAAAGGTTAAGTTCACAAGGGGCTTGACTAAGAAAAGCTTGTCCACCCAATAACTTTAGAATCCTTTGACCAACAGTCTTCAAATTCAGCATGGAGTTTGTCATGACCATTAGATAGCCCCTGTTCCTTTTGAGATCACTAGGTAAAAGCTAACAGGGGCCTATACTTCAAAAAGGTTGTCCGCCCAATAACCTAAGAATCCTTTGACCAACAGTCTTCATATTTGGCATTGAGGTTGGTCATGACCATTTTGTGACCTCTATAACATCTGAGGTCACAAAGTGGTATGCGGGAATATTCACGCCATGACAGTGGCAGTTCTAGTAAACTTCTTCTGTTTATGTTAAGTATAGCAACCAAAGCCCCGGCTATATTTAGCCGTGTCCCTGTTACTTACAGTACATCGTACTAAAGATATCGACCAATCCGTGTCGTAATGCAATTTCTATGTCATGTTATGTGTTGTTATTGAGAATTTGTTTGAATGGAAACTGTGGATTGTATTGGCAATAAACTCAATAATTGCACATCTTCTGCGAATGCAGAATTCATCAATGAACTGCATGAGAGGAAGGGAGAAGCTGAAAGAATGAATCGAAGCAAAAGATGCTTTGAGAATTTACAATCAATATTCTGTCGGATAATCTCATTTCAAATTATTGCCTCTCACACATAATAAACATCAGAAATTGTGCTTGTTTAACAATATTGCTCGACTGGCATTGTTTGAAGACTGATAAATTTTAAATTCAGTTTCGTAGAAGTATGGTTTGTTTACGCAATTATATTGCGAAGATTAAAAAGTTACTATATTTAAACATCTCCATGTAATGTAAACTTGAAAATCATTGTATTGCATTGTACTGAAATCATAGTGTTATGGGCAACATAACATATGTAAAGGGCAAGTATCATTCGTGGCCTCTTTAAAGGCAAGCATTAAGTATGGTCGTGTTAAGAACAAGCATTTCACATAACAAAGCGATGGGCAAGCTATACACATGGCCACGTTTAAACCAAGCATTTAACTTGCCTGTGTGAAGGACAAGCATTTTTCATAGCCGCGTTAAGGACAAGCATTAAACATGCCGGTGTGAAGGACAAGATTATGACATAACCCCGTGAAGGCAAAACATTAAACAGGATCGCGTCAAGGACAAACGTAACCGCATTAAAATTAAACACTTCAAAGGCAAGCATTAGGCATGACCAATGGAAGTACAATCACTTAAAATTAATTGTGAAGGACAAAAATTATACATAACCGAGTGAAGGACATAACCATGTCAGGTTTAAGACAATCATTAAATATGATCTTGTGTCGGGCAAGTAATAAACATGACCATGTCAAAAACAAGCATTACACATGACCACGTGTAGTACAAGCATTATTCATTAAGCAATACAACATGACTGCGACAGGAGCAAGCGTAAAGCATGACCTTGTCACGGGGAAGCATTATTCATGGCAGCGTCTAGGTCAAGCATTAGGCGTGGCAGTATAAAGAAAATCATTAAGAACAAACATTACACATGACGTCTAGACCATGTAAATGCCAAGCATTTAACATGACCACGTGAAGAATGAGTGAGCATTTAATTCAACTACGTAAAGAATAAACATTAAAGATGTCAGCGTGAAGGGCAACCCTTAAACCACGTGAAGGACAACTGTTAAAAATAACCGCGTCAAAAGAAGGCATTAAACATGACCGCGTCAAAAGCAAGCATTAAACATGACCGCGTCAAAAGCAAGCATTAAACATGACCGCGTCAAAAGCAAGCTGTAAACATGACCGCGTCAAGGGCAAACATGCACATTACTGCCTCAGAAAATAACTCGTCCAGAGAAAGATTTCAGCAAGACAACGTCTTTGGCAAGCATTAAGGGTGACCTCATCATTTTCAAATAGTTCTCGGATTTGCAATGAATCCGAGACTAGTCTAATCAATTATTTATAGCGTTTATATCCATTGATTATTGGTGATTTTAACTGGTGTCTGTTGGGAAAGGTTATTTTCATTACGCAATTTACTTGACTTTGCGGGCAAAAGTGTGTTATCAAAATAGCACCAACATTGTGATTGGATGTTAATCTTTGTGAAGCATGTATATGCAAACATCGGCATAATGTGATTATGTGAACTATTACATTTGCAGTACATAGAAACAATGAAACATTCAAGAAAATGGATAGGTTGAATAAACAAGAAAGTCTGAGAGGTAATTGTGTTCGATTAAATTGACATTTCAGAGAAATTGGCAAAGAGCTTTATTAATACAGACGCGCTGAAAAATCTGTCTTGTGTGGCGGATGTGTTTTCCTTTCTTTATATACTCGGGGCTCTTGTTTTTTTCCATCACCACATACAAATCCACTATCGCTTTGACACATACGTTAGTGTGTGCTGTATAAGTTATTTCAGTATTGATAAAATCAGCCGGTGATCACAGTGTCAACGACTTACGAACACTACTGTGTCTTGTCGCGCGGTGATTTCATTTAATGCGGTTGCTCAGGATTGATACGTTGCTTAGCAACAAGTGACAGAGTTAGGCATAATGCATTCAGTGGTGTCAGAATCAGATTCGTTCAGAAGACTGAATAATGACTGGGACATATGTGATACACTTTAGACTGGGTCTAGCTTTCTATGTGACAAGTTATAAGGCCGAGATAAACAGTTGTCGTCTGCTGTATGAAACAAATGTCGGAGGGGAAGGGATAAATGACTAACGACGTCATATCTGTCAGAAAAACAAAATTCACTACGGCAACTAAGTTCCAATGTTACAATTAATACGAATTTGCGAGATTGTTTTTCCCTCAAAAGTAAGTTTTCCCCTATGGTATTGGGAAACAGCTCAAACAAGTATATTAATGTCACGTGAATAAGAACTAATTGTTTTGTTTGCGTGGTGTACACAAGTTTATTAAGTTATACTTCCATTAATTAGGCGGCATCTTGGCAGATTTGTTGATCTACATTGAACTTTAAATGTAGTTTGTTCTGAGTGAATATTAAAATAATTCCAAACAAATACGCTGAAATGTATCCTTGATTTATTTTAGAAGATATTTGACAATTGCTCTTTGTGTTCACGTAGTGATGAATTTCTTTTAGAAAATATATTACATGCTTAGAAAGAACCAAAATATACAAATTCAATACGGACATAAAATTCAATCAGAAAAAAAAGATATGAAATAATTTTTCAAATATATATGTTTTGAATTGTTATTACACAAATTTATTTCTAATTCGCGTAATTTTTTTCTCATACAACAACATTTTTAGAACCTATTTATTTTCAATCACGTACAGAAAAGTGACTTGAGGTCAAACGGGTGCTGAAGATAAAAGCTATAATTAGATTATTGACAAACCGTGATTCTCTGAGAGAAGTGTCGTAGACAGTCGAGTGTTTTTTGTAACATGTTACATTAAACAGCATAGTGTGTGTAATAATATATGAGTGAAATCTATTGAATTTTGAGGCGGAGTGATACATATCTAAATTTGTGATTGAATTGTAAATGAAGGAAAATTGCTAAACAAAATTGACTGGGTTTGAATTTGTAGGGGGAAATGTCATTTAATGAGAAAGTAGAATATTTGTCAATAAATGGAGCTTGAATGAAATAAAGGATAGATTAAATTTGTCAAAATGTAAGGAATATCTGTTCTGTAAAGTGAATTTGTTTGATATAAAATATCTGTTTTTATTATGAAAATACAGATTGAATAATTGTGAATGAAAAAATAATTTGATTTTGAGAGGTTAATTTATCTGACGTTATCTTGATAACATGTTGCGAAACATTTAGACTGAGTGGAACCTAGAGGAAAAAAGTTCGTCATGTTGAAACTCAAAAAGTAGTTCCGAACAGCAGTACAGGCCAACCTGTATTTACGAAGGCTAATTATTAAAGGGGTTGTTGGTGTTAGACTGTGCTTTACAGACGGACAAACAAGATTCTGGTCTTCAATATTAACAAACTTTATTGGTGTACTTAATACGTAGATGACTTTATACGAAGGTGGACTTAATTTCGGGTTTGACTGTATCTGAATCGCAGTAAATAAGGAGACAAAATTTGTGCGTCAATGAGGTGTACTGATTTGCATGTGGGTCATCAAAGTTTCCAGAAGTTCCTGGCTGGTTTTAAAACAATCAGCATAAATTCACTAGAAGACGTTCCAGACACGAATATATTCCGAATGTCCTGTTCTCACATTTATCCATCATTTAAGAGACAGCCGTCTTCAGGGTACCATAGCTAATCAGTGTCGTCGACATTTTTGAAAAGATTGCGTTAAAAACGGAAGAAATCTAGCAGGTGTTTGATTTATTAGGATTTAAGATACATATTTAGGGGCACGACTGGATATTTCTTAGATTGTCGTCGGTGAGTCGGTTGTATTGAATGTAAAACAAACGTTTATTGTGACAACTGAAAGTTGCTAAATGGAATGTTGATGGACGGAGTTTCTTTAAACGCATGTACACGCAACAAGAAATGTGCAATATGTGGATATGTATACGTTTAAATACGTAAACTGTTCGTTTTACTTGTGAAACATTTTCATACTTATTGCGTTATTTAAATAGTATTTCCGGCACCCGAAGTAACAATTGCAAATTTAATTACTTTTATTTAATAATGAACAATAATTTACTCAAATTAAAATATTACTTATGTAATTGTGAGTAAGAAAACAATGGTTAGTTATTTTTAATGCGATTTCTTTTTTATCTAGTTCCATATTCGATTAAAAAATGAGGAATTCACGACGATTTGAGAGAGAGAAAGAAAGACAAAAACCAATTAAATTAATCCCTTTTTTTATTTTTGCCGTCCAATGACATTTCGCTTTCAGTATAACGGCTTTTAAAATGCCGCCTTTCATCATAGGATCGATATGGAATGAATAGAAAGATAGAAATCTGAGGCAAATTGACAATACAAATGTATAGATATTGATAATGCGTACAAAATACACGCTCTTTGGTGACACCGACTCGGCCTGTATTAACGTATTGTATGTGTATGCGTGTATATATATGGTATTAGTGGCGGAGTGTGTACATATTTAAACGGAAGGAATATTTTTAATTGAAAGGAGAAAAAGGTGGATACGTTTATTTATATTGAGGATATGGTTTCAACAAAAGGCTAGGGTCGTTTATTAGGCTACAATCATATTTAATCTTGCTAGCGTGTGAGAGGAAATTAAGAGTACGTCTGTTTACGTTGGATTTGGTAGACATTGTTCAATTGTTCAATATTAACTGAATTCCTTCCGTTTAAACAAATCTTTCCCAGCTGAATAAACGTAAAATAGAAGGAAATTAGATTTTTTGTTTTCTTTTCTTTTGTTATCTTCTTGTTTCGGAGGATGTAATACGTCTGGATATGAAATACATCAATGTTTCAGGAAAAGTTAACGTTTAAAGAATTTATTTGAAAGTTATGTTTGTGGAAATTAAAACACGTTTTACGAAAAACGATACAGTGTGACCTGTGTGATTCCGTCCCTCTTCGGATAAAATAGTATTTTCAATGAAATACAAGAATATTATAAAATGAAAATCTACAGTGTAAGGTTGATACAGTCAAAGTAATGACTGACATCTAGTTACGTTATTTGCTTGGATTAAGTGAAGTTACCCTAGCTCGGTAACTAAAAGAGAAGTCCGAACTAACTCGGCAAAGGATCGAACTTGCTCGGCGGATAGATGGTGACAAAAATGAAGAACTTCCTCAAGTTTAAGACCGGGGAAACACAGCACGACGCACGCAAATTCGGCGAGGAGTTTTATCTTCGCGAGGCACGAATATGGCGGCCCTTTCGGTGGGCCGGGATGCTGTCGACGCTACTTGCACTGGTGCTAACAGTCGCTTCCATATTTAACCAGTATTGGCTGCATATAACATGTAAGTATAACCATTTTGTAGATGTCAATCTTATATTAAACCATTTATAACATATAGCACTTTTGTATGAACTTTTTCTGACACAAGTCATAGATCAACTGTTATAATTAATGTTCAACTAGGGCTAATGCCACAATCGAGGTTTTTCGGAACTCTCCGTCAAACTCCGGATAAGTACTGATGAGAGGTCGAGGGTTTTCTTTTCATACATGTATCATATATGCTTTTAATGTCCTAAGAAAGTGATTATACTGCATTTTAGACTGTTTACGTATTTCTTAAATTTATCAATAACAGGCTACTAGGCTCCAATCTACACCGACAAGATACCATGCTTGTACTATAGAATGTGAAAAATATAATGTTATTTACTAGTACATTCAAACTAGTACCCAAAAAACACCCCTAAAACATAATGGCCAAGTATTGGAAATACGTATTTAAATTATTACATTTGGGTTTACCCAATAAAATTTTTTTATCAAATATAGAGTTTTAAAAAAACACCTGTTAACTATGGTCACGAAAAAGTGGTCTTTCTGTCCAGGTTTAATTGTATTATGACATTTGCAGCCTCGTACAAAAATTCTGTTCAAATAATTGATTAAATTTGAGCGTTATTATACGCTTCAGCCCTGAATACATTTTTACTGGATGCATAATTGAAAGTTGGTAGGAAATATGAAACTATATTTGTGTATTGTATTTTACTATACCTATTCAGTTACAAATACAATAATTGCTAATACTACAGTAATAAGAATGTCATTATTTATATATCTATTCTTTATAACTTAAAATTCTATTTTTGTGTGCAAAGAAATAATTGGAATGTCGTCATAAATTAAATTTGTACATCAGCCATGGTGTATTGAACAGTTTTTTCCACGCAAGTGCTTTAATGTTTTACCTTAGGAACGGAACCGCGGATATTTCCGTTCCTATAACGGCTTTTAACAATGTTTCTCCTATATCTTAATATAGTTTCGTATTATCCGAGTGAACGGCATCTAAGAATATAAGATTACATGTAAAGAAATTTGTCAGACATATTTTCAATCAAAAGTGTACCGAAAAAGACGTTATTTTCCTTTGCAAATCAATATATACAATCAAAGATTACACTCTTTGTTTTTGTCAACATCTAAAACCACTTGTCAATCGGTATCAAGTCTGAGGTTATTAAAAATAAAAGCCGAGGTGTTCCTATTGCTAATGGAAATTTGCAAATACCCTGTGATGTGAGAGGGTCTTTTCTAAATTGTCATTTTTGCTCTGTAGTTGGTCAAAATGGGTATACAGTTCAACCTCTCTAGAGAAACACATTTTGTGAGTTGGGAGCCGCTCTGTCGGGGTTTAACGGTATGTTGTATGTTCTACTGTGAAATTGTTTCCCGTGCAATTTCAGTCTTTGGAAATGTTAACTGTGAATGTGTAGATGGAAATATTGTAAACTGAAGACTGTGGAATTACAGAATGTGAAATTGTAGATTGTAGATTGTGGAATTGTAGACCATGGAATAGCACACTCTTTAATTGTAGATCATGGAATAACACACTGTAGAACGTGAAATATTACACTGTAGACTGTGACCTTGTACAACGTGAATTATTACACTGTAGACTGTGCCCTTGTAGAATGTCAAATATTACATTGTAGACTGTGGCCTTGTACAATGTGAAGACTGTGACCTTGTACAACGTGAAATATAACACTGTAGACTGTGACCTTGTACAATGTGAATATAACACTGTAGACTGTGACTTTGTACAATGTGAAATATAACAATGTAGACTGTGACCTTGTACAACGTGAAATATAGCAATGTAGACTGTGACCTTGTATAACGTCAAATATTGCACTGTAGACTGTGACCTTGTACAACGTGAAATATAACACTGTAGACTGTGACCTTGTACAACGTGAAATATTACACTGTAGACTGTGCCCTTGTACAACGTGAAATATTACACTGTAGACTGTGACCTTGTAGAACGTGAAATATTACACTGTAGACTGTGACCTTGTACAACGTGAAATATTACACTGTAGACTGTGCCCTTGTAGAATGTCAAATATATCATTGTAGACTGTGACCTTGTACAACGTGAAATATAACACTGTAGACTGTGACCTTGTACAACGTGAAATATTACACTGTAGACTGTGACCTTGTACAACGTGAAATATAACACTGTAGACTGTGACCTTGTACAACGTAAAATATAACACTGTAGACTGTGACCTCGTACAACGTGAAATATAACACTGTAGACTGTGACCTTGTACAACGTGAAATATAACACTGTAGACTGTGACCTTGTACCACGTGAAATATAACACTGTAGACTGTGGCCTTGTACAACGTGAAATATTGCACTGTAAACTATGGCCTTGTATAACGTCAAATATTGCACTGTAGACTGTGGCCTTGTACAGCGTGAACTATTGCACTGTAGACTGAGGCCTTGTATAACGTGAAATATTGCACTGTAGACTGTGGCCTTGTATAACGTGAAATATTACATTGTAGACTGTGGCCTTGTAGAACGTGAAATATTAAACTATAGACTTCGGCCTTGTATAACGTGAAATATTACACTGGAGACTGTGACCTTGTACATTGTGAGATATTACACTGTAGACTGTGGCCTTGTATAACGTGAAATATTACACTGTAGACTGTGGCCTTGTATAACGTGAAATATTACACTGTAGACTGTGACCTTGTACATTGTGAGATATTACACTGTAGACTGTGGCCTTGTATAACGTGAAATATTACACTGTATAGATTGTGGCCTTGTATAATGTGAAATATTACACTGTAGACTGTGGCCTTAACGTGAAATATTACATTGTAGACTGTGCCCTTGTATAACGTGAAATATTACACTGTAGACTGTGACCTTGTATAACGTGAAATATTACACTATAGACTGTGACCTTGTAAAATGTCAAATATTACACTGTGGACAGTGACCTTGTACACCACTGTAGACTGTAGAAAGGTACACTGTAGATTGTGGAATTATATAACATTGAACAGCACACTGTTAAATGTGTAATACGTAGAATAAGTGCACTGTCTTAGACTGTGAAATGATTGAATGTAAGACTTTATAAGGTATAGATTGAAAATTGTATAGACTGCAGACAGCTTTCGTAAAAATCAGCAACATGAAATCAACTGATAATGTATCGTTTTACGACAAATCTCAGACATGGGAATGACCTTGTGCTGACGGACTTTATTGTGTATGTTTTCTACTTCCCGTCTGTTATTTTTATTACTGGGAAGACTGGAGAAAAATCACCAGTCTGTCCGGGTTCTTAAATTCTTTGAATAATAGCAGATTTATAATACTGCTCAGTTCTTTGAGTTGGATATTAAGTGGTTATACGTTATGGCTTTTATGAAATCGATTTCATTCTCTTGTTTATTTGTGTTCATTTGATATGCATCGTACGGTGTCCTAATCGTGCCATTTATAATGTCGTCTGCCGCGTGGTACTTGGGCGCCCGCTCGTTCTTTGAATATTGTACGAGTGTGCGTCTAAGATCTTTTATATCAGTAAAATTGAAAAAAATAGTCATATGTCCTGTAACACAGTCCGTGTGACTTTCAAAACTTGATATCATTATGTATTTCTGAGTAAATGTCTGTCTGTTACTGGCCGTTAAGGGACTTCATTTTTTTAACATTACGGAACTGAAAATAATTTTTTTTATATCAATGTGCCATTTGATGGAGGTTTTTATAAGTAACGTGTGTGCAAAATTTAAGATCATTTGCTCTCTCCGTTTATCCAGAATAATAATTTAAATTGTGAAAAATGGCCTAATTTGAAAAGCGTTGCAACACTTTTTACTCTAGTCAGACAAAGAAAAGATAAAAAAAAATACGATTTTCAATATTTTGTCTGAGTACATTTATTAATTACATATTATATTTTGCATGCCTTTCTGTTTTAAGTGTTCCCTTTGATCTATGTAAGAAATTCAAATTTTAAGGCGGACTTCCTTTTATAGTTCATGTCTTTGATATATTTAATTATGACTTTTTCACACAATGTTTGTAACTTGATTTCTTCAAAAAAATCTATATTGCTATTAATACTCGGAAATCAGTTTTTTTCTTTCTTCATAATATTGACAAATATATTACCTGGATATAAAATAGTGCCGAGCGTTGTTAAACAGAAATTTATTGATCCAACTATCGCCAGTAGTCACAAGTTCTTTTATTTTTAAACCTTTAACTGGCTGTAATTTATCTGATGGATTCGCCCTGCTTTGAATTTGGAACAGTCCATTCATATGTGGAGGGATTTCAATGTACATATATTTATATATTATAAAGAATAATAAAAATTGAGGTATCATCAATTTGGAGAGCCTGGTCAAGGCTTGTGGTAAAGGTTGAGGTAAAGGCTTGTGGTAGAGGCATGTGTTAAAGGTTTGAGGTAAAGGCTTGTGGCAAAGGCTTACCACTTTTAGTTCCATCAGATAAAGACTTTAAATATACACTAATATGAGACAATTCATTTTTTTTATATCTTTGCCATAGTGGCGGAGGGAGGGGTAATGTCTTTACGGGTTTGGGCTTCCGAATTACAGCCACTGTTTAACCCTGCGTGATCGTAAGAGGCGACTAAATGAGTTCGAATACCTAAAGTCTATGTACCTCTTAGTTTCAGCAGGTGAGTTCGGTGTTGTTCAAGATTGTAACACACGAGGTTAGCCAAAGTCATTTTTTCTGTTTCGGTACCATATGACCTTAACTGTTGTGGTGCGCCGTAAAACCAAACAAACAAACATTATTTTATGTTCGTACACTAGCTTCAATTATTGGTTAACCTTCTTGTTACATCTCATACTAAATGTATACAACCGTAAAATACATGTATACTGACACCATTGGGTATTGAAAATTAAGTTACCTATGCGAGTTAATATATTCACATATCGTATTTCATCAATAATTGTTTACTTTTTCTACCGTGTATCGTTAAAAGTACGGAAGCCAAAAAGTGTCAATTGAAATGTTTTTATGAACAAGTTCATCTTATAATTACGAGCGTAAGATCCGTAATTAGGAAAAATAAGCTCGTGAGTCATGGAACAAATTCTTTCTTCCTTATTTAGATACATTGTCGGCAAATTGTTAACAAAAATGAAACTAGACAAATAACGTACTACAAACTGAATAACGAATCTTATTGTTAACATATATTTACAAAACTACTCGTATTAAAGGAACTTCAATGAGGTTCAAAAGTCTAAACACATAAATTAGAATTTCTTACACTCAGAAAGATACAAAAAAGATAATTAAGAAGTATACGCGTACATGTATTCAAAAATGAATTGAAAATCGTGTTTTGTGTTATTTTTAGCGCGGTTTGAATGAAAAGCGTTGCAACGCTTTTCAGTTTTTTGGTCATTTTACACAACTAGAATACTTATTCTGGGAAAACGAAGTGAGCAAATGATCCGATATTTTGCACACAAGCGATTACTCTATTTCTCTCCTTTTTTCATAAAAGTTTTGTGAAATAAAAATTAAACAAAAAACGATATGTTGGCTTCTTTTACATTGATATGGAAAATATTTCAATTTTCGAGTTAAAACTGTCTATATTTCACTTTCAAACGTTATCTTACTTCTTCTCCCTTCCATTTTATATTATATCATTTTAAATTGGTCATCTACATAAGTTGACCTTTTTACTAATTTTAATGATAATGCTAAAAGTGTATTTCGCAAAACTAATTTCTTTCGCAAAGAATGTTTATTTCGCAACACAGATACTTACAAATTATTACAGTATAAATATTGTGTGTGATTAATTATTCATGAAATTAGTCTGCCCATCATTTTAGATATGAATAATTAATTTCCGTTTCTATCTTGAGTCAACGGATATACGCTAGGTTAATATCCGCGTACGGTTTATACATTCTAAACAATCCCCCACCTGGCACCAAAATAAATAAATAAATGTTGTATACTATATTGTCTTTAAATTAACATAGGATTATCTGCTTCGAAACCTTAGTAATAAACATGTTGCAGTATATAACTGATATTTCCAAGTAGAATTTATAAAACCTGACAAAGTTGACGTGCATGTGACATTTACAAGTTCTTAATAGACAGGGCGAAAACGTTCAAGAGCGAAAACAACAAAACATTTGGCTTTTCAGTGGTTTCGTACATTCGCTATTCCGTCCCATCCAACTGAAAAAGGTGTACACGGTTTATTCAGCCACACCGTTAAAGTTGGATTCAAAAGCTTTTAATTCTGCATAACTTCATTTTCTGTGAGCGAAATATTCGAAAATTCGCTAAAAGTATGAGAACGTTATTTGAAATAAAAAATGTAATATTTTATGTGACATTTTTAAGGAGAAATGTAATGTGATGTCCGCATTTCATTCAGAGTAATCTTGAACAATTTTACAGATATTTCTGAGTCGTTAAATTAAGTTGTAAATAAATCAAAAGGTTGTCTAAACTCATGAATTAAGGGACAACATTAGATGTTTCCCAGGAAAAGTTAAAGTGAATTAGAAGTTAATGTAAAATATCAGAAGTTAATGTAAACTATTAAATGCCAGCCAGTTAATGTGAAATATTAGATGACCAGAAGATTTAGGCAATTAAAGATGTATTCAATAATAGTGGTGACATTTTGAAATTAGTATAGCGTTAAGATGAATGCCATTACCCCCCCCCCCCTCCCACTTCCAGACCCCCTCTGCGCCCCACACACATCACACACGCACACACTGACACCGTTCGCAAATTGGGACTCTGATAACATTATCTGAAGTTTTAAGATATCTTTTACTCATTTAGTCAACCATTTTGAATATAGTTCGTCAATATGTCCCTATTCCCCGCATCACATCCACCCCACGCGTACACACCTGAATTTCTATTTCTGGGGAAATGAAAGGATTATTAGGCTTAAATTGGGCTACCAAAACACACTACATTATCAGTATCTAGTTCGTCTGGTCATGTAATTCCCAAATGCATTTTAAATTTGATATTGCATAATGCTCATAAATGTTTAAACCTCTCAAATGTCAACATCATCACGTCGCTTATCAGAGATAATTTAATAATGAGTCACAATTTAATTCTCCATATCTATTTTGTGTGTATATGCACATGCAGTGCATTTAAGAACATGTACGATAATCTCAATGCCTTCAGAGTGCAATGACGCACAATAGCCCTTGTTGCGTAGTGTGGGGATAAATACTGCAAAATCAGTCAATAATCGCGCAAAACATGTACATTTATAAGTTATTACTTGTATATTTACTCTTTTTTAGATTTCTTAAAATCTTAGTACAATTTTCTCAAGTTTGAATTTTTTAAATATTTTGAATTATCTGAATGTATGCAGCTTATTAAAAATCTGCTAAATCAAAAACTTTTGATTGTACATATCAACAAATGAATTGCAAACAAATACCTTATGAATTCATTATTAGATAATTTATTTTCAAACAAAAAAAGAAGAAAATACTGAGTGAAAAACAGCAAATTCTTCGATATTGCAAGGTTTCAGAATTTTTTTGAATTTTTTTTTAAAATTTTTTTTTTTTTTTTTTTTTTTAAAATAAAAAAGGACCGTTTGTAAAGGGATGGTACCGGGGATAAAATTCCGATTACCGTTTCCGGAAAATAGGGGGCGATATTTAAAAATTCCAATTATTTTAAATTTTTAATTTTATCGAAATTTTAACAATATTTAATTTTTTCCCCTTTTAAAAAGGGTTTTTTTATTTAAATTTTTAAATTTTGGAAATTTTTGCAAAAAATTAAAGGGGGCCCAAACCTGGAAATTAAGAATTTTTTCCATAAAAAAACATTTTTTACATTCAATTACCCGGATTGGATACCCGGAAAAAAAAAATTTTTTTTTATATTTGATTACATGTTAATCAACCGTGGGTATCCGACGATAATCCACGGGAAAACATTGATTTCTTATATAGGCCTTCTTACGTAACGTTTGATTGTTATATAATGACGTTAACATTATAATATCACACAAGACGGATGAATAATTTGGTGATGACTTTTAAGTTTATAATATGGTATCATGTATAAAGTATCTGAAAGCAGAATCATATATTTTCCCGATCCTTATTTGTCTGATCTAAATATTCCCAAAAGTATTTAATATTTCATACCGTTCGCCATTATACAAGTCAATAAATTTGTTAAATTGGCAAGTGCATTACGTCACTGATCGAAACGAGAATTTATTATCACTGGCGAACGTTATTTTGCCCTGATGTGTCGCATTATTGATACATTTTGAACATTTTGATATATTGATATATTTTTAAAATATATAAAATATATATATAAAATATATATATTTTAATTTTTAGAAATCATCTAATAACTGAAGTCTATATTGGCGTTATTGAATATGAGAAAGTCCTAGCAATTTTCTACAAAATTGTGGTACATGTGTATAAAGAAAAAAATGATTTACCCTTAAGCAACTGAAAGAGAAAACAACAGATTCTGTCATCATTTAATGGTGGTTGATTTGTGTCATGTCGTATTTTTGTCCCAAGGGCGACGGACGAAAACACAAAAGTACGAAAAAGTCAAGATTTTGTCGTACTTTCGCTCCGCGGGGCACAAATGACAAAAACACGAAAATAGGACCAAGTACCACCATAATAAACTGTTGGAGGTAAAGTTTTAGACACGGTTGGGACATTTTGAAGGGGAGGGGGTGTAAATTTTTAGGGATAAGTGCATAAAAACATTCCCTGAAAAAATATTTGGAGTTTGGTTGTGTATGTTTAATAAATAAGTGTATAAATATTAAAACACGGTTAAATAAAACAAGATAAATTTCTCAAATAGCACAAGGTTTTAGATTTTCTCAGATAATGTCTATTTATAGCGTGAATGTCAAAATCAATTACATGTCATTACTCTGTGTTAATTACAGTAAGACGCCTTATTCTTGTAGTAAACGCTGCTGGTGATTGGGGATATAAGAAAACTGAAACGGCGTATTCTTTTGTGATACAAGTTATGTTCTAGACGAGTGTAATGACGCACAATAGTAAAACGAAGTGTAAACAGCCCTGTTTCTCTTTGTGGTGCTAAACCATACGCTAACGTTGAGGCTAGCTTTTGACGCTTTACCGTATATCGAAGGCACATGTAGACACTTCACCGTATATTGAAGAAAACTTTAGACGCTTTCCCGTATATCGAAGGTAACTTTAGACGCTTTACCGTATATCAAAGATAACTTTAGACGCTTTCCCGTATATCGAAGGTAACTTTAGACGCTTTACCGTATATCAAAGATAACTTTAGACGCTTTCCCGTATATCGAAGGTAACTTTAGACGCTTTACCGTATATCAAAGATAACTTTTGACGCTTTACTTAAGATGATAAGCCGTATAAAGTATGTATATGGAGGACGAGGGTAACTTAAGATGCTCTTCCATCTAGGGTAACCTAAGGTAATCTGCCGTATATGTATAGCTAGGCTTAGTGTGACATAAGGTAATTGGCCATATAAGTAAATCGTGGCCGAGGGTAACGTAGGGTAATCCGCCATAGTTACATGTATTTCGAGGCCGAGGGTAACTTAAGATGATATACAGTATATGAATAGCGAGGCTGATGGTAACTTAAGATGATATACAGTATATGTATATCGAGGCTGATGGTAACTTAAAATCATATACAGTATATGAATAGCGAGGCTGAGGGTAACTTAAGATGATCTACCGTATACATCTATATTGGGGTTGAGGGTAACTTAAGACTTTCTGCCGTATATGTATATCAAGGCTGAGGGTATCTTAAGATGATCTACCGTATACATGTATATTGAGGCGGAGGGTAACTTAAGATAATCTGTCGTATATGTACATGTATATCGAGGCTGATGGTAACTTAAAATGATAAACAATATACATGTATGTATATCGAGGCTGAGGGTATCTTAAGATGATCTACCGTATACATGTATATTGAGGCGAAGGGTAACTTAAGATAATCTGTCGTATATGTATATAGAGACCAAAGGTAACTTTACATGATCTACCGTACATGTATATAAAGGCTGAGGTAACTTAAAATGATCTACCGTATATCTATGTATATTAAGACCGAGGGTAACTTACGATGATCTACCGTATTTGTATATCGCGGCTGAATTTTGCCATTTTGTCACGATAACGTTATTAGACTAAGTTTAGACTGTGTATCGAGGAAATTGATCATTTGATATCATTTCCTGTTCAAAGCATAAATTTAAATTCTACAGTAATGATATGAAGAATTTCCCAGACGTATTTTCATCTATGAAATCTTACTTGCTTTTTTCTCTTTTTTATTGAAAATCGAACAACATCTTACAAATGAAAATAAACAGTAACGAAATGTTTCTGGTAAAATATTGAGGAAAATTTTGTCTCAAATATCTGATGAAATTCCACAATTGTTGGAAAATAAAACTTAAGATAGATATTATTTACATCGGATTGTTTCAATATATAAATGTAGAAGATATCTTTGTGAATGATGTGGTAATTTTGGATACAGAAGGCAAGGACGTAGTTAATCGTAATGAAGTTATTTACTACCTTATATGTTTGCCAAAACTGACAAAGTAAATTGTGAGTTAAAGCCACATTATGCCGGAGAAACGAATATGTATTTAGTTTTCAGAATAAATTATGGTTTTAGAACATGTTAAATGTTGATCACCGAAAGAAAGTTGCGCCGAATGTGAAAACGTTTGTCATGAAAATAGTAAGCGTATTTTGACTTCCATATAAAATACTTAATCACAGTTTAACTAATATTCAAAAAGCAAAAGATGGTTCAGGTAATTGGCCAATGAGTAATGTTTTGAAAATATAACAGGAGAGGAAAAATAAAAAAACTAACTTTTGTGAAATAAGAATAAAAGCATTTCTTAATAATAGTGGGGCTTTAAGCAAATCCGCCACTGAATAATGGAGCCTTATTTTCCACTGCCAGAATATCTGTCTAGTTTTTCGAGGAAATAAAAATGTGGATAATATCATGTTTTTGTTAAGAAAAAGAGAAGAAAAGATATATTGTCTTTTTAACACAGAAGTCAGCGAAGTTCATTTGATAAGGTCATGTTTTGCATTATTTGATTTTAAGGTATTTTTCAATTATTGTATAGTGTTATGGAATATGTGAATATTAATAAGCGTTCATTATTTAGGGTGAATATCTGATGGTCGCAA
The DNA here is from genome assembly GCF_026571515.1 of Ruditapes philippinarum. Lineage (NCBI taxonomy): Eukaryota > Metazoa > Mollusca > Bivalvia > Venerida > Veneridae > Ruditapes > Ruditapes philippinarum. The sequence continues at coordinate 378,982 of NW_026866382.1, forward strand.
TCTACAAGTTATTGTCCCCATAAGTAGGTCATCTTAATAATTATACCCACATAGAGTGATTGGTAGCACGTGACCTTTTTGTCAAGATACAGGCGTTATCTTAAGTTTTCCACTATCCAGTTATTAAATTATCTACCCATGGCGTTGTCTGAAATGTCCATGATCTAGTAATAATCGTAGCGCGTGCTGTACAATATATATTCGTAAAGTACAGCTTCAGTAGAAATAGATCCAATTATAGCATCGATATACACGAACAAATCAATGATAGACGTGTTTACGAAATCCATTAGGAAATTACAAGTGAATGTATCGTTCGGAGATAAATCCTTATAGCACTTTGGAATAAAATTACCGTACATTCGATAAAATCTATGTGTATTTTAATTCCGCGAGCATTTTAACTGTGTTAGATAAATCCTTACAGCACTTTGGTTTAAAATTACCATACACCCGATTAATTCTGAGTGCGAGCTTTTTAACTGTGTAAGACATATTCTTACAGCACTTTGGAATGAAATTGCCGTACACTCGTTTAATTTCATTCACATTTTATTCCGCGAGCATTTAACTAGTTTGGTGTTTGTTTCTGTTGGTATTTCATTCCGTAAGCATTCGATTAATGGAGCTTAATAATTCTCTGTTCTTTTTATTCTGCAATTATTTAATCCCGCGAGCATTTAATTGTGTTGGTATTTGATACTGTGGGAATTTCTTTCCGTAAGCCTTCGATTTTTTGATAACGTTCCCTTGCACCTAATTTTGGTAACAAATTGATGTTTTGTGACATTTTTTACTTTTTAATTCTATCTCAATCCATTGAGAAGATGCAGCACTTTGAAATCAGTTTTGATGGAAACAACAATACAGAATAGTGATTTTTTTTTGGCAATTTTGAGACGTCCCCCCGTTGCCATGGTAACAGGAAATTTACGATTGAGCATGCTGTTACAGAGGCTATGGTCCAGTCAACATTTGTGCCAAGTTTCATCAGTATTGAATCATTTTTCATAGTTTCATAGCAGTTTGAACTTGTAACAGGAGGCTTTTCAATGAAAACGGCCATTTTTCACAATATGCTCATTCGGTAAAAGATTAATTAAAAAATAAAAAATGTCACAAAACATCAATTAATAATTCATTCATTTTTTTATTCCGTAATTATTTAATCGATTGAGCATTGAATTGATTTCCATTAAACAATTGAACAAAATGTTGATTCTGAAAAGGACTTGATGTAAGGTGTTTGCAATTCTTAAAATGAAAAGATGATTGTTTCGTTTCCCTTGTGTTTGGATAATTGTGGTATGATTTACCAAAAGTTGAAACATTTGATGTTACTCCCCAAAAAGTGATTATTTATGGCATTTGTTATTACAAGTACAATGTTTTTATGTTTTCTCACAAAACTGGGGTCATTAAGTCAAGGGAAAGAGGAGACAAACCTCTGAATTTATTCTCTAATAAGTAGACATTACTTTACAGTAATATATCTTATTGTGACGGTTATTTTACTTAGTTCGCCTATTTGGTTAATTATGGAAGATTGTTTTTGTCTGTTTTGTTGATAATGACAAGGTTTTTGTATGTTTGTCAATTGTAACAATTTTTCTCTGCTTTATCAACCATGACAGGGGTTTTTTTTCAAATGTTGAACGCCGGTCCCAATTTCCAATTGTTATTTGAGATTTAGAACAAATATTCGGGAAACCATCAACTTTAAAAGACCTTCTATATATTGTTTTTCACCAGTTTCTCTAGAATTCAAGACCTCTTAATGTTTTATTTTTCAGACACATCCATAGATGGTCACCAAAATCAAATAGAAAGCAGCTTGTGGGAAAGCGCGTGCTGGAAACTTGATGCAGAAGTGCGATCCGAGGAATGTAAAGAATCGAAACCTAGTAAGAACCCGGATGTCTTAGAATTAGTCTGGCAACGCTTATGACCGGGTAGCATACTTCCCAAGGTGTCTGGGGAATAACAGTCAGAATAAAGCCGGTATAATTTGTACAAACTGAACGCTAAAATCGCGGTGTCAAATGCTATATAAATTCGACGCTAAAATGACAGCGTCAAACCCTAATATTCTGTGACTAAATGCTAATTTTTTCATTGTCAAGTTGCATTGAATTTACTATATACGTGTATTTTAAAAGATTGACTGTTATAATGGTGATTGACCAATAGTTGATACTGGAAAACGTTTGAGATAAAATATAAATCTCCATAAAATGTAAATAGCATGGCCAACTCTTTATAAACTGAACGTTACAGGTAATTTCCGTCGGAAATTTAAAGAAATTTTCTTGGGTCACGTGAATTATTTATCGTTTATGCAAATTGCATTACACAATTGAATAGAATTATGGCAAAATTTTAACTTATTTTTTACTTTCACCTGTTCACTCACTATGTACCCTTGTATGGGTATAATGTCCCTTCAAACACTAAAATTCCGTTTTATTAGTCCCCTACCGGTTTACCGGAGGGGACTTTAGGTTTACCCTCCGTCCGTCTGTCCGTCCGTCAGTCCGTCCGTCCACAAAACTGGATCCCGCAATAACGCAAAAAGTACTGAAAAATATTTTAATGAAACTTGATATATGGATAGATGGCAGTAATGGAGATTAGCACGTCTTTTTTTCTTTTCTTCCTATGTTGAAAATTCTGGTTGCTATGGCAACATAAATAGACTGAAAATATGGCAAATTTTACACACAACCTGGATCCCGCGATAACGCAAAAAGTACTAAAATTATTTTTATGAAAACTTGATATATGGATAGATTGGCAGTATGGAGATTATGCACATCTTTTTCCTTTTCTTCCTATGTTGAAAATTCTGGTTTGCTATGGCAACAAATAGACTGAAAAATATGACAAATTTTACACATAACCTGGATCCAGTGATAACACAAAAAGTTACTCGAAAATATGTTTATGAAACTTGACATATGGGTAGATGGCAGTATGTAAATTATGCACATCCTTTTCTTATCTTCCTTTGTTGAAAATTCTGGTTGCTATGGCAACAAATAGACTGAATTTTCAAGATTTCTGATCCTAGTTTTTAAGTTTTTTCACTATAAGTTCTTTATTTCTTAAGGTATTTTTTTTTCAAACTTTAAAAAATATAAGTTGCTTGTCATCAACCACATCATATGTGACAAGGTTTACAACTCTAGCAACAAAATTTATCAGAATTAACCTCCCTTGAACTTAAAATTTTCATGAAAAAAACATTTTTTTTTTTAATAACTTCTTTTTTTGAATGTATCTACTTCAAACTTCATATAAATGTTTCTTATTATCACTCAACATTTGTGAGTGTTCAATTACTCTATGCAAGGGACTATTTCCAGAATTATGCCCCTTTTGAACTTAGACTTTTTTTTGAGAAATTGGTCATTTTTTTACTCCAACTTCTTCAATCATGATAGGATTTTTTAAAAATGTTATATTTTGATAACAAGGGATGTTTTTAAAAAATAACTTTAGAGTGTCCCTTCAGTCTGTCTGTCTGTAACATAAAAAACTGTTTCCTGTGATTAACTTTTTAAAAACTTTTTTTTAACAAATTTACTTAAAATAGAAAAACATAAGTGAATGGCCAATGGCCCTTCAGAATGTTGCTTGGGCTCTTACCGGTAGGGGACTTATGGATTGCTTGCAATACTATGATAATTGCTTGTTTGTATAGTTTTATAAAAAAAAACGATAAAAACTAATCAATAAGGCCCCATTATTCTGGCAATTATGCTTTTTATATGAAATTAAAAACTGCTATTTCGGAATCCTTCGCGCATGTTCCGGTGCTACCAATTGAGAAATTTATTACAAAAATCTGCCGATGCGTTCGTGTTACAAATGCGCTTATAAATGAACAAACGCATATGGTTATTAATAGATTGGTTGGTATGCAACTTTCCGCAATCTTCACTTTTTATACCAAACCAACGCCTATATATTTTATATGTAAATAACTATATATGCATGTATATAGACATAGAAATAACTCTTGTGAAACAATACCAGTAAAAACAGAACAATATTTGTAGAGCTGGCAAAGAATCACCCTTGTGAAACATTCATAGTCAAACTAGCGCAGTTTTCTTGTATCATTTATTTCAGTGCAAAAAGGAACAAAAATGATATTGACATAAATGATAAAATGATAACTTTATCCAAAAATATCACGTAATGTTTAATTTAAGTTTTATATCCTGAAAACTTTTTGATGAATAATTACAAATGGGGGGGTCTCGTTATACTTTGGACTTTTTCAAAAACCAATGGCTGCCCTCAATAACATTTGGTCTGCTTTAAAATGTTATTTCATTTACCTTTCAATGTTTTCTTAAATGATAAATTCTATATCAGAAACTTGTTTCAGCTCTATTGCATAAAAATGATTCATTCTAACTTATAGTTCTTGATGTAAATCAATGCTAAAATTATCTATGAAAATTTTCTATTTCTTTTTTTTCTATTTCATTAATTTATTGAAAAAATCTTTTATCGTGAAAACTGATATTTCTGTTATAGTGAAAATCGAGATTTCATATACATATTGATCTATTCCCCTTGTAACAATGCGCTTTAACCAGTATCACATCGAGCACGGCTTTTCCGCGAGTTTGACATTTCTGTTTGTAACAGATAAGGCATCTCGTGTGTACACACTTTATCCTGGCACTGTAGACGGTCGAGAATGAAGGTTTGCCGTTATCCTCTATAGCATAACCTATGAATAATTTATCAGTGGTAATGAATGCGTAATGTTTTGATGCGCAAACCATTTTAGCTATTTGTCTAATACCATTATGGCAATCATTTGCGTCCTAATTTGTTCCTAGATATTTTGTCTCGGCGTCTTGATAAGTTTTATCCTTAAAATTATCAATGCCATCGCTTTTATTCATGCCGAGAATTTTAGTGTGTGTTTACAATGTTGCAGTCACCATCATGTTCGTCGTCGTCGTCAACATCACATTATTATCATTTTTGTCATCATCATTGTCATGAGCCATTCCATCAACTTGTTCGTTGTTTTTTCTTTAACATTTTGTGCCTAGTTATTAATATTGTTGTAATTATCAGAATCACCTTTATCACTGCCATCAAAATCATCACCAAAATCATCATCATCATAATCACCATCAATTTCATCATTATTTTTATTATTACCATCATTTCCATCAATATTTTCATCATTATTATCTTTATTATTATTAGCATCATCATTATCAACTTCACCCGTATCATTCTTATCCAAGTGATCAACGTAAACATGTTTTTTTAATCAATTTCCCTGCATACTTTCTTTATGATCATTATTTTCATTATCGTCTTTGTTAAGATTATAAGTTTTTGTTAGGCATCACCTATTCTATATGTTTTTTACCTTTTATTTTATGCACAATAATATTTTTGTTTTCCTCTTTTAAATTTTATGTTACATGTTCTACATCTTTTACTACCACTTTATCATTGTTGATATCGTTTTCTTGTAAATTAAATAATGTAAATATTTTCTTAGCTATGTATTTTATACTTTTACCTTGCTCTTTAATGTGTGCCTTTTCCCTTTCTCTAAGGTCTTTCCTTGTATTTCCTTGTTATTTTCTTATTGTGTTTATGTTCTTATTATTATTTCAGGTTGGCAAAATGCGGTCATAGGGCTCATGATATTTTCTGCGGCCTTTGGTTTTGTCGCGGCTATTCTAGCCATGTTTGGTGTATGTACATCACCATTACCGAAGAAGATATACTACTTCCATTCAGCCGGAGAAATATTTTTTGTTTGTGGTAAGATCATTAGTTTTCTTTGAATAATTCCTCTGCGAAAATGCTACATTTCATTAACAAGTAAATGGCACAGTATACTTCATTAACTTGTTTTTATGCCTTGATACATATATTGATGTATTCCATACTAGGACCAGATTATTCCTCATCATCAACTTCATCCTATATGACAAGGGTCGTAACTCTTGTACGTAAGTTCTAATAATTACGTCCCCTTTGAATCTAAAATATTGTATAAAGCTGATACTTTTTGCTTAATCTACTTCAATATATCCGGATGTATTGAATAAGTGGCGGAATGGCCGAGTGATTAACATGCGGACTGGTAATTCAAGGATTACTATCCGCTTTCTTTCTTACCCTGTCAGAGGCGAGCTGTTGTTTCTTTGAGAACAAACTGTACACTCATTGCTCGATATTGGTTGGTTTTAGGGACGGATTCTAGAGTGTGTTTATGAGCTATAGTCACAATCGAACTTAAATAAATTCTTCATAAAACAATGCATCCGGAATTGACTATAACTTAAATGAACTGTACCTTCTCGTCCTACATTAGATATGACAATGGTGTTAACTATTCAAGACATTGTATTTAAAAAGTTGAGCGTGTTGCCTTCTCTGACAGTTCTTTGTATGAGTCGAAATAAATAATCAATTAACAAACATACACTCGAGACTTTTTTTCTTATTGATGCACTCGCTGTTTTCCTATTGAATGTATATCTTCAAAGAAGGTCTAAGAATTGATATTTGGCTTGAGTGCATTCAAAACTGCAGATCTAGATGAAATACAAGATTATTTGTACAAACATGTCCATTCACCTTTCATTTAAGTGCTGCCTTAAAAGCAAACGTCCTCTTTATGGCTTTATTAAACAGTTTTGCATTTAGGCGTTCTTCATGAATTATGTATGCCTTCTGATGAATTAAGAGACGGTTTTGTTATTGCAAAACATGCATTTTTATATGTTCGTGGGCGGACTAAATTACCAGAACGTAGCATAAATAACACGTCCCGTGAGATCGATGGAAAAACAATCTTCAAAATATCCAGTTTCGTTAAGCAAATGTTATGTGCATCAGTGTAAAATATACCAGTATCGGTAATACGGACATCAGTCTTGCTAAATGAAGGCTATTTTCTTATTTGTTGGGTTTGACATTACTGAAGACACATGACAATAAACCGAGTTTCCGTCAGTCCGTATAGTTGTAAAGAATGAATCCAAATTTTTCGAATCTTTCTTTGATTCATGATCATGAGATCACCAAAAATGTGAGTTTCCTGTTGTACATGTATATTTGAGCATTAAACATTGCATATGGAACGCCCTATCAATTACCCATAATCCTTCATTAAAGTGCTTTAGCAATATGACGGAAATTGCAAAAAAAGTGTGATTGTGGGTCATCGGCGGCGAGGTGATACAATGTCAATAATTCATTATTTCTTCAGTGCTTTCAGGTCCGATTTTGTACCTAAATAAAAAGTATATAAAATGACGGTGAGGACTTGTTTAATGTATTGAAACGAAACCGAAACGACAACATAGCTCAAAATTATAACCATTTCAGCACAGCTCATATAATTGTAATAAACATGTCTTGCTTCGAGTTTGGGCTTTCCAAAGGCAGTTAAAAGAATGTCATTATCAAAAGTTATGGACATGATTATTCATTTGGGTAGCCAACAGAGACATGGTCAAATGGCATGGAATAGAAGCACAGCCCTGGTGATATAAATGTAGATTAGTTATGACGTAGCATTTCTAGTACTGGTATTATGCACGTAAGCAGCTTCTATTGTCATCTTAACTTTGTAAGATCACGTTAGCCATTCCTTTGCCTTTCTCGTGCAGCTAAACTAGAGTACATACATGTACGTAAATTCAAGTACGTGTTCTGTGTACTTTAATATTTTGCTGACAATGTTTTCTTATCTAAATTATGCACAGATACAATCCAAATTATTCATAAACAATTAGCATTATTCAGTGACTATGAATAATTTCTTGAAAGTCTTAGAACGATATATTTGGGCGTATAGTTTAACATATTCTGATTCATTTTCTGCGAACACTGATAACTTTACTCCAGGCAGTGATTCAATTGTTGTGGGTGATTTTAAGATACAAGTTTATCGGAGAGGGAATGCTGAATCGTAAATATTTGAAGTATGACGTCATTACTCGTTTCTAAGTTTAAAAGCAACACTATGCTTTTTAATCCCATCTTGCAACGGTGTTAATGTTAAGGATAACGGATATGTGAGCCGCCATATTGTTTTTTCCAAAATGACGTCACATTGGAAAACACCCCTTCGCGTGACAAAAATGTTCTAAAAATAGGTTATGCGAAAACTGACGAAAGAATGCAAGGACGACTTTAGATTTTATATGATTTTACCCATTCATTTGGGGTTCGTATAATCAGTATATAAAGTCTTCTATTTTGAGAGCTGTCCAACCAGCTGATGGCGGTTTGTTTTCCGGAATAAGCACCCCAATCATATCTGTAATTTAATAAAACTACTGTCCGAATCATGTATTCATTTCTATTTTCAGCATTGTCAGTAATTTTTGTCTAAATCACATTCTCTTTAACAGCTGTCCTAATTATGTATTCATTTCCTTTTTCAGCATTGTCTACAACTGTTGCCTTAATCACATTTTCTTCAGCTGCTGTCCTGTGTATTCATTTCTATTTTCAGTACTGTCTTCAACTATTGCCTTAATCTCATTTTCTTCAGCTGCTGTCCTAACTGTGTATTCATTTCTATTTTCAGCATTGTCTACAACTGTTGCCTTAATCATATACGCAGTAGCAATATCCATGGACGAAAGTATTCGTTCCCACACCTACGGCAGTGGCTATGGTCTAGGGTGGGGTGGAACTGCCTTTTTCTTTGCCGCATCCTTCTGTATGAGCCTTGATGAACTTGTGCGTGAGTCTGCACAAAATAAGTGCTGTAGATATTTATGCTGGAGGTCAAGGTCGAACGATAGAGACAATTCACAGAATGTATGACGGCGTAGTAATTGGATAGCTTTAAATTTGTGTACGACATATACAGAAATATTGCGCTGCTTAAGATGTTACGTTTGAAAACTCAAATTTCGAAGTCAGGTGACCACAAAATTTGCTTCTAGCCACTAAAAGTAAATAAAGTCTACAAACAAACTTGTCGAATCGTGGAAAGACAGTCGATTTGTGGATGAGGACAAATTCGTTATAAGAATTGCTATGTTGATTCTCTTAATTTTGTCAAATCGAAGTTTTCATTTTGTGCAGAGATTGGAAACTGGTCTAAATTTGTCAATTTTCTTTTTTTTTCAGTAAACAGACATCACACAATGTCACGCTTAACGTAACTGTACATACAATTTAGAAATATTATCTGAATTGATGAAAGTACGCCTTGCACACGTGGAAAAATGACGTTTCTGATAAGATATTTATCATTGCACTCAAGCTTCTCTTTATATACACCTTACATTACATACTGTGTTATATTGCCAACACTTAACTTTTCTTAGATATAAGTTCAAAATTGTTTTATGGTGTTAAGGACTTCTGCCCCTAATGAGCATGTTTGAAAGTCGCCATTTTGGAATTTTTCTCATATACTAAGTAACAGTAGAAAAACGCCCTATCACGTGATGTTCTAAAAACAGGTACATTTGTATGCGAACATTGTCGAGGCCGGCTATTACGATATTATCCGACATAGCCGGTATTTACCGATTCTTAAGGGTATGTAATTCTATTGGGTAAAATACATTAAAAGCATTTTTTATCAAAAAGAAAATGTCGCAAAGAGCGTTAAATTCTCAATAGTGTGTTAATCAATTATGTTGTGTAAGTTTCAAATATTTATATGTTATTGCATTTTACAAAGTTTCTCTTTTGTTAAAATAGGCACTATGTTATATAATTTGTTTTATTAAACAATGTTATTCTCTTTTTTGTGCTGACGGATTTAGATATTTATATGATTTTATTAATATACAAATATATATAGCATAATAATCATTTTTGTATACGTTTGTTTTTTTATTAAAGGTCGGGGTTTGTTATTCAACATTAATGAAATAAAATTTGTCTGATTTAATGACATTAATGCTAACTTTAAAAATCACTTACCTACTAAGTGGTTGAAATTATCTTTTAGATTTTGATACAATGCTCATATGATACAATGTTTTTACGAGATAGTTTTAAATAACAAGTTAGTTCCGATTAGACAAATCAAGTGCACCGAAGAATTAAAAAAGGAAACAATCTCTTGGGCAAAATATAATTTCAATCACTAACGCTGATTAATCAATAATCAAAATCATTTTATTCCAAAATCATGATTAATTTTCTCATATTAAAAATTCCATTACATTTTATTTTAACAGTAACATAGTGTATGTTACTATTTTTAGAAACATACATGTATATGTTACTATAATTAGTATCAGTGTGTGTTACTATATTTAGTAACATATCTGTCTTTTTATAGCAGTTTATGAATTATTAATATCTATTAAATATAAAAAGGTTTCACGGATTTTGGATTTCATTCTACACTATGAATGTTAATAGGCCTATGTCAAAAAGATATAAATATGACATCAATTTACAGACAGTTGCTACAAATTATATTTCACTTTTTTGCTTTTTTTTTAACTCATCATGAATTTATTATTGTAGTCTGAACACTATTTATTTGTAAACAAATTAATAAGTAGAGTTTTTAAAGACATCAAATGTGAAGAAAATATACATTTTTTCTCATTTGTATATATTTAAGATAATTATTAGAAACAAGAAAATTAAAACATTTTTATAACATTTAATAGAGTTTTTTTTCAAAAGCATGAATGGCGGCCGTGAACACTCGCCCATTTTGAAATGTATCTGGTTATATAACACCGTTAGTATTGGATTTAAAACAAGACTCATTAAAATAAAAGATAACTTTATTATTATTTCATAGAAGAAGAACTTCACTGTACTATATAACATGATGTTATCTCTTTTTTGAGTGTGACTAAAAAAAGGATTGGAGCACCACACTAAATACCGTATTCCGGTATATACCGGACAAGACGCTTGAATGATAAAATGCTAAAATCTTGCCTTTTCACCCAACGGAATGAACTTTAAAAGGTCTAATTCATCTTTTCACACCGATTTATGTATGATAATGCATGAAAAATGTAAAAACCGGCGAAAAAAAACGATATTTGTCTATTTTGTGATCATGATTTTTGCAAGCGTCTAAAGGTACTGCTCCAATCCTGTATTGAGTTAAATCCCTCTTTTTTTTTCACTTACATGTATACTTGTGTAACATTTGGCATTATCCAAAGTTGATTTTCAGTTATAAATATGGTCCCGCTCAATCCGGTGCTAGAGGGCGTCACAAATGTTACATAGTCATTTGTCATTCATAAAGTTTCTCAGTTACACAAAACATTCGGTTTTAATTCAGTCTGCGAGATTTTTTATGATATTATTTAATAATATATTGTAATGATTAATTTGTTGTTATAATATTAGTATGATCATAAACTCAAAATGATTTTTGATATTCAAAAGTTAATATTAGTGGTCAATATTATATGGTTAATATAATATATTATTCTCTTTTTGTTAAGATTTTGTTAAGTTTTCACTGCAAAGCAATAAATTAAATACATGTACAATCTGTTATTTATCCTGAAAAGAAACGTTTTTTTTACCTCAACAAATTACGAAAGTTTTATGCATTCAAAAACAATCTTACTTCAAAATATTGTTTCTAGATATGAGGTGTGTTTCCATCTGTCTGTGTGTGCCAGTGAAAGTTAGTTTTCTATTGTAGGTACAATGTACTTATAAAATATTATTCTGACATTTCCATTTGTTGTCTGTGAACTAACACATTATTATTATTATTATTATTATTATTATACCCCCGCACAACAAAGTTGCAAAGGGGTATACTGGAATCATCTTGTCCGTCCGGCCGTCGGGTGTCCGGCCGTCGGTTTTTCCTTGTCCGCCTAATAAGTTAAGATTCCTTTGACCCACAGCCTTCATATTTGGCATGGAGGTTAGTCATGATTAGTAGATGATCTCTATTGATTTTGAGGTCACTGGGTTAAATGTCAAGGTCACATGGGCCTTGACTGAAAAAAGCTTGTTAGCTCAATAACTTAAGATTCCTTTGACCTACAGTCTTCATATTTGGCATGTTATTCATGATTAGTAGATGACCCATATTGATTTTGAGGTCACTGGGTCAAAGGTCAAGGTCAGACGGGCCTTGAATAAAAAAAGCTTGTCCTCCAAATAACTTAAGATTCATTTGACCCTCTGTCTTTATATTTGGCATGGAGGTTAGTCATGATTATTAGATAACCCCTAATAATTTTGAGGTCACTGGGTCAAAGGTCAAGGTCACATGGGCCTTCACAAGAATCCTTTGACCCACAGTCTTCATATTTGGTATGGAGGATAGTCATGATTATTAGATGACCCCTATAGATTTTGAGCTCACTGGGTCAAAGGTCAAGGTCACAAGGGCCTTAAGTTCAAAAAGATTTTCCGCTCAATTGCTTAAGAATGATTTGGTCAACAGTTTTCATATTTGGCATTGAGGTTGGTTAGACTAGTAGATGACCCCTATTTATTTTGAAGTCACTAGGTAATAGGTCAAGGTCAGAAGGGCCTTGGCTAAAAAAAGCTTGTCCGCCCAATAACTTAAGAATTATTTTACCCACAGTCTTTATATGTGGCATGGAGGTCAGTCATGACCATAAGATAACCCCTATTAATTTTAAGGTAACTGGGTCCAAGGATAAGGTCACAGGGGCCTTGACTAAAAAAGGCTTGTTCACTAAATTGCTGACGAATGCTTTTGTCAACAGTCTTCATATTTGGTATTGAGGTTGTTAATGACTAGTAGATGACCCTTTTGATTTTTAGGTGACTGTGTCAAAGGTCAAGGTCACAGGGGCTTTTTTACAATAAGCTTGTCTGCTCAAATGCTTAAGAATGCCTGTCCGCAGTGTATTGATTTTCACATTTTCACATTTTAAGCATGTTGAACCTCAGATTTAGCAGAGAGGTTGTCCTTGGGCTCTAAATGGCCACTGTTTATTCTGGCAAAGTGGTATGCGGGGGTATTCAGGCCATGACAGTGGCAGTTATAGTTATTATTATTATTATCATTATTACTATTAAACCAGCTCCAGAAAATAACCATAAAGTTTTAGATGTCATATCCCATATTTAAAAAAAAAACAATGTGCTCAAGTTCAAATATTTATATATATAATTTCGAAACAAAAATAGTTTATCATATTACATTTTAGTTTTAAGGTACACATGTACATTATTATTTTTATGACAGTTTATCTTTTTGTGTTTTCCGAAACAAAATTTCAAAATGATTCTTTGTTATTCCTGAAAGATCTCGTGCTTTCACAACCAGTACAAAGTCAATCAAGATTGCACAAAAGCTTGCAGCCAGACGCTCTTTACTGTCGGTTGATCTGTTTCAATGTTTTTATGTCGAAATGTCCGAATATTCCAACCAAAAAAATATATACAAATTCAACATACTATTATAGTATCAGGGCTGAATGCAAAAAAAAAGTAAATTCACAGGCATTATATGTGTGCTTTGTAAGGAAATTAAACAAGTATTTCTATTTAATATTGCTGATGATTTGTTTTCTTAATGTCAAACGTTTATGAGTGTTTCAACTCAGGTTGTATGGTATTAGTTTTAATAGGGGGCTTTTGTTAACAATACATTAGTAGTTACAAGTATGTATGAGCCGCGTCACGACAAAACCAACATAATGGGTTTGCGACCAGCATGGATCCAGACCAGCCTACGCATCCGGCCCCAGTTGTCAAAAATCCATTCTGTTCGTTACAAAACCTTATAACAAGTTAAAAAAACTTATACCCAAAAGCATGATCCTGGGTCAGACTCCGGAAAGCCAGGTGGGCGATCCTTTTTGGGCGAAAAAGCACTTTTTGGTTTTTGTGACGCGTCATATATTTCTATTTGTGCTTGCCCGTTTCATTAAAAAATACCCGTCAACTTCGAAGAGCAAAATCCCCCTTTTTTTTGGTTTTGAAAAAAAACGAAAATTTTCAATTTTTTTTTGTTGAAGGGGTTTTTTCCCCAGAGAGGGGTTTAAATTTTATTATGAAGTTAATTTAGGATGATTTTTGTATAAAAGGGGACACTTTCCCGAAAGGGCCCCTCTGCTTTGGGAATTTCTGCTAAAAAAATTTTTTCCCGACAGATGTTGGTTTTTTTCTTGTTTTTTTTTGTTTTGTTTTTTTTTTAGAAATGATGATATTTTTTTAATCATTTTTATGGATTTTCAACTAGTCTTTCTATACTTAAATCAAAAAATATTTGTTTAATTTATGGTTTAACTTAACTACTATTTCATAATCAGAACATGTTATTGTACTACGAATAATTTATAGTATAGGAGGTTTTCTGATGGTACATGTAGATCATTTGACCTATTGGTAGAAATGAAAAGTTCGTGCAGGATGCTGTCTATACATGTACCAATCTATTTTAATTTTATTTATTCCCCCGTCCCCCACAACCCTACTTGCCCAATTCATTTTTATTCTGTTACATATTTCAATATATTTTATAAATATATATTTTATTTGCTCATAACCTCACTTCTTTTCCGAAGAAGTTTACCTGTATATTGACATGGAATCGGAAAAAAATGTATATTCTCAATTAAGAAACAATTGGTTAATTTGACATTGTTGAACTTTTAAAGGTAAAAGCACGTTATTGTGTATGTTCAGTGCTTTAAAGTTACAATTGTGCTAAATGCCGTCACAATGACGTTTTAATTAAAGTATTTTCCCCTCATTTTCTTTTCATTTTTTTTTTCATTTACAATGTATCATTTTTGGCCACATAGCATACATATATAAATTATTCTGCCAAGTTGTACCCTTTGAATATTTATTATATTCTGCCTTGCATAAATCAGCTATTGGCGCCACTTTCATAAAGCACATTTGCGTTCTTTATGCCAAATCAGACATTCTCACATTATTAAACCGTCATTATTATGTCATACTTATATATAAATCAAATTACAACACTGTCTTTCTTTTTATTCTTCGTTTCATTTGTTTACCAATCTATAAAGAATACATTGCACTGTTATTTTTATTACACTGTTTTTTCAATTGTAAATTGAAGTTTATTTGAAATAAATCTTTACTTTACTGTTGTTTGCTAGTTTTGTTGCCCCCCCCCCCCCCCAAAAAAAATAAAATAAAACGGTGCATGATACTTATAAACTGCACTCAAAACTTTGTATTTGACAGCCGTCTTTTAGACAGAGTCTGTCCCGTAGCCAGGGTGCATTTTTGTCTGCTTTATTGTTAATGAGATATGGAAAGAAAGATCTGCTACGGAGAATGACGTTCACGAAACGCAACCTCTATATACAACCTCCTTTGTCACAGAATATCAAAAACACCCTCGGTAGGGTACTGGGCAAAGAGTTATTGTGCCGTTATCAGAATGTAATACAATCTCCTTTAATGTCTAATGTAAGTCAATCTGGCAATCATATATGTTACTTAAATCTGGGTGGTTCTACTACTACTACTACTACTACTACTAATAATAATAATGGATTAGTAATCTTTTAGAAAAATATATGCTACATAATTTTGAAACCTGGGCAATTTAATAATAACTGTATTGACTTGTTTGCGCTGAAGCGATGGCCTTATGGTTAAGGTGTCTCCCTCTCATCTCAGGGATCATTCGTTCGAGCTCTACTGGGGAAAATATGACACTGTACCGGGTATAGTGCCCGGAAACGGACTCAGTTTAAATAAGCTTCAGGCTATCGCCATAATCTGATTTAAACTGAGTATTCATTCTTTTCAGAAAAGAACAAAGTTTTCGTTATTAAAGAACAAAAAAAAAGAATTATTATAGATAGTAAAGTATCAATTTAACGACGTAACTGCTAGCGAAAAAAGAGAATTTGTTGGGGGTTTACACAAAAAAATTTGGGCAAATTTGGGGGTTTAAAAGTGGAAAGAACAAAAATTTGCAAAGGAAATTTTAATTTTAAACTGGAAATAGACAAACTTTAAAACCAAACATCATTTTCCATAAACACCTCTCACCTCCTACATTTTTATTGGGGTTTCAAAAAATTTTAAAATCATTTAAATTTTTTAGTAAATTTAAAAACAAAGCGCCCAAGGGCGAATATTTAAAAATCCAGCTTTTAAAAAATTCGAGTAGCAATATGGAAAAAAACAAAATGCTTTATTTAAGTAGAAGGGTCAATGGTATATTATTCATGCTGTATTGTTAAGCTTGCATGGTGTCGCAACTGGTATGACCTGTGTTTTCTTTTTTATAACAAGCAATATGTTACTGATCGTGTAAAAGTGTTGATTAGAATAAAATTCAAATACATGTATACAATTAAAACATAAATTTACATTATCATGCAGTGGCGGATTCAGGCCCGGGCTTCAGGGCTGCAGCCCCCCCCCCCCCCCCCCCAGCGTGTCCCTAAGATATGTTTACCAGCTGGGCTGGATCATACTTTTTGGCAGTTTCAAACTGTATTGGCTGTAGTGTACTCCCTTATCAAAACAGTTGTTAATCTCTTGCCTGGGGGTGGGGCTTGGCAGAGATCTTTATCTATCAACATGCTTGACTGACTTTAATGTTTAAACTGCATAATTGATTGGTTAATTACTTTACAAAGGTCTAATGAAATAAATAGTCGCAGATAGTGGCAAATATATAAAGTACACCATATTAAACTATCTTTTTTTCCATTTTCTTAAGGAAAGTCCTATAATAAATAAATTGAAAATTATTATTTGTAAATTAAAAAGATGGCGAGTTCCATGAAGATAATATTAAAGGAATCGCATTTTAATAACTAAGAAATTAACTAACTTAGATTTTTATCAAGATGAAAAGATTGGTCATTTGCTTTTAGTAACTTTTTATGACAGTTATATTTTTTAAATTTAAATTGTACTGACCTCTGGATTCATTGATGGAAAAAATCTTATTGAATATTAGTGTTTGAAATTATGTTTTTGCACAATAGAAAGGCAGTATTTTAATACCACTTTACTTTGGAAAATCGTCTATTATTCATATGAGAAAATTGATCAAGTGTTTGAAATTATTTTTTTCAACGGTCGCGCATACAATGCTTACTACTAAACACCAGGGGAATTCTATTTGAAAGACCTTGCATACAAAATATATGCAGTGTGATGTAATAAAACACATCAAATAGCAATTTTTGATGCTGGCCCGATCTTCAAACAAAAGTGCACAATTTTTCGCCTGTTGCGTTATTTTTATAAAAATATTCCACCCATATTCAACCCCCAAGGAAACCAAGTTCTGTATCCGCCCCTGTTATGTTTCTATATCTTTGTGGCCTTGGTGAAAAGTATAAAAAAAAATGAAAAAAAAAATTCAAACTCTCCGTATGACCGGATACCAGGTTCTAGCTTTGGGAGATGATTCGCTAGATAAGATATTTACATAGTCACGGTGACGAAGAAGGAAGTTTTAAACATTTAAGGACAAACCAGTAAAAATGCAGATTTAAGCAATGACAATCATGTAAATGATGAAATAAGAGGACAGATTAACCTTTCATTGCTGATTTCCATGGTTTATGCAATGAATATACATTTGCCACTGAAATTGATTGGAATAAACATATTTGAAACATTTTTTACTCGTGCAATTAGTCCTACCTATATGTAACATGGAGTTCGTGAAAAAAAATTTCATTGAAAACAACCTAACCATACCAAAACTGCTGGTGTTCTCCGCAGTTGCTTATGTTGTCTATCTTTTAGTTAAGTTTGTGCTTTATTTACATGAATTAAAGAGAGTATTCCGTGATGTGCCAGGACCGGAGAAACATTGGTTGTACGGAAATCTTCACTTGGTATGTATTTTGTTAAAATCCTTATAATCATTTTTCACCACTGTTAGTCCAATATATCAGATGGCTTGTTATACATGTATTTAAGATGGCGGGATAGCCTATAGTCAGTATAAGACCACTGGCTGTCACTCCTCAGGTTCCGGGTTCGATCCTGGGTAACACCATTGGGATTTTTCAGAGACACTTTCAGTGTTTTCCCCACCTAATGAGAGGTCTACTGGGAAAAACATAATCTTCCCAAAGTAGGGGCTATACACTGGGGAAAGAAAAAAACCAAGGGGGTCTTTTTAATAAGTCACAGGGGCTGATTCCAATTCCCCCTTTTATCTCATAGCTTCCCCTGAAGGGTGGTCTAGGGGGCATTGTATTCCCTGAAAGGTTTTACATTTAAAGGGAAATAAAATTTATAGTTAATGGGTTTTTAAAAAGGAAAAAAAATCTTTAAAAAACCCTCATATGTTTCAAAATATATAGGCCCAATTTTTACATTGCTTTAAACTTTCAATCTTATTTCTTTAAAAAATTTACTAAGTTCAAAATATGCAAAGGGAAAAATTTATTTTTCACCAGAAATAACAACCTATAAAAAATCTTTTCCCAAAATTTAAATTTTCCTTTTAAAAACATGCAGAGTTCAAAAAAGTGTGAGCATACACCAGCTTTTTTACTTTCCAAATTAGCAATTTCAGCAATAATTCTCCCAAATCAAGAGGGCTATAGCCTCTTCTAGTCTTAATAAAATTGAGGGGCAACCAATGTTCATATAATAAAAACGCCCTGGCGCACAATTTGTTGGGCTGGGGCCTGTTCCATATTAAGTGGGAAAAAAAACATTGAAAGATAACAAGTGCATGAGAACAATGTTCACTTGACGCAGCCCTCAAAAAATACACATCCACTCAGGACCACCTGATACATAATGTAACTATGCAAAGACAGACTCTGGCTAGTTACCATCAAATTTGTGCATTAATGAGAACAAATTATAATTATACCCCCAAAAACGAAGTTAGGGGGGGTATATAGGAGTCACCCCGTGGTCGGTTGGTCAGTTGGTTGGTTGGTCGGTCCAGAAGTCCGTTGCATTTTCCTTGTCCGAGCATAACTTGAAGACTAATGGTTGGAATTCAATATAACTACATACAATGGTCAAGCACATTGAGAGGAAGTGCAGTGCACAAGAACCATAACTCTATCTTGACTAATTACAGAGTTATTGCCCTTTGTTACTTTTCCTTGTCCAGAGCATAACTTGAAAAACTACTGGTTGGAATTAAAAACAACTTCATACAATTGTCAAACACAATAAGGGGAAGTGCAGTGCACAAGAACCATAACTCTATCTAAAGTAATTACAGAGTTATTGCCCTTTGTTACTTTTCCATTGCTTTCTTTTGTCCGGGCCATAACTTGAAGACTAATGGTTGGAATTCATTAAACTTCATACAATGGTCAAGCACATTGAGAGGAAGTGCAGTGCATGAGAACCATAACTCTATCATGACTAATTACAGAGTTATTGCCCTTTGTTACTTTTCCTTGTCCAGAGCATGACATGAAAACTACTGGTTGGAATTCAAAACAAACTTCATACAATGGTCAAGCACAATAAGGGGAAGTGCAGTGCACAAGAACCATAACTCCATCTTGACTAATTACAGAGTTATTGCCCTTTGTTACTTTTCCATTGCTTTTTTTGTCCCGAGCATAACTTGAAGACTAATGGTTGGAATTCAATATAACTTGATACAATGGTCAAGCACATTGAGAGGAAGCGCAGTGCACAAGAGCCATAACTCCATTTTGACTAATTACAGAGTTATTGCCCTTTGTTACTTTTCCTTGTCCAGAGCATAACTTGAAAACTACTGTTTGGAATTCAATACATACAACTTCATACAGTTGTCAAGGACATTAAAAGGAAGTGCAGTGCACAAGATCCATAACTCCATTTTGACAAAATACAGAGTTACTGCACTTTGATACATTTCCTTGTCCGGTGCATAACTTAAAAGGTACTGGTTGGAATTCAAAACAACTTCATACAATGGTCAAGCACAATAATAGGAAGTGCAGTGCTATAACTCCATCTTCAGTATTTATAGGGTTATTGCCCTTTGTTCCTTTTCCTTGTCTTTCTGGACTTATTACAGAGTAATTCAATAAAATTTCATCAATGGCCAACCACATTGAAAGGAAATGCAACATACAAGAACCACAACTATCTTTAATTGCCCACAACCATAACTCTATATTTCAATTCTTTTTCAAGGTATTCTGTTACTACTAACATCCTCATTTCCGAAGGAGTCTTGTGGGGGTATTAATCACATTTAGTGATAGTTCTATTTTTTTCTGTCTTGATAGAAATCAGCGTTTGAAAAACAATACTGCAACCAGCTGTGAAGTTTCGGCACACTCAATAAGCTTTTTTTCACCGGTGTCTTTGATAAACTAATTCCAGATTCAAGGTTTGGACAGTGATGAACAACTAAAGTTAGATCTAGAATCATGCAACACTTTTGTACGCTATTATGCATGGTGGACATCATTTGGGAAAGTACACATCACAGGCTGTCATCCAGATATTGCCAGAATGTTTGCAAAAACTTCAGGTTAGTAGCTCTATACAGAAAAAGTAAAAAACAATCCATGGATAATTATCCTGATATTTTCAGCTTCCGGGCAACAGTCATGACCGAATTATGTTTGGACTGAGTAACTGTAATATCTACAAACGATACTACGTTTGGTGGACGACTTTCGTTAAACCGTCTTTGAGTGTGTGCCATCCAGATACCGTCAAAATGATCATGAAAACCTCGGGTAAGTACTAGCGAGATGCTTTGTATGATTCGGGAAAGGAAAAGTAATAGCGATGTATTTGGAGTTTGGATTTATATCTAAATATAGTAACCGGATGTTGCTCAAAACTTTATCAATAGTTTGATATTGTTATACGGGTCTTGGCAATTCAGCAATTTTAAAACTTACATACAGCTACATTTGTTAAATTTCATATGAGGAAGTCTTTGCAGTCCCCGAGCTTTGGCTTGCCTGGCTCTAGTCTAGACTTAAATGTGTATTATATCTAAATAGGAATCAAATAAAAATCAATTAAAAAATGCAAAGATTTCTATACCTTTCAGTAGAATTTTCAATGTCATCTCTAGTTGGATGCGGCTATTTTTAATATAACTGAATGATAATTGGTGGAAATTTCAGATAAGGGAACAATAACAACTCTTCTGCTCAAGAATGATCATCAGTGTGTTCGATTGAAACCAGAAACAGTGCATGAAACACAAAATGAAAACTTTAAAACAAAAAACGTAAAATGGAAAATGAACAAAATTTTTTTTTCATCCGACTTCCCTATACTTAGGCTTTGTGACGTTTGTCTTCTTTTATATTAGTCTTACAATGTAAATGATAAATGGTCTTATTTAACAGGGTAATGGCTAATAAAGAACTCTAAATACCTGAGATGCAGATTTATTCATAATTGGATAAAGTTTTGTGCTTGAAATAGTCTTGCTTGAAACTACTGCATGGAACATTTATTTCTTACAGCTTTCTTAAAATGCTTTTTATTTCAAGGAACTCCACGGAGGTCCAAAAACTAAAAATTTGATTTTCTTTCATAGATCAACTAGGGCATTTAAAATAGAAAGATATTCAAAAGATGATTAAGAAATATACTCAGAAATTAATCGAAAATCATATTATTGTGCTAAGATTTGAGTGAAAAGCATTGCAACACTTCAATTTTGGGTCATTTTTCACAATTATTACAATTGTCCTGGAAAAACTGAGTGAGCGAAGGATCTGAAATTTTGCACACAAGCTATTGGTCTAGACTTTAATCAAATGGAACATTTATATTGAAAAATTATTCCCAATCCTCTCATATGAAAAAACCTCAGTGGAGTCGCTTTAAAAGCTAGATATTTAGTTTGAACACATTGTATTACACATGTACCTAGTGGCTTATAAAAATAACGAATTCAGCCAATAAATTTTGGAAAATTAAGATGTTCTTTTTGTCATAATTATTCTTGGAACAAGCAAAATTTTAAAAAAATAATAAATTCCAATAAACAGTTTTCATTCTGTCAATATTAGTTGTCTATGCTGACTGGCCTTGGTCAAAATTTTATTTGCATTGCTTGCTTCAATGTTTATTTGTATGTCTTCTCAAATCTATTTTGTCATTATGCTGTATTGACAATTTCAGTCATTTGTTCTATTGTATGAGATTCCTTGTAGATTATATTAAAGCTGCATGCCTCCAGATAAGCCAAAATATTTCAATAAAATCAAACCAGAGTAAAAAGTACCGTAATAAGATTTAGAAAAGATTTTAAGTAATAATTTACATGTTATGTGCCATTTGTGACTGATTTTTTCATTATTTAAAACCATATTTCTACTGACTGTTACTGAAGCAGTAAAGGTTATTTTGAATATTGTGGCCTCATTTTGTTAATTTACTTGGGTTGTGAGTGCTCCATGTAATGTGTAACTTGCTTACTTTGGTTACTTCACACTATTTTACTTTTAAATATACATTTTCAAAATTTTCATGAAAATTATCATGAATCTGGAGGCATGCTGCTTTACATGAAATGCATGTCAAGGTCATTTTTTATAAGTATTATGTAGTTTAGTATGAAATGATAAAAATCTTGATCTTTAGATTTATTTTATAAATTGAAAGAATGATTTAAATTGATTATATGAAATTATTAAATTATAGAAGATTTGATTTTTGTTAGGTCATAATTAGCACCCTAATGCATTACCTCCGCGTTGAAGAGTATTCAAATAGGCTAGAATTACTGTTAACTACATTGAAAATGAGGGCCATGGGTTCAATCCCCAGAAGGGTCAACTTTTTTTTTTTCTTTCTTTTTTTCCTTTAACATTATTTATGTATCTCTCATGTCCCATATGGAAAGAAAAAAGTGTTTAATTTTGAATTTTTAATTTATATAGGTATTTATTGGCTGAATTATGCTAAATCTAGTAATAAATATGGTACCTGATATTTTCAAAGTGTAATATAATCAAAACTAGACGGTAAAAGTATTTCATATTTTACAAGATCAACCAATATACTTTTTAAAAAATTTAGGGAAACTTTGAAAACAGGCACTCATTTGGGTAAATTTTAAGAATTTTTTGAATTAGGCTCACTTAGTAGAAAAATGGTCAGACATGTGGTAAAAATGGGTGGGGTAGGGCAACATTTTTATACAGATTTCATAAATTTTAAGTAGAAACCATAATTTTGCTTATGTGGATTGTTAGCTGAATGGTACTATTTGTTTCTTACCAAAAATTCATGGGAAAACATTTTTCATTAGAATGTTATTGCAGATTATTTAAAGGTTCCTCATTTCTAAAAAAGGGCCCTCATAACATCCTAGCTTGAGTTCAGAAAAGTGGCCATAACTTGATTTCCGTACGGTAAACTTTGTTTAAATTTTGCATACAGGCGTACTTTAAGGTATACATCTGACCTATGATGTCATTTCTTTAGTTCCTGATAGTGCCCATTAGGGTCCTAATACCTTACAACAATATAATACTGCACATTTGTAACATCGCTTTTCATTGGATAATTGTGATGTTTATATAATCTTTATACACTACTGCTGTCAAGTTTTGAGATAATTTCATTTTTCTCTCTAAAAAAAAATTTTGACGGGTTATATGGCCATAATTATATAAACATTATTTGCAATATAACCCTTGCCTGTACAAACAATCTTTTATATAGAGCCATTTAATCTGTCATAAATCTATTACTAATATTTTATTGTATATTACAGAACCTAAACCGATCGGCTTTATGGGAATATACCGGCTAGGTTTGCCATGGTTAGGGGAAGGTTTGCTCATAGCAGGTGGTAAGAAATGGGCGCGAGCCCGTCGACTTCTGACGCCAGCATTCCATTTTGACATTTTAAAGCCATACATGTCCATATATAATGATGCTGCAGATTTACTTGTGGTAATTATCAATGTTTTATAACTGAAATATTAGAAAATATGAAATATATTTCATCTTTGTTTTAAATATCAGTTATTGATATTGATGAAATATAGAATATATTTTATTTATGATTGTGATAACTATTTGTTATTTACTGATGAAATATAATCTATATTTCATTTATATGAAAATAGTAAATTATTTACAGGTGAAATATGGAATACCTGTATATCTCATTTGTGCAAAAAAAAATTCGACGAAATACATAGAATTTATCTCATTTTATGGGTTATTTTATGGCTTTATAAATAAGAATTAAATATACAGTGTATGTCATTTGTGTGGTTTTTATCAATGATTTGTAATATATATCACTCGCGTGGTTATATATACATGTGGTATATCAGTCAGGGCCAAAAAACCCTTCTTTGTAGAGGCCGAATATAGGCTGCTTCCCCAACCAAACTAGCCTCTTTTTTCCCCAGTCCTCAAAATTCCCCAGTCTTTTGTAATTTCCCATATAATTTTATTTTAGAACAAAATTAAATGATGGTGTTGAATTAAGGTCTTTTACTGCCATATTAGTGTTACCCAGTGCTTTTTGCTTTTCTATTTTAAAGAACTTACTTTTCCCAAAGTATGCTAAAATCACGCATATTTTCCCCAAGAAAAAGGCTAAGGCCCCTTCCCCAAATATGGTGTTTTGGCCCTGTCAGTTATCAACACATGCATTTGAAATATGTAATATATCTAATTCAAGTTATTCAGTAATAATTTATTGATAAATATTTGAATTAATTATACTTCTCGTCTGTCTAAAATGATGAATTAAATTACCGAATGTCATTTAAGGGGAAACAACTGTTTGATTATTATAGCTAAGTTATTCAGTGATTACCTCCCTTAACACATAAAGTACTTAATTCTCACTGTAAAATGGGTTAAAAGAGAGTACTATTAAATCGCTGATGGAGGAAGACCTAAGATGCCATCTGTGCATTATTCAGGCAAGAACCAGCAACTGAATAGAATCACCAAACTTTTTGTACGCACCTCACATGAAAGAATTTAAAGTCCTTGTCGAGATTCGAACCCACAATAGCAAAAGACAAGTAGTCTGAAGTTAGGGACCTTAACCACTTGGCCATGGACACCCCACTCATATGATGTGATTCTATATTTAACTTCAGGGAAACTTAGAAAGATACATGGAGAAAAAGGAGAGATTTGAAGTATTTGACTACATCAGTCGCGCCACGTTAGATGTTATCATGAGATGCGCATTCTCCTACCAAACTGACTGCCAGAAAGACAAAGGGTACCTATTTTGTTACCACATTTGTCTATCCTAATTACTGATGCAGAGGGGGGCGTCCGTGGCCGAGTGGTTAAGGTTGTTGACTTCAAACCACTTGCCCCTCACTTTGGATTCTTTCATGTGAGGAAGCTATCCAGCTAGCTTATGGAACGTCGGTGGTTCTACTCAGGTGCTCATTTGTGCCTGAAATAATGCACGGAATGGCACCTGAGGTCTTCCTGCACCAGTAAAGCTGGAACGTCACGATATGACCTATACTGTGTCGATGTGACGTAAAACCCAAAACAAACAAACAAAAACAAATAATGATGCAGACACAGTTTCACAAATTTATTTTGATTGCACCCTAAGGCCAGCTGTGTTGGTTGCACATAAGGCCAGATGAAATTATTTTTCACATTTTCTTGACAGTATTCTTTATGCAGGCTTTTGATGCTGACCAATAGGTAGAGGTTAGGGTGATATAGTCGCCACTTTCTCATTTCATCTGTCCATCGTTCCGTTTGTTGCGAAATTAATAGAGAGCCAGGTAACTGTAAACAGATCAGTTTAAATTGATAGGCCAAGAAAGCATGAAATTTTGCTAATGGCCATTGACAAATATGCAGGTTTCGGGAGTTTCCATCGCTTAAACATTTTAACAATATGTCTTGCTTAAAGCATTAATGTAACTTCTATCTCTGTTGCCCAAATAAGTGTATCTCATTATATGACTTTATATTTTTTGTAGAACAAGACATCCGTATGTACAAGCAGTAGAGGAAATAGCCGATGCGTGGAATTATAGAGCTCGGAAACCCTGGCTGTATCCAGATTGGCTGTATTATATGACGAGGCACGGAAAACAGTTCCGGAAAAACTGCGACTATGTACATACTGTTGCTGAAGATGTCATTAAACAAAGAAAAGAAGCATTGGTAGGTTAATATATTAATATGGTATCAAATAATCTTTGTTGATCAAATGTACTGAATCAAAAGTAATGTTTGTGGATCAAATGTACAAGCTTAAATAAAGTTTGTGGATCAAATGTTCCGGGTTAAGTAATGTTTGTGGATCAAATGTACCAGCTTAAGTAAGGTTTTATGGATCAAATGTACGAGCTTAAGTAAGTTTTGTGGATCAAATGTACAAGCTTAAGTAATGTTGATGGATGAAATGTACGAGCTTAAGTAAGGTTTGTGGATCAAATGTACGAGCTTAAGTAAGGTTTGTGAATCAAATGTACAAGCTTAAGTAAGGTTTGTGGATCAAATGTACGAGCTTAAGTAATGTTGATGGATCAAATGTACAAGCTTAAGTAAGGTTTGTGGATCAAATGTACGAGCTTAAATAAGGTTTGTGGATCAAATGTACAAGCTTAAGTAAGGTTTGTGGATCAAATGTACAAGCTTAAGTAATGTTGATGGATCAAATGTACAAGCTTAAGTAAGCTTTGTGGATCAAATGTACGAGCTTAAGTAAGGTTTGTGGATCAAATGTACAAGCTTAAGTAATGTTTGTGGATCAAATGTATGAGCCTAAGTAATGTTTGTGGATCAAATGTATGAGCCTAAGTAAGGTTTGTGGATCAAATATACAAGCTTAAGTCATATTTGTTGATCAAATGTACAAGCTTAAGTAAGGTTTGTGGATCAAATGTACAAGCTTAAGTCATATTTGTTGATCAAATGTACAAGCTTAAGTAAGATTTGTGGATCAAAGTACAAGCTTAAGTCATATTTGTTGATCAAATGCACTAATCAAATTTTCTTTGTTGATCAATTGCATTGAATCAAATGACTTTTGTAGATCACATTTTCTTTACTCAACACATGAATAAAAAATCACATCTTGTTATCACTTGTTTTAGGACAGGAGTGGGAATTCTGATAGAAAATACCTAGATTTTCTGGATATACTTCTTACTGCAAAAGATGAAAATGGTCAGGGCCTTACTCCTTTGGAGATTAGGAATGAAGTGGACACATTTATGTTTGAAGGTAGATTCTCTTTATTTATAGTACAGTAAAATCTCAACAGAGTGAGCATCAATTTAGCAATAACCTCTTTATAACAACAGCAGTTTCAGTTATTACTAGAAGTAAGACATCACAATAAATTTATCCTCTCCAGAGCATCTGCCTCTCTTCAACAAAAAAAATGTTGTACATCCCTTAAGATTAGTGAAGATGTTGCCCAGTATTACATTATAGTGTAATACAAATTTTTATATATCCATAAGTGCTTGCATTACAGTCCAATATAGGATTATTTTCTGTATTAGATGCTGCTGGATACAATATGTCTTATATTAGATGATTGAAGGCATATTACAAGTTTCTTTTATCCTTATCGATAAAAGTCATAATGTTGTAATTTAGTTGAGCACTTTGAAATCTAAGGATAGAATAATTCAAATATTTATCCATATTTTTGAGAGCTCATATTGCAATTTTTTTACACCTTAGTGTGATATGTATAGTATTTTCACTTAAAAACAGACATATGTAGCCAATTGGTTATGGTCATTGTCGTCAAACCATTTGCCCATCACAGCTGTGATTTCGAATCCAGACAGGGACTTTGGATGTTTTCATGTGAGGAAGCTATTAAACCTGCTAATGGAATGTCAGTGGTTCTACTCAGGTGCCCATTAGTGCCTGAAATAATGCACGTAAGAGCGCCTGAGATCTTCCTCCACCAGTATAACTGGAAAGTCGCCATATGTTTTGTACTGTGTTGCTGTGACATGAAACACAGCCAAAGAAAATAAATAAAAATTAAACAAACATAATTATAAAATTATAATCTATCTTATTATAAACTTCAGGTCATGATACTACAGCAAGTGCTATATCTTGGATCCTGTACTCTCTTGCCAAGTACCCGGAATATCAGAAAAAATGTCAGGAAGAAATCGATGAATTGTTACAGGGCCGGGACACGGACGATATAGAGTGGTATGGTCATTTCTTATATACAGCCATCTTTCTGCTTGGCCCTTACTTCTTCGGGTTCAAGCCCTTTCAGGAACATTTAATTTCTATTATTTTAATATGTAAAAAAAGAAGTAAAGCAGCAAGCTTACAATGTCAGTGGTGTCGCTCAGGTTTCTACTTATGTATCTGTAATATATGTTGATTCAATTGTCATAAAGTTACCAAAATTTAAAAAAAAAATGTAAAAAAAATATTTTGAAGATGCTATAGTAAGGAAAAAAGATCAAAATAATCATTTTCAAGACAAAGTAGTGTGACGTAATTTTTTCTGACTAATTTTTTGTTATTATTCTGCAATTAAGCAATAAAATTTGTTTTATCCATAATCAACCGTTTGCCTGCTGGTGGCAACTGAATCTACCCATGTGACTAGTGCTGACTAAGATCAACCAGGGCACATCCCTGCCATCTGATCATGGTCTACACTGTTTGCTATCCAGGCAGTACTTATTTTGAAATTTTCACCAATAAAAAATGACAAATGAAAGATGGACAAGTCCATTTAAGATGTTTAGCAATGGTAAAGGGTTTAATTTGTATTTGTTGATTAAAACTGTAAATGTTCTTATTATTTTAAAGGTCAGATATACCTAAGTTAGAGTATCTTACAATGTGTATAAAGGAAGGAATGAGAGATCATAGTCCTGTGCCATTTATACAACGAGAATTTACTCATGATTTTGAAATCGATGGAAAGACTTTTCCAGGTATGTTAATAAATTCAAATACTAGTAAATAATAATTTATTCCTTAGTTCACTGGCTGTAACAGAAACTACCCATGCAACCAGTGCCGATCAAGATCTATTGTTTAAATAATTTGCATTGTTTGCTACTCATTCAGTTCTTCTTATAAAATTGTCCCAAAATAATGATGAATGGTTTTGTCCACATGGAAAAATTTATAATGATCAGCATTGTTTGCTACTCGTTTAGTGCTTCTTTTGAAATTGTCCGTAAATAATGATGAATGCATTTGTCCAGATTGAAAGATGAACAAGGCCTTAAAGCATCTTAATGGTTAAATGAAAAATTTATTTTTATTTATGTTTGTTAGTAAAACTGTATTGACTCATTTACAGTGGAACCTGTCTTATCCGAACTTATCCGGACCAGAAGAAAAGTTCGGATTAGGTTTCCTGACCAGAAGGTTAATTTTAGAGTAAAATAAGAACAAAAATTGAAAATGTCGTTCGGAATTCGGAGTAAACAGGTTCCAGATCCGAAAGGTTTTTTTACTATTGAAAATAGAACAAATAAAATCGGGACCGGACACTTCGTTCGGATAAAAAAGGATTCCGGATTAGAAGGGTTCGGATAAGCAAGGCTCCACTGTATAAGACAGAATTTTCCACTTCAATTTAGTGGGCTGCACTTTACCCTGTGTCTTATATGTGGATCATAACAGTCCATGGAAACAGTGCAACTTTCAATAAAATTTTATATTTCTGTTACCATATTCTAAGATCATGCAAATTTTAAATAAATCCTGTAAAATTACATTACACTTCATACTGCCGATATGTCTATATTTAACTTCTAGCAAACATCTTTAAGCAGAATTAAAACATAATACGTTACATTATTTCATGTATTATATTACAGCTGGTACAACAGTGTCATTACATATATTTGGTCTCCATCACAATAAAAATGTCTGGGAAAACCCGATGGAGTTCATACCTGAACGATTTTCCAAAGAAAATATAGCTAAGATGGACACATTCCAATTTGTGCCTTTTTCTGCAGGACCAAGGTTTGTTTATATCTTTTATCTTGATGTTATGTGTTTGACTTTTATAAAGTGTGCTTCATTTATGGTAAATATTTGTAATTTTGGGCCTTCATTGCTGAGGTTGATGTGGCTTACTTAAGATTTTCAGACTCAAAATTTGTATCTGTAGTCCAGCCTGGCTGAAGTTGAGGTATCAGTTTTAAGATCACATGAGTCACATGGTTGGGTGGTTAATGCATCAGACTTGTAATATAAGGATTGCTGGTCCAATGGGTTTATACCCCTTGAAGGGCTAAGCTGTTGTTTGCTTTAATAAGAAACTTCATACTCATTGCTTAGTACTAGTTGGTTCTAGGAATGAATTTGTTAAGTTTCTATTTAAGCATATAGCTTCCTGCACAACTAAAATAAATTCTATTTAAACTAAGATCAAATGACATACTTCTCACCAATGTAGATTCAGAACATTTTAGTGAATAGGATGTTCAACATTTTCTTTTGAGGGAACAGTTAAGCCAGCTAATGTAGTAAGGTACTAGTGGTTGTTCCTGCTCATGCCAGAAGCAGTGAGAAGCAGGAGGTCACTTTGGGTCTTCCTCTGCCATCTCATTCATTTTACTCAAAAGCCAAAACAATTTGTAACAATAATGATAACTTTCATATAAGTATGTTTGTTCTTATTTCAAATGTTATCCCCTTTGTTAGATTAATAAATAATATATGTTTATATTTTGTCATAAATTACTAAGATATTATTATTTTTCTAATGAAATAATCAAGATATTGTCATTGCTGGTATTATTAACCAAACCTACCATCTATTGATATAACCAAGGTTGTGCCACCTTCATTGCATTTATATGAATAATCAAAGTATTACCATTTTTAGCTCGACGATTTGATAAGAATAAGTAGAGCTATCCTAGTCACCCGAGCGTCGGCATCGGCGTAACCACTTTGTTTAAAGTTTGTTTTTTTTTTAACTTTTTTTTAAACTTTGCACACTTGTTAACCATCTTGATCCCAACCTGTAGACAGGAGGAGGTAACTCTATCAACCATTTTGAGAGAATTATGCCTGTTTTTCAACTTAGAAAACACTTCAAATATTTTCAAAGTCCATTGACATATGGCTTTAAAACTTTGCACACTTGTTCATCATCATGCCCCAATCTTGTAGACAGGAGGAGGTAACTCAATCAAGCATTTTGACAGAATTAAGCCCCCTTTTTTATTTAGAATTTATGTAATAGTTTGCGAACCACCTCAGATATTTTCATACTTCATAGATATCTTGCTTTGAAACAAGTTGAATTTTTGTACACTTCTTTTAGAGCATAATAGGACACTCTCCAAGACCTATAACTGATTGTAACATGGATTTGAAAAAAAAATTGGCCCTTTTGGGAACTTACAAAATTTTACATAATCAAGGCTCTTTTACTACCAAGCACTAAGAATAGTCGAGCATGGTATCCTACTGACAGCTCTTGTTAATATTATAAACAAAGGTATTGCCATAATTTGATATGGTAATAATATTCCAATATTGCTATGTTTCATTATACATCATATTATCAATGTATAGCCATATATATGAGTGTACCACCAACTTATTGCCATATTTCCATGTATTAAGCATTCATAATAATGCCATATTTGCAGGAATTGTATTGGCCAGCATTTTGCCATGAATGAAGAGAAAGTGATCATCAGTAAATTGTTAAGAAGGTAATTAATGTCCTGAACAAGGTTTTATTCATTACTGCAAAATCATTTTTATTCTACGGTCACTTTTTTTCCATGGTTTTCATGGATAGGTCAATCCACAAATTTAAAATCCAAAGAAATTTTATTTTGTTGGTTGTAAGATTACATGTATTTTTTGTATTTCATAGTTTGCATTTTTTTTCTTCAAAAACCAAACAAATTTACAAAATTTTAACAAATTTAAAAATCCACAAATGCCCTTTTTTGACAAAACCATGAAATTATATGCCCATGAAGTTAAGTGAATTCACAGTTTTAGTTTTAGTCACTTTATCAGAGAATTTTGTCAGTGAATGAAAGTGTATTGGTGCAAACAGGTTCTTGATAAATATTAATTTTAGCAGATCTTTCTTTGACCGAGTGATTCATGTCACTTACTAGCCCCTCTTTGATATGATTGTGATTTATTTCTGATTTAGATTTTAAATTAAATTCAAAGAAACAATTCAGCCATGGTCAAATACCCATGGCCGAACTATAAACATTGATCAGCTATGTGTTATGTTACATGTTAAACAACCGTGGGTATCCAATGATGCAATTCATCTAGCTACAAGTCTGTGTTTCTGTCTGTGGTGACTGCATGTGCTTTAGGTTTGTTTGTTTGTTTGATTGGGTTTTGCGTCACACCGACACAGTATACATGTAGGTCATTTGGCGACGTTCCAGCTTTACTGGTGGAGGAAGACCTCAGGTGTCATTCAGTGCATTATTTCAGGCACGAACGGGCACCCGAGTAGAACCACCGACGTTAGGTACTGCAAAAAAGAGTTAAAGGTACCTTCATCGGGATGGTAATACCTTTCATACATCTTGTTCTTTCAGGTATTGGTTTGAATTGGATGAGACGCATTCAGTCAGGCGGAAAATAGGCGCAGTGATGCGGGCCGAGAACGGCATTTATCTTTATGTTAGACCACGAGACTTGTGATATAACAGCTTATAAGCCAAGACAGTTACTTGTACTGTTAAATAATCGGTTTAAAGCTATAAAAGGTTGTCTGTTACTGGAAGATTATTTGTTTGTATTGTATTGAAATTTTTAACCCTGACCACCCTAAATATCTTAAATGGACTTGTCCATTTTTCCATCTGGACAAAACCATTTATTCAGTTTAAGGAAAACTTCAAAATTTGTGTGGGCTGAATAGCGAACAGTGCAGACCATGATCAGATTGCACAGATGTGACAGCTATTCTTGGTCGGCACCGTTTGCATGTGTAGATTTGGAATTTAAAAAAAAATGCCTTCCAAAGTCTCAGTATGTGTATGAATTTATTGCCAAATTCATTTGAAATGGAGGATGGTACCTTTGAATTTTGATCAAGTTAACATGTGACTTTTATATGCTTTCAATAATGCATATTTTTGTTAGAGAATGTTTTATTTGGATAACTTACAATTTACATCATGGTTAAAAAGAAAAGAGACTTTTTATGTGAACTCTTTTGAGAAACAAGGACAAGAGAGTTAAAGGAACTCCACTGAGGTCCAAATGCCCAGCAAAATGAAATTTGTATTTCTTACACAGATCAGCCGGGGAACTAAATACAAAAAGATATGCAAAAGATTATAAGAAATATACTGAAAAATAAATTGAAAATCGTTTTTTGTGCTATTCATAGCCATATTTGAGTGAGAAGCATTGCAAGGCTAATCAATTTTGGGTGATTTTTCACAATTAAAATAATTATGCTGGGAAAACAAAATGAGAAAATTATCTGAAATTTTGTACACAAGTTATTGGTCCAGACCTATGCAAAATTATTTTCAGTCCCGTCATGACAAGAAACTTCAGTGGAGTCCCTTTAACCAAAAACAACATAAGGTTGACAGTTTTCTGAAATTTAGGTTGTAGTTTTCACCAATTATAGATTTAGATCAAGGTCCAAGGGACATGTGATGAAACTGGTCTGCATACCAAAATTTATATTCTGTGATACTTGATGTTGTAATATGCAATTTATAAGTATTTAAAGTTCATTTTATAATACCTCAAATAATACTGGAGGAATGCATGTTGAATAAGCTCAGAGTATGTGTGTTCTTTTGAATATTTTGTATTTTTGAATATTTAAGAAAGAAGTATATTTTTTAAGAAAATAGTGTATTTTGAATATAATGTATTTTGTATTTCTGGATATTTAAGAAAGTAGTTTATTTTTGAATATCTAAAAAGGAATGTATTTTTAAATATTTTTGTATTTTTTTTAAATATTTACGAAAAGACAGGAGATTTCTTTGGTTAAAATAAAGGCTGAATGTAACTCCTTTTCTTAGTGACAGAACTATGGACAAAATTGCTGATTAATTAAAAAAAATCCCCGAAATTAGGAAGATTTTCTCTAAAAAAAATTCAACTGTTTAGGCAAATATGACTTTTTATGAAGATGACTATTTATAAATTTAAATCCTAATCTGACAAGGTTATTGTCACATGATTGATAATCATTAGCTGGTGAGAAGAAACAAAACGTTTAAAATTAGATTTATTCCATGGTTTTAGACCTACACATGTATTTGTTTGTTATGATTTGCTATCAAAATATGTACATAATATTCATAACGGTCTCATTTTTCATGATTATACAGAAAAAAAATCAAAAGTTTTACTTCCCATGGTTATATATTCCCACTTATATTTAAATTCCTTGATTTCTTTAAATGTCATTGATTTTCTAAGGCTACAGACATGTTTTCCAATTTCTAACATTTTTGCACAACTGGTTTCTAAGCTCACCTAGGCACAGAGGTGAACTTTTGTGATTGCAGTGTGTCCAGTGTTCATTATTGTCCACATTTCTTTAAACAACATCTTCTACAACACTTGATGGATTTTGACCAAACTTTTATAGGAATGATTATGAGGTGGTCCTCTACAAAAGGTATGTAAATGGTTCTAGATGATGCATTAAGTAGGTCACAGGAACTAACAATAGACTTCAAAAATGAGATCTTTAAAAACTTCTTCCCAGAAACTACAAAGCCCAGAGCTTAGATATTTAGCATATAACATCACCTTGTGGTCATCTACAAATGTTTTGTAAATCATGCCTTCTTTTTTGAAACTACACCTTCCCCAGGAGTCACTTAGTTTATATAATATATAGACTTGTACTGGAAAATACAATTATGTCTTCTGGAAAATACAATTATGTATTCTTTTATGAAACTACAACGCCAAGAGCTTAGTAATACATATTTGGCATATTTAGTTGACAGCTACAACAGTCTTCTTCTCTGAAATAACAATGCCCAGAGCTTAGTTATTTGGCAAGTTGCATCACCTTTTGGTCTTCTACAAATCATGTCCCTAGCATCAAAACTGGCGCACCCTGGGGGTTACTTAGTTTATATAGACTTGCATAGTAAAACAATTATTAAATGTCAAGTCTTCTTGTGTGAAAATACAATTCCAAGAGCTTTGATGTTTGTCCTGAAACATTTTGTTTAAGATGCAGACATCTACAAAAATTTTAAAAATTGTGAAGCTTAGAGAAGAAAGACAAACCCAATGTGACTTCATAACTGGTTTTCCACTTTCTATCATTAATCTCAGGTGAGCGACCCACGGCCATGATGGTCCTCCTGTTACTTTTATACTAGCTATGTTCATGGTACATACTTCATTGACCAGGGCATGTACTAATTTGTCCTAAAATACTTCATGTATGTCTTATTCTTTATTATACACAAGAAACAGAAATTTAATCAATGTTCAAAAATGTTTTATTATATATTTTATTTACAAGATAGCTTGTTATTTTGGGCGAGCATATTTTACTATAATAATAAAATTGTCATTTGCCCATTAAGTATTCTTTTGTATTTTGACCATTAAAGCAGCACATCTCTAAATTCCTATCAATGTTCTTGAAAATCAAACCATTGCCCTGCTTAACTTGTCCAATGGACTCTTCCTGGTTCTTTATTTGGAACTGTCCATTATCAATTTTGGGGAAATTAAGTTAGTCAGCCATCAGTGTAGGGGCTGGGCAGATTTCAGGGACGTGCAGACCGGCCTGGCTCAACACTGGTGGCAGTGGCTAATCACTTTTGGTCCCGGCACGGAATTTAATAAATTCAATGTGAAAAGACACTTAAAAATGTAAGATCATCTGTTAATGTGATTTATGTATATTCTGCTAAATGTGAGAAAGAAAATCAAGCTTAATGGTTGACCAATTGTGCAAATGGAGAAGAAATGTAAAAAGAACCTAGGTAAGTAAGAGAACAAACATGGCCTTGGTAACTTGATTCTTACAGTAACTTCTATTTTGTGTAACTCCCTACATAGAACACACACACGAAAAATCTTGCTCATTGCTATGTTATTAGATCTATAAAATATATAAATCTATATATCTGCTGCAAAGAGATTTGTTGAATTTTGAAGTAAAAAAACAATTCTTTCATGAAACAAATATGTTTTTATATTGTAGCATATTTTGTTCAGGAACATTAGATTTATTTACCAGTTAGTACAATCTATTAATATTTGTTAAATAACAGACATTCTGTGTTATACCTCTTTTAGTGTTACACCTCTCAGTGTTGCACATCTTTCGGGAATAGGCACAATATTATGGAAATTACATAATTTTATTATCAGAATATATCATCAGAAATAGCTATGTACATGTACCCTGTGTCAGAACATAATTTGGCAAAGAGGGTGATCTAATATCAACAAGCTCATATAATAATGAATGTATTATCAATAATCTTTTCTAAAAACTGCTCAAGTTGATGGTCTTTACCAATCATAAACAAAGTCTTAATTGGTTCTATTATATCTTTTTTGCTTGCAACACATCAATCTACCCATCCCCCACACAACACTGCCCAGCACACAACTTTGTATCAATCAGTTGCCATAGAACTACAATGTTTAACGTCACAGTATCAATTCACATGGAGATCCTTTATCAAATATTAAACAACTTGTCCAGCATGCATCAGTCCTGTAAAATAAAATAATCTTTAATTTATAATTCATAGTGAATGAAACAGTTCTAAGTTTTTTTTCATAGAATTTGAGTCTTTGTCACTAAATGTATTTTGGTACTTATAGCATTATGTTATATTATAGCATTATACAAATATTTATACATTAATCAGCTGATCACAAAAAAGTGAAGAAAATAATACGTCCCTTTTTTCAATGGGCGTATAAAAATCATACCCAAAATGCTTTATCAACATTCATGTTTATTTAAAAGAAATATTTATTATAAATTTTTTCTTTATTTCTTAGTTTAAGAAAAACTTAAGAACAGGACAGCATTTATTTACTTACAATAATATACAATAATTATTATTGACTAGTATGTGTGCCATTGAATATGATGTGTTATTCACTGGCAGAAAGACATGTTGACAATATGTCATCCGCAAGAGAATATCACATCATATTCAATGACTTACTAGTTTTATTATATGAGTAGGCTAAGAATTCAAAATATCACAAAAAATACAACGTTAAACATGTACAACTTTTTCCCCCGATTCGTGAATGGGTGTGCAACGACTACGCAAACGCTGCGCATACAGAAGTAACTCAAGTTTATATTCATCATTGTGGTGTAACCTTTAACCCTTTCACTGCCATAGGGACGGCATATGCCATCCATATTATTTTGCTTTTGCTGTTTCTACAATAATAATAATAAAATATATAATTATACCATCAACAATAGTTGTTATTATACTAGCAGATTTGGAAACATATATAATTATCATAATACTAATTACAAATTATAATTATACGAGTATTAATGAATAATATAGTAATTTCTTAAAAAAACCTTCTGGCAAATAGGTGATAAATAAATAAATAACCCTCTGGCAGCAAAAGGGTTAACTATCATAGTAAAGTAATGCTATTTTAATCAAGAAATAGGACATAAAGATCAAAACGCAACAAATATTTTTTAATGCTCATGGGTAATTTAAACAGTCTATGATGTATGGTCATTGAATACGAGTCTCAATCTATTTTTAGACTTGAAAATCTAATTCAGCCAGTGAGTATGATACTATAAAAAGTTCTGTTGACTACTGTTAAGACCAATGAGATTGCAGCTATATTTAGATCTTATTATAAATATTTCAATTACATGCTTTGCAGTGAAAAGTGAAATTATATTTGATAATTTTCACAGTAAAATTATATTTGATATTTATAATAAATGTAATGTAGCCGGACTACATGCAGATGAAAATAAAATTTCATAACTAAATTGAATCATCAACAGGAATAAATTCTGTCATGTTAATTTTGCTTCTTTAGGAGAAGCAAGTATATTAACATTGTGTTAAAAATGAAACATTCAAGAAATTTTACAGACCTAAATTTCAACATTGGTACTATGACATGATGTGATGACGTCATGAAGAAGAGTGCAGGACGTTAACACGGCAAAACAATTCACTAAATCACTTAAAAAGCTTGAAATAAATAGAAAATTTGTTTGTTTTGCATGTAATATTGAAATATATATTACACTCATGAACACCAGCTATTTTATTTTCACTCAGTGAAATATATTTCAATCTTACTTGCAAAACATAACAAATATCATCTATAGTTAAAGGAACTCCAAAATCCTAAAAAACAAACTATGAATTTCTAACATAGATGAGCTTTGGCCCTTAAAACAGACAGATATGCACAAAATAATTCAACAAGAGCTGTCCGTAAGACAGCGCGCTCGACTTTTTTATTGCTTGCCAATAAAAAAAGTTTTTGCAGTAAAAGGCAATACAAGAATCTCTGTATTTTTAAAGTGAACAATGGCCATGAGCATTAAGATATTTAGTGAAGAATTATTTTACTGAATTGTGTGATACCCTTGAACACTGCAGCAAAGTTTGAAATGTTTAATGTGTTCTGTCCGTAGCTGGTCACTTGTCCACCAATCAAATAGGCGAGATAAAATGTGAAATATGCATATACTACTGATTTTAATTTCAAGTACAAAAAGAGAAAAATAACTAGTTGTTTGATACCCTTGAATATTACAGCAATGTTTATATGACATAATTTATGGTAAAGTGAACAAGTGGATAGGAATGATTTTTTTTAGATTTTTTAAGTTTTTTAGTGCTTGCCTATAATACAAAACATTGACAGTTAAGGGCCATAATTCAAATAAAATCTTTGACAGAATTACCTTCTCCTAGACATGTTTGGGAATCATGATTGTAAACAAGTATTCCAACTTTCAAATTAATATCTCAAACAGTTCAGTCAAAAAGTGGACTGGTACTAAAAACTTAACCAAGATTCTAAGTCGATAAAAGGCCTTAATTTTTAAAACAAATCCTTGACAGAGTTACCTTCTCTTGCGTACAGATGGGGGTAATGATGTGAAATAGCATTAAAAGTTTCAAAGCAATATCTCAAAGGGTTAAGGCAATAAGTGGATTTTACCCATATTCAATGTATTTTCTAAGTCAAAAAGGGGCATAATTCTGTCAAAAACCTTGACAGAGTTATGTCCTCTTGTCTGTTGATGAAGGTCGTGATGGTAAACAAGTATGGTCAGTTTCAAAGCAATACCTCCAATGGTTTTGAAATAAAGTGAGGTGGTACAAAAAACTTAACCAAGCTCAATACACTTTCTAAGTCAAAAAAAGGGCCATAATTCTGTCAAAAACCTTGACAGAGTTATGTACTCTTGTCTGTAGATGGAGGTTATGATGGTGAACAAGTATGGTAAGTTTCAAAGCCATACTTGTAATACTTCTGAAATAAAGTGGGGTGGTACGAAAAACTTAACCAAGGTGTGACGCCGACGCCGACGCCGGGGCGAGTAGGATAGCTCCCCTTTTCATAGAAAAGTCGAGCTAAAAATATATTGAAAATTGTATTTTATGTGATATTCTTACCCCAATTTGAGTGAAAAGGATTGTAACGCTTTTCAATTTTGGGTCATTTTTTTCAAAATTAGAGTATTACTATCCCAGAAAAAAGGAGTGAGAAAATGATCTGAAATTTTGCACAAAAGTTATTGGAATAAATATACATCAAACGAAACATTAACCTCGAAATATTATTGCCTGCCCCATTATAATGTCAAACAAGAGCTGTCCGTAAGACAGCGCGCTCGACTTTTTTA
Source organism: Ruditapes philippinarum (assembly GCF_026571515.1). Lineage (NCBI taxonomy): Eukaryota > Metazoa > Mollusca > Bivalvia > Venerida > Veneridae > Ruditapes > Ruditapes philippinarum. The sequence goes on from NW_026866382.1 coordinate 418,718, forward strand.
TTGCTTGCCAATAAAAAAAGTTTTTGCAGTAAAAGGCAATACAAGAATCTCTGTATTTTTAAAGTGAACAAGTATTCCAACTTTCAAATTAATATCTCAAACAGTTCAGTCAAAAAGTGGACTGGTACTAAAAACTTAACCAAGATTCTAAGTCGATAAAAGGCCTTAATTTTTAAAACAAATCCTTGACAGAGTTACCTTCTCTTGCGTACAGATGGGGGTAATGATGTGAAATAGCATTAAAAGTTTCAAAGCAATATCTCAAAGGGTTAAGGCAATAAGTGGATTTTACCCATATTCAATGTATTTTCTAAGTCAAAAAGGGGCATAATTCTGTCAAAAACCTTGACAGAGTTATGTCCTCTTGTCTGTTGATGAAGGTCGTGATGGTAAACAAGTATGGTCAGTTTCAAAGCAATACCTCAAATGGTTTTGAAATAAAGTGAGGTGGTACAAAAAACTTAACCAAGCTCAATACACTTTCTAAGTCAAAAAAGGGCCATAATTCTGTCAAAAACCTTGACAGAGTTATGTACTCTTGTCTGTAGATGGAGGTTATGATGGTGAACAAGTATGGTAAGTTTCAAAGCCATACTTGTAATACTTCTGAAATAAAGTGGGGTGGTACGAAAAACTTAACCAAGGTGTGACGCCGACGCCGACGCCGGGGCGAGTAGGATAGCTCCCCTTTTCATAGAAAAGTCGAGCTAAAAACCCTCATTGGAGTCCCTTTAAGAATGCTTGATCATGTCCTTGACATCAATAAATAAAATGGTGGCCTCTATGCAAATCAAAACCAAGATGATAAAATATTTACTTAAGGTTAATTACTTTCTTTTCTGCATTACCATCTGAAGAAACACAAGCTAGAAGCATTTAAAATCCATTCATTGATGATAGCTTTGGAGCAAACACTTTTCTAAATGCATTGGAAATCTTTATTTACATTTGAGCCGCGTCATGAAAAAACCAACATGTGTTTGCGACCAGCATGGATCCAGTCCAGCCTGCGCATCCACGCAGTCTGATCAGGATCCATGCTGTTCGCTTACAGACCCTATAACAAGTAAAGAAACTGATAGCGAACAGCATGGATCCTGATCCGACTGCGCAAATGCGCAGGCTGGTCTGGATCCATGCTGGTCGCAAACCCACTATGTTGGTTTTGTCATGACACGGCTCATTTTTTTAGAGTGGTGGTACTTTGTGGCTGTTACAGAAATTATTTTGCACAACAATAATGCTTGACATTATGTTGTTGTTTTTTATACTTTGTAAAATAAAAAAACACAAATACAAGATTATTTTCTCCCCCTCTGCTTTTATCATGGCTTGGGACATGCTAGAAGTTAAAACTGCACACATCCCGGTATTTTACTTTCTTCAAAAAGAACCAATCCCATTGAATTCAGGCATTTTTTACTAAAACTTTGCAATTCAAGTCAAAATTTGCTTTTTTTATGACAAATTATGATATTAATGAAATAATATTACTTGTTGCTAAATAAAAACAAACACCTAAAAGGAAATATATTTACACTGTCTTAATTCTGGCTTTGTAAGTTTTCTTAAGAACATTAAATCATAATGGGACATAATAATAAAATAATATGAAGCTGGGAGTGTGCTGTTTTAAAACTAGGCAGCATTGGGAGAAGTGTTGAGATTGTCAAATTAACCTTTGAAGCTCTGAAATGTTGAATGGGTTTAAGTCAGTCACTGTACGTTGTAGGGTTGGTCACAGTAGAATGTAGGGTTGGTCACAGTGCGTTGTAGGGTCACGGGCAGTGAGTTGTAGGGTTCAATGTCTATTCTAGAAAAGTACGGGTGAATTTCCCCCCTCATTAAAATCAATATATGTTTTTCAAAAACAAGGGGTGCCAGTAGAAAGAGTAATTGCATAAAATTCATTGTTGTTTATATCAAGCCCGAGCTAATCTTTTTTTTTTCTCAAAAATTAAAAAGGTAGCTAGTTTGGTTTTTTTTTTTCGTAGAAACTTATCAAGGACAGCACAACTAGAATATGTCCGCAACTATTTTTATCATATTATTCTTAATTAATTAATTATGAGTAAGAGTTAGTGTTAAGGGTTAGGGTTAGAGTTAGGATTACAGAACATGAACTTTGCTGCTGACATATTCTAAAAGTGCCTTCATCAAATTTATAGCAAAAAGAGTTGTCCCAATGAAAATAACGATTTTATTAAGCAAACTCCTCACAGTGATTACCTCCCTTGGCAGATTGTAATCACAATACTAACAAGGGGAGATCACTGCATAGAGATTGTTTATTTAGTTCACAATTACCTCCCTTTGGCTTCCCGTGTTCATGTAAACAAATTATAGGTGTTAATTAGACATTTTTTTTATGCTTTTTGAGAAAATTTATCAATTAAGATGCAGGATTTTCACACATCTTTTCAAAATATGCGCAATCTTTGAAAAAGTAGCGTGAATCCTGCAATTACAAGTCCTAGAATAGACACTGAGGTTTAAGATAGTCATAACACATCTCCCACCATTCAACGGCTAAAAGAGCTTCAACATTTAAGGTCTCTGTCTGACCAATAACTGGAGAAAGTATTGGTATAAGGTTGCAATTGGGCCTACTAGTTAAAGTAAATTAGGTCAAAAAGCTTCCCCAATCAATAACTATAGGGCAAGCCATCGCTGGTTCGTATTCACTTGTAGATTGGTCAAAACGTCATTACAAAAGCTAGTGAGATGGACAGGTTGTCACAACTGGTATATGTCAATGACTAACAGTCAGTAACTACGTAAGCTTGTCTGGTCAATAACTAAAGAAAACTTTGTATAGATAAGAAAGTTTTGTAAAGATCAAGATAAAGTTAGACAAGAGTAAAGTAGAAAATCTGTCATATCTGCACTTCCCCTTCATGGTAGAACTATGATGGGGAGGTGCAAACAATCAACTATCATGGATGCCAGGAGACCTGATATTGACTTTCTACAGAAAGTTGATCTGTCTAGAAAGCCAATTGTTTTCACATCTTTTTCATCTACATTTTCTCAACCAAATCATTTTCCTTTTTTTTTTTTATTCATTCGCTTTTCACACATGATAGAATATTTTCACTTTCAAATTTCATTTCATTCAACTCTCCTCTAGTTCTTTCCATTTCCTTGACTCTATTTCTCAATTTTTTTCCATTCCAATTTCCATGTATTCTCTTCCTTTCCATATATTTTCATTCAATTTTCACTTTCATCTCTCCATTTTTCAAAAATATCTATTGCTGACCTCTTGTAGTTACTTCATTTCTTTCATAGTTCAAACAACGCTTTCCATTTTTCACTGCACTGACTTTTCATGTTCTATTTCTATTCTCAAAACTTCACAATGTTTTCATTTTCATTTCTTTCCAGATAATTCACTATATCCTTTTCTATTTATTTCACTTTATAACACCACATTCTTTTCACTTATAAAATTTATCACAAACCATATCATAATATTATTCATAATGAAATTTTTTTATGACCCTCCCGCCATAATAAATACAATATTACACCTTTTCAATAATTTACCTCTCTGTTCTGTACTTGCCTCGTCTTTCACAAAGTGACTACAAACATTGCAATTCTTACCGTTGTGTCTCCAAATGTCTTGATGGAATATAACGTCTAGTACTCACAATTTAACAAGCCGGAGTAATAATGCCTACTATTTTTAAAAAAGAGAAATGTTAGTTACTGTACATTATTCATTCTTTACTACAAATATATTCAAATAGATTATTTTAACTGATAAATAATTTACTTTTAATGATATTTTGCTAAATTCTTTAACTCATTTACTCGGAATAAATGTCAATACATTTGTATATCATTGAAACTTTTTTACTATAAAATGGAATCACTATCCCGTCAGATCAACACACACACACACACTACACCATTTTCCAATGAACCATCAGATCTCCTACAAGAAAAATACAGAAGAATTGGGTAATATCAATATGATTTAATACAAGGACATGAATGATTACAACAAATTATCAAAATAGCCAACTGTTAGCTCAGCAGAGCATTGGACTGTAAATTGGGCGACCCAATTTTCATTCAGACGGTGCAGGTCACTTTCCTTATGATTGATCATGAAATCCTTTGTATGGTCATTTGCACTGTACCTCTGCTCTGGCATATACCGAAGTTATCAGTTCCTTGTGAAAGTGAAGGCCACCAGTTCTGGTAGACATGCATGACACCCTGCCTAGGAACATTATGCAGTGGCCGAATCGAGCTCTGGTAAATTCAATGTGGCTTATTGCCGTGATCTGGAGTGAAAACTACCAACCACCAAATTATCAAAATAACAAGACCTGTCCACAGACAGCATGCTCCCCTAAAATACTCGGTGATAATAAGAAAGTAGAAAGGGGGGCGTAATTAATTCAACAAAGTGCCTGGCAGAATTACTTATCCTTAATAGCAGTCAAGGATTTAAAGTTAATAGCAAATGTGTGATGCTTTTTGTTTTTAAATATAAAGAAACTATTTTAAATTTAAAGTGAGACAATTAAGCAAAACTAGTCAAGAGTTATTTGTCCATTAAAAATGCATACCAATTTGATACAGCATTTTTCAAGTGAATTACACTTACAATTATATGATAGCTTATTAAATATGAATCTTTACAAAAAAGCTGACCGAGACAATTTGTCAAAGAAGAGCAAAAAATTAAAAACAAAAGGAGGAAGCATGTTATTCTCTATATTTACAACATGAAAATCATATGCATTTTAATTTGCTATATGTGTAACTGTGACAAATAGAAGCTGTCATCGATAGAGACAATATCAAATTATTGTTGATATTTTTGTAGATCATTAATCAATACATTTGAAAAAATCAATAATTTTGATTAATTAGAAAGGAAATGGAAATAACTAGAGGAGAATCAACTGTCCATATATTATGAAAATTCACACAAAACATATACAAAAGGAAGTGGCAAAAATTCTGACACTAAGCTGTTCTTACATAATGGGAACATTTCTAATGGTCCGATAACTTTACTTTTTAATTTGTTTTATATTTTCATAATTTTCTCAGGAAACATCACACATATTCACTTCAAACTAGAAATATTTGTTGAATAACAAGGCAAAAACTTCTGCCAAAATGTTTATCAGAATTGTGCCTGAGCATTTTCATTATTCAACTATCAAGTACTGAGAAAAGCTGAGCACGAGGCTCCAAGGAGAGTTCTTGTTCCTTAAAGGGACTCCACTGACGTTTTTTGACATAATAGGACTGGATATAATTATTTTTGTGTGTCATTTTATGTAGGTCTAGACCAATAACTTGTGTTCAAACTTTAAGATCATTAATTCTCACATACACAAAAAGAACCGGTGTAAAACTGCCAATAAAAAGGGATAGGGACTACATGTTTATGCAGCTGTCATTTTTTCTCCCTTGATTTAAAAGATATTGTTGCCCTAAAAAAGCTTTGTAAAGTATTGCATTTTACTAATATTTTTCTTATTATTTTTTTACTTATATGATGCTTAAATAACATCTCACATACACTAACGCCACAGGTTCCATCTATATCAAGTGATAAAATTTATATAAGGCTAATCGGCGTCAATTAATCTTGTAAACAGCATAATGACGTCATCCTAAGTACGCAACTCATTCATAAAGGTGACCGAATGACATCATTTTTCAACTGACAAAAAAAAAATTTGGTGGGGTTTAAAAATGACTTTATTAATCACTGATGTAAACACAAAACAATACAGTCTGACACGCAAGTTTAAATTGTTGAAAATTTGATAAAATTATTCTTGAATAATAAGGTGAAACATTGTTTTCTAATCATTTTTATTTTGTTTCATAACTTTTAAACCTTAGCGAGAGTAGGGTGTGAAATAGAACAATGTTTTACAAAAATTGGCAGCATAGTAATATCTACTTGGTAAAATAGCATTTGTCATCATGATGAGAGAAAATTTACAACTCATGCCTACAGCCTTTGTGTCAATTCCTATGCTTCAAAACACTAAACCAGTATTAAATAGTCTATAAACAATGCCGAAATGGATATTATTTCTTAAGTTACCTTTGATAAATTATGTTCTCAAAAATCATTCTATTTATGCATCAGCAGTCCTTTTTTTTATCTCTATATTATTAGTTATAAAGATTGTTGACAGGTTATATGGCCCTATATAAACCATTGTTTGGAAATATAACCTGAGTCGCTAGGCCATATAACCTGTCAGGATAATTTTAAGGAATTTATAATACTGCAAACATCTTTTTTAAAGAAAAAAGTGAGATTTCTTTATAAATTGACAGCAGCTGTGTATATATAAAACTATATGAACAATTATCCAATCAAAATTGATGTTACAAACATGCAGTATTGTAAAAATCAATATAAATACAAATATATTATCCGAAATGCATTAACTGAATACCTCTTATTTTTTTAAGTTAAATTTGGTCTGATTTTACAATTATAAAAGAAATTCACACCTATTATTCGAAGCCTGACAAACTGACGCTGATCCATTGCTGACCGTCCCAACTTGTGAAAAATTTTCTAACAACCGCATGCGTGTATTTAGACAATGGTGATAATTACATTTTTTTTTAATTTCTTTTATTGTCGAAAATCACCTGCAAGCCTGTTATTTCTTATTTAATTTAAATTGGGACGGTTAAATGCATTCAATTTACTTCTTATTAAAGAATGAAAGTAAACAATTAAAAAAAAGAAAGAAAGAAACAAGCATTTTTTTAATACTACCATGTTTTTGCATATGAATACTGAAAAAATTTTTTTTATTTCAAATCAGTGCATTATGTCCATTAAAAAGATATTTTAATAGTGAATATGTATCTTATTTATGATTAAAACTCTACACTGTGCTGTTACTGTAAATGCTTGAAGATAATTTTCATGTATTACTACATGTTCTACATAATGGAGAATAAAATGCAAATATTCATGCCTTCAATATGCCAATAAAACTTTTTGTACACATCTTTTGTTACAAGTTCTTTTTTTTTTTTTGACTAATGGAAACAAGTGTGTTGTAAACAATACTTTTGCTATGATTGGCATATGACCAAAAGTTGAATATTTGTCGTCTATCACTATATTCAGATTTTGATTATTCAAACCCATCGATTATCACAAGTAAATTTTCAATCAAAAGCAATTTGAAATATCAAGGATGGACTGTACTTTATTATAATCACTGTGTCCTGACTTGTTATCTATAATGAGACGAGTACCTGTGACATCCTTGAGTAGTTTTTTTAATCAATACACTGTGTCCATCTCTCTCCACACTGGAACAACTCCAAATCTGACAAATCTTCCCCAATGTCACACAACCATCCACATTCCAACATAAATCCATCAACACAACTTCCGACATCAATCTAGCAATCTAGCCAACATGTTGCAAGGGTTTTCTGAAATATTTCTGGGGTTAACAGAACAACATTGCAATCTTTAAAAGTAACAGTATATCCATTAAACAGATACAATTCTTTACAATTTTATTTTTGTGCCTGTCCAGCTTAAAGGTATAGGAAAATGTGCCTTAATGGCATTGTTTGGGACAAAGACAGACACCTGTAAAGAGTAGAACCATCAACGTTCCAATACATGGCTAGTTACACACCTAGAAATGGCAATGCCTTTATTGAGACTTACTTGTGACTTCATAACCAAATTTTACCTGACCATACAAAGTGTTCATCTCTCTCCACACTGAAACAACTTCCACTCTAACAAATCTGCCAGCACAGAGGTGTAGAAAGCTATATCCATAAAGCTATTCCATACCATAGTCCTCATCCATGTCCAAGTTTGCGAGTATATAGGCGCTGGACCTCTCGAAGAATTGATAGTCCTCGACTGTTAACAAAGAACAGACTTCCACCATGTTAAAAAATACCATATTTTTAACTAAACCAATGACAATTGTTCAGTTGGTTCTCAAGTCATATGGCGACTGGCCACCTTTACTGGTAGAAAATATATTTCAGGCAAAGGCTGGTACCAGAGGGCACCAAAATTACAGTCTACATACTTGTAGACTTTTAAGCTACAAAAAAGATAATTCCCCATCAACCCTTGAATGTGTAATTGATTTTATTACTTAGCTATTGAAAATGGAACCTCCATACATGTTGCGAACTCTAGCTGTTTCCTGTGATTTAAAAAAACTCAAATGGATAATTTACCAATGCATCCATCATGCAACATTTCCAGCAACCAATCGCACTTCACATGTTACAACAATCATTTCACCAATGTCACACAACCCCATTCCACATTCCGGCAATAAAATCCAACCAACAAACTTCTGACATTAAATCTAGCAATCCAGCTAAAACATTTGCAAGGGTTTTCTGAAATGTCACTGGGGTTAACAGAAACAACATTGATTCTCAAAAATTGTAACACTATAAAGCTAAATTTAGTTAGATTTACAATTTACTTAATTTTAAGGTTTAAAGGAAAATGTGCCTTAATGGCATCGTTTCGGGACAAAGAACAGACCACCTGTTTAAAGAGTAGAACCATTCAACGTTTCCAATACATGGCTAGTTAAACACCTTAGAAATGGCAAATGCCTTTATTTGAGTAACTTACTTGTGAACTTGATAACCCAAATTTTACCTGACCATACAAAGTGTTTCATCTCTTCTCACACTGAAACAAACTTCCACCTAACAAATCTGGCCAGCACAGAGGTGTAGAAAGCTATTCCATACCATATTCCTTCCCTTGCGAGTATATAGGCACTGGACCTCTCGAAGAATTGATAGTCTCGATCAACTTCCACCATTGCATGTCAAAGTTCTTCATTACTCTGGTCACATGTGTGCTATTTACCATCCACCTTTCTGACATCTTATCCATCCATCACATGTGATTGCCCAAACTTAAGGCCATTCAGACCCCATGATCTATATTTTACTGAAAAGTCCCCTGGGTTAAAAAAAACAAAAATTCCCAAATTTTAAAAATTTAAAAAAATCCCAAAATATTTTTAATAAACCAAAAAAATTGTTTCAGTTGGTTCTAAAAGCCCATTTTGGCGATGGCCACCTTTCGGGTTAAGGAAAAAAATATTTCAGGAAAAAGGCGGTACCAGAGGGCAACCAAAATTTACATTTCTACTATTTTAAAGATTTTTAAGCTACAAAGAAAATTTCCCCATAAAACTGAATGGGGTAACTGATTTATTACTTAGCTTTTGAAAAGGGAAAACCTTCCTTTACTGTTGCAACTCTAGCTGCCCTGTGATTTAAACAAATTTAAAAAATGGAAAATTTCCCCCTTTGCTCCATAATGTCATTTTTCCAGCACTTTTCCATTTCCCAACCAATTTTTCCACAATCTTTCCATTTCAAATGTCCCCCAACCTTTCCACATTCCGGCAAAAATTTTCCAAAAAAAACAATTTTCTGAAATCAATTTTCCCAATCCGCCAACTTTATTGAAAGGGGTTTTCGAAATGCAGGGGGTTAAAAAAACAAAATTTCTTCTCAAAATGTAAACATATAAGTTTAATTTTTTTTTAAAAAATCCCAATATTTTTCTTTAAGGTTAAAAAGAAAAATGTGCCTTAATAAATTTTTGGAAAAAGACAGACACCTATTAAAGAGTAGAACCATTTTCCAAAACTTTAAAAATTTAAATTTGGGTTTAGTTAGGAACCAAAAAAAAAATTTTTGTGGGAAATTTTTTGCCTTTTAAAAAATCGAGAAAAAACTTTAACCTTTTGGGTTTGGAAACTTCAAAAAAAAAAGCAAATTTTTACCCCTGACCCAAATTCCCCCAAAAAAGGGTGTTCCCTCTTTCCAAACATTTGGAAAAAACCCTTCCCCAATCTTTTAAAAAACAAAATTTTAAGGCCCCAGAAACAATATTTTAGGGGAAAAAAAAACCCAAATTTTTTCCAAAAAATCCCTACCCTACTTAATTTGACTTCAACTACAAAAGACAATTCCCAATCTACTGAATGTTGTAACTGATTATTAAATTATTAGCTTCTGAAAAAATTGAACCCACCAAATAGTGTTGCAACTCTGGTTCCATGTGATCACACAAACCTCAAAAATAGATTATTTCTCCATGCTCCATCATGTCCCTTTTCTGCATAATTCAACACTTCAACCATGTCACTTTCAAATTACCTTTTGTCACTAACAACACTTCATCCAAGTGTCACACAACCATCCACATTCCGGCATATAAATCCATCAACACGACTTCTGACATCAAATCTAGGCAATCCAGCCAACCCATATTGCAAGGGGTTTTCTGGGAAATGTCATTGGGGGTTAACAGAACAACATTTCTTTCTAAAATGTAAAAATATAGCTTAATTCTTATTCCATTAACCAGAATACCTTTAACTTTATTCTATTATATGACTTGTCCAGCTTTCCAAATAAGAGGAAAAATGTGCCCTTAAGGGCATTGTTTAAGGTTCAAGACAGACCACCTATTTAAGAGTAAGAACCACCTTTACTTTCCAAATAGATAGTCTATTAAACAAAACTTGAAATTGGAAATGCCTTTAAATTGAGACTTACTTGTGACTTCCCAAAAAAAATTTTTCCTGACCATACAAAGTGTTATCTCTCTCCACACTGAAACAACTTCCATCTAACAAATCTGCCAGCACAGAGGTGTAGAAAGCTATTCCATACCAAACATCCTTCCCTTGCGAGTTATGGCACTATGAAACTCTCGAAAAAATTGTAGTTTTTTAAATCAACTTCCCCCAGGGAAATTGTCAAGTACCCATTTTCGGGTAAAACGGGCAAAACCAATTTACCCCTTTTTTCTGACATCTACCATATCACATTTGAGGCCACAAAAAGGAAATTTTCAGCCTGCAGGGCCCAAAGAGTTTTACTAAAAAGTCATTGGGTTTAAATTAAAAAAACATTCAATCTAAAAATGTTAAAAATTTGACAAAAATTTTAAAACCCAACCCTTAGTTTAAAAAAAAGAAAAAATTGTTTTTTTGGTTTCTCAAGTCTTTTGGGCCCGGGGCAGCCCCCCTTTTTTGGTAGGAAAAACCCCCCCAATGTACTTGTTTCGGGCCCAAGGGCGGTACCAAACAGAGTATAGAAACCCAATTTCCAGTAAAAACCCTAGTTATGGGACTTCAAAAGCACAAAGAAAATTTTCCAATCTACGGAATGTGTAACTGATTTATTACTTAGCTACTGAAAAATTGAACCCACCAAATATGTTGCACTCTGGTTGTCCTGTGACTCACACAAACTCAAAATAGATTATTTACCCATGCTCCACCATGTCCCTTTTCTGCATAATCACACTTCACCAATGTCACATCACTTCACCATTGTCACAACAATCACTTCACCAATGTCACACAACCATCCACATTCCGGCATAAATCCACCAACACGACTTCTGACATCAATCTAGCAATCCAGCCAACATATTGCAAGGGTTTTCTGAAATGTCATTGGGGTTAACAGAACAACATTTCTTTCTCAAAATGTAAACACTATAAGCTTAATTCTTATTCCATTAAGCAGATACCATACTTTAATCGATTATAGTGACTGTCCAGCTTTACCAATAGAGGAAAATGTGCCTTAATGGCATTGTTTCTGACAAAGACAGACACCTATAAAAGAGTAGAACCATCAACTTTCCAATAGATAGCTAGTTAAACAACTTGAAATGGAAATGCCTTTATTGAGACTTACTTGTGACTTCAAAAACAAATTTTTCCTGACCATACAAAGTGTTCATCTCTCTCCACACTGAAACAACTTCCAATCTAACAAATCTGTCAGCACAGAAGTGTAGAAAGCTATTCCATACCATATTCTTCTGGCGAGTATATAGTCGCTGGACCTCTCTAAAAATTGATAGTCTCAATCAACTTCCACCATGCATGTCAAGTTCTTCATTACTCTGTCACTGTCCACTTTCTGAAAGATCACATCCATTTTGCATTTGATGCCACTCCATAGTCTGCAAGAACGCACTCGGCATCACATTTGATGCCACTCCATGGTTTGGCAAGAGTGCTTTCAGCCTCACATTTGATGCAAGTCCATAGTCTGCAAGAGCGCACTCGGCATCACATTTGATGCCCACTCCATGGTTTGCAAGAGTGCTTTCAGCCTCACATTTGATGCAAGTCCATAGTCTGCAAGAGCGCACTCGGCATCACATTTTGATGCCACTCCATGGTTTGCAAGAGTGCTTTCAGCCTCACATTTGATTGCAAGCCATAGTCTGCAAGAGCGCACTCGGCATCACATTTGATGCCACTCCATGGTTTGCAAGAGTGCTTTCAGCCTCACATTTGATGCAAGTCCATAGTCTGCAAGAGCGCACTCGGCATCACATTTGATGCCACTCCATGGTTTGCAAGAGTGCTTTCAGCCTCACATTTGATGCAAGTCCATAGTCTGCAAGAGCGCACTCGGCATCACATTTGATGCCACTCCATGGTTTGCAAGAGTGCTTTCAGCCTCACATTTGATGCAAGTCCATAGTCTGCAAGAGCGCACTCGGCATCACATTTGATGCCACTCCATGGTTTTGCAAGAGTGCTTTCAGCCTCAGATTTGATGCAAGTCCATAGTCTGCAAGAGCGCACTCGGCATCACATTTGATGCCACTCCATGGTTTGCAAGAGTGCTTTCAGCCTCAGATTTGATGCAAGTCCATAGTCTGCAAGAGCGCACTCGGCATCACGTTTGATGCCACTCCATGGTTTGCAAGAGTGATTCAGCCTCAGATTTGATGCAAGTCCATAGTCTGCAAGAGCGCACTCGCATCACATTTGATGCCACTCCATGGTTTGCAAAGAGTGCTTTCAGCCTCAGATTTGATGCAAGTCCATAGTCTGCAAGAGCGCACTTGGCATCACATTTGATGCCACTCCATGGTTTGCAAAGAGTGCTATTTCAGCCTCAGATTTGATGCAAGTCCATAGTCTGCAAAGCGCGCACTCGGCATCACATTTGATGCCACTCCATGGTTTGCAAGAGTGCTTTCAGCCTCAGATTTGATGCAAGTCCATAGTCTGCAAGAGCGCACTCGGCATCAACATTTGATGCCACTCCATGGGTTTGCAAGAGTGCTTTCAGCCTCAGATTTGATGCAAGTCCATAGTCTGCAAGAGCGCACTCGGCATCACATTTGATGCCACTCCATGGTTTGCAAGAGTGCTTTCAGCCTCAGATTTGATGCAAGTCCATAGTCTGCAAGAGCGCACTCGGCATCACATTTGATGCCACTCCATGGTTTGCAAGAGTGCTTTCAGCCTCAGATTTGATGCAAGTCCATAGTCTGCAAGAGCGCACTCGGCATCACATTTGATGCCACTCCATGGTTTGCAAGAGTGCTTTCAGCCTCATATTTGATGCAAGTCCATAGTCTGCAAGAGCGCACTCGGCATCACATTTGATGCCACTCCATGGTTTGCAAGAGTGCTTTTCAGCCTCATATTTGATGCAAGTCCATAGTCTGCAAGAGCGCACTCGGCCATCACATGTTTGATGCCACTCCATGGTTTGCACTCATGGTTTGCAAGAGTGCTTTCAGCCTCATATTTGATGCAAGTCCATAGTCTGCAAGAGCGCACTCGGCATCACATTTGATGCCACTCCATGGTTTGCAAGAGTGCTTTCAGCCTCAGATTTGATGCAAGTCCATAGTCTGCAAGAGCGCACTCGGCATCACATTTGATGCCACTCCATGGTTTGCAAGAGTGCTTTCAGCCTCAGATTTGATGCAAGTCCATAGTTTGCAAGAGTGCTTTCAGCCTCACATTTGATGCAAGTCCATAGTCTGCAAGAGCGCACTCGGCATCACATTTGATGCCACTCCATAGTTTGCAAGAGTGCTTTCAGCCTCACATTTGATGCAAGTCCATAGTCTGCAAGAGCGCACTCGGCATCACATTTGATGCCACTCCATAGTTTGCAAGAGTGCTTTCAGCCTCACATTTGATGCAACTCCATAGTCTGCAATAGCGCACTCGGCATCACATTTGATGCCAGTCCATAGTCTGCAAGAGCGCTTTCAGCCTCACATTTGATGCAAGTCCTCGGCCTGAAAGATAATACCTGAAATTGTTCAAATATTTACATATGAACACAAATATGACAAACTAGATCTATCATTGAAGGTGATTTATCAGGCTGGGGAATATTCCCGATCGAGCTATATAGCTCTTTGGAGCTATAATAGCCGGTTCGGGCTATAAAAAGAACAAAAGAAAGTGTCAAATGTCCTTTGAAAAAAATGACTATCCGAAATCGCATATCCAAAGTTTACCTAACCTACTCCATGTTGCCCAACACTACGATATGTGACATTGGTAAACACAAGCAGCCCACACATATAATGTTGGGAGAATATGTAAATTTATTTTATTAAAACATCACCTGCATCTAAATAATTATTTCTTTCGTGACTTTTTGACAAATAAGTAGTCTGATGAAAAATTTGAACTCAACCTATCAACTGTGTACAAAGAATTATTCCAATTAAGTTTAATCCCAAATGGGGTCTTCATATAAGCTTGCTATACACCAAGTTTGTTTACAATATCTCATTCCTAACATCAACACTTGGACATATAAGTACCAAATATAGGTAGGAAACATCAACACTTGGACATATAAGTACCAAATATAGGTAGGAAACATCAACACTTGGACATATAAGTACCAAATATAGGTAGGAAACATCAACACTTGGACATATAAGTACCAAATATAGGTAGGAAACATCAACACTTGGACATATAAGTACCAAATATAGGTAGGAAACATCAACACTTGGACATATAAGTACCAAATATAGGTAGGAAACATCAACACTTGGACATATATATGCACCAAATTCGTACATGTATTATGTCTGGGACATAAGCTTATGTCCCAGATTATGAACATAAGCGCACAGGAGACATTTTATAACCAAAACAGCGAACATCAAATTTAGACCCTCCTCTCAACTCATAAGTGAACACTTACAGCTAAAAAGCACATCATTTCTAATAGTCAATTATCACGTGCAAACGTACCTGGTTATACAAATAAACAGGCACAAATGAAGAATTTGAACGACACAACTCGTAAAAATCAACAATTATCACGTGCAAACGTACCTGGCTATAAAAATAAACAGGCACAAAACACAGGCTGAAATGAAGAATTTAAACACACAACTCGTAAAAAAATCAACAATTATCACGTGCAAACGTACCTGGCTATAAAAATAAACAGGCACAAAACACAGGCTGAAATGAAGAATTTAAACACACAACTCGTAAAAATCAACAATTATCACGTGCAAACGTACCTGGCTATAAAAATAAACAGGCACAAAACACAGGCTGAAATGAAGAATTTAAACGACACAATTCGTAAAAATCAACACACTTACTTTCCTGATCTTCCTCCTCGGTACGACTTTCCCTCCAAAAGTGACGTTTATTGTTGAAAGAAATCAAATGATCACGTGATCTTAAATCTGTGAAGCGGAAAATTTATCACGGGGGAGGAACTGTTACACGAGGTATGGAGTTCTTATGATGACTTGTAAAGGTAACTGTCACGGAGTTCGTCGGAAAACATTTGCATACACTACAAAAACAGTCGTCAAAAATGGTAAATTTTATCTTTTAGGTGCTAAATTAAAGTAAAATGATAAAGCTTTCAGTACATCTTGTATTATATGTCAAAAACTAATTCACAGGCCATTTATCATCCGCCTCTTGCTTAAAATCTGGTAGTTTTGGGTAAAATTTCTAAATTATTTGCCAATTCTTCTTCTTTTTTCTTCTTCCAATATACTTGCCACCTTCAACTAACTGAAGTTTACTGCCAGGTTAATGCGCAAGACGGAAAGAAAGAGTAAAAATAGTGAGGAATATATATAGTGCAGGTTAAAAACGGACAAGAGTGTGTTGGGACAGATGAGTACGGAATGACTCAACTGTACCGGCTGACGTAGCGTCTGGAGGTAGGCTGTTCCAGTCTTTGATGGTACGTGGGAAGAAGGATTGTTGACGATATTGTGTACGGCAGTAGCTAGGGTATCTTGAAGGTTAGGTTGTGTGAATTTCTTGTAGATGTGGAGTTGGAGAGTATGAGTTGTGAATTGTCTAGAGCGACCTTGTTGTTGATGACTTTGTAGAGCATGATCAGTCTGGCCTCCTTTCGACGTTCTTGTAATGGTTTCCATTCAAGGTCTGCAAGCATGTCTGTGACGCTGGACCTGTTGTGGTACTTGTTTTTAACATACCGTGCAGCACGTCGTTGGACCATGTCTAGACGGCGTATGTCTCCCTTCTCTGTTTATTTTTTGTTTTCATCCTTGCCATACAAAATTACCTAATTATAATGCAAATATGACAAATTTATACCCGATCTTTCAAATGTCCCGGAGTTTTGGTGATAACTCAAAAGCTGTCCTAGAGTTCTTATGATAACTTTTGTTACTGCCTATGTGTTTCTTGCGCTAAATAACGGCAATTTTTTGCGTTTTTTATTATATAATAAGGTTGTAAATACTTATGCAATATAGTACGCTCATCCTTTGCACACAAAAAATGGATAAAATGTTAGTCTTGAGAGTCTGCAAAGGATAAACAGGTGATATGTTATCATATACAGTAACGATTGAATCAGCGGCAGTATCATATGGCATAAACCACAAAACAAAAATGTCTCAAAACTTACACGTTGTTCTCAGTTACACATGTTTTAAGCAACCATCTTTCTTAAGCAGATAATATATAGTTGTGCATCGCTTATCTAAGGGCTAAGTAATTTGTATCATTTTATACCATAATAAACAAGTACAAATGTGCATGTATAAAACCAGGATAATCTCTTCAAACCTATGTTTGACATATGATAAAAACTCAACTGCGGTTGGCTCTATAAACTACCAATCTCTCGAACAAATTTGCAAGTCCCTCTGCGTTCGAGCAAAATAAGTTTGACTAAAACATATTTTTGTTATCAATTACAGCAAAATTAGCAGAGCTTCCTCCACTAAGATTACATAATGATTTACAACCTTATTGACTAATAAAAGACGCTAAAACGCGCCGTGATTTAGCACAAGAAACACATTGGCACATAAGAACTCCATAACATATTCTAAGTTATCACAAGAACTCCGGGACATTTGAAAAATCGGGTATAAATTTGTTAGCCGGGGCTATATGTTTGCAATTTTGCATTATAATTTGGTAATTATGTATTGCAAGGATGAAGACTTGAAATAATCAGGTCAATACTTGCGAATTGGTAAATAATTTAGAAATTTTACTCAAAACTACCAGATTTTAAGCAAAGGGAGATGAAAAATGGACTATGAATTAGTTTTTGACACATAATAGATTTTATTTATGGCGGTTTTTACCTCCCAGTTTGGTTATTTCGATACAAATATGTACATGCCATGTTTGTTATTATGTAACATTTGTCATGTTTGTTATTATGTAACATTTGTCATTTATGGCATTTAATAAATGCCCTATTTCATTCAACCTAAGTGTTGTGTTTTATCTCATACCAAACAAGTTCGTCTTGCCAGTTATATTTGCTTGACCTGGACAATACATAAAATACAATATGTAAGGCAAGCTTAATCATTAAAGTTTAATGTAGCACCTAAAACTCACTTTTTAAAGATAAAAACTAGAAATGTGTCCATAGGACACGGGTGCCCCCACCGCGCCACTGTTCGGTCAATCTTATGACTCTACGTCAAATAGTTTTTGAAAACTAAAAATCTTTTAGTAAGTCAAGGGAAATAACTCAACAAATACTGGATAAATCCACAAGCGAAACCCAAGGTGCAAAACTTAATATGCTGAGCAACTTTCCCGTAAGGTTTAATGACTCTATGTCAAATCCTTTTTGAGTAACATGTGACACAAGTTGAAAATTGCAAAATTTTACTAAGTCAAGGGCAATAACTCTAAAAATACTAAAAATATCCAGACGAAAATACCCAGGTGCACAACTACACATGCTGATCAACATTCCTGTAAAGTTTCATGACTCTATGTCAAATACTTTTTGAGTTACATGCGACACAAGTTAGAAATTGCAAAATTTTACTAAGTCAAGGGCAATAACTCTAAAAATACTAAAAATATCCAGACGAAAATACCCAGGTGCACAACTACACATGCTGATCAACATTCCTGTAAAATTTCATGACTCTAAGTCAAATACTTTTTGAGTTACATGCGACACAAGTTGAAAATTGCAAAATTTTACATAGTCAAGGGCAAAAACTCTAAAAATCCTAAAAATATCCAGACGAAAATACCCAGGTGCACAACTACACATGCTGATCAACATTCCTGTAAAATTTCATGACTCTAGGTCAAATACTTTTGAGTTACGTGCGACACAAAAGTGAACGGACGGACGGACGGAAGGACGGACGTTCTAACAGGAGAGTAATAATGTGGCTACTCTATTGTTCTCTCTATTGTTCTTTTTAGCCACACAAAAGAAAATAGCCACATAAAAGCATTACGGAATGAATGACATCAAAGAGAAAGAACAGTTACCTATTGTCCCTCTAGCCACATATATAATTACTGTCCTGTGAGTGCGGACGGACAGACGGACGGACAAGGGTAAATCTAAATGCCCGCCACTAAAGTTGGGACACAATTACCATTTTTGGTGACTGTTTTTGCAATATATACAATAGTTTTCCGACGAACTCCGTGTCAGTTATCACAAGAACTCTTTGACAAGTTATCATAAGAACTCCATCCTTCGTGTAACAGTTCCTCCCCCGTGTTTATAGTACATATGGATGAAATTTAAAAAAAAAAAAACAATTTTCCTTTGTTGATTATTGAAAATAAGATATTTTAAAAACATTATGAGTGAAAAATATTTTATTTGTGAAAAAAAAAAAAAAAAGTGGGCGTGGTCATGTACATGTATACTCAATCGCAACTACTCGGCCCTTTCCGTCAGTCTTCGGATATAGATAATTACAAATGTATATAGATAATTTCCGAGGCAGTTCCGAATGCATGTATATACTATCCAAGCCATGCAACGACTGCCTTTGGTTCGAATAATAAAGAGCATACGGAGCAGGCCATATTATACTTGTGTATGAGAAAGACTTTTGTCTCTTTTCTATCATAAATAAAAACACGTTCCCTGTTGTCACCATATGAAACCCCAGAAAAAAGTAACCAATGAACGATCATCTGAATATGATATTTCTTTCGCTATCCCATTCTTTGTCTGTGTAAAATGGGCCGATCAATGGACATGCTCTGGAGTGCGGTTAACTAATGCACTCCATTTAACACAATATGCATGTACATAATTATGTAACCAATTTAACTCTGACACATTTTCAACAGAAAGGTCCAAAAATTATGATACAAATGAAAGAATATATTTCATAATAAGGAGAAAGCTAATGAGGTTATCTATTACTTCAAATACCACCAGCAACCTGACAATAATACAATAACAAATATATTGAAACAGATACTTGATTAGTAATAGCACTAACGTGTTGAATATAAATAGCAAAACTATAATCGCAAAAAGAATTATTCTCATAAATCCACAATATTTCCGTATTTCTTACTGTACGCTTGATAATTGGTTCGATAAACTAACTGTACGCAGAACTTTTGGTTCCTTACGATGAGTGTCATGCATGACCGACTGATGTGTCCTCTAGGCATAAGCAATTAGTTACCGGTATGGTGAAAATAATTAACAATTACCTATAGCATATGGTTATATAGCACTCGAAAATAGACACATTGAAACTTTAGGACAGTTCATGCTTGGGAAAACGTCTTTCCTGCTCTGATACTAGGAAATTACCTCCTTGGAAGACTAAATCACGTGTGTTTTCTTTTTAGTAAACAGATTTGTGGTGTGATACAGTTCTAGACTTAATTTAGACATAGCTTCACACTGAAGAGTGTGTGGAATGTGTGTTACGAGGGAAAATGGCATGCAGTGGACATAAGCCTTCTTTATGTCTGCCTTAAATATTGAAAATCTTGCCAGAGTATAGTCTTTAGCTCGTATATGTATAGGAAAATTTAGCAGCAAAGGGCATTTTCACCAGGACATTCCACCTGTTAGCCAGAAATTGAGAGATAAAACCATATACATGTATTAAGATTTGATAATGATTTTATAAGAATTTTTTATAAAAACATAAACACCAACAAGAGGTTTAACGTTTATTTTACTATTAAACAATTAAAGTACATAGTGAAATTTACATATATAGTGTTCAAATTACAATGTATACTTTGTAGCATCTTCGAACTATGGATATACACATAATAGCTCCCGTATATCAAAGTTCACTATTTTCTTGGACGTTTGTTCAAATCCAATCAAATTCTTTCTTTTGACGAACCAAGAAGCACGCCCTTGGTTAAACTAACAACGGCAATATCTGTCTTTCTGCAACCTTTTTACGCATTCTAGATAATACATTGCACCCTCTCCCATTGACGTTTCATTTTTCCAAACTGCCTCAAAAGTCCTTTCTTAAGTTCATGGATTTAACAATATTTTATTGGAGTAAAACATTTAAGTGAAGAAGGATAAACAATATCAGTTATGGTAAATAGTTTACCTATTCAATGGATTATACGAAGGAAAAGTTCAAGTGTCAGACATAAACAATGGGAATTAAATGAAAATTTTGTTTTACATTTTCGATAAACTGCATAGAATTTGAAGTAATTTACTTCAGTAATAAAAAAGAAAGGAGAAAAAAATTTTACCAGGGTGAATAAAAAGCTTCTAACTAACTTTAACATCAAAGGGAATTTAATTCTTGAAATAAAGGTGACAAAAATAGGTGGATATACATAATTTTTAGCAAGACATATAATTTTCCACGGTTGAGCGAAAGCGAATTAGAGGAAAATTATTAGTCGCCGGTAGAAACCGGCGACTATATTTGTAACAGTTTAATATTATACCTATGGTAGGAGAAGGCATTAATTTCTGTAAATAAAAGCATAACAATTACTGAACAATTAAAGACTACAATTGTTTTCAGTAATCACAAAAATTCAAACATACAATAATG
This sequence comes from Ruditapes philippinarum, assembly GCF_026571515.1. NCBI lineage: Eukaryota > Metazoa > Mollusca > Bivalvia > Venerida > Veneridae > Ruditapes > Ruditapes philippinarum. The sequence goes on from NW_026866382.1 coordinate 439,866, forward strand.
TTGCTAAATGAAATGAAATTTTTAAATACTGACATCGTAAAAAGCAACATTACAGTTTTTATAAGAATGAATTAATGACGTATCCCTATGGATCAGTCATTGAATTTAGGGATGCTTTTACTTTTCTTAAAGTGTCAAGCGTTGCTATTTTATGATAAATAAATCATGCATGATATTTGAAAATGACACTTTTAAATTATCTGGTTGTTTGTATCTTATAAGACCTATTCTATGTTTTATCTTATTTATTATAAACAGTTTCTCCCAGAATCACGTGACTACACGTTGTATGTTATTGTTATGAAATCTATTAATAGTAACAAATGGCTGATAAGATAGACATACAGGTAACATGTGAATGGTTGGCAGCTGATAAAGTGCAAATCAAAGTAATTTTGTATGAAAAATCTCGGTATGACAGTAGGGGTCGGAATCGTATTGGATACACAGAGAATTTATTGCACTGAAAGGCAATTAACATTAACTTTATCGTATGTAACGACAGGAATATTGATTTCAGCTAAATAATATATTTTTTCGATAGTGCATAAGAATAATTTGTTTATGCAGACAGCACTTTTACAGTAGAAAAACATTGTTTTATGCAATTATTAAGCATATATATTTTCATAGTCACTTTGCAAATATTCGATGATCGGTAATAATTTGTCGGTAATTATCGGATGCTGAAGAAAACCATACAACGGTATATATGTATAAAGTAGAATTACAAATAGAATTATAATCATATCACTTGCTTTACAAGCCTCGATGACAAGGTGTTAGATTTTAAGTTAGTTTCAAATTGAAGACTGTAGGTTCGATAAAGTGTTTTTTATGTTTTCTTTTATAATACTTTTTGTATTTTGCAAAACTTGACCGTTTATCAAAATTATAAAATAAAAAAGTGCTAGAAATGAAACACACGATTTATCAACTTATGTTTCATAAAGTTAAAAGATATAATAAAAATCAATTTATGAAAACTACACACAGGATTTGTCCGAGATTCGAACTTGCGCCTACTACATGTAGGTTACAACTTCGTCATACTTACCACTAGGCCATCGAGCAGTATTAATTGATATAATTATACATGTAATTATACTTACAATAAAATCGTTAACATTAATCACAATAAGTTATGTAAGCAAACGAAACAGCTCCCGAAAATTATTGAGTCTCGGGTAAATATTGCCAAACAATACTTGCTTATTGAATAATGATAACAGTTTCTTGACAAATTTGCTAAGCAAGTTTGCTTCAAATATGATGTTTTATTACAACATAACATAAATTTTTTGCATAAAACTTTCAGCAAGAAAGATATAATTGTGGCAAGTAAATGAAAACGTGTTTATGAATAAACATTACTCAACTTAAAATTATTGTTCCTCTTTTCTTTATACTCGAACCATTAAACTGATATTTTCTTTTATTTATGATAATACAATCATATTTCTATCCGGCGACTTGATGCTTTAGCATCAAAATCTCTACTTGTTTTCCATTGGTCGAATAAAGTATCCTATTGCATAGTTTTGTGCACGAAGTTTTCGTGCTAAAGTAATGTGTAGTATTGGTCATTCAGCTTTGGACGATCGACTAAGTAATATCAGCTTAAAAAATTGAAAATTGGCAAGAAATGTGTTTTGAATAAAGGTTTCAGTGTTAACCATCTAGATGAAATATATTTTGTAAGATGATTTTATTATCTGAATTTAAGATTATTGTCTATGAATGTGTTAAAATGAATATATATATTTTGATGCATTTATTATAGTAACTATGTATTGTTACATGTTATGATTGAATTGTGAATGCATTACACACTACACACTGATCGTCCAAGTGCTCCATACATATAATACATTTTCAAATAGTATTATATTGTTTGTTGTTTATTGTAAGGATATAGTATGAGTTAAGAGGAAAAATGACGTCGGCCACTAGAAGAAACAATGAGAACACCGAAAACTCTTCAGCAAGATCCTATTAAATATCAATTAAAGAAGATTGATAACGGTATATAGTTTTAAGTAATAATTAGCACTGTCAAAATTTGCGAACCTTTTTGCAGCGTACAGTAATCTAATCTGTACCAAAACCCATCGTGGAACAACAATTCCGTCAATAATTATCTTGGCTTAAAAGCATTTGCCTTCGAAATGAATAATGATTATTTAAGTAAGTTGCAAGTATAATTTACATTCACGATATTGGCTCTGATCTTATCATGTTTTTTCACCGTCACAAAAACAGTTACAGCCAATTTACCTTCAATAACTTTTTGACCATTGAACCTACACGCATATGATTTCGAGATAATATGTGTAGATCAGAGCCCCACATGAAAATATAAAATATGCACACGCTCAGGAAAAGACACACTGGGCTAATATTTGACAAGCGTGATCATACTTCACAATTATTTATGCGCATGACACGGAATCCCTCTATCTATATCAATATTTTAATCTTGAGATATTTTGAACAAAGAAACAACCATTCTCGCGGATTTCTCCAAATCTGTCATTTTTAATGCGCTCAAAACAATATTTTATGAAATGGTGATACGAGTCCAAAATTCCGTATCGTATCGATTTATTCAGGGTATAGACATAAACACATACAATGTTATCACATATATCAACTTGCATATATATCAAAACACACACATAAATGCAAGAAAATTAATTATAAGATTAATTAATGAGTATATATATCTTCTATGTAACCCTAGGATTGCCCATTTAGCTAAAAGCTTATTTCCAATGGGGTCCATTTACTGTAAAATTATCACACTAACTTACGTAATAATAAATGAATTATAAAGAAGCTAAAATAAATAACAATTTTTTTAAAAATTGTTCAACAATCATGACAAGACACATTTTTCAATATAATAAGACAAGTACATGTACATAAACAAAATGAAATAAATTTCGTTTAAACTAAAACATTATCAAGTACAACATAAACATGTTACAAAACCTTATCATAAGTTACACATCAATTTAATAATAAATAAACATATTCACTTGTTTATCATTTTCATTACTTAAAAAAGTTTTACTTTTGTTTTAAATGTTTGGAAATAATTGTCGATTGACCTAATGCTGTCTGGTAAAGAAATCCAGTCTTTTATGGCATTGTAGAAAAATGTGTTTGGCAAAACAAAATTAAATTACTAGATCTTAAATTGGATATTCTACATACCTTAAACAATTCCTTTAAATAAGAAGGGCTTTTGTTGTAATAAACTTTATGAATGTGGTTGAGTCTTAACAACGTACAGTATCAATGGACAGTGAGAATATAGCATTGAAATTGACCTGATTTGCATAATATTACGCACTTAATTAAAATCCGTGATAATATGAATATGCCAACCAAGTTACTCTTTCTTCCTCTCGGCACGTGATCTCATGGAGAGACACGGCTACATGTCGGGCATCGGCTTATGAAAGATCCAATGCAACGTGTTTGACGGTAAATTTGCATGAGCTACAGCTCGAGGTAACGTTTCAAGTGTGGCACAATTTAGTCTGCATGAAGTTAGCTGCCGATGTCCTGATTGAAGCCAAGGGGAGTTGCCCTAAAAAGTGGTAGATACAACGAAGATGGGTGCATGTGCGTGAGCGTGAGGCCTAGTACAAAGAAACGACTTAAAATTAAAGATCCTGTAACACAATTTTTTATGGTTTAAAATCATAAATATGATGTTCAAATTAAGATTTATCAATATTGTAGGTTCCAAAAAGCATTATTTATAAAGATATTACCGAATTAAAAATTTCATGTAAATAAAGGGAGGTAATAAAAAAATATTTTCTAAAAAGTTTAAGTTAAATTTTACAATAAGAAATGAATGCACATATTTTAATGATTACATATAATATGCACAAATATTTGTAGTACACATTTTACATATTCTTCGATGTTTGAAAATTGTTTTATTTGCATAATTATGTCCATATATATAATTTCACTTAATATGGTTTAACACTTTGATCACAACATACAGAATCTTTAAAGGTGGGGCACTTTTTTGGCAAAAGCAGCCCTAATCGTCCATTATCAGGCTAACATCTTTTAAATATCATTGTCACATGTTACTATTTGTATGTTTAGGTGCTCAATGACCTCTGTACAGTGACCTACTTGCAGCTCATTTCTTTGCTTATTACATGCACTGGCTGTTCAGCACAGGGTAGGCCTACGTCTTTATATTTAAAAAAAACCTGATAGTCGAAAAAGTGCAAAATCTAAATAAACCCCATACAGTAGGGGTCTAAATTAGGATCAAATAAAGATAAATTTGTAGTTGTTTAAGAAAAAAAGTCAAGAAATTATCATAGTTTTTGTGCAATCATAGATGTACCCCTATCATACGGTACCTGATTACAGGTTTTATTCACGTAGGCGGATAAAGGGACGGGAATTAAAGTCTACAACGGAATTTACATAATTTAGTTAAAAAATAAAAAAGAAGAAAACATACAGAAAAATAACATAAACAGGTTTGTTTTTGCGTAATTGTATCATGAAAATTAGTTGTTATGCATATGGTGATGTTTTTAGTATAACTGTAGCTCACAACTAACTTGAATGCCATTCTAGCAAACAAAATAATTATCATGTGTATTGGAGTTCGGATAAGGATAAATTTTGACAGCTGATTATGACTCACAGAGTTTTATGCAGCCTCACATAAAATTATTTCATTTTAATGTATTTTTTTAAATGTATTATTCAGTTCTGATTGGCAACTTGGCAACTTCTATCAGATATTTATATATGATTTAGTATGTCATTATTAATTGCTTTTTGGATGGATTCCAGAACTGGCCAAGTTTTATTATTTTGTACTAAAATTAACAAATAAGCAACTTCAACTAGATGCCTTTAATAGTGCAAAACGTTATAATTAAAAAAATTACTGTAATCAACATGTTAACAGAACAAGTCATGATAAACCAAAACACACAAAACATGGCGTTTAGCGGCAAAAATATCATTTTATTTTATATTTTACCATTAACATTTTGTACTGAAATTCTATAATTGTGAAAAATAACTCCATTGATTGATTTTACTGATTATATAGATGTTCGGTAACTTTGAATTACTTTGACTGCCACAAGATCTTTATTAACATATGACCGAAGGGCTACAATTAGTGTTGGGAATCGGAGGACAAACTCATAATCGATTAATCGGAACAATCGGACAGGCTTTCCGATCAATTAATCGGAATAATCGGACAGAATGTTTTCCAGCATAACTAACTAGAAAATAGAAATCATTATAACTTTTATTTAATATAAATTAATGTTTTATCTAATTGTCTGTTGAAACTATTACAAAATACAAATTCTTCAGTCAGGACATAGTTTACATACATGTAATGATTTTCATATTCATATTCAGAAAAATTAATGTGTCCCTGTTGTCAGCATTTACTTATTTTATCAAAAATAAAGTTTTTATTTAAGTGCCCATTTCACAATCAAGCTAAAATAAATATGGTTAAACTAAGGAAATTTCAGGGTTCCAATTCATGTGGGAACTATTCATGGTCATATAAATTATAATAAATTAATAACTGCTACCAATAATTGATAAAATGTATCTATGTGATTAATAAATTAATTTAATATGCATGATCAGGACTAAAAATGTAAGTTACCATTTCACATAAAAAATTTAATTATTTTATTTCATTCTTAATAACAGATTCGCCGTACCATAAACGGTGTCATGGTAAATGTAAGTTTAGAAGCCTTTTAAATTCATTATTTCACATTATAATGGACAGAGTAACGAAGATTGTTACATTAAAATACTGCATCAGAATCCGATTTTAATTTAAACGGGTGGGGTACCTTTATTTGCATATCCTTTACCACAAAACTTGCACACAACTTAAGCCATGTGGTAGCGGGTGCTTCAATATTCAGCTTGTGGAAACCAAAATGATTCCAAACATTTGATGATGTTTTCGTGAAGATTGAAGAGTATTAAAATTAAATAGAACAAAGCTAAAAAAAACAACGAAAATAAGTACCACAAAGGAACAAAAATTAACACTAAGCGACAATCGATTCTGTTCGACCACAATCGATGTCGACGACATTATCAACATACCGATCTATAATCGGATAGCGGCGCCAATCGGCCAATCACTAGCTACAATGTATCTAAGATCTTAAAGAGGAGCAGGTTCCTAAATAAGTAAAGGGGGGAGGGACTCAGATAGTTATGCAACTGTCTGTCACTCTGTGTGTGTTTATAAAAGTTAGTTCATCATACATGTGAACTTTTTTCGATGATCAAGTGGGGGATTTCTCTTCAAAAAGAGAGAGATTTTAGAATTTACAATAAACAAAGAAGGAATTTCTGACATCAAAAATAGGGAGATTTCTTAATTTGTGAAAATACCCCTTATTTAAAAAAAAAAATATGGCTGCAGAGTCCAGTCTGAAAGTAACTTCTCCAAGCATTATGGAATTTCAAAACAAATTGGTTAATATGATCACCATAAATTGACAATTGGCTGCATGCAAGCAGCAAGACCCAGGTCCGTAGCCTCACCAAGGTAAATAACTTAATGTATTTGTCATACATTTTTATATGCAAACGAATTGTGTGTCCAGTCCATGATTTCTGCATGCATGATAAGATTTCAAAATAAATCCATACTCATGACCATCATAAATAGACATTCTGTGGTGTTCAAGGCGCTGGTCTCTAGCCAAAGGATCAAGGTCACAGCAGGGGATGTAACTTAGTATGATTAACATATTTTCTTAGATTTAGTATAGTCTTTTATTAGATACCATCAAAGCTATTAGCTATACTGTAATGATGTCTAACTTTCAAAATATGACAACAGCAACATACTACAAAGTAGTAACAAACTGTCCGTTGACCCCTCTGATAAAAACAACTGCTGGGATTTGGCTATCATCAGGTGACACATGTGTTCACCGATCTCATAGAACTAATAGATAAAATGTTTTAATAACATTATTACATTTGAAATCTCAAGATTTATAACACAAAGTAATGTTTAAATTAGGGATGGCAACGAGTAACCGGTTAACCGAGTACTCGATCGAACGTCCGAATATCGGTTAACAAAATTGATATTCGATTACTCGGAAAAAATAAATATTTTCTTCTTTTTTTTGCGATTTAGAAAGATTGGTGTATCCAATTAGTTCAGAAATTCGGAGATGTGCATGTAATTCTTCATAAATACCCGTTAAATGCAATCAAAACACCCTTGCAGAGGTTTGAAAATGATATCACAAATTTAACGAGGTATTCAACAGTTTGACACACGCACCTGTGTCGCTTATGTCATCCAGCCTCTTATGAAATTTAATTACCTTTTATTGTATAGTCAAGTAACTGTTTTGAAAACAACAAAGGGCCGATTGCTATCATGAATGTAAGAATAAAGGTAACTAGTATTTAGACCAGGTTAAACTTTTGTTGCCGCAGATCAGTCAATATTATTTCAAGAAGAAAAAAGATATCTGAACTGTTATACATGTTTTAAACTTGATTTTGCATTAATTAAAACGTTGTAAAATATTATGTTTTTGATTTAATTATAATTAGTTAGTCTCCCGTGCAATCCTATTTACTATATAAAGAATTCTATGAATTTAAATAGAAAACGAAAGTAGTGAGCATGCGGACGGGGTTGATATTGTGTGATAAACTTTGATCACTGGAAATCATCCGAGTAACCGAGTACTCGATCGGAAAAATGACCGAGTACTCGAGTATTGATTTTGGTATTCGTTGCCATCCCTAGTTTAAATTATTATAATAGGTGGTCTAGCTATATTGTTTCCTGATTAATTTCAGCCTCATTTTTTGTGGAGTACATAGACATAGTACTTTTCAGTCATCATATTTTGAATATTTCCTGAATGGCTTAATTAATCCATATTCACACCAGTATGAATTGTGGAAGCTGACAGAAATGTTAAATCTCACCACTGGTTGGATTTCAACCCACACATGGATAAGGCATCTGGTGCTCACTGCAGCTGTATCTCTACCCCACCCAGGGTGTCTGTTTGACCCTTGAAATGACTCTTTGACTCTTCAAATTTCCAAAAGGCTGATTTGACCCTGAGCCAAAAGGCCTGATTTGACCCTCAGGATTTTAACTGGCGGGTCAAATTCTGTTAAAATGGGGATTTGACCTTGTAGTCAGTAAAACTTAGTCAACGTGACCCTCAGGTTTTCATGGCTAGTGAACACCCTGACCACTCTTTTCCACATCATTTTACCACATTAAAGTCATTTGGAGAGTAAATACAATAAACATCCTCTATGGAAGCTGCTTCTGCAAATGAATGAGGATTAAAACAGTAAATTATAGAAAACTGACCTATTCAACAAAAGCATTCTAGAAATTTTAACTTTGTTTCTGATAATCCTGAAATTGATAATGGACAGTTACAAAAATGGAAGCTGGTCCTACTTCTATTAAATGGCTTTGGTTTAGGGTTTATATTGTGATTGGTTTTTAATCATTTCCCCCTTGCTGCTGTGGGTTCAAATCTCCATTGAACTTAGCATTCATTCATGCGATCTGACTCTTATTAAGCTTATAATTATCCAGCTAAATGCAGCTTATTTCAGGTGCCAGCTAGTGCCCTGACATAATCCTCAAAAGGGGCATGTGAGGTTTTCCTCCTCAAGTAAAGCTAGAAAGTCACCTCCTGACCTTCACAGTGTTGGTGTGACTTAAAATTCAACACCAAAAAATAAAAAAGCGAAAAAATTATTGATTTTAAACAATCAAATTTTTAAACTAGTTATTGTTTATTATTCCCCTTATCATACAGACCTTTTAGTTTACTTGTATATATTGTTCATTATTTCTATATTAAACAATGGCTAAGCTCAGACTCTTGATTGTATAAATATACAATTGTATGCATGATGTAACATTGGTCAACACATGAGGGCAAATATGATTTTATGAACCTAACTCATGAATGCAACATGAATTATAAGTTAATGAACCCAAAGACAAAAGCACTTTTAATTTTAACTAATTGAACCCAAAGACATACGCAATATGAATTTTAACTTAATGGACTCAAAGACAAATCACGCAATATGAAATTTAATGAACCCAAAGACAAAAGCAATTTTAATTTTAACTTATTGAACCCGAAGACATACGCAATATGAATTTTAACTTAATGGACAGTCAAAGACAAATCACGCAATATGAAATTTAATGAACCCAAAGACAAAAGCAATTTTAATTTTAACTTATTGAACCCAAAGACATAGGCAATATGAATTTTAACTTAATGGACTCCAAGACAAATCACGCAATATGAAATTAATGAACCCAAAGACAAAAATTAAAAGCAGTATAAATTTTAACTTAAAATAAATGGAAAGACAAAAGAATTTGAATTATAACTATAGTATTAAATGTTTACATATATACATCAACACAATGTTTTGCAAATAATGAATTTTTTACAGTTACTTCCCTTTGTTTATTTTAAACAGATATTGTAGTCAGTTGACTGTTCATCATGTTAAGATTGGTTTTGGATCTATTTTGATACTTTAATGATTAGTTTTTTCTCCCTCTAGTAAAAATTGAAACCAAGTTTATGGTGAAAATTGCATGTTTACAAGACAAGTTTGCAAATTTAAGGATCTTAAACTTAAGTGATATAAATTATACATTATACAATATATTTCCCAATTAATTTAAAGATATTCCTCAATATATTTTTCCCAATTTAGCAATGCATTGGCCCAATTCCCAATTATATGAAAAGATACATTTGTTACCGCTGTTTAGTTATGGTTTCAGTAACTTCGTATTTAATATCGATTTCGTCATAAGGTTCGTTCTGGTAGAGAAATGCAATTTTCCTAATATAACGTGAAAATAACTGTCCATGTGGAATGTTTTACAGTTGTTATTTTAATTTCCCGTCTTGTAATGAACATTTGTAAGAAATCGAGGCCTTCTCCGTAATAATGTTTACTTGAAGGAGACGTCATTCGCCAAAGTTATTGAATATATTCTGCCCACGAGAAATCAATAAAGGTCTTCTGCGATTCTAAAGGCTACCGGTATATCATCGATAAATTGAATACAGAGGAATAGTTCTCCGCAGCCAAATATGCAAATTTAGTCTGGATCATTTAGATGCTTTAAACATCTCCTCTGCATATTGCGCAATAGATATACTTCTTGTGTTGTTGTTGTTGTTTTTTTTATAGATTTTCTTGATGCACTGTAATGAACTTAACTTGTTTTTCCTTGGTAAGCGCATCAAAGATTAATTATTGACTTGTAAGAAAAGCTGTATACATGTATAGAAGACAACAGGTAAATAGATTGTTTTTAAGAATATAGGTTATCATGAATTCATTTGAGTCATTTCTTTCACAGACACTTGGGGTGTGGAGCTCAAAACGTCTTTAAATCCAAATAAAATGCATATTTGTCAATCCCAGCACATGTACATATCATACAATCATGTATATATATAAAAAAACTTAATGTAAGCCGCTATGAATTTTTTTTTTATATTTTAACATCTTTAAAAATCCCAAGTGTCTGTGATTTATGTCATAGCCTTGGGTACTTCACTTTAAAGATAAAAAGAATAGGAAACTTATTTCTGTAATGTTTTGAAAAGACGTTCACCATGAATATTAATGATTTTATGATCAAAGGTTCTGAGAGGTTCATTATTCTCTTAAAGTGGATTGGTCTACAACGGATACATTTTCCATTTATAAGTATTTCAAATATCGATAAAAACAATAAAAATATTATATTTGGATATTTTTTAAAAGAAATATTGCTTGAATAATATGTTGATGAAGTTCTACATTTTGTAAATGATTTAGTAAAAACATTTATATGATGAATAATGATATTTTGTTCCAGAACATTTTATTATCTGCTAAAAATATATACATAAGTATCTGGTCATGTATCCCGCACTGGCCAACAACATCCATATCTAAATCTTTCGTGGTTTGTTGTTATGTCTAATAAATACTTATAATCGATGTAATTATTTATCGTATTACAAACTTTCCAAGGGCTTTATAGACCAACTCACTTTGAGAATAATGTATGATGTGCTTTCAGTTTGATTATCAGATAAAAATTAATTCTTACAGTTGACACAAAGCACCTATTATTAAACACACAAGATTGCAAATAAGAAATTTGAATTTTATTTGTTAAAAAAAAATTATCTTTTGTTGAAGTGCTTTTACTATAATATTCTTCCACTGATGTGTGTGACGTAATGAAAAAGTTGTGCAATTTGCCCCAATTAGGCAGTGGCTTTTGTTCAATTACTTTAACTTAAATGGACTTGACCATCTTTCATTCTGGACAAAACCATTCATCAGTATTTTAAGGGAATTTTTTTTTATCTAAACATCAGCTGAATAATGAACATGGCAGACCATCCATGAGCAAATGTCATGGAAGGCAGGCCCACCTTGGTCTACACTGGTCATATGGTTAGAATCTGTAGCTGGTACCAGCAGGCTAAGGGCTATTTATTTGATTTTTAACATAATTGATCTTATGTTAGTTATTACACATGTTTAACCAAAGAACTGTAACTCTTTGGGGCAATACATAAAATTGGGGGTCATTGACCAAGACCCATATTTCTAGAGTAATTATGCCCCTTTGTAAACTTGAAAAAAATAATTTTTTTTTTAGATTTTTGTTGTACAAGTTCAATCACCTCAACACTATTGAGGGTTTGGTTTATAATTATAGATCTTTTTATTTTCAGCTGCTCAGTTTTTAATATCTTAATGAATGATAGTGGGGAAAATTAATTTTATTTTTTTCTTGCTAAAACCATAGTGACTGTTTTATTAAAAAAATTTTTTTTTTATTTTATTGATTTTTTTTTCTGATTTCCCAGCGACAATACACTGTAAATTTTCATCTTAGTGTCTCAGGTGTTTATATAAAAATGTCAGATATTATTTATCATTTGATACTTTATATTTTTTATTACCTGTTAAATTGGTACAATGTATATCTGATCTTCCGCTGCCTACAGACAATTGGCGACAAAAATAAAACGAAAGTGCTTGAACTGTATATTTTTTACCTCACCTGAGAACAAAGTGCTCAGAGCGGAGCTTTAATTACGGCAGTGTGTATGTCATCCATCATTATCCACAGTTTCTTTAAACATCTCCTCGAAGACTACTTGATGGATTTTGACCAGACTTTACTGGAATGGTCCCCTACAAGAGTTATATAAATGGTTGATGCATGAGTAGATCACAGAAGGTAAAACTAGACTTTAAATGAAATCTTTAAAAATCTTCTTCTCAGAAACTACAGTGTCAAAAATGGCCCTGCCCTAGTGATCACTTAGTTTACAAAGGCTAATATAGGAAAAAACATTAATTTTAAGTCTTCTCTTTCTTTTATGAAATTGCAATGCCTAGAGCTTAATTATTTGACTTGTATAATTTTAAGTGGATTTAAAGTTATATTAATCATGCCCCTTAGGTCAAAAACGGCCCTGCCTTGGGGTTCACTTTTTTTACAATAATGCAGCCTGGAGAAGAAAATTACAAACCCAATATGACCTCATTACTGGCTTTAACCTTGTTCAGCAATGTGCCTCTGGTGAGCGATCCAGGGCCATAATGGTGGTCTTGTTTATTTAAGGAATTGGTCTATTTTATTATTTTAAGGGTAATTCTTCTTTAACTTTAGATCAAACCTGTCAGATTTTTGCTTTTAAACTTTAAAAAATAGATATGTTTGTAGGTTAAAGCAGGCTTATAGAGTTAATATTAAAGTAAAGTAATTATGTACTTTATTTGTCTAATGAGGAAATAAGAGAATCTTTAATCTTAGACTAATTTGAAGAAATTGAAGATGAAATCACCTTGCAACTTGATATTTTTTAAGAAACTCATCTGGTATATAACTTAAGGGTATCATCTAACAAGGTATGCATGGCGTATAGAAGTAGCACAAAAAGCACATCATTTCCTGACAGATGATCTTGCGCTTAATAGGTATAATTATTATCTTCTGAACTGTAAAAAGCCAAATGTCAAAAGTGTCTGTTAGTACAATATGTACTTTTCTGATTGCCGTTTTTACTGTCTTTCATACTTTACCTTTTTGGAAATGGGGACAGGTCCACACAATTGGAAATGTTTTTTGAAAATGTTAATTTAGGTAAATTAGAAAAAAAAACTAGATTGGCGACAAAATCATAAATATCTTTGTAAGTATACCTTTGTAAGAAATTATCAGTAGTGAATAGCACTTTTATTTAGGTTACTGCTAACTTCCTCTAGGGTATTATTACATATGATTGTAATATAATGATACATGGTGTATATATGTTTTAGTATATGCAAACAACTTTTTTTACGTATATGCAATATTATTCACTGCTGTAGGTTCGAGTTGCACCAACTTCTTCTGATTCTTCGTATGAGAAAGCTTAGATCCGACTGGGTTACGGAACGTCAGTAGTACTACTCAGGTGCCCATTTATGTCTGAATAATGTACAGAGGGGCACTTGAGGTCATCCTCCACCAGTAAAGCTGGAAGGTCGCCATATGACTAATACTGTGTCGGCAATTTTTTGTGCCAAATAATATACAGTGTACAATATATATTTGTATCATGTGATTCCAAAAGGGCTTAATTCTTGATGCACTGTTTTCATGATTCTGGTACATCATTTAATACAAGTATTGGATATGAAGACCAATAATGGATCAGTCTGTTTATATTTCTTCATAATTATTATAAATTATACGGCAGAAAAATTGATTTATTTGCTCCTTACCACCCTGCGAGAGCTGTTATACCTAATTTACTACATCAATTGCTAATTTTCTTTTATTGCCAATAATTTCTGATGACCGCATTGATTTTTCCTTGCGGGTGACAAAGAAATTAATATTTATCGAGGGTATGATTTGCCTTGTGATTGGCTAATTGGTGTGGTTGCTTTCCATACGGGTATTTTATATTTGTTTAACTTTAGTTGTCCAGACCTGTCCATAATCTGCATGTACTGTAATTAGAATTAGTTGGACATGTAAATTTGCTTTTGTAAATAATGTGTAAAATTTAGTTATTTAAGGACTGGTAATTCCTGTAACACTTAATACTTTATAGGTCATTAATTTAATCATTTATAAAGCCAGCATCTGCCCATGCAGCTAGTGCAGACAAAGATCAGTTTGCACATCTGTGCTGCGTGGATGATGGTCCGCACTGTAGAATGTTTGGTCAATATTAAATTTGTATTTTGAAATTGAAATGATGAAAGGTTTTGTCTAGATTCAGTTGGAAAGTTAGACAAGTTGTCAGTCCATATAAGATATTTAGTTGGAATAGGTTTTGGTCATTGAGGCTAATGTTTTCCAATTTTATTTTGAGAATATTTTTGTAGTCTTTTGGTAGGTTTTATTTGATAATTACTACAAATATAAATTCTGATGACAGTTTACTTAAAATGCATTATTATATGTCATAAAGTACTCAAAATTACATTGTAATAAAAGCATTGATGTGTGAAAATATTTAAATCATAAATACATTTTCTATGCCCCTGCTGTTTAGGGGGATAATGGGGTTGGAGGGGTGAGATAATAGATTTGCCCTTGTCTGTCTGTCCTGCTGTAAGACATGTGTATCCATAAACATACAAATTAAAGTGGCAGCATCTGTGTCCTGTGGGCACATTTCTTATCTTGTTTGATCATTTGGAAGGGGAAAGTTTAGTTTTGCCACATATTGGAACAAAAACATAGTACATGTATTACAAAATTACCATTTAGACAGACTCAGATGGGGTCCAATTAAAAATCGTTTGGAAAAAATCCAAACAAAGTATCGCAGTCTGCACTTGCCTCTCAAGAGACCTGTATGTTTCTTATTGGCAAATACCTTCATCAAAATGCTGGAATCAATAAATCCAATGCTTTTCTTACACGAGAAAAAATTGGAAAAATCGCATTCGCTACTCGATTGTAAATGTTCAATGGGATGAAATTATTTTCTGTTTACTAAGTATTGATTGAGTAATCTGATACGAACCATTACAGACCGATTGATCGTTATCAGAAGCATTGTTATTATTATCTCCCCTGATAATTTATCGCTATTGATCTTCAGCAGTTGAAGAGTCTGAAATAATCTTCTTTGGTCGTTTATCAGGATTGTAATGTAGAAAATGACCAAGAAAGATTCCCATTACGTCTTATTTGGTCATTTAGTTGGATAGTCGTGTAGAAAATGACTAAAATAATTCCCCGCCTCTATTATTACTATAATTATATATGGTACCGTTAGTAATATCAGGTAGAATGTCATTAAGCAACAGAAAGTTTTGACACAAATTTAAGTGTTAAAAGGTACAAAATAATAATATCATTTTCATTAAAACTTCTTGTCTGTAACTTCTTAGCTTGTTGCTTTATTGAATTGTCGCATTAAATAGTACATGCAATATTCAGTCAAACCAAATCAGCAGTTTTTTCTTAAGTTCAGTTGTTTTATTTTCATGACCAACCTTTGAGGGATAGGTGTGTTATACACTGGTATGCCGGTTCAGAAAACTTTTCCAAGAGTTTTGCAAATATCTCGACTTCTTAAGTTGCACCAACAGGCTGTAAAGAATAAGATGAAATGATGGCTGTTTGGTTATTATTTGTGGGTAAAATCTTTTCATTCTCTGTACCCTTGTGTGGAAACAATGCACTTTGCAATCTTCTGTCAGGGCTTTTTTCCCTTCAATAGCAGGGGCTGACAAACTTTAACTTGGCGACTTCCCCAAAGAAAGAATAAAAA
This sequence comes from Ruditapes philippinarum, assembly GCF_026571515.1. Lineage (NCBI taxonomy): Eukaryota > Metazoa > Mollusca > Bivalvia > Venerida > Veneridae > Ruditapes > Ruditapes philippinarum. Next base: position 455,762 of record NW_026866382.1, read on the forward strand.
TTCTTTAAGTCATGCAGTTTTCCCAAAAAATTGAATTTACATAAAGTGTTTTCTTCCCCATTGGCAAATATACTGTATAATTTTCTCCCAAAAAAAATTAAGGGCAGGGCTGTTTCTCAAACCTTTGAAAAAAAACCTGTCAGTATCATAATTTATGCTAGACATATAAAATTCTCTCATTAAAGAATGTATTTTTTTGTCAGGAGTGAAAAAATATAATGTTTTTCGAAGTTTTAAATATAAAATTATGGTGTTAGTTAATACAATGAACAGCCTTAATGCCACCAGATGGATAATGTTGCTTGTTTGAATACTTTAAACAACAATGGACCATTCTAATTCAAAAGGCAAGTCCATTACACAAATTGAGTATAAAGAAGGTTAAAAAGAAAACAACAATGAACACTACGTTAACATGAAGATATCAATCTGTAGACTGGTTTGTTTAATTGTCTACCATTTTGGAGACTGTAACAAGAAAAATCAACACAAGAATCAATATGCAAGCCTGAACTGCAGAGACAGTAATCTTAATTACTCATGCATTCATGAAAATACATGCCAGCTATAATTCATACAAATTATTCATTTCATGACAAAAATACAAGCCTGCTATTTCATACCAGCTAGTCTTTAAATAAATTATACAAAATACAAATCTGCCATTTCATACAAGCTACCCTTTAAGCTAGCCTTAAATGAATGATACAAAATACAAATCTGCCATTTCATACAAGCTACCCTTTAAGCTAGCCTTAAATGAATGATACAAAATACAAATCTGCCATTTCATACAAGCTACCCTTTAAGCTAGCCTTAAATGAATGATACAAAATACAAATCTGCTATTTCATACAAGCTACTCTTTAAATGAATGATACAAAATACATATCTTCTGTTTCATACAAATTACTCTCTTTTTGACTTCTACAAAATAAAAGCCTGCTATTTCATACAAGCTATTTAATATTAAAGTCTTTTAATGAATTATACAAAATACAAATCTTCTATTTCATACAAGTTACTCCTGCTAATTTATACAAGTTGCATGACATACTCATTTAATGAATTATACAAAATTCAAGCAAGATATATTCCTAATGACTGATAAAAAAATACATGCAATGTACCTAGTGCAAGTTACTCATTTAATGGCTTTTACAAAATACAAGCAAGGTATTTCATACAAGTTACTCAGATATCATTTAAAAAATATATACAAGCAGGCTATTTTTCATAAAAAACAGCAAATAAGTAAATGTTGATCTGGCATTTTTCCTTGTTCTTGAACACAACTGCTTTTAAATCTATGTACCATAGAAGCTTTAGTTTTCAATCATGCATTTTGTTTATTAAAGCCAATGAGTACAATGTCATGTGTATCCTAAATGGTTTGTTACTTAATTTATAAAAATATAGCTTTAGTATAATGCCATTGTAATGGAGGATTTTTTTTAGTTAGTTCTAAATATACTTCATTGAAATCTTCTGAGTCATCGCAGAATTCAATAGACCGTTAGCTAGACATTATTGAACAGTTGTTTGCCTTGCAAGAATTATGCTGAGCATGGAGGTATATTGATTGGTCGGGATCCAATATTCATTGGTTCTTCGCTACCATTCCAATACATTATCAGTGACTCGTCAATTTGTCATGCGGGGTTAAAACCCCAAATTTAAAAAATTATTTCCGAAATTTTTTATTTTTTCAAATTCCCTTTTTTTTGGGATTTTAACATTTTTTTTTTCTGGTTTAGAAAAGGAGAAAACCAATAGTTAAAAAAGGGTTTTGATCGTATGGTTGTGTTTTTCTTTTTTCTTCTTAGAAACGTTTTGCAACCCGGGGTTTAAAGATTTTTTTATTTATTAAAAAGTTTAAATTTTCTTAAAAAGATAAGAAGTGTTTTTGAGGGAAATTTTTCTTGGTAAAAGGGAAAATTTCCCCCAAAATGTTTAACAAAAAATTTATATTTTTTTATTTTTAAAAATATTCTTTTTTTTAAAAGCCCCTAAATACATATATTGAAGAAAGGGTTTTCTGAACTTATACTTTTAGTTTTATCTTTCGTCCATTTTCTTGAAATTTGGTTTGTTGAAGAAATGACGTAAGCTCCTGTTTAACATAGCGGGTCAATATTCATAAGTTATTCATAGAGAAGCTAAAAGGCAAAGTAAAACTGTTGATTAAAGAAGAAAAACGGTCGCGTTTTTTACGGAAAAATTCAAGCAATTTGCTCATTGAAATTACCTTCTAATAACAAAATTGGATTTTATATATTGTAAATTTGTCATATAATTTCAGGAAGTGATTTTATACCCAATATTATGGAGGTTACAAACTGGATATGTTAAGGATAAAATATGGCAGTTTCAGAAGTGACTAACCAGCCGGTATCATAGTCGAAATTATTCATTCATTGAAATCGTGGACATTAATTTATAGGAAAGTTGTTATTTTGTGTGGGAACTAAACAGATTTAAGGTAGGTTCATTTTGAATCTGGTTCTTACCAGAAATTATTATATGGAAAAACAAGTTTTTGTAAAAGATGTTAATAAAAGTACAAATAACTATATAAATTATATTTATTTAAATGAGTAGGGTATTTAAATGTTGATTTGATTTTTATATCTGAAGAAGAACTAGAACCAAGTGTGTTGTTTTTCTAGTCTTTTAGTTACAAACATAGTAATACTTAACTGTAATAAAATTTCTTGGATATATATAATATATTTCTGAAAATTGTTTCAAAATTCACAATTTGACTGTTAATTCCTAAATTGTTACTTTTTGCTTTTTTCCCAAAAATTAAGCAAAAAACACATTAAAATATTTTTCAATTTTGCAAACACTAACACATTCCCAGAAAGATGAAAGAAGCAAAACAGAAGCTGAAATATTTGTTTTTGCCTCTGTGAATATCTGTGTTTTGTCTGAGGGGTCCTTTTATTGTAAGGTACTACTGTATTGTTTACATAAACTTGTATTTATAAAATAATGAAGTGAATTTCTTTAATTTTTTTACTCTTTGGTAAAAATATATAACAAATTTTATAAAGTTTTGAGGTATTGAAAACAATTACATGTATAAGGGGTGGGGTGGGTGGGGTTATGTTAGACTAACCCATTATAGGGTAGGGGGCATTATTTTGGAAAAGTTTCTGACACTGATGATATTACAAAAGAGATGATAATCAATGGTCAGTGGTTGTAAAACATTGATTAACCCTGGTATAATTTGCAGACTGGTCAGACTGTGTCTGCCATATGGTATAACTATTACATATATAATGTATGTAAATTCATTCAGATAAAGGGGGGAAGTGGGGGGTAGGGGGAAAGAGTTAAGCATTAGATTCCAGCTTGCATTTTGTTAAAACCAATGACGGTCAATATTTGCACATTGCCATTACCATATTGATCCAATGCCTTAACTACTGCCCTTATTTATTTAGATAGGTTCAAATGGTTTTAGTTGAAGAAAATAGCCAATGAAATTATAATCATTCAACTTTGTTATCTATAAATATCTTTACCATTCTCTGCTTTTTTGCCATGTTTTATTCACCAATCGGAAAGAATGTTACTTTCCAAAACATTTTTTTTTTTTAGCTCAACTATTCAAAGAGTAGGGGAGTTTTTGTATTCATGCAGACGACAGTGTTGTTGTCGGCGTCACACTTTGGTTAAGATTTTGCGTGGAGTTGGTAATTTTTCAAAACTACTAATGTGAATATGTTGAAAAATCACACAATTATTTGAGAGCATTACACGACGTCCCTGTCCAAGGCCCATAACTACTCTGAACATGGATTTTTAAAAAGTTTTTTTCCCCTTTTTTCATTATTTCCCGTCTTTGTTTTACCCATCAACCTGAGTAAAGTTTAGCAAAGCCTTTTTCCCACCAACCAGCCCCTTTTTCTATCAAACAGAAAAATTTATAATTCGCTTATTTTTTATTAGGGCCCCATAATAGATAGGGGGGATTTTTTCCCCTTGGGCCCGAAGTGGTTTTTTCCAGGCCTCAAAAATGCTTTCTCCATACCACTGGGTTCGAAAACCCGATAGGAACTTTGGTTTCTTTTTAAAAATTTTGGAAGCTTTCGGAATGCGGTGGGTTTTACCTTTCCCCGGGGCCTGTTTGTTTTCTGAAAAAATGCACGGATTTTTAAACTATGACCTAATTAAAATTTGTTTAGACGGAAAACCAATCAAAACAAAAAAATCCATTAGATCTGTGTGTAATGGACGCCGCTTTTTGGATACAGAATGGCTCATTGTTTGTTTGAGGGATGTCAATATCAAAATAGATACTCATTGAACCAACAGGGTTTAGAGCTCTCTGGTTGACCTGGTTGCATAACTGTGGCATTATTTGTGGCATATGGAACGTCATGAAGGTTGCAACTTGTAGCTGAACAAGTTCTCATAGGATGATCGTTGAAAAAAGCAGATGAAGTATCTAAACTTTAGTCAGAATTTACTGAGCAATACAAATACTGCATATATATGGATAACCTGTAACTTAATACATGTATGCTTATAACTCATTCATTGAGCATAATTATAAACTTTTGTCAGAGTGCTTCCAGAGCTGCTGATATGTTAATTTATATGGTCTTTTTTGTTAAAAAGGTAAGTTTTCAACTTTCCATTTGATACAGAGCTTGTCAGGCTTTTACAAATCATTATGTTGAGGGTTGACTGCAAAACTGCAGTTACTTATGTGAAATAGAGACAGAATTACAACATTCTTGCAGTCAACCCTTGAATTATTATTGTGTATGTGTTACTAATATATTTTACAGTTTATAGGTTGTTCTAGATGTGCATAAAAAATATAAATCTATGGTGTTTGAATTATAAAAGAGTCTATTGTTTCTGAAGAAAACTACACTATTATTGTTTGTACATTTCAGGAAGCAAGCCATGTCGTCTGTGAAGGTAGCTGTGAGGGTTCGTCCCTTCAACAGCAGGGAGATAGCTCGAGACTCAAAAGTTGTCATTTCCATGTCGGGGAAATCCACAAGTACGTTAACATTTTCTTTAGTTGTTCTTGTATATAATATCATGATAAATGCATGTTTGTTACCTCATAACGATATTTGTCTTCTGTTTCAAAATAATAGTCAAATTTAAATTTTCCCGACTTAAAAATGATAAGGCTGATGGGAAAAACTTAGGATTTAAAATCAGATGTATGGGTTATTTTTAAAATGGTTTTTCTTAAATTCATACAGAAAACAATTTGAAATTCCCCCTGGGCAGTATTTTACATTTGTAAACCTTTGTCCCCCAAAAATTTTGTCTTTTTTATTGTGTTTAAATTTCACGGAGCACTTTTTTTTTCCAAAATTTTAAATGTAATAATTTCTCGACAGGTTTGTGATGAAATTTCAATATCTGGAAATAACTGCCATTAAATACGAGATTTCGATGAAGAGAATATAAATTTTCTTGATATTTCCTCAATCCTGCAAATTTTACGATGACAGCTTGCTTGTATTACGATTATTATTTTCATATTGAAGACTTTGTCTGAGGAGATTTGCCGGAGATGTGTCGTCATTAATCTGATTATGTCATGGTTACATCGCAGCGCGCTACTGCCTTATTACTTCATATTTTATAACTTAAGTCCCTAACGCAATTATCTTTCCGTGTAATCTGTTTAATTTTTTTCCTCCTCTCACAACTTTTCTGAGAGAATTATGGAAGAAAATTTTGTCTCATTGAATCTAAATGATTGACATGCAACTTGGTTGTTTTTGTAATTGTATTGATGTAATGTGTTTAAAAAAAAGTGGCGTTTTTTTACAGAAAAGAAATTTAGGTTCTGTTATTTATCATGTCACTGTTTCGGCATACAGGGCAGGGTGGTTACGGTCACTGATTTTGAATCAATTTCACTTTTCTTTTGTTGTTGCTTCTTCGGTCTCCCAACAAGAACTTTAAAAGAAAAGCATAAGGAAGCTATTCAAGTAGCCCATGGAAGTTGGTGGTTCTACTTTAGTACAGACTGAAATCATACATAAAGTCCACCATCTTAGATTTTCCTCCACCAGTAAATATTTGGATTTCCCATAGGATTTGTCATCTTCAATTTATCATTCCTTCACCTATTTTGGTGCCAAAGCATTTCATATCAGTGAATATCAGTGAATTGGTAATGCAGACACAGTTCCTGAAGGAAAAACTGCACTCATTTCCCTTTGCTATCCTGTGCATTGTCCCTGGGGTCAGGGAAAGGATGGGGAGAGTTTTGTTACAATTAAATGGTGTATTATTATCTGTTTGTGATGATATATTTCATGGAAACTTTGTTTTGTATTATAATATTTACATTGTTTATTATTGTTTAGAGAAATTGTTATATAAAAAAAACAAAAAAACACTGCTGTATATAACCAAATTTCATTTTATTATTGTATTACACTGTTTATTCTTGTTTAGAGAAATAAAGTTATAGTATTAAAGAAAACATTGCTATATATAACATTATAAGATTTGTCCACTTGCTCAGCTCAGTTTGGGGAGAATCAGATTTGTAATCCAGTGGTAGCTGGTTAGATCCTTGGGGGAGGCAAAGCATCTCTGTGACATTTAACCTTTGACATTGGGTCTTGAGGTCATTTGTCTCCGCCACTGATTCAGGAATGATGTAGGATAAATAGTCGGTCACTTGTGTAAAAATTGTTAACTGGTTAGTTAATTATCCAAGAAATCCGCAATGGTGAATCCACTGCTGAGATTTGACCAAAAATTGTGTTAAAATCAGCGCAAACCTGAAAAATATTCAAGCGCAATATAAATATTTTCTGAATTTATTGTTCTTAAGGAAATGTTGATATTTCATTACAGCTATAGAGAACACAAAAGCCACAGGACCAAAGGAATCCAAAGAACAGTACAAAAGTTTCAACTTTGATTACTCATACTGGTCACATACTGACGTAAGTATATATATTGTATGGTGTACTGTAGCAATATAAGCATTACTTCTAGACCCTTGCAGAAATCATGATTACCAAAGTAGAAAATTATCTATTTTTTGCTGATTCTTACATTTTTCATTCATCATCATGAATCAGTGTAAAGTGATGAATTAGACGTCTTAAAGTGTGTTTCAGATAATTGAAAAGGCAAGATTTTAGCATTTGTTTATTCAAGGGCCTAGTCGGGTATATACTGGAAAACTGTATTTAGTTATAGTTTGAATCCTAACAGGCGAGGCTTCATTAACATATGGATGTTTGTTCTACTTGAGTGCTTTTGTATAAATCTCTTTCTGCGAGTAATATTATTTTGGATCCTGTCAGAGTGGCGAAATCCTCATAATTGCTAAGGCTGTGGTTAAACTATGTCAACTGAAAGTCAGTTGCTCCGACACTCGGTGCTGACCTGTTTTTAGCTCACCTGTCACAAAGTGACAGGGTGAGCTTTTGTGATCGCTTTTCGTCCGGCGTCCGGCCGTCCGTCGTCCGTCGTCCGTCCGTAAACTTTTACTTTAAATGACATCTCCTCATAAACCACTAAGCCAATTTCATCCAAACTTCACAGGAATGTTCCTTTGGTGGTCACCTTTAAAAATTGTTCAAAGAATTTAATTCCATGCAGAACTCTGGTTGCCATGGCAGCTGAAAGAAAAAACTTTAAATATCTTCTTTTAAAAAACCATTAGAGCTAGAGCTTAGATATTTGGCATGAAACATCTTCTAGTGAGTGTCTACCAAGTTTGTTCAAATAAAAGCTCTAGGGTCAAAATTGGCCCCGCCCCAGGGGGTCATTGATTTTCCCTATATGCATGTAGTAAAAACTTAAAAAATCTTCTTTTAAAGAACCCAAAGAGCTAGAGCTAAGATATTTAGCATGAAACATGTTCTAATGGGTGTCTACCAAGTTTGTTCAAATAAAAGCCCTGGGGTCAAAATTGGCCCCGCCCCGGGGGGTCATTGATTTTCCCTATATGCATATAGTAAAAACTTAAAAAATCTTCTTTTAAAGAACTCAAAAGAGCTATGGCTAAGATATTGAGCATCAAACATGTTCTAATAGGTGTCTACCAAGTTTGTTCAAATAAAAGCCCTGGGGTCAAAATTGCCCCGCCCCAGGGGGTCATTGATTTTCCCTATATGCATATAGTAAAAACTTAAAAAATCTTCTTTTAAAGAACTCAAAGAGCTATGGCTAAGATATTGAGCATCAAACATGTTCTAATAAGTGTCTACCAAGTTTGTTCAAATAAAAGCCCTGGGGTCAAAATTGGCCCCGCCCCGGGGGGTCATTGATTTTCCCTATATGCATATAGTAAAAACTTAAAAAAATCTTCTTTTAAAGAACTCAAAGAGCTATGGCTAAGATATTTAGCATCAAATATGTTCTAATAGGTGTCTACCAAGTTTGTTCAAATAAAAGCCCTGGGGTCAAAATTGGCACCGCCCCGGGGGTCATTGATTTTCCTTATATGTGTATAGCAAAAACTTAAAAAATCTTCTTTGAAAAAAACCAAATAGCTAGAGTTTAGATATTAAGCATGAAACATCTTCTAGTAAGTGTCTACAAAGTTTGTTCAAATAAAAGCCCTGGGGTCAAAACTGGCCCAGCCCCAGGGGTGTCATTGTTTTTTATTATATGTGTATAGTAAAAACTTAAAAAAATCTTCTTTTTAAAAGCCCAATGAGCTAGAGCTTAGATGTTTAGCATGAAACATCTTCTTATGGGTGTCTACCAAGTTTGTGCAAATAAAAGCCCCTGGGTTAAATTGGCCCTGCAACGTTGGGGGGGGGTGGGGGTTGGGGGGGCCTATATACAGGTGAGCGACCTCAGGGCCATCATGGCCCTCTTGTTACTGCTTGTTTTTGAAATGGCGCAAACTTTTATGTTGTTATGTCTTGACAAACAATTTTGATTTAATGTTGTAAAATGTTTTCATAAACATCATAACTGTAAACTTTGTATTTAATTTAGCCAATCTCCTGTAATATTATACCGCCAGCTAATTGCAGAGAATTTAGCTGAATATGAGATAAGAAAAGAGATTTATATTTGTGTGTCACACTATAAGCATATTTTGATTAGCAAAACTAGGTCACTGTATTTACTGCTGTTGCCATGGTTGTCACTTAATTTGTATAATAGACATTGCATTTTCTTTTTATGCCCCCCGCCATATAATGGCTGGGGCATATAGTGTTACCCTGTTCCGTCATTCCGTCATTCTGTCATTCCGTCATCATCAGTTTCCGTTCATTATCTTAGTAACGGTTGCACACATTCAATTCAAATTTGGCATATGGATATGTCATGAGAAAATACAGGTCAAGTTTGAATTTGGTCATGGTTCAATGATTTTTGGCAGAGTTATGCCCCTTTCACTTTGAAAATAACATGAAATTTTCAGTTTCCGTTCATTATCTCCTCTAGGGTATTACACATTCAACTCAAATTTGACATATGGATAAGTCAAAGAAATACTCGGGTCAATTTCGAATTTTGTCATGGTTAGATGATTTTTGGCAGAGTTATGCCCCTTTAACTTTGAAAAAAAAGAGGAAATTTTCAGTTCACATTCATTATCTCCCCAACAGTTGTACATATTCAACTCAAATTAAAGATATGGATATGTCATAAGAATGCATTGGTCAATTTCGAATTTGGTCATGGTTTGATGATAGCTGACAGAGTTATCCCACTTGAACTTTGAAAAAAAAATCAAGAAGTTTCTGTTCATTATCTCCGCAATGGTTGTACACATTCAACTCAAATTTGACATAAAGATACATCTTAGGAATAAGCAGTTCAAGTTTGCATTTGGTCATGGTTCAATGATTTTGAACAAAGATATCTTTCTTGAATTTTCAGTTTCAGCACAGACTCATACTTTTGTGGAAATGTATGTAGCCATTATTTTGGCTACAAATATGCAATTTGCAATTTACAAAAGGTTAACACTTAATAGTTTCAGTGCCTTGAACTTTGTATAAAAATGGTTTGTGTTAACATTGAATAGTTTTAAGGGCTTTCAACTTAAAATGAAAAAAATAATTTGTGCAAACAAATTTGGAACTAAATATTATAACATCTGAAATTTTGGTTGCATGCGGGGGCGACACATTTCTAGTTCATTATAAAAACTGCATGCCTTGAGATGAGCCAAAATTTTTCAAGAAAATCAAACTTGACTAAAATGTACTAAGATATTTTACTGTATTTTAAGTTCATTGATTGGTATGAAGGTCAATTTACTATTTGCAGGTCATTTAACTCTATGTAGGTCATTGATTGGCATGTAGGTCAATAAATTGTAAATAGGTCATTTGATTTTATCTCTATATAGGTCAATCAATTGCTTATTAGTCAGTCATGCAACAGTTACTAAATTTTATGGGGCATTAATAATGGGTTATAAGATAACAATATCAGGCCAACCTTAAAAAAATGTTTGTTTGCAGTAACGCGACCGACTCACAAAATTTGCCCCTACTCAAAATTTTTTTTCATGGTCTGGATAAAAAAATTTTTTTTTTGAATCAGAAAATTATGCCTTGTGCTTTGTTTTCATTCTTTTAAAGGTTTATAGAAGAAATAAAATGTAGGTCTTATTAAATTAGAATTCAGTTATCAATTTATTAATTGTTACCAGACTTTCAAAGCATAATATTGTCCAGCATTTTGAAATTCCATGTTTATTTGGGAGTACAGTTCAATAAAAAAAAATAAAAATCGACCTACCTACCCACCTTGAAATTTCTGGGTCGGGTTACTGCAAACAAACATTTTTTTAAGGATGGCCTCATCTGTCATTGCAAAATTCAAAAGATCACTTTATGCTGCACAACGTTCTGCGTGAAAACTGAGTCTCAAAAGCAATTAAATAATCTCTGTCTGTAAACTGCTCGGTAAATTTAACATGTGGCACTATAGCGCATTTTCGTAATACTGGTAGAACTAATGTTGGCATCTTTTATAAGTTAATCAATAAGCAAATTTTTCTCGAAGATGAACTGGATAGAAGGAACGGGTGATATTGATTTGCTATTCTTTTTTATTTATTAAAGTAGACAATAGCATGTATAGATTAAAGTATAGATTAAAAATAACTCCAGGAGGCCATGGTAGTAATTGTACATAAAATTTTCATCGAGGGCAGAAAAAAGTTAAGCGTGGGAAGGGCTTTTATGTACGAGTTATGGGTTCATACTTATAAGCGGTAAATAACTTTGCGTGACTGTGATTGATAATAAAAATCTCTAGAAAGTGGGGCTTCCGTGGCGGGATTGTGGCGGAATTCGATGTAAGGGTTTTGATGTTAACATAAAATCAAGGCTTCCTAGCTTAGTACAGGATTTTATGCCATCTTTTATGTGTTCTTATAAGATGACTTTTAGATGTGAATTATGGAGCACATTTTATGTAAATCGTGTAATCTGTTTGGACCACTACATCAGATCTTTTTAAATCAAATTTATTTAAAATGAAATATTTGCTCTGCCTTTAGCGTTTATTCCGGTGGTGAGGGTAATATAACAAAATACAATAGGACTAGGAAGATTTCTGTTTTTTAGCTCACCTGAGCAATGCTCAGGGTGAGCTATTGTGATCGCCCTGTGTCCGTCGTCCGTCGTCGTGCGTCCTGCGTCGTGCGTCGTGCGTCGTCAACTTTTCACATAAACAACATCTCCTCTGAAACCAATGACTGCACATCAACCAAACTTTACAGAAATGATCCTTGGGTGGTCCCCTTTCAAAGTTGTTCAAATGGTTCCGGTCTGTGCATATTGTAGGTCACAGGCCAGAAAAGGATTTCAAAAAACACAAAATTAAAAAATCTTCTTGTCTGAAAGTACATGGGCCAGAGCTTTGATTTTTGGTATATGGTATCATCTATGGGTCCTCTACCAAAGTTGTTCAAATGTTTGTCCCTAGTGTCAAAATTGGCCCCGCCCCGGGGGGTCAACGGTCATAGGTTTTTCCTTAATATGTCTATAGGTAAATTCTAAAAAAATCTTCTTCTCTGATTTGGCAAAAGGCTACAGATTAGATATTTGGCATGAAACATTGTGTAGTAGACCTCTATCAAGATTGTTTCAAATAATGCCCTAGGGTCAAAATTGGCCCCGCCCTGGGGGGTCATTGATTTTCATTACATACATATTAGTGAAAACTTGAAAAATCTTCTGGTCTAAAAGTAAATGACCTAGAGTTTTGATTTTTGGTATACTGTATCATCTATGGGTCCTCTTACCAAAGTTGTTCAAATTTTGTTCCTAGTGTCAAAATTGGCCCCGCCGGGCGAGGGGGGGGGGTCATAGTTTTTCCCTTATATGTATATAGTAAAAACATAAAAAAATCTCTTCTTCTTCTGATTTGGCAAAGGCTACAGATTAGATATTTGGCATGAAACATTGTGTAGTAGACCTCTATCAAGATTGTTGAAATAATGGCCCTAGGGTCAAAATTGGCCCCGCCCCGGGGGTCATTGATTTTCAATATTACATACATATAGTGAAAACTTGAAAAATCTTCTGGTCTGAAAGTAAATGGCCTAGAGCTTTGATATTTGGTATAATGGTATCATCTGAAGGTCCAATACCAAAAGTTGTTACAAATTTTGTCCCTAGTGTCAAAATTGGCCCCGCCCCGGGGGGTCATAGGTTTTTCTAATATGTATATATAGTAAAACATAAAAAAATCTTCTTCTCTGAATTGGCAAAGGCTACAGGTTAGATATTTGGCAAATGAAACATTGTGTGCGTAGACCTCTACCAAGATTTTTCAAATAATGGCCCTCGGGTCAAAATTGGCCCGCCCCTCGGGGGTCATTGATTTCATTATATACATATAGTTGAAAACTTGAAAAATCTTCTGGTCTGAAAAAGTAAATGGCCTAGAGCTTTGATATTTGGTCCTATGGTATCATCTATAGGTCCAAAACCAAAGTTGTTTAAATTTTGTTTCCTAGAATTAAAATCGGCCCCGCCCTGGGGGTCATTGATTTTCCCTATATGTATATTGTAAAAACTTAAAAAATCTTCTTTTAAAGAACCTAAGAGCAAGAGCTAGATATTTAGCATGAAACATCTTCTAATGGGTGTCTTACCAAGTTTGTTCAAATAAAAAGCCCTGGGGTCAAAATTGGCCCCACCCCAGGGGGTCATTGATTTCCCTATATGCATATAGTAAAAACTTAAAAAAATTTCTTTTAAAGAGAATGCAAAGAGCTAGAGCTAAGATATTTATCATGAAACATGTTCTAATGGATGTCTACCATGTTCGTTCAAATAAGAGCCCTGGGGTCAAAATTGTGGCCCGCCCCGGGGGTCATTCATTAGCTCGACTTTTTTTTTTTAGATATTATACATATTATATAATATATATAAATATATATACATACTATATATATATATAATATATATATATATATATATATATATATATATATAGTATGTATATATTAATATGTAAATTTATATATATATATTATATATTACACAATATACATATATACATACATACACACATACATTAATATATATATATATATATATATATATATACATAATATACATAATATGTATTCATAGTATTATATACATATTATATATATATATATATTATATATATATATTATATATATATATATATACATATTAAAACATAAAAAATCTTCTTTTAAAAAACCCAATAAGCTAGACCTTAGATGTTTAGCATGAAACATCTTCTAATGGGTGTCAACCAAGTTTGTTCAAATAAAAGCCCTGGGGTTTAAACTGGCCCTGCTCCGGGGGCCTATATACAGGTGAGCGACTTTGGGCCATCATGGCCCTCTTGTTTTTCTTTAAACAAGATAGACATATAAATGTGAAACAAGTTTGTTTATTGTTGAAGTGTCTTGCAGTTTCCTGTTAACCTCTTTCGGTTGAAAACTCTTTGCAGGATGCTGAATTTTATTAAGTACACAGCTCTCAGATTTTACAATTTATACATTATCCTCCAATTGTTCCTGAAACAAATTTAATGTTCATTTAGGGCACTATGCAATGTTCTCCTTTTCAGTTACTTAAGCACAAAAGTATCCATTTTGAATGTGATAATTAAAGTATAGCCTAGTACCGTACAATTTTTGGGAGGGAAAAATTTTACGATACAAGAGATCTGACAATATAAAGGTCTAAATTATGACCAGTTTCCACCTTTACAGGGAAAAGAATATCCCAAGGTCCACTATATCCATTTTTTTTAATCTTGAGCATACATTATGTACATCAGCTTAGTTAAAAAAAAACACAAGAAAACAAACAAAAAAAAACTCAAAAAACAACAAAAGGCTTTCCTAATAACCCAAAGAGCAGATTATGAAGATGGGAATAAAAAGCAATCATCAAAATCAATCCATTAGATTGTTCTAAAAAAAATTTTTTATCACCAATGCCGGGCCCCTGCATTTTTCTGTTTTAAAATACACATTGAAAAAAATAATGAAACAAAACAAAAGTGATAAATTCCCCGTTTTCTCTGTTACCATGACAACGCTTTTGATAAAACATTTTCATTATAATGGCAGGGATAATGATAATGATAACTCAAACTATCAGTGTGATATGACAAGATTTGTGGTAATTGCAGGGATATACAGTCGTGTTATTACATGTAATTTTCTCATTCTAGAAGATTCCCTTTGTATTTATTATAAAATGACACAGGCTGACATTTCATCAATATAAAAAAAGTAAATTTTTACTGCTCAGTTCAGTTATAAGATATTTTATAATATGACATTTAGCTGTAGCAATTTTTGTCATTAGTGTTGAAGATTGAGCGATATTCAATCTTCATTTTGTTTGTTTCATTATACGCCTTTTCCCCAACAGTATTTCAGTCATATAGGCGGGTAGTTTCCTATCCAGGAAAGATGGTTAGGAAACTACCCGCCTATATAACTGAAATACTGTTGGGGGGAAAAGGCATAAAATGAAACAAACAAACAAACAAAAAGAAGATTGAATATCGCTCAAGCCGGTGCTAGGGGGCTTGAGAGCTGTTGCACATTTACATCAGGTCTCATGAACAGAGCTCATTCAAACTAAGTGTATAATTTTTCAAAAACTATTGTTGTTTCATTGCTTCTGACAGATCAGCCATTTTTAGATTTTTAAGACAAGCTGAATTAAGACTGTCAGACTTTTTAAAAATTGTAACTTTTCTTGTCCTTTTTGATAACCTAAAGTCAGCCTGCTGGGAGCAACCAGTACAGACCAGTACCAGCTGGCACATCTGTGCCGTCTGTGTACATATTTACCCTAAAAAGTGATGAATGGTTATGTCAAGACTGAAAGAAAACAAGTCCATTTAAGATATGTACCAGGAAGAGTGTTAAAGTCCCAGTTTTGAAATTTTCTGAAAATGATTTAACCTTTAATCTTTCTACAGTAAGTGGTAAAGGTTACATACAATTAGAGTTCATTGGACAAAATTTAATAGGATAATAACTTTACAGAAAAAAGATCAGTAGCTTTTCCACCGTTTTGGGAATGCTCTTGTTCATGTCTGCTTAATTTTCCTAAGTTTTTTTACGGAAAATAGGGTATGGTGGGTGGGGGGCACAAGTCGGAATATTATTTACAGTCAAATTATAAACTTTTTTCTGTGATTGGCAGTTTTGAACACACATAAAGAATGAAAGAAAGAAAAACAAAAAAATAAAAAATGCGGGTTTTGGAATACATTAAAAGAAAAAAAAAATCCCCCTTTTGAGCTGGTTTTATTAACAAGATATTGAATTTAAAAATTTTTTTAAAAGTGAAATCTTATGAAAATATTCTCCTCTTTTTTTGGATTGGAGATGATTATTCGAATTTAAATATGAAAATTTAGCGGGGAAAACACTTTACGGGAGACCTCGGAAAAAATTTCCCCAGTAAACATGATAAAATAATTCCCTTTTTACGTCTTTAAAAATATAGCCAAAAATTATTCATGGACAATTTTTATCCTATTCTATTAAAATTTTTTTTTTGCAGACAATTTTTGCTTGACTTAATATTGAGTAACAAAAGAAGGCATACCTTATGTTCGTGATCAGGGAACTTTTAAAGGGACTAATGACTGAGGGTGGGTTATTTTTGGATGTGAAGTGACTGGATTTTTTTTTTTTGAGGGGCAGGGGGGGGGCTTGTTTACCATTTGATGTTTGTCTGGACTAAGAACTTGTGTGCAAAATTTCAAATAAATCTCTCACTCCGTTTTCCAATTATTAATAAATTTTATATTCTGCAAAATGATAACTCCCCCCCACCCCAACCCTCTCAAACCAGGCCAAATATCCCTCTCAGAATGGAGATATTAAGGTAAAGAAACTCAATGGTCCCAGTATGGTAGGGTTAAATTATTACCAAAATTGACGGAAAAATTTGTCCATATTTTAGTTCAAGTTCATGGAAACTGACAAACAATGACTCAGTGGATATCCAATGACAATGCTAAGTATTGTGTTCATCATGTAAAATAGATTATTACAGAAAATGGGAGAAAAATCTTTTGTTTTGATGTCAACGCCATTACAACAGTTTATTTCAAATACTCCCTGTAGAGTTTATAAAACGTATATGTATGCTATATTGACAAAGTTACTTTGAATGAGTCACATAGCGGTAACCGTTGTTTTGAGAATCACAAATAATTGATGAACAAAATCAATGGGAATCGAAAACATCTCTTTGAGATATACCTTGTTTTCTATTTGATCTCTCTTAACAGGAGTAGTTCGCTGCATGTCTGTCCTTCTTGTTGGAATTGCTTGATAATATTCATGAATAGAAGTATGCATTTGATAATTTTGTCTTTTAATGTAATATCTCAATTATACAAAAAAAATCCAAATTTAAACACTTCAATTCTTCTGGTTTATTTTCCACATTTTCAGGAATTTTACGATATTGACTCAAAATTCCTAACTCTCATTACAGGAATTTCATACATACTAAAAATTCTCAACTCTGGGGTTTCATAGGATCTCAAAATTCCCAACTCTTTTAGGATTTTTATAGAATCTCAAAATTCTTTCAGAAATTTCATAGGATCTCAAAATTCCCGACTCTTAGGAATTTCATAGGATCTTAAAATTCCCATCTCTTTCAGGAATTTCATAGGATCTCAAAATTCCCAACTCTTTCAGGAATTTCATAGGATCTCAAAATTCCCAACTCTTTCAGGAATTTCATAGGATCTCAAAATTTCCAACACTTTCAGGAATTTCATAGGATCTCAAAATTTTCAACACTTTCAGGAATTTCATAGGATCTCACAATTCCCAACTCCTGTTTCAAGAATTTCATTAGAACTCAAAATTCCCAACTTTTTTGTCATTTCATACAGACGTTAAATTCCCAAAATTCAAATAACTCGGTCTCTTATAATGCAGTTCATGTTCAATTGTCACCTTATTAAGCTTAAATAGTGTCTTGAATAGTTAAAATGTCACCAAAATGACCTTTAAAAATTGAAAGCATTTATATATAGAAATGTCACCAAAATGACCTCTTAAACTGACAGTGTCAGTACGAAAATATAGGTATACATAGTAAGAATATCACCATGTATATAAGAAAATCACTAAAATATTACCTTTTAAAAGATAGTGCCAGTGTTTTGTCAGAATGTCACCAAAATAACCTTCTGTATTAGTGTCAGTTTAAGTCAGAATGTCGCCAAAATAAACTTTTAAATTGATAGTATTAGTTTGAAGTAAGATTGTCACCAAAATGACTTTTTAGCTCGACTATACGAAGTATATGGAGAGCTGTCCTACTCGCCCCGGCGTCGGCATCCGCGTCCAGATTTTAGATTAAAGTTTTGGTGCAGTAAAATATTTTTCACTATAACTTTGTCATTTCTTAAGGTATCAACTTCAAACTTCAAATATATGTTCCTTATCATCAACCACATCTTATGTGACAAGGTTCATAAACTCTAGCACCAATATTTTACAGATTTATCTCCCCTTGAACTTAGAATTTTCCATTAAAAACATACTATTTTTTACTGTTACATCTTTATTTCTTAAGGGATCAACCCTCATACTTCAAATGATATGTACCTTATCATCATCCCCATCTTATATGTGACAAGGTTCATAACTCTAGCACCAATATTTTCAGATTTATCTCCCCTTGAACTTAGAATTTTCCTAAAAAAATGCTATTTCTTACTGTTTCTTCTTCTTTATTTCTTAAGGGATCAACCTCACATACTTCAAATATTTACGTTATCATCCTCCCCATCTCTTATATGGCAAAGGTTCATAACTCTAGCACCATATTTTCAGATTTATCTCCCTTTGAACTTAGAATTTTTCCATAAAAAAATATTTTTTTTTTTTTACTGTTTTTATTTATTTCTAAAGGGATCAACTTCATACTTCAAAATATATTTACATTATCATCACACATCTTATGTGAACAAGGTTATAACTCCTAGCACCAATATTGCAAGAAATTATCTCACCCATAACTTAGATTTTTTTAAGCTAGAAAAATGTTATTTTTTATATATATAACTTTTTTATTTTTAAAGGTATCTACCTAAACTTCAAATACTTATTCCTAATCATCAAATACATTTTATGTGACAATGTTCATAACTCTTGAAGCAATATTTACAGATTTATCTCTACCCTTTGAACTTAGGAAATTTTCTTTAAGAAATATAATAAATTTCTTTACTTTTTAAGGTATCTACTTCAAATAATATTTCCTTATCATTACAAAAATGTTGTGTGAACAAGGTTCAACTCTAGCATGACTATTTCTAAGAATTATTCCCCTTGATCTTGGAATTAATGTTAACAAATGTTATTTTTTTACTATAACTTAATACATAATTATACATAATTGATTTTTCTTTCATTGTTTTGTCCTCCTTACTGCGTCCAGTATTTTATTAGTCGAGCTTCGCTGTCTCCTGTGACAGCTCTTGTTAAATTGATAATGTAAGTTAAAAGTGTATTAGGGTTACCACAAAAACATAAACTTTTGAAATGGTGTTGCAGTACTAATAACTTTAAATGTCCCTAAATTATCTTTTATGTAATTATTTTGTCACTGTCAGGTACTGTTGGCATCATATGACCTTTGAAAGTAATTGTGTCAATGTCAAGTATGAATGTCACCATAATTATGATCTTTTAATAGAAAACCTTATCCAGCACACAAACAAACAGAAATTGTCATAGAATATTATTTTATAAGTAATGAAGAAGGAGTGCTGGCCTTTATTTTACTCATTCATTGGATTTCAAATAGAATTATTTCCGAGGAAGAATTCTGAGAGAAATGTTGTTGTTTTTTGTAGACAATTTATAAAAGACTGTCCAAGAACATTTTGCAATTAAGTAACAAGTGTTCTATTCCAGAAATAAATTAGTTTTTTTTTTATCTAATGAATTGAGTGGGAAGTGTGGTTGATTTAAGTACTACAGATAAAAAATGTCTTTCCTTATGGGAGATTTTTTATCAATAATTGTGTACTTTTCAAAAGGAAGTGTTATTATTCATTAAACATTTTTCGGAAAATTCTTATTTTTTATTTAAGCAAATATGCAATGGCATCTATTTTTGGAATGACAGTCACACTGTTTCTCTGATTTTTAATGAAATTTGCAGTGTATCCATGATTAGTCGCACTCATAGTTTCTATGATTTTGAATGAATCTTGCAGTGTATCCATGATTTTTAATGGCCATGGGCAGTTATTTCAAATAATTTTGCTGTATCTATGGTTTCCTAGCAGCTAAGCTAACTCTTCATAACTTCCATGGTTCAAAAATTTGAAAAATGTTGTTTTAAAAGATTTTTTTCAATGTTTCCATGGTTTAGAATTATTTGGCTATAGAAACATTGTTATATGATACTGCTAGGGTTGACCACAAAACTCCTGTAACTTATATGAAATAAAGAAGGACTTACAACAGTTTTGCGATCAACCCTCAAATTTTGTATAGTATCCCTTTACTAGTTAAATTTGTGTAATGGATTTGCCCATTTATGAATTTGGAACAGTCCATTCAAAGTTTAAGGGATTTTAGTATTTGAATACTAAAATTGAGCTGCCAACATCTGCACTGTCTAATCAGCAGGCTTTATATTGGTGGGAAAGGTTAAGTTATAGAAAGAGCATCGAAACACGAGGCTATCTGATTTGTACGAGAGGGGGCGTAGCCACCGAGTATTAATCAGATTGCCGAGTGTTTTGATGTTCTTTCTCTTTTGTATCATAGTCAAACATAAAAACACGTTCCCTGTTGTCACAATATGAAACCCCGGCAAAAAGGAACCAATGAATTAATGAACATCTGAACATGGTATTTCTGTCGCTTTCCCTTTCTCTGCCATCACAATATGTAAACCCCAGCAAAAATGAGCCAATCAATGGGCATGCTCTGGAGTGCGAGTAACTTAAATACCTGCACTCCAGTTAATGCACTGTGCAGGTATATGTATACGATTTAACTCTGACACATTTTCAACAGAAAGGTCCCCAAACTATGATACAATCTGCTTTTGTTTCAGCCTTTATTTGCCTCAAGTTGAAATATTTGACTCAAATAGAGAAGAGCTTGCATTGTGTTACTCACCCTGATGTATTGATTATTCTCTAGCAAACTTAAGCTTAATGGCACTAAATATCATAAATGGACTCGTCCGTCTTTCAGTCTGGACAAAACCATTCATCATTTGTAGGGAAATTTTTAAAATATGTATATATTTAATTAACAAACAGTGCAGACTGCCGACAATGATCAGACGGCACTGATCTTGCCGTCAGCACTTGTAGCATGGCTAGATGCAAATGAAGAGTTTATAAGGGCTCATTTGTCTAGTTAGAGCAGTTTGATAAAAGATAATGTGACCTAGTTTAGTGTAAAGTTTGATTGGTTTTCAATAGTTATTTTCTGTTTGACTATTTGAAGAATAAGGAAAGCTTTTGTACTCGCCCAATTGTTGGCATTTATAGTCACATGCAATTTGGTAAAAAAAAATTGTGCATGTACCTACTGAAGGGAGTCTTTTGAAACTTAGAGTATAATAGGAGGTGGCTGTCCAAGGCCCAAAATTCGAGCACACTGTTCTACCAACAGCTATTGTTATGTTTTTCAATATGTTTACAAATTCCATCCAATGCCACATCACACATGCATAGCACATTTTGTAGAAGTGAATATTCATGAACTGACTCAATATGTGCATACTGACTCATGCTAGTGTTCAGAAAAGAAAAAAAATATCCCGGGGAAAAATTGTATGGCCTTTGTAAAGACTTAAGGAGAAAAGAAGCATTTTAATTAAGGCTAAGGCACTTAGGTGTTACCAAATGATTTACCACCCCCCCATACTCCCTGCCGCCCGCTCCATTCCCCAAAATCTACTCCTCAAATATATCTTTGATTCCCAAGTTTTAGGAATTCTGTTATTGTTTTCTTAAAGCATGAGACGGTAAAAAAGGTCACAAACAACATAATTTATAAATTGTTATGCCCATTTTAAATTACATGTACTTGTGAGTACACTGGTATTGCTGTTGTCAACTGGCAAGAAATTTTAGTGCTTTATGTTTAATGCTAATTCTGAAAAACTTGCCCCTCACTGCTGAAAATTTAAAATCCCCATCCCCAGGGACTTCATAGATGTGAGGAAGTCTCTACAAAGCAAGGTTATGGAATTAAGTCGATGATAAATCAACTGGGGTACCCAGTTGTGAATAAGATAATTCTTGGAGCGAATTCTAAAGTGTTCCTCCGCCATTAAAAACCAAAAGAAAATTTACTGTTACTAGAATAATAGCATAATGTCAGATACGTGATGAATACGTCTGACACATTGCCATCGGGTTGTCCGAACATCTTTCTTGATTTAACATTTAGGTGACGAAATCCGCCAGATCAATGTTACATTGTCTTAAGTCAAGACACAACTTTGTTGGGATTAATAATTGAAACTACACATGTTTCAGTGGAAAAAATGTGGAAATTTTTATTGGCTGTTGTCAGACTGTTTTCATGCCAGAAATAAGTAATGACCCAAGATGCCAATCAGTAATTTGGCAGTAAATGTTAAATTAGCAGTTTGTTATTGAGGCCTATATTTTTGTAACATTTCACAATGTTTCATGCAATTTTATATGCACATTTAGTTGTGTAGATCTTGGTTTGTTGCAATGCTGACATTGTTCAATGTTGACTTACTAGTTTTGTTCATTGACGGTTCACTATTTTGTAATGCAGACATTCTTCCTTGAAATGTTGACAATGTTCCGTGCAATATAGGCAATTTTTTATACATTGACAGGTCGCTATATTGTAATGCGGACATTGGTTTGTGCAATGTTGGCATTGTTCTGTGCTATGTTGATATTGTTTTATACACAGACAGCTCACTATTTTGTAATGTGGACATTGCTTTTACCATGGTGACATTTTTCTGTGCATTGTTGACATAGTTTTGTCATTATTTAGCTCATTATTTAGTAATACTTCTATCATTTTCTTAAAAAGTTTACATTGTTTTTTTTGCCATAGAGACATTGACTTGCTTGAGGCACAGTCTTTCTGGGACAGTTTGCCCGTATTCAAGAAAGTGGAACACTGCAAAAAAAAAAATGTTCCTTGCATTCACATCTGTAGAAGCACAAGGACACATTCAATAAGTTCCAGGGATTCTGCAGATGTTAATGCTAATGAAAAAGGTGCATTAGCACTATACTTGTAGAAACTATATTCATTTATTTTGGTATTTCCAGGTTTTGTTATTAGTATTTCCTGTAAAATAACTATTGTTTGTGCCATGCTTTCCATGTGCTACATTGTTCGATGTCATTTGACAGTTACATTTCGTTTATAAAACTACCGGGGCCTGTCACCTGGGCTTTACATTGTGTTCTGAGTCACTAATATAAATAAACTTGCAACAACGGTGCATGGTCACAAGAATTTATCAATTAATGTATGTTTTCTACTGCTTTAATGTAAACCTGTGTGCAATGTTTTTAGCTCGACTATACGAAGTATATGGAGAGCTGTCCTATTCGCCCCGGCGTCGGCGTCCGCATCCGCGTCCAGATTTTAGATTAAAGTTTTGGTGCAGTAAAATATTTTTCACTATAACTTTGTCATTTCTTAAGGTATCAACTTCAAACTTCAAATATATGTTCCTTATCATCAACCACATCATATGTGACAAGGTTCATAACTCTAGCACCAATATTTTCAGATTTATCTCCCCTTGAACTTAGAATTTTCCTTAAAAAATACTATTTTTTACTGTTACTTCCTTATTTCTTAAGGGATCAACCTCATACTTCAAATATATGTACCTTATCATCATCCCCATCTTATGTGACAAGGTTCATAACTCTAGCACCAATAGTTTCAGATTTATCTCCCCTTGAACTTAGAATTTTCCTCAAAAAGTACTATTTCTTACTGTTTCTTCTTTATTTCTTAAGGGATCAACCTCATACTTTAAATGTATTTACGTTATCATCATCCCCATCTTATCTGACAAGGTTCATAACTCTAGCACCAATATTTTCAGATTAATCTCCCTTTGAACTTAGAATTTTCCATAAAAATATTTTTTTTTACTGTTATTTATTTATTTCTAAAGGGATCAACTTCATACTTCAAATATGTTCACGTTATCATCATCCACATCTTATGTGACAAGGTTCATAACTCTAGCACCAATATTGCAAGAATTATCTCCCCATAAACTTAGATTTTTTTACTAGAAAAATGTTATTTTTTATTATAACTTTTTTATTTTTAAAGGTATCTACCTCAAATTTCAAATACTTATTCCTTATCAACAATTACATTTTATGTGACATTGTTCATAACTCTTTGATGCAATATTTACAGATTTATCTCTCTTTGAACTTAGGATTTTCTTTAAGAAACATAATAACTTTTTTTCTTTTTAAGGTATCTACTTCAAACTTCAAATATATATTTCTAATCATTACACAAATGTTGTGTGACAAGGTCCATAACTCTAGCATGACTATTTCTAGAATTATTCCCCTTGATCTTGGAATTTATGTTAACAAATATTATTTTTTTACTATAACTTAATACATAATTATACATAATTGATTTTTCTTTCATAGTTTTGTCCTCCTTACTGCGTCCAGTATTTTATTAGTCGAGCTTCGCTGTCTCCTGTGACAGCTCTTGTTATGCAAGCATTAAGTTTAAAGAATAAATTGTTACAGGTTTTTAGGCATATTAATTTCATATTATAAATCGTCATTTATTTTCTGCTTTTAGCCAAATGATCCTGAATTCGCCACCCAGAAAATGGTTTACAATGACATCGGTGTGGAGATGTTAAACCACGCCTTTGATGGTTACAATGTTTGCATATTTGCGTACGGGCAAACTGGAGCTGGTAAAAGTTACACTATGATGGGACGAAATGAGCCCGGACAAGAGGGAATTATACCCCAGGTAAATACTGAAAAATTAACATGAATAAGGTGTTTTGTATGTCGTCCTTACGACCTTCAAAGTAGAAATATTTGAGGAAAAGAATTATGTTTATGGTGTAGTAAGAAATTAAGTGTGGTTGAAAAGTATGCTTGAATCTTACAGTAATATTTTTTTTTCAGGATTATTTTGCCAGAAATTATTCAATGAATTTGTGACTGGAAATGAATTGTATATAAATAAAAATATATTAATTTATAAATAACTTCTTCTTATGAGGCAGTAAATTATGAGTAATTGCCTTAGAAACAGACTAATGAACATAATAAGAGTTACACGTTTCTAGTTTTAATCCAGATTTAAATAATTTGACAGTCTGAGAATGTCATTTTTCCCTTTAATAAGTAAGAGTTATCTTAAGAGCATATATTAAGAGTTATCCTTAAATATATGTATAAATCACTATTTCAGCATTTTGTTATCTGTTTTTCGTATAACCTAACCATTTATTGCACCAAGCTTTATATGCCCTGATTCGATGTCATTTAACTGTAATGTTTTGATGAAACATGGGCTGTCAGTGCATTAAGCTAGTTTGACATGGCACTCTGAGTCACTCATATAAGTATAATGGCTGCAATGGTCCTTTGATAAATTTGATTGAGAGTCATAGGGTAAAGACTTGGCTTGCCTTACTGGGTTGTCTCTTTAAATAAAGTATTATTAGTATTATTATATAATTATATCCCTTCTTGATATATAACCAATATTACACTCATCTTTGGTCGTGTTTCTTTAAAATATGAGTAATCGTACCTATTAGGGTCATGCATCTTTAATATATATGAGTTATCATACTTATTAAGGTCATGTATCTTTAATATATAAGATTTATCATACCTATGGAATTCTTGTTAAAGAGTTACCTTTATTTGTGCAAATAGAAAATGATTTAAATTTTTGCATTCACCAAGAGTAACATCCCTTGCATGATTATAAAGTCATGCATTATTGGTTTATTACAGTTGTGCCAGGACTTATTTGATCAGATCAGAAAAGCAGGTGATGATGTGAACTATTCTGTGGAGGTAAGATTCTATAACATATGAAGAATTAGGCCGCGCCATGTCAAAACCAACATAATGCGTTTGCGACCAACATGGATCCAGACCAGCCTGTGCATCTGCAACAAGTAGAGAAACTGATAGCGAACATCATGGATTCTGATGAAACTCTGCGCAGATGCGCTGGCTTGTCTTTATCCATACTGGTCGCAAACGCATTATGTTGGTTTTTGTCAAGGTGCGGCTCAATGATTGTAAAATGAATGCCTAACAGCAGAGAACGAAAATTCCACTCATTCTCTACTAATTATATTGTACAAGTAGAATTTAAGTCATTTCAATGCAGGACGAGTAGAAATATGTTGCCTGGACATTGAATTATATGTTCGCAGTCATTTGAGAGCAAATTGTGGGGATTTTTTCATTATGCATGAAAGTTAATTTTCCAACAGCATTCCAATCTATCCATCTAATCTGTAGCTGACTTTAGAGTTGGCAGGCTTTACATATTATATATACAGATTAATTAAAAGATTATATAGAATTTATATTACTGTCAGTGCTTTTCAGTTTTTATATGCTGACAACATGAATTACTTCCCTTTGTCCCTTGTGTATGAAGCCAGGCCAAAGTAGCAGCTTGGATTAGGGGATAAAAGACATCATACGAGTGATCTAAGGTTCGCAGGCTGCATGGGTTCGAACCCTGTCTAGGGCAAGCCATTGTTTCCTTGAACAAGGAACTTTTCCCTCAAGACAATCAAACTAAAGTGTGTATTACTCTTTTATCTTGAACTTACATTGGTTGATTAAAATAAATAATTAATAAACTAAAGCCAGACCAGTACCGCCTCTGTGGTCGAGGGGTTAGAGTCGATTACTTCTAATCCAGTTACCTCTCTGGCGTGGGTTCGATCCCCGGGAGATGCTTTGGTAGTTTAGCACGGAGGAAGGTAGTCTAGTACTGGTGTAACTCTCCAGGAATGATGGTTAGGAAACTACCCACCTATATGACTGAAATACTGTTGGGAAAAGGCGTAAAATGAAACAAACAAACAAAAGCTCAGAAATCATTGCACTCTGACCAGATATTATACACAGTGTCGTCTGCTTAATTTTTTACAGATATCCCTAAAATCATTAATGGACTGTTTTAAATTTAATGCTGGACATGTCCATTGTACAAATGCAGCAGAGTAAGGGTATTATTTCAAACTGCATAATTATTATATATATTGTGATGAAGACTTTGATACATTCAGACCATTATATTATAACATGATATGATATAGCTAGAGGTATTTTAAATCACAGGCTTGTCAATATAAATCATATCTTTTTCCATATGTGGGTATATTTTGCAGGGAAAAAAAGCACATTTTGATATTAGATTTCTAGGGAAATTTCTTACATTGGTCATAATTATATTTTGATTGTCGTGAAAATCATCACATTTTATGTGCAGATATATTTTGCAAAAAAAAAATTCATTTTGATATTAGACTTCTAGGGAAATTTTCTTGCTTCTGACAAAATGTTATATTTTGCCTGTTGTGAAAATCATCACGCTTTTTCCTCATATGTGGTTATGATTCACAGCAAAATAACATTTTGATATTGGACTCTGGGGAAAGTTCTTGCATTGGTCATATATTAATCTGTATCAGGATGTATTATTCCCAGCTGATGTCTGGGCTTTATGGAAATTCCAATTGCTCATTTCTGTTTTGACAATTTGGTGTAATGGATGAGCAGTAAAATCCTGTCTTTTATTTTTGAGTAATTAGATGCTATATGAGTAGGTGGACATGTTAACAGGATACGGTGTACTGACCCTTCTTTTGTTGTACTTGTTTTTGATTGATTAGCGCCAGAAACTGTAAATTTAAAGGTCATACAATAATTATGTACACTGTCCTTTTTTGTTGTATTTGATTTTGATTAAATATCACCAAAACTGTAAAGTGTTTGTTAAATACTGCATACCTACCTGTTTTATTGCATTTGATATTGATTGAATAGCACCGAAACTGTATAAAGGTCATATTGATGCATAGTTCCGTGTATTTTGGTATATTTGAGCTGCAAATAAAATTTTTATTATTATTAAGTGATAAGCATAGTGCAGTCTGACATGGCTCTAAATTGTTGGCTGACTAACTCTAAATTTTCATCTTGAATTCTTGATATTTCCAAAAATGATGATAAATTGTTAAAAAGAAATGGAAGTTGCCCATTCCATTTTCGAAATTCAACTGGTTAAGGGTAAAGAAGTTAATCATAGTGTATGCAAACTGATTTTCTATGGATATTCATAAAATTGAAGCTCTGAATACAATGGTGTTGTATGGTACTACAAAATAATTGAGCTAATAAATTCTCTAAGGACTATTTTGCAGTCGTAAGGTTACAGCTTTACACAGCAGCACTTTGGTGCACATGCATGAAAGTAGTTCTCAACGGTTGTTCTAAATAACAAAGACCTATAAGAGATTAACTTTTAATTTGCGTAATAATATAAGAAAGTATTATGTAAGAATTGACATTTAGTGTATTAAATTAGGTCAGGGAATATGTTGTCTAGCTAGCCTTTGATTCATTATTTATTGTGGTCGGCACTTCCAGTACTTAATTAAATTTGGTAGACTGATAAATGTTTTGTGGTAGATGTTTGATGAAAATACAAGGGGAGGAGTTTGCTCTGAGATGAAATGTATTTGCTACTCAGTAATAAGTTAGGTGAGAAGTCTTATGAAATGTTGGTGGTTCTACTCTGAGGTGCCGTTTTACACCTGAAATAATGCACAGACGGTCTTAAGGTCTTCCTTTACCATTAAAGATTGAAAGTAGGCATATGATCTTTAAATGTGGTGTTGATTTACATATACATTGGTAAAGTTACATTAGTATCCATACACTGGTCATTGTTGCTCCTTTACTTTGGTTAGGAGACTTTGGGTTGATTTGTGTTGATTTCGTATCAGTACTCTCATTACTGGAGGCTATATTTGTCTCTGTAGACTGTTTAATCTCTAATTCATCAATAAATCAAGTTCATTTGTGGTGGCCACAGACTAATGATGATAGGGGGAAAAAGTTAGGTTCCGTTTGAGATGTGTCCAAGCTCAGGTTATATGGTGTGTCAAATAATTATGTTTGTACAGACACATTTGCGTTTGTACAGACAAATTAAGATTCTGAAATGGAGGTATAGGGAGAAAGATGAAATTTGTCTGTTACGAAAGTAAGAAAAAAATGACTTGGATACTATTGCATCTAATATTTTATGGTTTCAGAAATAAAAGTTCCATATAATGAATCAAAATCAAAATCTATGAAAATAATAAATTATTTAAAACCTTAAAACAGTTTGATTCCTGAGTGTGTTAAGTGTAGAATATGACTGGAAAAGTTTAGATATTTATACAGTCAGACCCTGTGTTAAAAACCACCTCTGAATAATACAGATCACTCTGCAAATATAGGCCTCTCTTTGATAATCCTTTACTGATTTAATGCAGTCGGGGGGGAAACGCCTGAAAGACAATTGTTCTACAGAAAACTGCGCTTAAAATGATATCGCTTATTAATGTCATATACCTCTTATAACAATTCTGTTGCCGTGATCCTGACTCTGTCCTTCGGTAACTGTCTTGTAACAATATTGGATACAGTGATTAAGTTAAC
This sequence comes from Ruditapes philippinarum, assembly GCF_026571515.1. Taxonomy (NCBI): domain Eukaryota; kingdom Metazoa; phylum Mollusca; class Bivalvia; order Venerida; family Veneridae; genus Ruditapes; species Ruditapes philippinarum. The sequence goes on from NW_026866382.1 coordinate 484,991, forward strand.
TCCTGATATAATGAAGTGTTTTTCTGTCCTGCAATCTTTCACTTTTAAAGCAGCACGCCTCCAGATTCATGCTAATTTTCAAGAAAATTTTGAAAATGTATTTTGAATGTATAACATTGTGAGGTAACCAAAAGGAAGCCATTTGCACATTATCAATGGCACTTACAAGCCATGTAAATTAGGAAAAAGTAGTCAAAATATGCATAAATAGCCCTTACTGTGTTAGTAACACAGTAGAAATATAGTTGTAAATACTAAAAAATCAGTCATTAACCGCACATAACATGTAAAATATTACTTGAATCTTGAACCATTTTACGTTTCCTAAAATTGTAGTACATATTTCTCAAGTTTGATTGTATTGATAAATTTTGACTCATCTGGAGGCATGCAGCTTTAAATATTTTGTACCTTGAAAGGTGTTAAGGACGGTTAATGACCGACAAGTCAGAGATTTAGCTTTTAGCGTTAATGACCGTCAATCAAATTATTACAATAAACTGCTCAAATTATCTGGCAATAGGCGAACTAAATCACTTTGGGTTGAGTTATAACTTCCTGTTTACATGATCATGCATTTGTGATGGCTTGGATGTAGAAATGAAATATCAAATTATATGCCAATTGACACTGCTTTGACACCATTGTGGTTTTAAAATGTTTGATGTTAATTGATAAATAAGAAAAAATAGCAAACATTATCATTCTATTAAAATGAAATTATATTATTATAAACTTGTTTCTTTGCCATATAGTCATAACTTACATAGTTGGATTTGATTGAAGTTACAATATTATAATCAACTCGGAACTATTCTTTTAAATGTTTTCTTTATAAAAATTGTCTATCAAGCATTTTATTGCCCTGTTCTCAAAGTTGACTCTCCGATTTTATAAGGATATTAGTTTGACAGTCCACTGAATATCATTATAAGCAGTGTTAACTGTATTTTGTTTGACAATGCTTCAATAAGAAAAGTTGTTTTAAATGAAAAAAAAAAAAAATAAATAAAGAAATAAAGAAAAACATGGCTGGTATAACAATTCAATCATACATGAGTAAAAAGGGGATGGGAAAACAGCCCTTACAAATACCATTTACTGTATGTTATTGTTTTTGTATTTTTGTTGTCACTCCAACACTTTAAAAGGCCACATATGGGCGAGGTTTGAGCTTTACTCAGGCGGAGGAAGGGCTTTTGTGCCCCTCTGTGCATTATTTCAGAAGCAAGCTCTAAGACTATTTAAACTACTATACTTTTATAAGGTTTATAAATGATTAAATGATATTTGAAATACAAAATTGTTGCAAAATTTGATTGAAGATTATTCTGAACGCCCACAAACTATTGACTGTCTGTAAAGATAAGATGTCTTCGGTAAAATGTTCTTGTTTCCAATAACTCACTTATTTCTCATGCGCTGAGTGAATAACACTAAGTGTAGGTGAAAGCAATGCAAAAAAATTATAGTATACTATACAAAAGTATTAAGGCTGGGCAACAAGTTCTTTCAACACGGAATTATGTGCTTTGCATACATGCAATGTACACATTTATACATACAGGCCCTTTAGTCCTCCTCACTTAAGTGTTCTGTAAGGTCTTTAAGTTATTGCCACAGTTAATAGTATACTTCATTAGGCATTGAAGCCATTTCCTCTTTTATATAAAACCAGGCCTTTAAGTTCTTGAGCTCCCCACTTAAGTACTAATATACGGTACTTCAGGGCCTATGGTACTTAGGCCTTTAAGTCATAATGGCCACTTAGATTAGTATAAATCCATGCCCTTAAGTTTAAGTTCTCCCCACTTAAGTTCAAATATACAATACTTAGGGCCTTTACGTCATTGCCACTTTAGTATAAATCCATGCCGTTAAGTCCTTTCCATTTAAGTACATGTACTAGTATACTTCAAGGCCTTTAAGAAATTTCCAATTAAGTATACATTTAGGGCATTAAATTCCCTATTTCAGTAACCTTCTGCCATTGCCTTTTATGTACACATCAAGGCCCTTAGATATTTTCCCAATTACGAAATTTAACAGGTTTATGGTTTAATGTACATTCCATATGTTATTTATTGGAAAAGAAAACTGATGAAAGTAAATCAGCTTCTAACAAGTCCATAAATAATGTTCTTTGATAATGCTTTATTTCCTGCTTAATAGGTTCTGTAGGAGATAATAGCAAAATGCTCTAATGAGTTTCTTTAATGAGGTCTTTTACAATATTCTTTGGGGAAAAGGGGGTATAGCGGAAATAATGTCTTTTGGGAGAAGGGGGTATAGGGGAAATTAGGTCTTTTACAATATTCTTTGAAAAAGGGGGTATAGGGTAATAATGTCTTTTGGGAGAAGTGGGAAATGAGGTCTTTTATAATATTCATTGAGGAGAAGAGGGTATAATGGGAAATGAGGTCTTTTATAATATTCATTGAGAAGAAGTGGGTATAATGGGAAATGAGGTCTTTTATAATATTCATTGAGAAGAAGAGGGTATAATGGGAAATGAGGTCTTTTATAATATTCATTGAGGAGAAGAGGGTATAATGGGAAATGAGGTCTTTTATAATATTCATTGAGAAGAAGTGGGTATAATGGGAAATGAGGTCTTTTATAATATTCTTTGAGAAGAAGGGAGTATAGCGGAAATGAGAACTTTTTAAAATATTTTTTGGGGAGAAGGGGTATAGCAGAAATGAGGTCTTTTATTAAATTGTTTGGGGGAGAAGGAGGTATAGGGGTAATGAGGTTTTTTACAATATTCTTTGAGGAAAAGGGGGTATAGGGGTAATGAGGTTTTTATGATATTCTTTGAGGAAAAGGTGGTATAGGGGAAATGACTCGTCTCTTATAATATTCTTTTTGGAAAAGGGGGTATAGGGGAAATGAGGTCTTTTGTAATATTCTTTGAGGAGAAGGGGTATAGGGGAAATGAGGTCTTTTATAATATTCTTTGCGGATAAGGGGGTAAAGGGGAAATGAGGTCTTTTGTAATATTCTTTAGCTGAGGGAAATGGGGTATTTTACAAATGATATATGTAATATGCAAGAAAAAAAGTTAAACACTATAGTCAAGAAAGATCTCATTTCCATTATTAGATCAAAAATATTGCTATAGTACTCATGTATAGTACTTAATGTAAAATTAACTGAAAAGTAATTTCAACAGAAAAAGTGTTTAATAAATGAATCGGTGTATTAGATGTAAGTCACACACCAATTCAGTATTAATGTTACTGTCCATTTCTCTTTCTAAGCTTAAGAATTAGATGGGGAAAAATCAGGAATCTTTTATTTAACAGCAGTGAGACAAAAATTAATGTCTGTTTAACCATAATGTTGTAACAGAGTGTATTTTGGTTTGGTGTGATTAGATAGAAGACATTCTGTATTAGAAGATTTGTTTTATCACCAACTTCATTAGTCATGTTTCAATGATTTATATGTCTTTGCAATAAGATTTGTCCATCTTCCAATGTGGACTTAAGGCTAGCCTAGCGACAGTGTTTAATTGCACAAGAAATGACAAACTTGGCTACAGTGTAGAGTCAGGTAAAACTGCACAAGATGTACAGACTGGCCTGACTGCAGTGTAGAGTGTTGTAAAACTGCACAAGATGTACAGACTGGCCTGACTGCAGTGTAGAGTCTGGTAAAACTACACAAGATGTGCAGGCTGGTCTGACTTCAGTGTAGAGTCTGGTAAAACTACACAAGATGTACAGACTGGCCTTTGTACAGTGTAGAGTCTGGTTAAACTACACAAGATGTGCAGGCATGCCTGACTGCAATGTAGAGTCTGGTAAAACTACACAAGATGTACAGGCTGGCCTGTGTACAGTGTAGAGTCTGGTAAAACTACACAAGATGTGCAGGCTGGCCTGACTGCAGTGTAGAGTCTGGTAAAACTACACAACATGTACAGACTGGCCTTTGTACAGTGTAGAGTCTGGTAAAACTACACAAGATGTACAGGCTGGCCTGTGTACAGTGTAGAGTCTGGTAAAACTACACAACATGTACAGGCTGGCCTGACTGCAGTGTAGAGTCTGGTAAAACTACACAAGATGTACAGGCTGGCCTGACTGCAGTGTAGAGTCTGGTTAAACTACACAAGATGTACAGGCTGGCCTGACTGCAGTGTAGAGTCTGGTAAAACTACACAACATGTACAGGCTGGCCTGACTACAGTGTAGAGTCAGGTAAAACTACACAAGATGTACAGGCTGGCCTGACTGCAGTGTAGAGTCTGGTAAAACTACACAACATGTACAGGCTGGCCTGACTGCAGTGTAGAGTCTGGTAAAACTACACAAGATGTACAGGCTGGCCTGACTGCAGTGTAGAGTCTGGTTAAACTACACAAGATGTACAGGCTGGCCTGACTGCAGTGTAGAGTCTGGTTAAACTACACAAGATGTACAGGCTGGCCTGACTGCAGTGTAGAGTCTGGTAAAACTGTACAAGATGTACAGTCTGGCCTGGCTGCAGGGTAGAGTCTGGTAAAACTGCAGAAAAAGTGCAGGCTCCAGGCCTCAGGCTACAGTATAGAGTCTAGTTAAACAGTGAAAGATTTGTTGGCCTTACTGGTGAACTGGTTCCATCTGATGGTCAAAGCAAGTCATTGCTAATACATTTGGAGGGAAGGATTTTTTTCGAACATTGTTTTCTGTAATACGATGTAGGATAATCAGAATTTTGTAAACTCTGCATTTAGATAATCATATACAGTTACTGCATTATGAGAAAGATTCCCTAGATAATTTGTGAAATGCAAATCAGGTACTGGCATTACATATTGATTATGCTCTCAGGACGTCAATTTTTACTGTTGTTATAGAAACGCATTTTGAATATTACAGAGAGTTTGCAAGCATTCAGAATTGAATTAAATTTGTCCTTTTTCAAATTAGATTTTGTAAAGCTAAAATTGTCCTGGCAGACAAAACAATACAGGAAGATGGAATATAAATGAATTTTAAATTTGTACTTTTGATCAATACAGTAACTTTCTTTACCTTGCTACATGGCTCAATTTATACAATGTGAATCAGTGTATCAAAGTCCTTTAGAAAATAAAAAACAAAATGAACCATTTTACTTGATTACAAATTAGTTTCTTTTCAGGTTTTATGCCCCTTCTTTATTTAAAGTTTTTATGCCTCCTTTTTCTTTTCACCAATTTCTTTACAGTTTTTATACCCCAACTTTCTTTACAGCTTTTTTGCACCAAGTTTATTGCTTTAATATGCCCCCACTTTCTTTACAGTTTTTATGAACCCACTTTCTTTATTGTTCTTAATATCATCCTGGACAAAATCATTCATCATTTTAAGAGAAAATTTCAAGCTATGTACTGACAGAATAGTGAAGCGTGCAGACGATCGGACAGTGCTGTCTATGTCTGATGTTGTACGGATTGTGTGGGGTCTAAAATCCTTCATCACGGTATAGCTTGAAATTGAAATAATGCAAGATTGAACCTTTAAGCAATCTTTTCCATGATATTAAAAACACCATTCTTAATTCAGTGAGATATTGTTAAAGTTTAATTTTCTCACCACCTTTGTATGGTTTTTTTTGCAGGTGAGCTATTTTGAGATATACTGCGAGAGAGTTAGAGACCTGCTGAACCCAAGCAATAAAAACAGCCTTCGTGTGAGGGAACACCCGCTACTGGGACCGTACGTGGAGGATCTCTCCAAATTGGCTGTACAGTCATTTGATGATATTAACAATCTGATTGACGAAGGAAACAAAGCCAGGTAAGTTTTAGCATGACTATAGGAAGTAAAGGGACAGGTATTGCATTTGTGTCGCCCAGGTTATTTTTAGCATCATCAAATGACTATTTGAAGAAAAGGGACAGCTATTGTACTCACGTGGGTCTTGCCACCAACTCTTGGTTAACTTTTTGCGTACAAGTTGGTATCTCTAAAACTACTGAAGAGAATGGGTTTAAACTTCACACGTTGCATATCTTTGATTATAACATGATGGGCACAGGTCCAGTAACTCTGAGTCACCTTTTTTACAGAGTTATGCCCCTTGCCTTACTGTCAAGCACGGAGAATAGTCAAATGGGCTGGCCTGTCTTATGGATAGCTCTTGTTTTTTGTTTGTTTTTTTGTGTGCATGAAGTTTTTGGGATTGGGGGAGGCGGGGGTTGTCTAAAATTTTGTCTTTGCAGCTTTGTCCTTGCTTTTGTTATTCCATTGCAGGCCTTTTCCTAGTCATTTTGGGAAAAAGTACATAGTCCAGTTTTAGGGAAATTTATTTTGTAAAAATGCCTGATTGGGTAAAATATTTGGTTCCTGTTGAAACGGCATTTCAGGCTCTTTTGACTTGCGTGACATTGTTTATTTTAACCAGTGCAATGTCAACCAGAATGTGACAAGAAACAATAAAATTTGACAATCAAATCATCACCTTTAAGTGCAATAACTGGTTAACTCCTATTTTATTTTAAAGGATTTAACCTGTTACTGCAACAACCTGACAAAATGTGGGGAAACATCTGTCTGTTAAAAAAATGGAATCTATCAGTATCAGGAATTTCAGTTTCATTGGGAATTGTATTTAAAGATCCGGGAAAAAATGAGCATATTTGCCATTGGAAATGGGTCTGGTAATTAAATCCTTCTTATATTTTATTATATTATAAGAAATAGTTTGACTCAAATAATAAGTACGGGTGAAAATAAGTCAAATTAAGATTCCTTAGAATATCTGTAAAACATTGACAGCAAAAGGGAAAGATTTTACAATTTTTTTTTGTCAGTTAAGTGTGACGTAAGGAAGCATGACGCATTTTATTTTTTCTGGAGTAATTGAACTATGTCATGCACGTGTATGACTAATTGATAGATACTGCACTTAATTCACGCTGGATTATTTTGTTTTCTGTGTGAATACGCAGCTATTGATCATGTGACGTCATTCTGTTGATTGTTTACGAGCGTGACTGCAATCTTGTTAATGAATTGAGACTTTATCATTGAGGTGGGGGAAACACTAAATGCACGCATCACCAAGACGATATAATTGTTTAGTTAGAAGATAGTTTAATGTTGGGTTGGCAAGTGTATATGATACATCTGCAAATAATGTTTGATAGGCAAACTTCTTGTATTGTTTATTTTCCATAGGTGAATGATGTTCTGTTTTTTTAGTCTGCAAAAATTCTTGAATTTTATTTTCCAACTGAGGGGGAGGGGAAGTTACAGATTTGCACTTGTCAGTCAATCCCTCCATCCACCTGTTAGGTTGTCTGAAAACAGTGGAATGTTGGGGCATCCATGCTTTTTTCACGATGGAAGAAAGGGTCCACCTCTTTAATTTGGAAGAAAATATATTGTTTTTTGTGCCCCCACATTAGTGGCGGGCATTTAGATTTACCCTTGTCTGTCCGTCCGTCCGTCCTTCCTTCCGTCCGTCCGTCCTTCCGCCCGTCCGTTTCACAACTCAAAAAGTTACCTAGAGTCATGAAACTTTACAGGAATGTTGATCAGCATGTGTAATTGTGCACCTGGGTATTTTCGTCTGGATATTTTTAGTGTTTTCAGAGTTATTGCCCTTGACTTAGTAAAATATTGCAATTTTCAACTTGTGTCGCATGTAACTCAAAAAGTATTTGACCTAGAGTCATGAAACTTTACAGGAATGTTGATCAGCATGTGTAGATGTGCACATGGGTATTTTCGTCTGGATATTAATTGTATTTTTAGAGTTATTGCCCTTGACTTAGTAAAATTTTGCAATTTTCAACTTGTGTCACATGTAACTCAAAAAATATTTGACCTAGAGTCATGAAACTTTACAGGAATGTTGATCAGCATGTGTAGTTGTGCACCTTAGTATTTTCGTCTGGATTTTTTTAGTATTTTTAGAGTTATTGCCCTTGACTTAGTAAAAATTTTTCAATTTTCAACTTGTGTTACATGTAAATCAAAAAGTATATGACCTAGAGTCATGAAACTTTACAGGAATATTGATCAGCATGTGCAGTTGTGCACCAGGTATTTTCGTCTCGATTTAATTAGTATTTTTAGAGTTATTGCCCTTCATTTTTTTTTGCAATTTTCAACTTGTGTAGCAAGTTACTCAAAAAGGATTTGACATAGTCATTAAACCTTATGGGCAGGTTGCTCAACATATTTAGATTTGCACCTGGGGTTTCGCTTGTGGATTTATCCAGTATTTGTAGAGTTATTTCCCTTGACTTAGTAAAAAGATTGACAGAACAGTGGCGCGGTGGGGGCACCCGTGTCCTATGGACACACGCTAGTTTTTATGCGTTATTGAATTTTAGGGGAAAACTACACAATTTTAAAGAATTTTCTTGATGGGAAGCAGCCACTGCTATAGAAACTGAAAATAAAACATGGCAGCTTAAGTGTGTAAAATAATAATAATAATGATAATAAAGACTTTATTTAAAGAGGCAAGCCCTGTCTTCCCAATGAGCATGATAAAGAAAATTGAGTTACTCTTTTGACCATCATGACTATTTGTTCAAATCCAAGTGGAGTTATTGGCTGTTGGTTCAAATCCCAGTGGAGCCATTTGATTATAATAATTTATCATAATAATTCCACTTTGATAAGCATCCATTTGGCCTACTAAAAGTAACTAGGGCTCTTCTCAGATGGGACCTCTGAATGTAACTAGGGCTCTTCTCAGGTGGGACCTCATCCCTGAAACAGTGAACAGGGTGATCAACATTTTTCGATCTTTCTCCTTATCAATAGGGAGATTGTGACTTAACCCACTGAAATTTTTTTAATATAGTAAACTCTGCTTATAATAATATTCAGGCTTCTGCAAACTTTATGTCATTATATCGGGTTATAAAATTTTCAAAGAGTCCGGACCCGACTGGCAACATCAATGTTAAAAGTGGAGTTAAATGTACATTGAATGGGGAAAAAATTAATTGAAAATTTCATTCTACTTTCGTTGTTGCCACAGTAAATAAAGTATACCAGGATAATTATTTTGAAATTTGTTTTGTACAAACCTTGCCAGTGTAGCCTTAATTATAATATTTAGTGACATTAGCGTCTTTTCAATGCTGTTCACTATTATGTCATGGATGTTTCTGTTATGTTTAGAAGCCCCCCCCCCCCTTTAGCAAGGTTTAGGGCTCAACTGTCTGCCCATCCGAAACAGACAAAGGGCATTTAATGCCCCCTCTTATAAAAAAAGTGGGCAATTGTCTGAGTTCAGTCCATTTACCAGTTCAAAGAAGTTAATCCTTGATTAAATCATTACAAACACAAATGTAAAATTATTCATTGAAAAATTGAGTCTGATCAAGCTAATAGTGAAGCTAAATATAGAAATAATAAAAGATAAAAAAAAAGCTAATATTGAAGCTCATACATTTTTTATTTGTAGATCTGATAGTATAAAGTTGAAAACTAAAATCTGTCTATAAAGTAAAATTTAGCATGCACTTCAAAGTCATAGAAAAAATTAATATTTTGCAAGGTCTATAACTCTGGTGCCAGTTTTGCACTGATATCAATGATCGTCATTAAAATTTCAACAACTTTGATGTTATTTTGGGATCCTTCTATCTGAGGTTGAATTTCACGCAGGATAAATTTCCACTTCGCAAAGAGTTAGATTAGATGGAGTATTATCATCCTTTATTTGTATCTTGACATATCTTCCAAGTATTGGTCGATCACAAGTAATGGTGTATACAACACCTTTTGCACCAGGTCCTTCAAAAGTTCCACATGTTTCCTCAGTACCGTCTTCTTCGTCGCTTACAGTGATCACAAGATGGTGTAATCTTTCTCCGCAGCAATCACCACGATTCTTTATTACAACCCTCTTGATAGCATATGACCCGGCCAAATCCACTCTCCACCACGGATTTCTTTCCTTCATTGTGTGTGTGCATGAATCGGCGTAATAGTCCCCATTTTTATTTCCATCAACTGCCCTGGATGCATGACCATCTGCTGCGGTAGAACTTTGATCAGCATCCTTACCTTTAGCTAGATTTGAATTTGTAACCTGTATGATATGATGTACATTATCTTGAATGTTTTTGATTACATTTATAACATCCTTCATTTCATCTCTCCTTTCTCTGCCATGTTGATTCAGCTGATTTGTAAAATTCTGTATCAAACTGTCAAACTTTTCATCAGTGTGAGCGTTAATCTTTACTTCTTGATGCTTGAATTCTGTCTTCATTTCTCTTAAACAATTTTCATTGTTATCATTTAGATTTACAAGTGTTTGATTTAGTTCAGCATTGGAGTTTTGAACTTCTTTCATGAATTTCTCAATATTGTCACTATTGTTTTCTATGGCATTGGTGTTCTCTGTCCGTACGATTTTTTCTGCTGCTAGACCTTTACTTATGCGATCTAGGTAGTCTTTCACATGCTGAATGTTGTCTTGAATGGCTTTTAACTGTGTTTCAGTTAAAGCTCCAGAAATATTCTCTTGTTCTATATTTGTGGTTGTTTTACAACTGAAATTTAAGAATATATAATTGGTTTAAACAATGAACTATAAGTATAATGTATTTAAGGATCTTAGTTAATTTTATGTAACCTTAAAGCTATTGTGCTCAATCAGGTGTGCTGTTAAAGGAATCATACGATCTCATGGTCTACATTTGGTTTAAGATACTGAAGAGGTCACAGTTTTGATTGGATTTGTTCAAACTTTGTCACTATACATGCTATAATGTAGCTGATGTCCAGATATCCCAAAAATCAGTCAATTGTCCCTGGGGGCGAAGATTTTGTCCTTGTCTCTTTGCTGGCTTCCAACATTAGTGTTGTTAAACAACTAGCCAGCATAAATTGACTCTACCTGTAGGCAAAGATAGACTCCATTTAGTACTAGAACATCATTAAAATACATGAACTCTGCTTAATATGAGATGATTCAGTTGTCAGAAATCAGTGAATGTTGAAACTTTTTTGATCAAAAGAAATAGCTAAATTGCCTATCTTTAAAAAACATTATTGTGTTTAAAAAAAAAAAAACCCATAATTTTAGAGAGAAAAAAAGAAGTAACATAATTGTGTAAGAAGAAAAACCCTCCCCATAAAACCTAAGCAAGAGTGAGAAAAATAATTTGAACATGTCTACCTTTCCACAGTTGTTCCATTTTCCAAGACTTTAAGTCTTTCCTCCTGTTTTTTCATATCCTCAAAGACCAGCTGAAACATCCGTGATAAAACATTGTATTTGTTATCAACTTTATCTGCAGCAGATATCCTAATAAAACCTGTGCAGGAAAGACCAAACATGAACAAAAAATATGCTACACTTTTGTGTTTCATTGTGTAGTTTGATTAACTGCAAGAAAAGTTTACTTGTAAAGCTGTTATGCTTTACATAAGGCCAGGAGGCTCTGTGATTTGAATTTGTTCTCACACCTGTTCTTGAAATACTCCTCTGTACCAATTAATTATTGGTTTCTTGTGTAATATTTATGACTTAGTTTAGCTTAAACAAGCCATTTGTAGCTCACTGTGCCATTTGTAGCTCACTGTTCCATTTGTAGATCACTGTTCTATTTGTAGCTCACTTTTCCCTTTGTAGCTAAGCTGTGCCATTTGTAGCTCAGCTGTGCCATTTGTAGTCTAGCTGTTACATTTGCAGCTCACTGTTCCATTTGTAACTCATTGTTTCATTAATTTTGTAGCTCACTGTGCCATGTGTAGCTCATGGCTCCATTTGTAGTCCTATGTGCTACTTGTAGCCTACTGTGCCATTTATAGCTTGACTGTGCCGTTTGTAGCTCAGTTGTGCCATTTATAGCTCGACTGTGCCGTTTGTAGCTCAACTGTGCCATTTGTAGCTCACTGTTCCATTTGTAGCTCAGCTGTGCCATTTTAGCTCACTGTTCCATTTGTAGCTCACTGTTCCATTTATAGCTCACTGTTCCATTTGTAGCTCACTGTTCCATTTGTAGATCACTTTTCCCTTTGTAGCTTAGCTGTGCCATTTGTAGCTCAGCTGTGCCATTTGTAGCTCACTGTTACATTTGTAGCTCAGCTGTGCCATTTGTAGCTCACTGTTCCATTTGTAGCTCAGCTGTGCCATTTGTAAATCACTGTTCCATTTGTAGCTCACTATGCCATTTATAGCTCACTGTTCCATTTGTAGCTCACTGTTCCATTTGTAGCTCACTGTTCCATTTGTAGATCACTTTTCCCTTTGTAGCTTAGCTGTGCCATTTGTAGCTCAGCTGTGCCGTTTGTAGCTCACTGTTACATTTGTAGCTCAGCTGTGCCATTTGTAGCTCACTGTTCCATTTGTAGCTCAGCTGTGCCATTTGTAAATCACTGTTCCATTTGTAGCTCACTGTGCCATTTGTAGCTCACCTGTAATAAAAGTATTAAGCTTATTTGAATGACCATCAAGTCTGCATCCTGGAACTATTACCAGTAATGGGGTTATATTTGAGGAAACATTGGTTGTGACCCAGAATTTTCAGCTTGAATAGGTGTTTATATTATCCTTTCTTACACTTGATAATTACTTGTAGTTTTGCAAGCCACTTTAATTCTCATTAAAAACAACACTTAATGGAACAAATTGTGTAAAATTTTCAAATGCTTGTGGAGTTGTCATAAATTGAAAATGCAAAAATAAGGACCTGTTACTCCAGTTTGTATTTTTTGGCTGGATTACTTCCCCTTTATGAAAATTTCTAGCTAAGGTTTTGCATGCTGGCTCAATCTATATAACCATTGAAAGTTTTACCTTGAAAACTCAATCATGCTAACCAAGACCAATAATTCTTGCTTGATTTTGTTAGCATAATTTTGGAGTTATTGCCCTTTGTTACTTTCATACTTTTTGTTTAAGAGCATTACTTCAATAAATCAATATGATTGACCCCATAATTTCTTGAACATGACCCCAATCCCTGATTGTAAAGTTTTGAGTCTTTTTAGACAAAAACTGAAAAAACTTGTAATGTATTAATACATTTTTATGACAAATAAAACAAAGAAAACAGAATATTTGGGTCATTTAAATCCTTTTGTACTTCATTTTTGAGCACATTTTAAATTTTGATGTAAAAACACAATTTGCTTATGCACTGTGAAGTAATGATGTCACAAAATGGTGATTTTCTTCTTAGTTGATTATTCCTTGAATTTGGAATCTGGAAAAAACGATACTTTTTTTGGATATGGTAAATCCCCCACTATTGGTCTTTAAAATGGGCGAATCCCTGTGGGGATGTGTGGGGAATCATCATACAGTGATATTTCTAGGTTAATGATACACTTTGGTAGGGTTGTAGAATTAATACAATAAACAGTTTATATGAGACTATACCCAACAAAACAGTAAATATAAATTATATAAATCATTCAGAATGAAACAATTTCTTTTACTCAGCCTTATAAAACATATTTGTTTACATTGACTTTCTAACTAAACAGGATGTAAAAATTCAGACCTTGAAACACTTGCCAAGAAAATTTTCAGATCAACATGCTAGAAATTGATAACATCAAGTAAAAATATTTCATTTAAATCTTATCATGCTAAATATCTTGAAGCTACATGCCTTCAGATAAGGCAAAATATTTCAAGAAAATCAAACTTGAGAAAATTTGTACTGACATTTTAGAAATATAAAAATATTCAAGATTAATTTTAGTAGAAATAATTTCCATGTTATGTGCGATACATGACAGTGATTTTGCAGTATATTTTCACCATATTTCTACTGCATTCCTATAGCAGTAAATGCTTTTTTGTGTTCATATTTTGACCTCTTTTTAATTATTATTTACACAGTGTAATTTGAAATTTGTAAATTATTTTCTTTGTTCACTTCACAATATTTTACTTTGTTAATACATTTTCAATATTTTCATGAAAATAAGTAGGAATCTGGAGGCGTGTTGCTTTAAATGGTCTTTCTTACAATCTCAACTAACCCATTCATCATTTTTAGGAAAAGTTTCAAAATATCTATGGTTTTATAGGAGACATTGCCCATTGCCAGTAGATTTTCCTTGTCTGTTATCATCTTTTGACAGCACCATGCTTTTGTATAATGCCTTGACACATGGAGCCCTTATGGCGGACTCTTTTGGTAGATAAGTTCTATTTTGGTAGAGACATCTTATTTTCAACTCTCAGTATTCAACCTTTGTAGAGTGGCTGTTGTCTCTTGTCAGCTCAGTTATTTCATGTTATACTCATGTTGTTTTATTACTTGAGGAATGTTTATGAAAGTTTATTGAGTTGAAAAAAAAACAACCAAGCACAGAAGCAAAAACAACTGAAACAGAACTGGATATGATAATAAAAAATCTGTGGTATAAAGTGGCCTTGAGTATCATTTTAAAAGCATTGATTTGATGCCGGGAAGGAAAATTTTAACAGTTTCTCTGAAAACATTTATCAGGAGAGTCTGTATCTGATAATGAGAGTGGAATAATGTACAATGACTAAATAATGGATGGTAATGCACTTCATGGAAAGGCAGGCTAGAAATTGTAGTTTATGCTGAATTAGCCTTATGTAGCATCAATTTTGTAGTCATTACCTTGTCAGTCATACTGATCTTTGCTTTGACTTGTTGACCTTGGCAGTAAATACTGACCTTGGCTGTCATATTTACCTTGGCAGTCGTATACAGACTTCGGCTCTCATATTGACCTTGGCAGTGATACTAGTCTAGGCTCAGCAATCAAACTGAACTTAGCCTAGGCTCAGCAATCAAACTGAACTTAGCAGTCATCTTTTGCAGTAATATGACCTTAGTTATCAGAATGACATGGAAAGTCATGCTTATCTAGGAGCAGTCAAACTGGCCTTAGAATTCATGCAAATCTTGCCTGTTACATTTGCCTTGGAAGCCACACTGCCTTGGCAGTCATACTAACCTTGGATTTAAGTTGTACTGAGCTTTGTGACCAAACTGATCTTTGTGATCATGATGATAATATTCTAGACACTTCAATGACATGAAGGCTCTTTTATTTTGACCTGAATTGATTGAATGAAGGCTCTTTTATTTTGACCTGAACTGATTGAATGAAGGCTCTTTTATTTTGACCTGACATGAACTGATTGAATGAAGGCTCTTTTATTGTGACCTGAACTGATTAAAATTTTCGAAAAGATCATGATATTAAGCACTAGAAATACATAATATAACAGATTATATGCCAGTAGTTTTTCAGACATTCAGAAATCAAGTAAATAATATACATCTTCTATATGAAAAAGGAATACATTCCCATAATAAATATAATTGTACACTGTACATCTCCTTCAGAGTAACACCTTTTGTGGGACAAAGATTTTGGTCGTTGCTGAGAGATATTGAGTGCAAAAAGGTTATTGCTTTTTAAATGGCTGCTTTTCTGAGGTTTTACTGTATCTGGTTTTTATATTTTTACAGAACTGTTGCTGCCACGAACATGAACGAGACAAGTTCGAGATCTCATGCAGTTTTCACGATCGTGTTCACACAGCGGAGACACGATGAACAGACCAAATTGACAGGCGAAAAAGTATGTACTTCTTCATGTTTCGCATATTATATGTTATTTTGGTTTTGCAGTGATATATGTGGATATATTACCTGTCAAGATTTTAAATCACCCGAGCCGTTAGGCGAGGTTGATATTTTATCTTGGCAGGTAATATATCCACATATATAACTCCAAAACCAAAATAATAATTTTATTACTCTTCCCCTGCCGAGTTAAGACGATTTTAAAATAAATAATTGCTACTTCAAATGAAACGTCGAAATAAGATTCCCTTTAAGGTACCCATTCACCCCAACATGATGTCACATAAATACATGACGTAGTTTCTTTCGAACCTAACAAATGTAAACAAGAGAAAAGGAGTAGTCTGTTGAACGCACTTTTTTGGAAATAATATCAAGCTTTCACAAGGTCATATTTTGTTTTCAATACTGATGAGAATATGTATCATTACTGACTATTTTGGTAAATATTTATCATTTGACAGTTAAATTGTGCTTGTAAATCGGAATTTACATCGCGTAAAATCAAACTGTACGCGCATCGCCACAGCACATGTTGTTTACAACGTGGGGCACAAGTTTGATTTTATTGAAATATTTTGGCTCATCTGGAGGCATGCTGCTTTAAGCTTCCAGCATAAATGACCTTGAGCATAAAGAAAAACTGATGCTAATACTGTGCAGAATTTGTAAGGTTTATAGAAATGTAGTCAAGATTGATGTGATTTTCTGTTGTTTTTACAAGAATGCTTTATATTGCCCCAGTGGGCAAAAATGACACTGAGGATAAAACAACACCATAATGCAAGTACCGGTCTCAATTGGAATAGGTGTATAAAAATATAAGTACATCACAATGTGGAATTTCACCTAGATAGTCTAAAGTTAGTATGATTGGACCATGATAAGTGGTAATTAAGTTGAAAGTGACCTGTTTTGTTTGCTCCTGTGGGCAATTATTTTAGGGCATTAGTTTGCTCTTGTAGGCAATAATTTAGGACATAACTGCTCCTATAACCTATAAATTTATTCTTTTTCTTCAGGTGAGCAAAATTAGTTTAGTGGATCTTGCTGGGTCAGAGCGCGCTGATGCTACGGGGGCTAAAGGTGCCAGACTGAAAGAAGGGGCCAACATTAACAAATCCCTTACAACTCTAGGCAAGGTTATCTCAGCTTTAGCTGAAGTGGTAAGTTAATTCAGATGATAATTTTCGTAGTTTCATAGTCTATTATCACTATCATAGGTGAAGGGAATAGGTGGCCAGTTGTTAAGTGTTTAACATTAGCTTGGTTATGGTCCCGAAAATATCAAAATGATATTACAAAATGTATTCTTAAATAGTTATTGACTGTGATGTATATTTTGGAAAAATATTTCATTGTTTTTGGAAAGGAAAATCATTCAAAATTATGCCCTTTTTAAAGTACTTTTATAACATTTGGCATCCTTTAGCTTAGGGGGCAGGGGACATATTCGAATGATGGCACCGGTCCAATTTTTTAATAACTCAGACATGGTGTTTTGAAGGTACTGATAACTTCTGATATTTCTCTGTCATTGTAATTCTTTCTTGTTTGTGTGTAGGAAATGAGAAGTATTTTTGGGTTTTTACCCGGGTAGCTTTGTATGTATTTCTGACTCTCCGAATGGAGGTGAAAAAGTTAAAAATCAAGCTTTGACAGTTGGCGCCAAACAAGTAAGAAATTTCAGATAAATTTTGTGAAAAATCTAAACGTATGACAGACACTTTATTGGTCATGTCTGAAAATGCCATAGCTTGCACTGCGTGTTTTTAAAGGAATCAGGTGGATTCTGGAGTATGCTGCACCTTCATGAAGATTGCCCATATTGGTATATTTTAGGTGTGATTTTGGCTGGGTGGGGGTAAATATAAATTGCTGTCAGTCATTTTTGGAGGAGCAATGCATGCAAACTATTATTTTCTTCAATGTATGTCATATATCATTGAATAATGCTGTGCAACTGGTTATTTGCCTGTGAAACAGATTTTGAGATATTTGGAATTGTGTTTCTGGTCACACTGAAATAAAAAATTGTTCATTTTTAGCTCGACTTTTCTATGAAAAGGGGAGCTATCCTACTCGCCCCGGCGTCGGCGTCGGCGTCGGCGTTAGCGTTGGCGTCACACCTTGGTTAAGTTTTTCGTACCACCCCACTTTATTTCAGAAGTATTACAAGTATGGCTTTGAAACTTACCATACTTGTTCACCATCATAACCCTCCATCTACAGACAAGAGTACATAACTCTGTCAAGGTTTTTGACAGAATTATGGCCCTTTTTTGACTTAGAAAGTGTATTGAGCTTGGTTAAGTTTTTTGTACCACCTCACTTTATTTCAAAACCATTGGAGGTATTGCTTTGAAACTGACCATACTTGTTTACCATCACGACCTTCATCAACAGACAAGAGGACATAACTCTGTCAAGGTTTTTGACAGAATTATGCCCCTTTTTGACTTAGAAAATACATTGAATATGGGTAAAATCCACTTATTGCCTTAACCCTTTGAGATATTGCTTTGAAACTTTTAATGCTATTTCACATCATTACCCCCATCTGTACGCAAGAGAAGGTAACTCTGTCAAGGATTTGTTTTAAAAATTAAGGCCTTTTATCGACTTAGAATCTTGGTTAAGTTTTTAGTACCAGTCCACTTTTTGACTGAACTGTTTGAGATATTAATTTGAAAGTTGGAATACTTGTTTACCATCATGGTCCCAAAACATGGGCAGGAGAAGGTAATTCTGTTAAGGATTTTATTTGAATTATGGCCCTTTTTGACTTAGAAACTCAGTTAAGATTTTCATTCTTGTCCACTTGTTGACTTAACCATTTGAGATATTACTTTGGAAGTTGGAGTTCTTATGTGCCATCATGAGACCTATCTGTAAGCAAGAGAAGATAACTCTGTGAAAATGTTTCTTGATTTGTACTTAGAAATTCCTAGTTAAAGTCTTGTGTGCCCTTAACTGTCAAAGTTTTGTTTTATAGGCAAGCACTAAAAAAGTCGAGCGCGCTGTCCTTCTGACAGCTCTTGTTAGGTCCCCTGCCCCCTTAAGTTAGGCATTTTGTCATAGGAAAAAAAAATCAAATGTTAGGCATTTTATTGTAAGAGTAAGGCAATTGGACAAGAGATATTTAGTTCAAGTTAGGCAATTTTGTTGAAGGAAATGAAGGCAATTTCTGAAATGGGAGATGAAAGGAGATTGTGGCCATAAAATGAAGTAATAGAAAAAAAATTAGTCAACAGACGCTAATATCTGAAGACATGTGTTTCTGTGACAAGTGTGAATTTTTTTCCAGGAAATGCATTCAAATTATTTGTAATTTCCTGGAAATATTTTCTTTGTGTCGCTATGACCGATTCTTGTAAGATGTCTGAAATTATCCCCGCATAGACGTTCTGTCTCCGAACATTTTACATTTAAGGGCATCATATGGCTTTAATTATGTCTGACGGGTCAAATTATGACTTGATCTTCACAGGAACGGCACTGTTTTGATTTTCGTTTATTATTGCTTTTTTTGAACAACATACCTTCAGAGATTTATAACATTCCTGCGTTATTGAATTTTGATAGTGTTACGTAAAGTCAAGGGAAGAAAAAACTTAATTCAAGCTGGCATAAGGAGCTTACAAGCCATTTTAATTTACCTAAGACTTGACGTCACTTATGCGTTACACTATACACGCGTTGATGATAAATGATAAGTTTCTATACTGTAAACAGTTGTTTTTTTTATGTATGTGATAAACAGAATATTATACATGTATTTGTGTTACTATGTTCATTACTAAATTTATTGAACCCGTTGAATAAAAATCATATGCTGATTGCTCTCCAGAGCATCTCATATTATTATTTTATTCAACACGTTCACTCATTCAATAACCACTATCTACAGGCTCAAAAAAATGTCTCAAGTACATAATATTAGGCAGAAATATCTTCGCAAATGTTAAATAATAGAATTCCACAGAAAATTTATTGAATATTTCCTTCGTTTGATGTCATACCGAATATTGTTATAAACATTCCTTTGATTACATACGCGTCTGAGACAATTTTTAAAAAAAAAACAAACGAGAAGGGGGAAAAAATGAGGAAGAAATATTTTGTCATTGCCTCAATGGACTAGCTATAGAAACTGGTTGCCATAGCAACAGATTTGCCATCAGATTAGCTATTGATCGAGAGGACAGCAAGTTGTTGATTCAACAAGAAATAAAAGCTAGGTGACATTTTTCGTAGTCTATAAGATAATGGGATATTTCAATGGAGACTCGCAGGTTTCCAAATATGGAAACACGGGTCTTTATTTAGGAGAGATGTAGCGACACGGGCGTTTTTATTGTCATTTGATTGATAGGCTTTCGTGCTGTTTTTCCGTAAATCACTTTAACAAAAATGATCGCATATAAAGTAACAGTTGTTCAGTCCAGACCATGCTGCAATGATAATGTTGCGCATGCTTTTATACGTACATGTACAAGCTTTTGTAAGTACATGTACAAGCTTTCGTTAGTACATGTACATGCTTTCATAATTATGTACATGTACATGACATAAATAATTAGATACATGCAGAGCTGTCAAAATCTGATTTTGAGTTACTAATCCATTTTGACTGAAGCATTTTTCTACCTTCCGATAATTGTGATATTTGTTGAGTAGATTCTAGAAAAAAATCTAACTTGTCCATACAGGCTGTAGGAAAAGTTAAGCAATATAGACAATTGATTTTGCAATCCTGTACATGCACAATCATATCTAGTGGGTGGGGGTGCGGAGTCTTAGATTTGGATTATTGCGTTTTAGTTGAATATGCATTTTAGTAAACTAAGTTTAGACAATTTACATTTAAGTGTATAAAGCTGTGTATCTGCCCCGCCAACAATTATTGTTTGAATTTTGAAAAAGAATACTTCCAAATTGCTTGTATGAAATAATTATGGTAATAAATTGTCTTAAAAATGAATGGCAATGCACGAAATTTAACTAAACGGATAAAACTACTTTAAATAGCAGAAGAATATTTTGTTCTGAAACATTTGATTCTGTTTATGAACAATATACATGTGTGTTAAATATAACAGAAGCCTCTTAAATTACAGTTCTTTCGAGAATCGACCAAAAGATTACGGGAACAATATAATTTTACTTTTTGATGAATTTTGTAAAAATATTTCATCATATATTGTGAAAAAGCTATCTTAAGCTAGCTTACAAAATGGTGACAGAACTAATGAAGTGCAATCTGGTTCATGAAATAACTAATGATGGGCACCAGTGGAGGTCTTTTTTGCTCCACTGGGAAAGGCCCTATTATTGCATTGTATTGTGAAATTTATGACCCAATTTTATACACTTGCTATTCTGTTTGTGTCTCAGTACTCACAGTGGCTTAATACCATTCCAGAAACCAGAAGAACTTTATTGATGATCATTATTTTTCTTATTCTTATCGATCTTTTTATCTGTAACATTTCCTAGTGAAGATTTCTTAACAACTAATGACTTTTTAAGGCCCTTTATATAACTTTTAGCCCTTTATATAACTTTTAGGCCCTTTATATATAAGAGGCAATGGTTAAGATAGAAAAAAAAATAGTTTTATCAATCTTTTTGTATCTTAAAAGAAAAAAAAACAAACAAAAAAACAACAACATTTATAGTAAAAAAGATCTGTTTCTTCATATATATTTAAAATGATAATTTAGTAATTCAAAGCTTTATTTTTATTTTCTTTGTGCATATAAGAGTGCCATGGACCATTCAAAAGTAAGTTTTGCCATATTGTAAACAAGTGTTGTGTAAGTGTAGTAAAGTTGTTGTACCTGTGTGTGATAGAATAGTCGTTATTTCCATTATTACCTCCCTTTAGAATTGTTTCACAGTTGTCCCCCTTTATCCTTAACCAGTGTAATTTTGACTATTTTTAAGAAATATCATTGCAGGATTGACTAAGAAATGTATTGTTCTTTAATAAGTACCTTTAAAGTTATGCTTTTCATTTTCCATCTAGGTCTAATCTTATAAGTGTGTAAAATACATCATGTAAGGAAAGCCTATGCCATTGTGACATCATAGACCTTCCATATTTTGACATTAAAGGGCCTCCATATTTGCCATGATCTGACTGTATTTTGACATCTCAGACCTTCTATATCTGCAATGATCTAACTGTATTTTGACATTAAAGGGCCTCCATATTTGCCATGATCTGACTGTATTTTGACATTTCAGACCCTCTATATCTGCAATGATCTAACTGTATTTTGACATTAAAGGGCCTCCATATTTGCCATGATCTGACTGTATTTTGACATTTCAGACCTTCTATATCTGCAATGATCTAATCGTATATTGACATTAAAGGGCCTCCATATCTGCCATGATCTAACTGTATTTTGACATCTCAGACCTTCTACATCTGCAATGATTTAAGTGTATATTGACATTAAAGGGCCTCCATATTTGCCATGATCTGACTGTATTTTGACATTTCAGACCTTCTATATCTGCAATGATCTAACTGTATATTGACATTAAAGGGCCTCCATATTTGCCATGATCTGACTGTATTTTGACATCTCAGACCTTCTATATCTGCAATGATCTAACTGTATATTGACATTAAAGGGCCTCCATATTTGCCATGATCTGACTGTATTTTGACATTTCAGATCTTTCATATTTGCAATGATCTAACTGTATATTGACATTAAGGGGCCTCCATATTTGCAATGATCTGACTGTATTTTGACATCTCAGACCTTCCATATTTGCAATGATCTTACTGTACTTTGACATTAAAGGGCCTTCATATTTGCAATGATCTGACTGTATTTTGACAGTATAGGGCTTCCATATTTGCAATGATCTTACAGTATTTTAACATTATAGGGCTTCCATATTTGTAATGATCTGTCTGTATTTTGACATTATAGGGCTTCCATATTTGCAATTGTCTGACAGTATTTTGACATAATAGGGCTTCCGTATTTGCAATGATCTGACTGTATTTTGACATTATAGGGCTTCCATATTTGCAATGATCTGATTGTATTGCTATATTTGCATTGGCTTGCATAATATGTTTTGACAAGATGTACTTTTGGCATTTTAGGTCTTCCATAATTGCCCTTTGCTCCCAACAAATTAAATAATTCTAAAATGTGGTACTTGTTTGTCATTCTATGTAATGTATTTTTTCTTGAAATAGTAAGTTAAGTAACAAAAATCAGTTAATATTTCATAACTTTATTTTCTTATGCATTTTTCGTAATTTAAAGCTTTACTGTAAAAAGCGCTTAAATATACTTCAGTATTTGTATAGATGTTGAATTTTTATAACCTGTCATATTTATCTGATGTGTATGTGAGCAGCATTATGACAAAACCAACATAGTGCGTTTGTGACCAGCATGGATCCAGACCAGCCTGCGCATCCACGCAGTCTGATCAGGATCCATGCTGTCTGCTATCAGTTTCTCTACTTGTAATAGGGTTTGTAAGCGAACAGCATGGATCCTGATCAGACTGCGTGGATGCGCAGGCTGGTCTGGATCCATGCTGGTTGCAAACCCATTATGTTGGTTTTGTCATGACATGGCTCAATTTATATTTGTAAAAAAAAAAAATTGACCATTTTTTCACAAAAGCTGGAATATTGTTTCTATTAAACCAAGTTATTGCATAACATTGTTGAGTATTGGTAAACATTTTTATTTTTTGCTATATTGCCTTTCAAAGAAAAATTTCAAGGTATGTGAAATTTTTATTGAAAAAAAAAGAAAAGAAAGAAATCATCATTTTTCATATTTCTTCCTTTATCACAATTACTCACAGTGTATAAATGGATCTACTTCCTACCTTTTTGTTGAAATTTTATCTGTCATACCAAACGTAATGTATAGAAAGTGCATTTTGATTGGTTTTAATTGCCTCATGAAATTGTGAGGCAACCAGTGAAATAGTTGTCTTTGACACACACCTCTGATTGACTGAATATCCATGGCTGATAAATTTTAATTTTTCCACGATGCTACTTAAAAGATTAAATTTCATAAGCTCTAGTAGCACAGAGGTACACTGAGGGGTACCTTGTTATTGGCAAATTTTTACATTGGTACATATTTTCTTTTCATAGGCTTGCAAGACAAAGTAATTTCATTTATCCACTGCGGGACTGCATCAAGATTAAATTTCATAAGCTCTAGTAGCACAGAGGTACACTGAGGGGTAACTTGTTATGGCAATACATTGGTACATACTTTAACTTTTCATAGGCTTGCAAGACATTTAAGAAATTTCGTTTATCCACTGTGGGACTGCATCAAGTTTTCTTTTTATTTTGTTTTTTATTTCATAGCTAGAAAAAAAATCACTTTATCACTGGGTTTTATAATAATTTAGATTTTAATGCCCACTTTTCTAAGTGGACATCTAATTTTACCCTTGTTTTTCGGTCAGGCTGTGCACGTAAACAGTGGATTGCAGGGGCATCTGATGTGTCCTATGGACACAATTTTTCTAGATTCTATTTTTATGCTCCCCGTATGTACGTATGAATTTGTGTCCGGCCCATAACTTCGTTATTTGATGTCGGATTTTACAACTATTTCACAGAAGTAATCACCTTATTGAGACAACGTGTCGCACCCAACGTTTGGGTGGCTACCTTGAAGGTCAAGGTCACAGCATGACCTTGCAGCAAAATTGTGTCCGGCCTATAACTTCGTTATTTTACGTCGGATTTTACAACTATTTCACAGAAGTTATCACCATATTGAGACGACGTGTCACACGCAACATTTGGGTGGCTATCTTGAAGGTCAAGGTCACAGCATGACCTTGCAGCAAAATTGTGCCCGGCCCATAACTTCGTTATTTGAAGTCTGATTTTACAACTATTTCACAGAAATGATCATCATATTGAGACGAAGTGTAGCGTGCAACGTTTGGGCTGTTTTTACATGTTGAACTTTGTCTGTGACATAACTGACACTACAAGAGGTACACCTTCCTGTTTCCAAAACCTATTTGGGGAGCATCACCTGGTTTAACCGGCTCTTGTTTATTTATTGACGCTTACTGGTCTTCACTTGCATTCATAATACTTTATTTGTTTATTTCTTAGGGTTCATTTTAAATTTTTTAGAACTGTATTATATTTTTGAAATTTTCTTGAAGCAGTTAGCACTATTAGTTGTGCAAAATTATTACTTGTTACCCATACTATTTCCATTTCAAGAAAAATTCATTAAAGTTCTAAAATGTAATAAACCCCACCCAAAATGTAAAAAAAATAAAATCAGAATTAAGCAATTTGATATTGAAATCCCTTAAAAATGAAAATGGACTATCCCAAATTGATCGAAGTTTAGTGATATTCTTGTTTATTACGGCTATAACTAAATTTTCTGGCTTAATTCTCTGAGGAGAGCACAAGGTTTGAAATATTGACAGATTTTCGTCTGATGTTGAAATGTTTCGAGATTTTTTTTTCGGGAATTTTTACAAAATATATGATTGATATCCTGTCTACGTACCAGTCTGCTAGGAGTGCCGTCTGCAGAATTTGATAACAAAATTATATATTATATTATTTTAGTTGTTAAGAGAATGTTCTCAATATGAAAAGCCCATGTTGTCTGTTTGTAGGAGAGTTTTTGTATATTCTTAGTTTGTACAAGAATTATAATTTTATTTTTATATTTCACACGTTAACACAAGACATTTTGCCATAGATTCTGGACATTTAACTTGTTTCTTTTTTTCTTTTTTTTTGATTTATATATAATAAAACACTTTTTATCTAGTAAACTTTGAACTCTTGTTACATTGCACAACTTAAGCAGGTTAAAGGTTAATATTGTACAACAAAATCTGTTTTGAAATTTTTTGCAAAAACTTCTTATATATATAACTGTCTTAATACATATTATTTATACTTTTTTTGGTCAGTCAAAATCCATTACATACATGTATATTAATTTCAAACTTCAATTGGTAATGTTTTAATTTCTGAAAAAAAAAACAAAAAAACGCAACAGAACACTTCCCATATTTTGTTTATCATCATTTTCGATTTGTAAATTTAGAAATCTTTCTGAATTA
Source organism: Ruditapes philippinarum (assembly GCF_026571515.1). Classification (NCBI taxonomy): domain Eukaryota; kingdom Metazoa; phylum Mollusca; class Bivalvia; order Venerida; family Veneridae; genus Ruditapes; species Ruditapes philippinarum. The sequence continues at coordinate 510,660 of NW_026866382.1, forward strand.
ACAATAGACACTTCTAAATTCAAACCAGGATAAAGTCCAGTGATGTTATAGTTTTAATAGTTTCAGTTGTGTTGCTTATACCTGAACAAAACACAATAGAAACAAACATTTTCTTCTCAATGGCACTCTAAAAGTATGTAAATAATTAAGTGTACAATGGTCGTGCTCAATAACTGACTTTAAGACCGTGAATAAGCTACTAAAAAAAACCTTAATTGACTCAGAAAGTATGTTAATTAATGAGTGCACAAAGGTCGTGCTCAATATAACTGACTTTAAGACTGTCAATAAGCTACTAAAAGAACCTTGAAGGAAATAAACAAGGTTATAAATTTGTCTGTTTCTGTTAATGATCGAGTTATGTCTAAATGCCGTCTGCTTATAAGGAGGGGTTCACATTATGTCTAGGAGTGGTTCACATTACATTTATGTCTAGGAAGAAGTAAAGGAAGAAGTAATGTTTAATAAATTTGTTGGGGAAAATCTGTAATAGATAATTAACTCAATAAATTTGTTGGGAAAATCTGTAGTACAAAATTTGATAGATAATGAACTTAATAAATTTGTTGGGGAAAATCTATAATAGATAATTTAATAGATAATTAACTCAATATATTTTTTGGGGAAAATCTATTATAGATAATCTAATAGATAATTACCTCTATAAATTTGTTGGGGGAAAATCTATAATAGATCATTAAGTAAATGGTTAAGTCAATAAATTTGTTGGGGAAAATCTATAATATACCTGTACGAAAATTCTGAGCCAATTCTGTACAGACTCTGTACCAACTCTGGTTGTTATAGAGGCAGATTTTCATTTTTCTGTACAGAGTTGACACCGACACAGAATTGGACACAGAATCCGCCTAGGAAATAGGTGATTTTCTGTGCAGAATTAAACAGAATCAAAAAATTTTCTGTACAGAAAAAATTTTCATACAGATATTTTGCTCTTAGTTATTTATATAAGACAGAATTTCACTACTTAGAAAAAAAATTGAGGCAGAATTTACATTAACACACAGAATTTTAACACTTAGATAAATCTTGAGACAGAATTTACTTTTCTAGCCAGAATTTCACTCTTGAGTTAATCTCAGAGTAGAAGAATATTCTGTAATACCAGGTGTAACCCCCATGTAACCCCTGTTGGTCAATTCAAATCTCTCAGGCCGCCACGTGAGGTTTTATTACACAAAGTGTCTTCATATTGGCAAAGATTATGTTTTGTTTAGTTTATTTTTCTAATGATAAGTTAACAAGTTAGTTGTTGTGAAGTTGTGAAGAGAAATCATGTAGAGACTTGAAATTCTCAGATTTAGGGGCCAAAGAGGAATTATGATGGAATTATAATCAAAACCAGAGGTAAGATTTTGCAATGTTTTCTTTGAATTTTTGGGTATACCTTCCACAATTGATAAAAGAAATTATTTATACATCTTTTAATAGTCTATGGATTATCTATATTAGTTGATTTTACTATGATTTGAGACACAGACCACTATGGTCTAATGAGTATAAATGCACTGAGGTCAAAGCTGGGACAGTAAAATTATAAGTTCATAAATTGCTTTTTGATAAGTCAAGATCTATTTTTTTAAATTTCCTATCTTGCTCTTTTATGCAGTAAATAGTTTGGCTATTCTATAATTCAATTCATTTAGCTTATAACTCCCGGCAATTGTGTTACTATTTTAAGTTATGTTGCAATTTGTAACACAAGCTTTGGTCAGGGATGATATATGTAAACAGTCAGTGACTTTGATGTTACTCAGGGTGCTATATCAGTGCTATACAAAAAATAGGGATACAATTGTAACTGTTTTATATACACATTGAAATATTTCACAAATTATGCATATCATTTAATAATAATAGAATGAACATTATTCAAATTCCTTTTTTTTTTACTCTTTAGGATGTGTGGTGCAAAGACAGAGACAAGCCAATTCCTGATGACACTGTGCCCTCAACAAGGCTATTACTCGTTGGATAGACTACTCCAGGAAAGAAATGAATAAAAATTGTTAAATGAAATTAATAAATAAAAAATGTTCAAAAGGAAATTGATTTTGTTTTTAGCCAAAAAAGAAAATCTGTACAGAATATTTTCTGTACAGAATTTTTTCTGTGCAGAATTCCCTTTCAGATATTTTCTATGGACAGGGTTAATTCTGTACAGAATATGAAGAAGCCCAGATTTTTTTCTGCCCAGATTTTTTTTCTGCCCAGAATTTTTTTTTCTGCCCAGATTTTTTTCTGCCCAGAAAATATGCGGCTTAATTTAAATATTTCAGAAAAAATCTGTACAGATTTTGTTCTTTATCCTTATTGCTAAAATCTATTAATAGAATTCTGGTTCAACTTTGTTTCATTTAACCAGATTTTTTTCTGTACAGACTCTGTACAGAGTTTTCAAAATAAAGTCTGTACAGATTCTGTCTGCATTCTGCCCAGACTTTTTCGTACAGGTATAATTAATAGCTTATGAAGTTAATATATTTGTTGGGAAAATCTATAATAAGTAATGAACCTTTAGGGGGAACTTTTCAGAATAATTTTTGGTAAAATAGAATTACCTGAGTTTTAATGTCACCCTCTCCCAAATATCCTTCAATTTTTAGAAAGATATTTTAAAATTTTTATTAATTTTTCGAGATAAATGTTCCATTTCATGTTAGTCTAAACCAATAACTTTAATGTATGCAAAATTTCAGATTATTTGCTCACTAAATTAAATTAATCTAATTGTGAGAAATTATCCAAAATTGAAAAGCATTGCAATGTTTTTCACTCAAATCGGGCTAAGAATAGCACAAATATAAGATTTTCAATTTATTTCAATATATTACTTAATTACCATTTGTATATCATTCTGTTTTGATTAAGTGTCTCAGGGATCTTTGTGAGAACTTCAAATTTTATGTTTTTTATGTTTTGAACCTCAGTGGAATTTCTTAAAAATATGAAACACTTGAACTGATTAGTAACTATTCTTTCTTTGTTACAGGCAAGCAAGAAAAAGAAGAAAGGGGAGTTTATTCCTTACAGAGATTCAGTTCTGACATGGCTTCTCCGAGAAAACCTTGGTAAGTATGATAAGCCCATTTTAGGCTTTTAAACAGTATAAGCCAGAGTCTCTGAAGGTCAAGCAGTCTGGTAATGACATGCCTCAGCCACTTCTGTATGAGGTCAGAACAACTTTTTTAGCCAAAACTGACTCGATTCTTAGCTAACTATAATTAGCTGGTGATTGGTAGTTATTTGCTGCATTGTATTATGATAAATCTGAAAATGGGTGGTAACAACTACAAAATTTAATGGAAGTGGTGTGGTAGTTAAAATAATTGTATTATGATAAATCTGAAAATGGGCGGTAAAATACAGCCTGAAAATGGAAGTATTATTAATGGGCACCATTAAACTATAATGACAAGCTTTCAACAAAGTTTTGTTTACTGCAAGGGTAAAAATTTACAAGCTAACTGATAATTGGCAAAGTTTCAATTCCGAGCAAAACATTGGAACTTCTCTGCAAGTCTGTGGCCAATCTTTTAAAATTTGAAAAGCATTGCAAGCTTACAGCATTCTTAAAATTCAATAAAGTTGCAGTTTTGTTGACTTTCTTCCCTTTAAGTATAAAATTTTCTTCTCTTAATTTGTAAAATTTTTGATGTTATATTATATTTCATACTATTCTTTAAATTGAAATAAGCATCTTTGTTTAATAATGAATAACTGTAATTCTTAGAATTGTCTCGGGCAAAACATTTTTAATATAATTACAGCTCTGGAAACAGTTACATCTTATTGTAAATTCACAGCTTGATATTCATTCATTATCAAGGTTTTATTTTTGTATTTCCCTTCTCCTGTAAATAATTTAGTAAATTCTAGAAAACTCTTCAATAATGGAGGAATAAAATGTATAAATCTATCTTAGGTTGTTGAATTTTATTTGATAATTTTCTTTTATGCAGAGTTACAAAAAATCTCTTAATAATAGGGAAATTTTACAAGCATGGTTATTTGATATTTATCTGTAAATTGTTGCCATGGCAACTAATAGTATGATGCATTGTAAATAAATGTAAAAAAAAAGATGTGCCGTCCAAAATAGAAATGCGATACAAGGACTAGCGACATTATTCATAACTGAATTATCAGGTAGGAGGAAATAAGATGTGGAACAAATTTGATAAAAACAGGCACTAACCTTTAAAGAAAATGGAAAGCAGTATTGACTACTGAAGTATCTGGGGGTTTTAATGTATAATTATATCCTTTATGAGTTTCTGTTTCAAAAATAATACATCTGTGATGAGTTTATCCCTGCAACAACTGAATCTACCTATGCCGCCAGTGCACACCAAGAGCGGCTCGCACAATTTTCCCCTAAAAATGTTTATCACATTCTTTAATATAAGATACTTTTTTATCATGATGTGAATATAAGATACTTGTTTATCAAATGATATGACTATAAGATACTTGTTTATCACATGATGTGAATATAACATACTTGTTTATCACATGATGTGACTATAAGATATTGTTTATCTATTGATGTGACTATAAGATATTGTTGATCACATGATGTGACTGTAAGATATTTGTCTATCACATGATGTGAATATAAGATAGTTGTTTATCACATGATGTGAATGATATATACTTGTTTATCATTTGATACTATCTATCCTGAAAATTGGTAAAAGGCCATTGGAAAATTCAGATCTTCAAAAGCAGAACTGTCTTTGTTCACAGATCCGCCTGTCTAATTTCCATACATTTTGACTGGACTAAACAAAAAGAAGATGTATTTTATTAATAAACTTACTATTGTTCTAGAATAATGTTTAGCAATTCAAGTTTTTATTTTGAAATTGATTGTTCCTAATTTAAAGCAAGGTGAATCATTTACACAAATGAAAGGATAAATAAATGTATTAAACTATTTATGATTTCAGGTGGAAATTCAAAAACGGCCATGATAGCCGCTCTCAGTCCAGCAGACATCAACTATGATGAAACTCTCAGTACACTAAGGTAAATACTCATTTATCACATGACGTTGTTAGGTTTTCCATGCATTATAACTATGATAATTTCTTTATATTGTATAAATGTGGCGTCCGTGGCCGAGTGGTTAAGGTCATTGACTTCAGACCACTTGCTGCTAGCTCACAGCTAAGGGTTCGAATCCCAACATGGACGTTGGATTCTTACATTTTAGGAAGCTTTAGAGCTAGCTTACGGAATGTTGGTGGTTTTACTCAAGTGCCCCTTTGTGCCAGAAATAATACACGGAAGGGTGCCTTAGGTCTTCCTCAACCAGTAAAGCTGTAAAATCGCCGTATGACCTATACTGTGTCGGTGTGACATAAAACTCAAGCAGTGTGACGTAAAACCGAGGCAAAAAAAGAAAAATTATTGTATAATTATGTGTTAAGTTAATTTGTCAATAAATTTATGTAAATTTATTGTAATGTGTAATTTCGCAAATAATGTTCATTGTACAAGTCATGTATGTATTGCAAGATAATCTTACCATAGACGAAATAAAATTTTGTTGAATCTTAAATTATTGCTTAAAAGGTCTTAAAGTCTTGCAACCGGTAAAGGTTTAAATTGTTGTAAAGTTTTACCTTATAAACATTGGTGAATGAGTAAGTTACCTTTTGAAGTGGGTTTGTTTTTCCGGAAAAAAGAAAGCCTGTCTTCTATGAAAGGTTATTGTCATGGAAGCAACTGTAACCGGTCTCCATAATCCACTAGTAATAAACTTTGTTTGAAGCAATAATCGTGAAATTTTAATTTTTCGATTTTCATTTGGGGAGAATTAGAGACTGTGGTCTTAGTCGGAAATGGAAAAAAAACTCTTCCCTTAATTTGTAAAATTGTTGATGTTGTATTATATTTCATACTATTCTTTAAATGGAAATGAGCATCTTTGTTTAATAATGAATAACTGTAATTCTTAGAATTGTCTTGGGCAAAACATTTTTAATATAATTACAGCTCTGGAAACAGTTACTTCTTATTGTAAATTCACAGCTTGATATTCATTCATTATCAATATTTTGTTTTTGTGTTTCCCTTCTCTTGTAAATAATTTAGGAAATTCTGGAATACTCTTCAATAATGGAGGAGTAAAAAGTATAAATCTATCTTAGGTTGCTGAATTTTATTTGATAATTTTCTTTTATGCAGAGTTACAAATGGAAGAAAAACTTAAAAATATTTCATACTTTTTTTGTTGTCATTGGACGTTTGAGGAATTAGAATATTAATTGATTCAGATATCTTGTACTTCGTAATTTTGTTTTTTAATACCTGATATTCACCTTTACCCTACTAGCTGTAGACTGATTCACCAATGCAAACAGTGCTGACTTTAAATATCAGCCAGCACATCCATGCCATCTTATCATAGTCTGCAGGGTTCGAATATAAGCTTGCATGCATGCAAAATGTCAGTTAAAATTCTAATACAGCAAGCAGAAATTACTTGAGATGCATTGTTTGCTATTCAGTCAGTAGCTATTTTATAATGTTCTCTAAAAATGATGAACCAGATTTTGTGGACAAGTCCATTTAAGGTATTTTGTATGGTAATGGTTAACATTGTAATAGACACGTTTAAATAAAAAGAACCTGCTGAATCCTGTATAGTGGATTTGCCCTGCTTTGGTTTAAAAACAGTCCAATTAAAGTTAAAAATATTTCAATATCTAAATACAAAAATTTAAGCTACCAACATTTAAGGCGTGATCAGATTGCATGTAAGTGCACGTGAGTACGAGCTGGTCTGGCTCGATACTGGAGGTACATGCAGGCTAATCACAGACCGTGAGTGACAGCAGGTGAAAGAATTAAATAAACAGCATCTACAGATATTTGTTTTACTTCCTTCTGTTTTTAATTGTAATAATTATGCAATATTCCTAAAATAGATAAATGTTCTAGTATTTCTGACCTTCACCAGACCTTTAATATTTCCTGGACGACTTTGACCTTTAAATCTATAATGCTGTGACCTTGATAAAAAAAATTTGTGTGACCTTCACATTTCTTACCCTGAACTTGACTTTTTTGTTATGTACTATTGTAGCATACTGTATTTGGAATTCCATTAAGCTATTTTATGTTATGTTATTGTAAAACTCTTCTCAAATTTCCTCATTAATTCCTGCAAAATTTCTAAATTCCTTGTAAGTGAAATAAAAGCATCAAGAAGCTGTGACTCATATTAAAGTTTAAGAGAAAGCCAATTATCTAAGATATGAAATATAATGTACCAGTAGTTCAGTCAAGAATTAGAATACAAAGAAATATTAGAATTTGTGATGAGGAAAAATTGAAGATCAAATTTTAAATTACATAGGCAGTAACTTTTTTTTTATCCAAAAAACATGGAAACATTTTCATCATTGTTGTATAATGCATTGTTCATGTAATAATTTACTTGACCACCAGCACTATTTGTCGTTTTAAAAAGTGAAACATCCACATTTTTACTGTAACTTCTAGGTGATGTTGTTATAACCGTAAATTGTATCCCCTGACGTATGAATTTGATTATAAGTACAAAATTGAGTTATTTTTTCACCAGTCTAAATGGCTGAGTTGTAAAATTTGATGATTCAAATTACTTCTGGTATGGGTTTGAATCCCACCAGGACGTGCATAATTCTTTCCTGACCACGAGGTTATTAAAAAATTTTATGAGTTCTGTCTCAAAATCTCAGGATTTTCATTGGTCTGTGAACATTATATGTGGCAGTTTCTGACCAATCAAGTACCTGAGATGTGAGTTTGAGCTTAGAGAGTTTCTTAATAACCTCCGACCCTGTTCCGTAGAAAATGGCAGGAGTTTAAGCTAGAAAGTCACCAAATGACCTTGACACTGATGAAGAAATGCCTAAGAAAAAAAAATAATATTAATAAATAATAATAGCTCTAATAATAAAAACTAATTAATAAAAAAATTTTCCCCAGGTACGCAGATAGAGCTAAGCAGATTATGTGTAAGGCCGTGGTTAATGAAGATCCGAACGCCAGGTTGATACGAGAGCTGAAGGAAGAAGTTGTTCGTCTTAGAGAAATCCTGTCAAATGAGGGAATCACTGTCGGAGAGGGTAACATATATTTATTATATAATTTATGACAGAATTTCGGTAAATTTAATATAAAAAAAAGCAGCAAGTCAAACTTATGCAGAAGTGTTATTATTTATGGTAAATTTTGATAATTATAGCAAAATTTTGTATAGTTCTGCAGAATTTTGATAATTATGGCAGAATTTTGATAATTCAGCAAAATTTTGTATAGTTCTGCAGAGTTATGATTATTATGGCAGAATTTCGATAAACTTATAATGGCACAATTTTGATATATACTGCAGAAACAGGTTAAGATGACTTTGTAAGCCTGGTGAATATTTAAACAAGAAACATGTACATTCAGAATTCTTTTATTGTTAGCAAATAGAATGCCTTATTGTAGCTGAAATATTCAATTGTTTGAATAATTAACGTGATCTACGTTTCTGTTTCTGTGGGGATTTACTATAGGTGAGAAATCTGTTTTGAGATTTTAAGTATCAATATGTAAAAGAGACAGTTTCTCAGTGTCCAAAAAAAATAATTGTGTTGGTCCCCTAGATAATGTCACCTTTCCAGCTTTTTACCCAAGAAAAGTATATTATACTGTACTGTATAATTATATAAGTTTTTAATGCAATGAGAAGTTTTAGGGGTTAAGTTAATCGGAAAAATTTATCGGAAAGACAGGAAACAATTAGTTATTACTTTAGCCTAATTACGAATTAAAGTCTTTTATTGTATATCACCAGGACTGCAGGGTATACCACACACTGTAAATAGATCTCGTAAGTCATCTGTGACTGTCGACGGAGGGGAGGACGCCGTAGAACGTCTGGAAATGTCGGAAAAACTTATCGCTGAACTGAATCAATCGTGGGAGGAGAAATTACGCAAAACAGAGGAGATAAAAAAAGAAAGGTACGCCATTTAGTTGTAGTTTGATACGTTACACTTTATGATCATTTCAATTCAGATTATGTAGGTAAATATAATATTTTACCTTCTTAAAATAAATGATATTTATCACATACACATGCTGCTTTTACGACTCTGTAAATATGGTATTGCATGGGAGTGCATATATTTTGAGTTTTGACATGACGTTATTTTACAATATAAAGATAGCGTTAAGACGCACAAAATGTTAACGTTATACTAAAGGTGGATCAATGAAAAATGGTTCTATTTCACTTCAAACAGTCTTTATTTTTGGTATATGATAAATATAATATTAAATTTGTGTACATTCAATATTAAATTTATTGAACAAGTTGAATAAAACAATATTATGCTGGCCAAAGGCTCACATAATATGATTTTTTGTTCAACTTGTTCAATAAATTTAGTATTAAACTTACACTCATTCAATAGTCTCTATTTTGTGATCATTTTAATTCAGATTGTGTAGGTAAAATAATATTTTGCCGTCTTGCTTAAAATAAATTGATTAACAATAAATCTCCGGCCAAGATAAAAAATTAAGGTTTATGTATCGAAAGGTCTTGTCCTAACTGATTTATAAAAGCCCGACTTGGCATGTGGGATAAATGTTTCTTCGAAACTGTTCACAATTAAAGGTTATGAAATGAATTATTACAACAAGTTTTGACTTATACAGTCTAGAATGTGTGTTTATTTTTAAATATCAAGGGTCAAAAACTGATTATAAAAGCCAGTTTTGATTTAAAAAGTCAGAAATGTGGGGTTTATTTCTAGATATCAAAGTTCAAGAACTAGAAATTTTAATCTTTCAGCTGATTATAGTTTTATTTTGAAAAACAGTAAATTCTAGTTCTTATATTGTATAAGACGTTTAATAATAATGATTGATCCTGTAATAACGGTCATATTCAAAAAGAATTCTTTCAAATAGTATAGCTTTGTTTATATTTACATTTATAGAGAGGCGGTACTTGCAGAGATGGGTGTGGCTTTAAAACCAGATGGCGGTACATTGGGTGTGTTCTCACCAAAGAAAACGCCCCATCTGGTAAATTTGAATGAGGATCCTTTAATGTCAGAGTGTCTGATTTACTACATAAAAGAGGGTGTCACAAGGTATGTAAAGTCCTGAAAGTTATGGTACTTACTTACAGATTTTACTGATGATAATTTATTTGCTCATTTATGGCTTCAGTGGCCGAGCTGTCATTTAATGATTGATTGATTTTGAATCGCTTACACTACACAAAAATAAGTTAATAAATTTTGCCTGTGAAGTCGGAGATCTCCAATAAAATTAAACAGATTTCATAAATATTTCAGTCAGATATGCAACAACAACTTTATCTATGCCCCCACTACTAAGGGGGTCAGGTTTAAAGATTTGCTATTGGTTATCCGAGTCCCTCTATCTTGCTGTCCATATGCAGACTGAGAAAACAGTGGAATGTTGGGGCATTCATGTCCGTCTTATAGATAATTATATTTGAGCCGTGCCATGACAAAACCAACATAATGGGTTTGCGACCAGCATGGATCCAGACCAGCCTGCGCATCCGTGCAGTCTGATCAGGATCCATGCTGTTCGCTTATCAACTCTATTACAAGTGGAGAAACTGACAGCGAACAGCATGGATCCTGATAAGACTGCGTGGATGCGCAGGCTGGTCTGGATCCATGCTGGTCACAAAACCACTATGTTGGTTTTGTCATGATACGGCTCATTTCTAGATATTATTACCTGAAGCATGTAGTAGGTATGAGAGATCATGTGTTTTGTACCACATGCATTGAATTTTTGTATGGTCCATATTTCAGGTGTGGTCGGGAGCATGCCAGCATTCAACAAGAAGTTATTTTGTATGGAACGTACATCAAAGATGAACATTGTATATTTGAAAATGATGACGGTAAGTTTCCCAGGCTTTGTAATAATGTGATTGGTAAAATTGCTTCTTAAAAAAGTGCAATTTGGAGTGTAATTGGTAAAATTGCTTCTTAAAGAAGTGCTTTTGGAGTGTGATTGGTAATGTTGTTTCTTAAAGAAGTGCTTTTAGAGTGTAATTGGTAAAGCTGTTTCTTAAAGAGGTGCTTTTGGAATGTAATTGGTAAAGTTACTTCTTTAAGAAGTGCTTTTGGAATGTAAATGATAGAATTGTTTCTTAAAGAAGTGCTTTTGGAATGTGATTGGTAAAATTGCTTCTTAAAGAAGTGCTTTTGGAGTGTGATTGGTAAAATGGCTTCTTAAAGAAGTGCTTGGTAAAATTGCTTCTTAAAGAAATGCTTTTTGAATGTAATTGGTAAAGTTTCTTCTTAAAGAAGTGCTTTTGGCATGTAATTGGTAAAATTGCTTCTTAAAGAAGTGCTTTTAGAGTGTAATTGGTAGAATTGTTTATTTAAGAGGTGCTTTTGGAATGTGATTGGTAAAATTGCTTCTTAAAGAAGTGCTTTTGGAATGTAAATGGTAGAATTGTTTCTTTAAGAAGTGCTTTTGGAATGTGATTGGTAAAATTGCTTCTTAGAGAAGTGCTTTTTGAATGTAATTGGTAAAGTTTCTTCTTAAAGAAGCGCTTTTGACTACAAGAAAATAAGTCTTTTTGATGAAAATTGTTAAAATAGTTTTGAGTTGTTAAAAAATAAAAGTAAACATAAATAAAAAATAAATTCTTCTTGTTATTAAAATGTAATATGAGGAAATATGTGTGATTTTTTTTAATGAACAGACTTGCAATCTTCATTGGAAAATATTTCATTAGGCATGGTCAACTTGTCAAAATCCATACATAATCTGCACATTGGTACAAAAATTGACAAAATTTCATTGACTGTAAGTATAAAATACCATGCAAAGTCAAGAATTAAATGAAATATTGAAATTACTATTAAAGTTCATTTGAATGAACTAGTTGGTAAGCTTTTTTTACCAAAAATTTTTTTTTTGTCTATTTCAGGTAAAGTAACAATAAGACCATGTGAGGACGCCCTTGTTTACGTGAACGGTTCCCAGATAAAAGGTCCTACAGAGCTAAAGATCGGTTCTCGTGTAATTCTCGGGAAGAACCATGTGTTCCGCTTCAACCATCCGATGTTTGCCCGGCAGAGCCGAGCCTTGTTGACCGATACCTCAGACATGCCAAATGGTTAGTGCTCATTTCTAAAATAAAGTGATATTTAACAAGCCTTGTGAACATAGGTAAGCTCAGTAGGGAGATTTTTAATCCAGGGGTCGTTTGTTTGATCCTTGGGCGAAGTGAAATTTCATGATGACAGTTGATGTTGGACATTGTGTCTAATGGTCAGTTATCTATACTCACTGCTAATTTCATGTGCGAATCAGTCACTTTCAGGGAAATTTGTTACTACTGGTTAGTTACCCAGGAAAGCTCTAAAATGGCCCAAAACAGCCGGTTAACACTGCTGATGGCCAACACCTCAGTGTGTCCCTTCTTTGGTTAAGTGGGCTGACTTTCAACTTATGACCAAAATAAAGATGTGCTAAAATCAACATAAAAATAACAGACAAAGAACAAACAAACGCAGAGTCTGGCATTATCGATTTCTTTTTTAGACTTTATGTTTTTGGTAATTATGTAAATGTTAATGATTCCTATAATCCAAAATTTTACAGCCCTAAACTCCTTATCAAGCTCATGGGTTAACTCCTTATCAAGTTCATGGTTTAAAACCATCGGGTGTGGATATTCTTTTTCAAGCATCTTCAATCCTCACTGGTGTGAAACTGATTTGAAAACCAATGGATACATTTTTTACATTAAAGTGAAAATGAACAATTTCTTAAATCTATTTCAGAGCCAGTAGATTGGACATATGCCCAGCTAGAATTGTTAGAGAAACAAGGTGTGGATTTAAGGAAAGAAATGGAGACAAAGTGAGGGAAATTTCTATACATTTATACCCTACATCTGGTGTATTTCTTAATTAGACTGGTCCAAATATGTTTTTGGAAGAGTCAATTGTAAACATATAGCAATATCATGATGAAAATGTGGATGTTTGTTCAGCCAATGAAAGTATATTAAATTATAAATAGACATTTATGGTTTCAATAATTTCAATAATTTGAAGTAATAATTTTGCTTATTTATTAAGCTGTCAAAGCTGTTGCTAATTATAATGTTTAGAAACAACAATGAAGGAATAAAGTTTTTGTGATACATAGTCTATCTCACATGTTTACAGATTGGTTGCCCTGGAGGAACAGTACAGAAAAGAAAAAGAGGAAGCTGATCTGTTGTTTGAACAGCAAAGAAAGGTTTGTCTTATCTTATCACTTATCTTATCACTTATCTTATAACTTATATTATTACTTATATTATCAATTATCATAACACTTATTTTATCACTTATATTATCAGTTATCTTATCACTTATATTATCACTTATCTTATCACTTATATTATCAGTTATCTTGTCACTTATGTTGTCTTATCATTTATCTTATTTCTTATATTATCACTTATCACTAATGTTTTCATTTATCTTATCACTTATCTTATCACTTATATTTTCTTAAATAATTACTTATCACTTTCATTTTCACTGATCTTATCTTATCGCTTGTCTAATTACTTATCTTATTTGCGCTTGTCTTCAGTTTATTTGATCTAAGGCATGACTGATTACCTTAGAGGGAAAATCTTCAACCCTCACATTATTAATTGTATATAATTGACTCGACTTGTCAGAATCTCACAGGATGCTCCTGAATAGAACCACTAACCTTCTGTTGTTAAACTTCCTGTAAAGAATTTGAATTCTGCACCAGGATTTGATCCTACAGCAGCGTGGGGCAAGTGCTTCGCAGTCAGCTAATTTGACCACTCAACAATATTTTCTGTCGCTATCCCTTTCTCTGTCATCACAATAAGTAAACCCCGGAAAAAAATGAGCCAATTAATAGGCATGCTTTGGAGTGCTAGTAAATAATACCTGCACTCCAGTTAACACACTGTGCATGTATGTGTGTGTATACGATATAACTCTGACACATTTTCAACTGAAAGGCAGACCTGGGGATGATTACATTGATCAGTAATTGATTTAATTACAATTACTTTCAGATTTTATTGTAATTGATTACAATTGATTACTCAGACTTGTCTCTGTAATCAATTAAATTACAATTACTTTAAGAAAGTAATTGATTGATAATTGATTACATTCAATGTACAACTATAAACAAAAATTTCTTAATGCTTTTTAATATATACATTATAAACATTATTATACACAAAGGATTTCCAGCTCATCAACAGTCATCAATTTAACACACTTTTAGTTACTGTCACATAACTTTATCATATTTTAGCATTGCACTTGAGCATCATAACTTTATGAAACGGTCTGTCAGTCAGACTGCATCTATCAGGACGGAAAATTTACCCACAACACTAAACAAATGCTCTTCAGGGGCTGATGATGCAGGAATGGTCCTCGGTCTTCTTGGTGTAGGTTTCATAATAAACTCTCACTGTAACAGAAATTTTGATAACTGTCAATTGTACAGTATACTGTATACAGGTGTTAAAACAGGTGTGAAAACAATAATTTTTTGTATGGGAATTCAGAGACAATAGGCTTTACAAAGAAATTATCAATTTTTTACAAACACTTCAATGGTACAACAGTATTCATTATAATATAGACACAATCATTGTCTATCACCTTACAAAATACCTAACTGTTGCATATAATTAAAATATGGTAATTTGCATCTGACATAAACTCTATAATATACAAAGTAAAGAAGTTATCTACATTGTTTGAAACTTTTTAAAACATGGTTAAACCAAAATATGTGAAACAAAATTTAACATACCTTTATGTGGGTAATGGAATTTGAATGTGACTAAGTGTTTCCATTTATATTCCTTGGGCACAATTTGCACTGTGCTGTCACATTTCCAGATGTCTCTTTAGGAAATTCAAAGACATCATAAATTCAATGATATGACATTTTGGTTGGAATACCAGCCAAACAATGATGTCTATCTTTCATTTATAATTTGGTTAACTGTATGGATTAAAACTTATTTCTGCATTGTGAGTGATGTCTTATTAACATCTCACTTGATATTTTACTACCTTTATGGACAATCATTGTTTATTATGACATTTTCTGTTATTTACTTCAAATATGGATATCAATAGATATCAACAATATTCAATAAAAATCAATTTACACTCTACAATTTGTGATCAAAGATCATTAAAAAGAAGTATAAGTTAAAGTTACATGTGAAATAAATATTTTGAATTTCAATAGTTTTATGTAAAATCTGAAAGTAATCAACATCAATCAAATTGTAATCATAATTACAGACTGAATTTAAGCTGTAATTGATTAATTACAATTAATGTAATCAATTTTGAGGAAGGTAATCAATTACATGATGATTACAGTGTAATCATGTAATCAATTAAAAAATCAATGATTACGATTGATGATTACCCCAGGTCTGCTGAAAGGTCCCCAAACTATGATACAAAGTGGGATTAGTAATCGGTCACTGGCAGAGAAATTGGTTATTACTGGTTAGTTATTTAGGAAAACCAGTTACGGTGGATTGATCATTGTGATATATCCAAAAACATGTCCTAAAATCATTGTAAAAATCAAGACAAACACACATAATTATGTCAGTTTCATTTGTCACATGATATAGTTTGTTGTATATTCAGGATTATGAAATTAGAATAAAGAATTTACAAGAGGAAGTGGAGAGACATTCTATGATGTCAAGTGTTATAACAGTGTCTGACCTACAGTCTGAAGAAGAGGCCATGTTACTACAGCAACAAGAAGGTATACTTCTTATTTTAATTTATATAACTTTCTGAATTCTGGTGATGATATTGACTTGGCCTAGGCCTTCAGTATATAGTGCCAGGCCAGCCTGTATAATAATATCTCTAATTTTCGGCCTGTTTAATATTAGTAATATCTATGACTATTTAAATTCTGGCCTTGATATTGGCTTGACATGTGCATAACAAGCAAGACTTCTTAAAGTAGAGGTTGGGAAAGTTTACTTGATAGAGGATTTTTGTTTGTTTTTTAGCGATGATGGTCTACTGTAGTATATTTCATCATAAAACATATGATATAAAGTAGTGTTTTTTTATGTGTAAACAAATAAATATATATACCTATAACTTAATTATTTTCTGTAATAATTTGTCCAAGTAAAATTTGGTTGGAATTTTAATGTGATATTATGAAAATTAGGAACTTAACAATATATAATGCATCATCAGAATGTATTACTGTGTGGGTAGCTAATTGTGCTCATGTCCTTTTTATTTGAGCCACGTCATGACAAAACCAACATAATGGGTTTGCGACCAGCATGGATCCAGACCAGCCTGCCCATCCTGGGCAGTCTGATCAGGATCCAAGCTGTTCGCTATTAGTTTCTGTACTTGTAATAGAGTTTGTAAGCGGACAGCATGGATCCTGATCAGCCTGCGCGGATGCATGCTGGTCGCAAACCAATTATGTTGGTTTTGTCATGACGCGGCTCAATTATTTCACTGATTGATTTTATTTCCCAGAATGCACTTGGACAGATAGAGATTATCAGCTTGCAGCTTGGGGTTTCAGGAAGTGGAAATATCATCAGTTTACATCATTAAGGGTATGTATTCATGTACAGTTATATAAACTATAAAAATATAGGGGAATAGAAATAAAAGAGATGATCTTTGAATTATCCAGCTGATGTGGGGAAAAAAGTTTACTTTTTAAGATTTGGAAGAATCTTTTTTTAGGTATGCTGTTTAAACTTTTATTTATCCTTCCCCCTCCTCTCCCCATGACTCCCCTTCCCACCCTTGGTCCAAGTACAATTATAGACAAAATATAGGGGAAATACAAATAAAAGAGAAGATTTCTGAATTATCCAAATAACAGATGTGGGAAAAATGTGTTGTTTTTTTGTTTTGTTTTTTTAAAGATTAGCAAAATCTTTATTAAGGTATGCTGTTTATATATTTATTGTCAAGGTTAATCTGAGGGTCCATATGTCGTGTTTAATTATAAATCTTATTGTTTTTCTTTTCAGGACGATCTCTGGGGTAATGCTATATTCTTAAAAGAGGCAAACGCAATCAGTGTGGAACTAAATAAAAAGGTATGGTAATATTTTCAAATTACAATAAAATGATACTCATTATATAATGTTACAATAACAAGATAATTGCTATATCATGTGAAAACAACAGTATAATTCTTTTATCTTGTGGAAATAACAGGATATTTGCTATATTATATGACAACAGGATATTTTGTATATCATGATACTCATTACATCATATGACAATAACTGGATAAATGCTTTAACCTTACAAATAAAAGAATTCATGCTATAACATTTTACAAGAAGACAAAAATTTGTTTTGCAGGTTCAATTCCAGTTTGTCCTTTTAACAGACAGCCTGTATTCTCCCTTACCTCCAGACCTGCTCCCGTCAGCTGAGCGTGACATTGCTCGACCTTTCCCAAAAACCGTAGTCGCTGTCGAGGTACAGGACACGAAGAATGGAGCTACACATTTCTGGAGTCTTGAAAAACTTAGGTACACCATATTTATTGCATGCTGCCCAGCATATTATTATATTTATACCATTTTTAATCTTTTTAATCTTTAAATATGACATCAATTTTATGGATATTTTTACTCTGCTTATGTTTGGGTATAATCAACTTTAATGTTTAATAAGAAATCCTGTGTTCTCACATAGACATGATTGTTAGGAATTTAATTGATAATCTAAATGACTGTGTGGTAGGCAGGCTGGATGGGTGTCAGAGATGGGGGCTGGGTGATAGATTGGGGGATTGGGCTTTAAATGCAAGGACTTTAAAGTCAAAAATGTTGTCATTTTACCATAACACTTTTAACCTGCTGAATTTCTTAAATGAACTTGCCAAGCTTTCATTTTTGGGACTGTCCATTATCAGTTTTAGGGATAGCAAGATAAAGAATTAAAGTTATTCAGCCAGCAGGATAGAGCTTGGTCTGGCTGTTAAGACGTGAAGGCTGGCCTGACTCTATTCTGGTAGAAAAGGCTAACTTATGACAATTTTCAGTATAAACTGAGGTGCAATACTATTTTTTTGTTTTTAAAAAATCATATCCGTCTTATAAGAGTGTCTTAGCAAAAGTGCCATTTTTAGACTAAATTAGGACCCCCGTCTTATAAGGGTGCTGACTTACAGGTGAGTTAAGATGGTAAATGCTTTCTGTTCCAGGAGGTTAAGGGTTAAATGGTAAATTTTCATAACAGAGTGTGAAAAATATTTTAAATTTCCTCTGAAATTAATTTTTAGCTTGACTATTCGAAGAATATGAGAGCTATTGTAGTCGCCCCGGCGTCGGCGTCAGCGTCCGCGTCGGCGTCTACGTTGGTTAAAGTTTTTTGTAAAGTCAAATATCTCAATTATTACTTGAGATATTCAATTGAAACTTACAATACTTATTAATAGTAACAAGGTACATCAGATTGACAAGTTGGATAACTCTGCCTACAATATTGACAGAATTATGCCCCTTTTTAACTTAGAAATTTTTGGTTAAAGTTTTTTGTAAAGTCAAATATCTCATATTATTGCTTGAGATATTCAATTGAAACTTACAATACTTATTTATAGTAACAAGGTACATCAGATTGACAAGTTGGATAACTCTGCCTACAATATTGACAGAATTATGCCCCTTTTTAACTTAGAAATTTTGGTTAAAGTTTTTTGTAAAGTCAAATATCTCAATTATTGCTTGAGATATTCAATTGAAACTTACAATACTTATTTATAGTAACAAGGTACATCAGATTGACAAGTTGGATAACTCTGCCTACAATATTGACAGAATTATGCCCCTTTTTAACTTAGAAATTTTGGTTAAAGTTTTTTTTAAAGTCAAATATCTCAATTATTGCTTGAGATATTCAATTGAAACTTACAATACTTATTTATAGTAACAAGGTACATCAGATTGACAAGTTGGATAACTCTGCCTACAATATTGACAGAATTATGCCCCTTTGGAACTTAGAAATTTTGGTTAAAATTTTTTTTGTAAAGTCAAATATCTCAATTATTGCTTGAGATATTCAATTGAAACTTACAATACTTATTTATAGTAACAATGTACACCAGTTTGCGAAATTGCATAACTCTGCCTGCAATATTTGCAGAATTATTTGCCCCTTTAAAACTTAGAAATTTTGGTTAAAAGTTAAAGGTCTTCAAAGATATTTACTGGAAACTTTACACATGCACTTAGGGTCATAATTGGAGGGTCATAATTGTATGTCACTGACCAAGTTCCATAACTCTATCTTGCATAAAGGATGATTCATATCCCCTTTTCTACTTAGTCTCTTGGTTAATGTTTACATGCAAGTTTTACATATCTCAATAATTATTAAAGATATTTATTTAAAACTTCACATATGCATTTAGGGTCATAATTGTAGGTCACTGACAAAGATCCATAATTCTATTTTGCATTTAGGCTGATTTTTCTCCCCTTTTTCAACTTAGAAATTCATGGTAGGGTTTTGCTTGTAAGCTGTTATCTCAATAACTACTGAAGAGTTTGTGCCTTTTTTGGGACACTTTTATGCATTCATAATAATAAATCAGTGATTTATTTGATAAAACATCTTAATAACAAGCCTTTGTACCTTTTCTGTCAAATTTATGTATTCATAGGTAATTAGTATTATTATACTCAATAAAACACCCTTGTGACATTACCTTCCGAATAGTCAAGCCAATACTGTATAATTAGACTCTCTCTAAGGCCTATAACATGAATTTATAAAAAAAAATTAGCCCTTTTGTGAACTTAAAAAATTTAACATTATCAAGGCTCCTTTACTATCAAGCACTAAGAATAGTCGAGCGTGCTGTCCTACCGACAGCTCTTGTTATATGTAACATCTATGATTAAATTCCAGCAGTTTCTATGGGGAGACATTATATTATTGTCGTCTGTAGAAATACAAATAAATCTATGGGAGTGACAATCTTTTCATGTTAGATTATTCAGAACAAAAAGCTTTAATAAAAAAGCCATCATTTTATGTTCTCATTTGAAAAAAGAACAGTAGTGCGGCTTTGCTAGTTTTATAAGATGACTGCCGGCTAAAATGACTTTGTCAGCAAAATGAATATGCTTTTGTCAGCAGAAAATTATGTTGTCAGCAAAAATGTCTCTTCCAGTTAATCAGGTTTATTGTATATTATACAAAAAACAGTAGTTTATAGGAAGATTCATTGTACAGTTTTAGAATAAGACACAAAAATATTTTCTTCTTTTTATGTATGGATTCAATCTTCAACCTTATATAACTTTTAAAAGGAAGAAAGTACCAATAATGCTTAGTGTCAAATTTCCAGTTTATCATACAAGTGTTCTTATCTTTCAATTTTAATCATTACTAAATGTCATAATAATTTCACCTTCGGACATCTGAAATAAAGGACAAGGTCGTCAAATGTGGGAGAGTGAAAATAAAATGTGGTCTTGAATAACCATCATTGATGAGTCATATACTCTGGAAGCAGATGTGGTTATAACATAATGAGCGGCGTCACAACAAAACCAACATAGTGCGTTTGCGACCAGCATGGATCCAGACCAGCCTGCGCATCCGCACAGTCTGATCAGGATCCATACTGTTTGCTCACAGTTTCTCTACTTGTAAAAGTGTTGGTAAGCGAACAGCATGGATCCTGATCAAATTGCGCAGATGCGCAAGCTGGTCTGGATCCATGGTGGTCGCAAACACACTATGTTGGTTTTGTCGTGACACGGCTCAATTATGATACAGTGTGTATAAATAACTCTTTATCGAGGGTAGTGCTAAGATATAAGGAAATAAAACACCCATCACAATGTATATCCCCCAGGGGAAGTAACTGTAGGCAGTGAGACTAAAATGTGTGTTTGTAATTTATACTTTATAATCTACATGGATTGGGTGTGTCACTCTAGACATCCTTATTTCCGTCTGTACGCATGTCCACTTGTCCCTCACCACTGCGGATTCGAATCCCTTTACAGGTCTTTGGGTTCTTTGATGTGAGGAACCTATTGGGATAGCTTATTGGAATGTCAGTGGTTCTACTCCGGTGCTTGCTTATGCCTGAAATAATGTCCAAATGTGCACATGAGATCTTGTGCCACCAATATAAGCTGGAAAATCACCTACATATGATCATTACAGTTATGGTGTGACTTGAAATCCATAAAAGCCAAAGATAATAAAAAAATACATGTGAATTATCTATATTTAGAATATAAGAGTGTTGGAAATCGGTTGTTTTGCTATATTTCATGCACATTTTGTATCTGATCAAGATATAAGAATTTATGCACTGATAGTTTTGTACTAGCACATATAAGTAATACAGTGTTTATGATTTTAACTGATTGACTGGATTTAGTGGTTTGTTAATAATAAAATTAATCCAGGCAAGATTTTAAGCAACCATTCGTGATATTGTAGTAAATAATGCAGAACTACATTTGAGCCGCGTCACGACAAAACCAACATAGTGGGTTTGCGACCAGCATGGATCCAGACCAGCCTGCGCATCTGTGCAGTCTGATCAGGATCCATGCTGTTCGCTTTCAGTTTCTCTACTTGTGGTAAGTTGGTAAGCCAACAGCATGGATCCTGATCAGACTGCGAGGATTTTGTCATGGCACGGCTCATTTTACAGTTTGTTTTAGTGACAGTTAAATATGCAGACAAAATATTCATTGTTAAATAAAAATTGTGAAGAAAAAAAAGTGATAAAAAAAGACATTTTAAATGATTTTTCATAGGCAAAGTTGGGATTCTCTTTTGAAAAAAAAATGACAAAAAAATCATCTGTCTCATGGCACAAACTTCAATCTTTATTTTTTTTTGTTTTATCAAATTTTAAAGCAGGTATGTCAAAGATTGAGCTATATTTTAAAGTACATTTTATTTGTATAGAAAATTTCTATCTCATATTCTATGTAAACATAACATGAGAAGTTTCCACTTTGGAATTCATTGTAAATTATGCAGGTATGAGTTCCAACTTTGTCTTTAAATTTTCATTTTGTCTTTTTTTCCTAATTTTTTTTTTCTTGGATATTTCTGCTACTTTTTTCTGCAATTTTTATCTGCAATTTTTTTTTCAAATATTTCATTGAGTGTTGTACAAAGAACATTTTTTTTTATTCCAGATTGTTTCTTTTGAATGAGCATTTTTTTTTTACCTAACAGTTTACTAATAAAAATTTACTAATGCTAATTCAAAGTACATTTCATATATTGTGTGAAAAATAAAAAGCTATAAAAAAAAGAAAACTAAAACAATTTCTTAGCACAATAAATAATCAATTAAACAATCTACTAACTGAATAACAATACGTTTTTAGACACCGGTTGGAACTCATGCGTGAAATCTACAATGACGACCTTTCACCGGACACACCGGAAGCTAAACAAGATTTCTTCCATTGCTTGTCTGGCTGTGGAAACCAGAATTATTTCAATTTCATCAACCTTATTCCATCTAGGTCGGTCTATCGTTGTTGTCGGCTTTCTTTTATGTCACACAAAAAATTCTTCTTGTGTCACTCCAAATTCTTCGTGTGTCATGCAAATTCTTCGTGTGTCACACAAAATTGTCTATCTTTGTACATATTTTGTTTTGTTTTTCAGTAGATATTGTAATGCTTTCATTACAAGAAACAAAATGTTTATTTTCATTTTCTTGTGTTTTTTCTGTTATTGGCAGTTTTGTGTATTATGTTTTGTTTGGCTTATTCTACCTCTAGCTAGACTGTTCAAGGAAAAGTGGAGTAATTGTTATTCTGTTCACCTTGGCAGCTATTTTTATCCTCAGTATAACCCTTGTATTAAAATTTTGCTTTCAACTTCATAATAATGTTATCTGGATATTTGAAAGTGTTCTCTTGAACCCTTGGAATCATTATCAAGACAAATAACTCTTGCTTGGACTTGTATAGAGTTATTCCCCTTTGTAAGCTTATGGAAATTTCATAGTCCTTGTTAGACAATCCAACACTTAGAATAGTCATGATATCTGTCTGTCTGATAGCTTTTGTTAATTTTTTTGCATATTTTCTGGCCGATGTAAATGTTAACTGGCAAGATATACTGATTTCTAAAAATATGCACATGTTGTTTTCATGTTGTCAAGGAAAGAGTTTTTAATAAAACTTGACCCCGGGTTACTTAACTTTCAAAGGCACGTGAATAAGTCATGAAAATAGAATAATATACATTGTATTTTCTAACATAATAGATCTATATAATTATAAACTTAAATTTCAATTACCGGTGATTTAGTGATTAATGCCCATAATATTATGAATTCTCTTTTTATTTACAACCTTATTTTTCATCATGAAGTACATTTTCCTGTTACTTTTATTTCACAAAAACTTTAAATTTTTGTTGTCTTGTTGCCATATACATATATATATAACTCATCATTGCTTCTTTTGCTTTATTGGTATTGATATAATTACAGTAAATTTATATTTTGTATGGAAGTCAAAATACATGTACTACTTGTGTACTACTATTTACATTTTGCTGCCTTTACAGTTAATTACTGCACATTCATTGCTTTTTTCTTTAGCATTGCTAAAACGTTAATAAACACATTTTAAACATTTCTAAAGATTTCTTTAATAAATATGGATTTCTTTAAAAAAAATATGGATACCTGTAATAAATATGGATTTCTGGGGCAATATATGTGCCTAAGTCAAATATTCTGTATATACTCTTTTAAAATGCTCACAGGCATTACATTTTCCAAAAGTGGGGAGGCAGCAATTAAGTCTCCTTAGTGCAGTTATTAGGGTTAACTCATTTTAAATTTTAATAACCTGTTTAACTGCTCTAATGATTTATAATAAGGTCCCAGGGTGAATTATTAGAGAATATATGATAATTATTTTGCTCTTTATTAATTTGGGTGTGCTTATTTTACAGTTATTGTGTGATATTTATAATTTCAGCTTGTGAGTTTTTGTAACTTCTACATATTTGTATATTTTGGTTCCTTGTAATAAATATTTTAAATTACATAATGGAATATACTGTAATATGCATGAGTAGAGCTTGTTAAGTCACCATGTTATGTCTAAAATATATATTTATATGGTATTTAGTAGTATTAATGTTACAAAAATATTATGGAAATGAATTTAAACTTCAAAGACTTTCCTGTTTCTGTGTTGAAAATAGGTTTAGGTAAAAAAAACCTTGGTCTCTGCTAGTAAAGCTGCTGAAAAGTCAACATATGATATTGGTATGACTTGAAAATTCAATGGCCACTCTCCACATGAATGTGTGTGTGTATTATAGGCCTAATGACGGTCGGACTCCAATTCTTCATGATCAAATAGCGAGGATGTGCCAGCAAATCTTGGCCTGCCTTTGTTGCACAAGTAGATTCTGTAAGAGCTTATGAAATCATGACAGTTTATCACTTAATATTTAAGCCTTGGTAAAATCAAACAGGATAAGTAGAAATATAAATTATTATGAATCTTTTACAGACAAAGACTTGAGTTAATGCGTGAAATGTACAATAACGAGGCAGAGCTTTCACCGACGTCACCGGAACATCCGAACATTGATACAATGACCGGAACTGATCCATTCTACGACAGATTTCCCTGGTTTAGGCTTGTTGGAAGGTACTTTTAGTATAAACAGTTTTTGTATTTATAATTTGGAAATTTGGCCCATCCCAACTGTTTCCAGTTAACCATAACCGGAACTTATTAGTTCTATGACAGATTTCCCTGGTTTAGATTTGTTGGAAGGTACTTTTGGTTTAAACATTTATTGTATTTACTGGTATATTATAATCCTGAAATTTGGCCAGTCCCAACCATGAGCGGAACTGATACATTCTACGACAGATTTCCCTGGTTTATGCTTGTTGGAAAGTACTTTCGTTGTTAACAATACTGAATTTGTTTTGATCCGTAAAATTTTGGTCAGTCCCAACCATATCCGGTTTAGTTAGTTTTTACTGTATATGTTATTTTATAAATATGATAAATATCATCTTATTGATTCAGTACAGAATGTTTATTGACTATTGATTGCATTGGAATTCCCCTGCTTATAATCTATAAAAAATTAACAGCATCTATAATTATAAAACATGCATTACGTTATTTTGTATTTTTTTCAGATCATTTGTATATTTGAGTAACTTATTCTACCCAGTACCTCTTACACACCGTGTCGCCATCGTTAGCGAGAAAGGCGAGGTGAAAGGTTTTCTACGAGTGGCTGTACAGGCCGTGCTCTCTGGTAAATAAAATCATGTTAAAATTAAATTTTCTCGTTTACTTTCTCGAGACTCATTAAAGTAAATGTTGATTTTATTTGTGCCAAGTTTAGATTCATATTTCTTGAATCACTCATATGGAAAGGCATGAGATGTCATGTGTACCAGTTGGTGTGTGTAATAGCTTTAAATTGCTTAACATTTTATTGATTGGAATAATTTTCTCGATACTGCTGTTCATTTAAATCTTTTGAATCAACCTTGAATTTTCTATGTGACAAAAGTTGTCTTGTTTGTAAAGACAGATTGATTGTTTGTTTATTTAGTTTTTAATCCAATTTTAACATATTTTTCGGTAGTCATTCTACCTAACCGACTCCTGCATAACTAACCAGTAATTACCTGTACCAATTTCTCAGAAAGTTATCGACTATTAATTCCACATGATTTCTTAGTCAGAAATGAGAGACGAATGACAACAAGACTAGGTTTGAGATCAATTTGTCATAGAAAAATTCGCCTTGCCTTAGGATCACTCCAGCAATCCAGGGATTATAAATCTGATGCTCTCACAGTTGAGCTAAGCAGGCAAACCTGATAAGTCTATCAATACCCCCTGTTGTGCCTGAAATAACTCTGGGTTTTGTGTCAGGACTCTGTATGAATGTAAATGACCATATACAAAATTGATTGTAAATGACCGTAACAGTATTGGTGTATCCAAAATTAATGTTGTAAATGACCGTAACAGTATAGGTGTATCCAAAATTTATTGTAAATGACCGTAACAGTATTGGTGTATCCAGAATTGATAGTAAATGACCGTAACAGTATTGGTGTAGTAAATGACCGTAACAGTATTGGTGTATCCAGAATTTATTGTAAATGACCGTAACAGTATTGGTGTATCCAGAATTGATAGTAAATGACCCTAACAGTATTGGTGTAGTAAATGACCCTAACAGTATTGGTGTAGTAAATGACCCTAACAGTATTGGTGTAGTAAATGACCGTAACAGTATAGGTGTATCCAAAATTGATTGTAAATTACAACAACAGTATTGGTGTATCCAAAATTGATTGTAAATGACCGTAACAGTATTGGTGTATCAAAAATTGATTGTAAATGACCGTAAAAGTATTGGTGTATCCAAAATTTATTGTAAATGAGAGTAACAGTATTGGTGTATCGAAAATTGATTGTAAATGACCGCAACAGTATTGGTGTATCAAAAATTGATTGTAAATGACCGTAAAAGTATTGGTGTATCCAAAATTGATTGTAAATGAGTGTAACAGTATTGGTGTATCCAAAATTTATTGTAAATGACCGTAAAAGTATTGGTGTATCCAAAATTTATTGTAAATGAGTGTAACAGTATTGATGTATCCAAAATTGATAACCCTTTGCAACCAGTATAGAGCCAGCTCAGCATGGGCATCCATGCAGTTTGGTCAAGGCTCCTTACTGTTGAATTAGTTTTTATCTTGATATCCCTTAAATTGATAATGAACAGTTCCAAAACAAGTCCATTTAAAGAAAAACCCAGCAGATTGAAGGGATAATTGCCTGTTTTGTTTCAAAATGTGTGTGTTGTTCTACTTTTAGACATGTTCTATTTTTAGACAAAGAAGACACACCTGAATATGGATCTGGAATAAGACAATCTAGTAATGCCAAAATTACCTTTAATGATGATGAGTACTTTCAGAAGGTAGGTAATCCATGCAAGAAATTTGAGATGATGTGTTTTTAATATTTTTTAATTGAATTATAGAAGTTATTTTTACATAGCTGTGATTATTTTTAGAATGAAACTTCTCATGACAGAGAACAAAAAAATATTTTCATGACAGAGAACAAAAACATATTTCTGATTTTTTTTTTAATCTTTGCACTGTCTCGGCTATAAGTCAGAATTTAAAGACTGTGATAGAGAAACTTTCTCAGGGGAGGCGACTTATAGCCTTATAGAACATGAAAATACTTATAGTGCAATAATTATAAACACAATTTTCATCCATGTAACAGAATTTTTTTTCTTTCAAGTATGTAATTATTTTCTTAACATTATTTAAAGATGTGGAGGTTTTTTTCCATCTCAGCATAATTGTGAAACACTTATCTTAGAAAATTATCTTTTTATTAAGTTTTTATATGAAGATAAATCATTTTCATCAGCCACACTTGACAATTTTTCAAAAACAACATTTAGATTTGTTTTACATTTTCATCTAAATATTTCTTCTTTTTTTTTTTTTTTTTTTTTTTTTTTTTTTTTTTCCCAATGATTTACATAGCAAATTAAGCTATTAATATTTGTACTGTATTATTAATTAGTTACAATCAATATCTCAGAAGATGTTAAGCATGGGACAAACCATGGTGAAAAAGACGCCAGTCTCCTCCACCGAGGAGCTGAGGATAGTGGAGGGCGAGGGATCCCTCCCTGACAACGTGGACGGTAATGGTGCGTACTCTAGTTCTGGAAAAATTAATTTTATTACATGTATTTACACTTTTAACTCGCCTGATCAAAAGTGGTCAAGTTAAGCATGATGACTTAGTGTGCCAGGCGCAAGAATCTTGAGTGTAACTCAACAGTCATGGTTACACTTTAATGTTAAATGTAAAATAATAATCTAAGACATTTTGTCAGAACAATTTTATTCATAAACTTTGGCACACTACTTACAGCAATTAACATTCAACACCAGTGTGGCATTATAAATTATTTACTGTATGAGATGATATGTCATGCATAAGAACCGTGTATGTAACTCAAAGGTCAAGGTTTCTCTAAGGTCAGTGGTTAAGGTCAGTTTGTCTGAACAGTTAACTCATTTTCATTTTAACACAGGAGTATAAAATAACTTTGTTCAAATGTTAGATTTTTTTGTACTGAAAATAAAAAGAACACTTCAATAAAACATGTACATTATATATTTATTCGTAATTAAAGAAACTTGTGACTGATATTATTTTTTTCTCGAATTGTAGTAGAAAGTGAGAACACGGAAGAGAAGAAATTAAAGACTGATACCGACTCGTTCCCGGATATAGATATTAATGAATTACCGAACCATCTAAAGATCGGCTCTACACTGCAGTTCCGAGTCACCCTTCTACAGGCATCCGGTATATCGCCAGAATATGCCGACATTTTCTGCCAGTTCAAGTAAGTTGTCTGCAAGATAGATTTTCGTAAATATTCTTTTGGTTGTGTAATAAATAAAAGGGAATAAGTTGATTATGTTGATGAAATTTTAATGTTTAGTATTTCAGAAGTATTTCATTTATTATTTGTCTGTTTTGCCAAAGAAAAAGTCAAGCTATCAGTAATGCTTACCCAACAAAGAAATTCTAACATCAGCCAATATCGTAGCAAATCAGTTATTTCTGGAATTTTATTTTTTCAAAATCTTGGGCATTAGATTATTTACAATCACTCATCCTTTATGGCTATGTACTAAATTCTGATTATAAACTGTTAAAAATAATTGACCACCGAAAATTGTGAAAAATAATGTTCCGGAAATGACTGATTCTTTACGATATTGGCCGATGTTGGAAATTTTTTTGTGGGAAAGTATTACAGTATGACTACCTTAAGATTATTATTTGAATTTTAACTTCCCACTTGATATCATTTGAAAGTATTGTTTTTAGAGGAATTAAAATATTGTTTTTAGGGAATTTTGTAATTACCTACCTAAGTTATAACTATTGTATGTGTAAACTTTTTCTTTCCAGTTTCTTACACAGGCATGATGAGGCATTTTCCACTGAACCTCTCAAAAATACGGGTAAAGGACCACCATTAGGTTTCTACCATGTTCAAAATGTAAGTGTACCCTGATAAAGGGCAGTTACTGTCATACTGATGTATGAAATAAGGGGCAGCAACTCTGACCATTGTTGTCCGATGTAAAGGGAGACAACTCTTCCTAGTTTTGTGTAATAAGGAGTTTAGCTAAAGAAAGGATGGTATTTGTAGTCTTCAACCTAAATATAGCATTGAAAACATTTAATTTATAGGAAAATTACTGCAGTTGTTCTTTTTTTAAATGATTGTGAAATCGTATTGAACATGATTTAGATTATTCAGCTCAGGGAGAAAATCTATCAGTATATCTTTTAAGCCATAACCTACTGAATTTCTTAAATGGACTTTTCCGGTTTCCATTTTTGGAACTGACCATTATCAAATGGGGGATATCAAGATGAAAATCTAAAAAATTCAGCCAACAGTACAAAGGTTGGTAACTTCCGTTTCAAGCAGGTTACCCGGTAATGGTTAAAACATTTCTTGATTCTTGAATTTATTTGATATATAGCTAAGACCTTGTTGTTCATTTTTGCTTGTACATTTAGGCTCGATTACATTTTGAAATGAAGTTTGGTTATGAGTTAATTTAACTACATGTTTATTGCTGTATTTCTTTTTACTCCAGTTTACTGTGACTGTAACCAAGTCATTTATAGACTATATAAAGAATCAGCCTGTGGTGTTTGAAGTGTTTGGACATTACCAACAACATCCTCTACATGAACAGGCCAAAGATTCTAAACAACCTTTGTAAGTCTTGATTGTTGATTTAAACTTCATAATATGAGCCGCATCACGACAAAACCAACATAGTGCGTTTGCGACCAACATGGATCCAGACTAGCCTGCGCCAACGCAGGATCCATGCTGTTCGCTTCTTTACCTACAGTTTCTTTACTTGTTAAAGGGTTTGTAAGCGAACAGCATGGATCCTGATCAGACTGCGCGTAGGCGCAGGCTGGTCTGAATCCATGCTGGTCGCTGACACACTATGTTGGTTTTGTCATGACGCGGCTCATATATATATATATATATATATATATATATATATATATATTATATATATATATATATATATATGGGCTTAACAAAATCAGTAGCAAAACACAGAAAAAATGGGATATAGGAGATGCAAAACGACCAACACCAGGGTAGGTTTAACTGCTTTTAATGATGGTCTACAGGTTTCGGTCTCACTAAAGACCTTCTTCAGGACAATTTTACATTGAAAATATATAGCTAAAGTACACAAAATGATCGGATATGTAAATGACGTATGTTACTATATATAGTAACATGAACGTTCTGGTAATTGGCACTGTGCCAAGTCCTTGGTTAGTTTATTGATGAGACAGTTTACACGTGCATTTGTCGTTCTTCTGGAAAATTCCGTAGATGTTGCCAATGTTAATGATTAGTTCGTTGCTTTCGCTATTTTGTCCATATTCGTCTCTACAGAGAGTTGTATCATGGAGAGTTTTATTTGGTGAAACTATGGGTGTAATAAGATCTAGTACCTGGATTTTACAGTCCTCAACGTCCTCTTGTTTGGGTTGTTTTGTTTCTGTTCTTGGATTCTTTCCTTCAATGATCCTAAATCTAGGGGTCACTTTATAATTCAATTCCGGATCATACTTCTCCACTGTTGGTTTTGGTGTTCTATTTGCTCTCTTTGGTTGTTGTAGCTCCACTTCCGTCATATGCATAGATTTTCTTGCATGCCGTTTGAGGTTAGATTTACTGGAAAATGTTTTTAGGCACCAACTACACTCGTATTCTGTTTTTAGCTCACCTGTCACAAAGTGACAGGGTGAGCTTTTGTGATCGCTTTTCGTCCGGCGTCCGTCCGTCCGTCCGTCCGTCGTCCGTCCGTCGTCCGTCGTCCGTCCGTAAACTTTTGCTTTAAATGACATCTCCTCATAAACCACTGAGCCAATTTCATCCAAACTTCACAGGAATGTTCCTTTGGTGGTCACCTTTAAAAATTGTTCAAAGAATTTAATTCCATGCAGAACTCTGGTTGCCATGGCAACCGAAAGAAAAATCTTTAAATATCTTCTTTTAAACAACCCTAAGAGCTAGAGCTTAGATATTTGGCATGAAACATCTTCTAATGAGTGTCTACCAAGTTTGTTCAAATAAAAGCCCTGGGGTCAAAATTGGCCCCGCCCCGGGGGGTCATTGATTTTCCCTATATGCATATAGTAAAAACTTAAAAAATCTTCTTTTAAAGAACTGTATGAGCTAGAGCTAAGATATTTGGCATGGAACATCTTCTAGTGAGTGTCTACCAAGTTTGTTCAAATAAAAGCCCTGGGGTCAAAATTGGCCCCGCCCCGGGGGGTCATTGATTTTCCCTATATGCATATAGTAAACACTTAAAAAATCTTCTTTTAAAGAACTGTAAGAGCTAGAGCTTAGATATTTGGCATGAAACATCTTCTAGTGAATGTCTACCAAGTTTGTTCAAATAAAAGCCCTGGGATCAAAATTGGCCCCACCCCAGGGCGTCATTGATTTTCCCTATATGCATAAAGTAAAAACTTAAAAAATCTTCTTTTAAAGAACCCAAAGAGCTAGAGCTTAGATATTTGGCATGAAACATCTTCTAGTGAATGTCTACCAAGTTTGTTCAAATAAAAGCCCTGGGGTCAAAATTGGCCCCTCCCCAGGGGGTCATTGATTTTCCTTATATGCATATAGTAAAAACTTATAAAATCTTCTTTTAAAGAACCCAAAGAGCTAGAGCTAAGATATTTAGCATGAGACATGTTCTAATGGGTGTCTACCAAGTATGTTCAAATAAAAGCCCTGGGGTCAAAACTGGCCCCGCCCCGGGGGTCATTGATTTTCCTTATATACATAGCAAAAACTTAAAAATCTTCTTTGAAAAAACCCAAATAACTAGAGTTTAGATATTAAGCATGAAACATCTTTAAGTAAATATCTACAAAGTTTGTTCAAATAAAAGCCCAGGGGTCAAAACTGGCCCTGCCCGAGGGGTGTCATTGTTTTTAACTATATGTGTATAGTAAAAACTTAAAAAATCTTCTTTTAAAAAACCCAATGAGCTAGAACTTAGATGTTTTGCATGAAACATCTTCTTATGGGTGTCTACCAAGTCTGTTCAAATAAACAAATAAAAGCCCTTGGGTAAAAAATTGGGCCGGGGGGGGGGGGCTATATACAGGTGAGCGACCTCAGGGCCATCATGGCCCTCTTGTTTCTTTTTCAGTTTGATCATGTTTCTTCTTGTGTTTGTAAAACATGGAGGATGTTGTCGAGATATATCCACATATGTCACATAGTCTCATGAAGTTGGCTGTACTTGTCCTCTTCTGTTTCTTACGTGATATTCTGTCCCATACTGCTGGCTCTTCATTGATTTCCGCATTTATGTCATCTGTCGTAGCTTTTCTAGCTGTATATACTTCCATATTTGATTTACTGAATGATATTTAAACCTTCTGGTTGTTTGGTTTTCAAAAGACGTATCCAAACTTCTTCGGTTCTAAGTCTGACGTTCGTGTTTTTTGTTGTTGTTTGTATTATGACGACGTTCATGTTCGTGACGTCGTGCGTCAAAAAGTGGCGGGAAACCGGTTTCACGTTGTTTTTAGCGCGTATATCAGCTGAATGTCCATAGAGCCTGTCTCTAAATGAGTTACCAGATTGGATATTGCATTTCTTACATGTAATCAAATATATAATACTCGTACTTTTGCATGTATAATTGCCTTTGATCTCGTAGGTTTTATTCGTTTGCGAGCTTTTGAATTCCTTACATTTGGCCATAAATGGGCATGCATAACATTTTTCGCCGCACGGGTAGCTTCCGCTGATTTTTGAGGGTACCTGTAATGATGATCTAACAAGAATCGATTTAAAATCAGTAGCAACGTATATTTTCATTCAATTTTTTTTTTTAATGTTTATCCTTTACTAAATTTATCTTAAATCTGTCTAGGAAAGAAATGGATTTATAATCCAGAGGTAATTGGTTAGATCCTAGGGCAAGCAGATATGTCCATAACCACCGAATTTTTCACTGCTTATCGAGAAATCATGTCGTATTAGTTGTCTGTCACTTGCAAAGTTGTTGCTGTTTATTTGTTAATTATTTATCCAGGAAAGCCGGTTAGGTAGACTGACCACCAAGATATGGCAAAATATGTGATATAATTGACCTAAATACCAGAAAAGCAAGTAAACAGAACTTGACTAAATCATGGATTTTAGCATGAAATGAAAGGATCCATTTTACTTTGAACAGTAAAAAGAATATAATGTTGTATTTAGAACAATAAAAAGTAATTAAAAAGGTGAACTTGAATTTAACCTTTTTTCGTAGTATATACTGTTTCAAAGTTAAAACAAATTTTTTTAGAGTAAAGAAAGTGCATGTTTGTATTTTACAGTATAAGACGACAGTCATCTAAGAAACATTTTCCGATGTTACTTCCGATATCCAAACCTGTACCATCACCAAAGTTTGGTGTTATAACACCACCAAGGTAACAAGTTGGTTGTGTTGTTGTTGTTGTTGTTTTCATCTCTCCTCTGATTTGTCTTGACCATACTTTTTTAATTAATTTTCATTGTAAATTGTCTAGATATAGTAATCTTTGGTAACTTTTTTTAAAATATATTTTTCTTTATTTTGTGGCCTAAGTTCAGTATATTTATTATCTGTGTTTGTAAATTAAATTTTATTTTCTACTTCTAAAATTAGTTAGTCTCTCCTGAAACTTGCAAACAAATCTTAAAATCATGTTTGTAAGTCTTTTGTAGTTAGTGAAATTGATTGAAATCTTTTGATCCTTTTGTCGTGATTTGTGATTTAAAGAATTATACCAGTCTAAGTAAACAGTCTAATGATTGGATGATATTTAGACAATCAGAAATCAACCAATCAGAGCTTGCAACATTGTAGAATGGTTTTCAATTTTTTTTTTTTTTTTATAACCCCCGCACAACAAAGTTCATGGAGGTTAGTCGTGATTAGAAGATGACCTCTATTGATTTTGAGGTCACCAGGTCAAAGGTCAAGGTCACAGGGGCCTCAACTTCAAAAAGCTTGTCCGCCAAAATAACTTAAGATTCCTTTGACCCACAGTCTTCATATTTGGCATGGAGGTTAGTCATGATTAGTAGATGACCCCTATTGATTTTGAGGTCACCAGGTCAAAAGTCAAGGTCACAGGGGCCTCGACTTCAAAAAGCTTGTCCGCCCAATAACTTAAGATTCCTTTGACCCACAGTCTTCATATTTGGCATGGAGGTTAGTCGTGATTAGTAGATGACCCCTATCGATTTTGAGGTCACCAGGTCAAAGGTCAAGGTCACAGGGGCCTTGACTTCAAAAAGCTTGTCCGCCCAATAACTTAAGATTCCTATGACCCACAGTCTTCATATTTGGCATGGAGGTTAGTCGTGATTAGTAGATGACCCCTATCGATTTTGAGGTCACCGGGTCAAAGGTCAAGGTCACAGGGGCCTTGACTTCAAAAAGCTTGTCCGCCCAATAACTTAAGATTCCTATGACCCACAGTCTTCATATTTGGCATGGAGGTTAGTCGTGATTAGTAGATGACCCCTATCGATTTTGAGGTCACCAGGCCAAAGGTCAAGGCCACAGGGGCCTTGACTTCAAAAAGCTTGTCCACCCAATAACTTAAGATTCCTTTGACCCACAGTCTTCATATTTGGCATGGAGGTTAGTCATGATTAGTAAATGATCCGTATTGATTTTGAGGTCACTGGGTCAAAGCTCAAGGTCACAGGGACCTTGTCAAAATAAAGCTTTTCCCCTCAATTGCTTCAGAATGCCTGTCCAGAGTGTATTGATTTTGACATTTTCACATTTGAAGCATGTAGAATACATAACTTAGCAATGCACTGGCTTAGTAACCTCAGATTTGGCAGGGAGTTGTCCTTGAGTTCTAAATGGCCACTGTTGATTCTGACAAAGTGGTATGCGGGGGTATTCACGCCATGATAGTGGCAGTTCTAGTTTTTTCAAAACTTGAGAATAAAAACTGTAAATATGTCATATACATGCACTTTAAACATATTTGTAATAGTGAACAGTTAATGGAAATGTTGTGGCTTATTTGTGGGAAATATTTGCTTATGTGATGTTGAAAGCTATTATTTTATGTGATATTTAAAGCTGTAAATTATAGGTACATGTATAATGGCAATTTGTGCTGTAACAAAATTTGTATGAACTTAAAATTTAAATCTAAGATATTTTAGGTAATCTTTTGCCATGCTCATTTGAAACAGGAATTTTCTGTAGTTGTTCAAAAACATCAACATCTACCATACTAAATATCTTAAATGGACTTCAATATGGTCAAGATTATTCATAATTTTTAGGGAAATTTTCAAAAAATATTCACTGACTTAATAGCAAACAGTGGAGACTATGATCAGATGGCACAGGTGTGCTGGCTGATCTTTGCTGGCACTGGTTACATGGGTAAAATCTGTTGCCGCCAGCGGGTCTCTGGCTCAGGTGAACTTTCAATATTGCCATTAAAGTCTGGGTCAATGTTGTTTTTCATTATTGTTTATCCACCTTTTTCTTATTTTCAATATTACCACTGTTGTTTATTTATATTTATTTTCACCACTGTTGTTTATTTATTGGTTTTTATCACAATTTTATGTTGTATTTTCACATTGTCTATAGGGAGAAATGGAAAGAAAAGTTTAAAAGTCCCAGTAAACTTATAATGGACATCAGCAGGGCTAAAGGAGAAGAGTAAGAAACGATCTTTCAAAAAAACTTTCACCTAAATTCATCAACTGAATAGGCCCCATAACTCTTTTTTGGAATTTTTTCTTTTCCAGAAATTTTCAAGAAAGATAACTCTAATATTGACTTGGAATTGAATTATTCCCCATTTTGAAGTTAGAAAATCTCATTCTATTATTTCTAAATTTCT
Source organism: Ruditapes philippinarum (assembly GCF_026571515.1). Lineage (NCBI taxonomy): Eukaryota > Metazoa > Mollusca > Bivalvia > Venerida > Veneridae > Ruditapes > Ruditapes philippinarum. The sequence goes on from NW_026866382.1 coordinate 546,850, forward strand.
TATGTCTGCAACCAATGAAGGTTATCATTTGAAACTTCATGCTAAATGTCTTGTAAATCTTGATTGAAGGTTACTGACCAAGGGCCATCACTCTTGTGTTGCTCAGTATTCCTTTATTTACAAATGAGCCGTGCCATGACAAAACCAACATAAAAATGGGTTTGCCACCAGCATGAATCCAGACCAGTCTGTGCATCCGTGCAGTCTGATCAGGATCCATGCTGTTCGCTATCAGTTTCTCTACTTGTTATAGGGTTTGCAAGCGAACAGCATGGATCCTGATCAGACTGCACGGATGCGCAGACTGGTCTGGATCCATGCTGGTTGCAAACCCATCATGTTGGTTTTGTCATGGCACAGCTCAAATATATATTTCTAAAAGCATTATTTATTATTTCATTATTGACTGAATAGCAAACAGTGCAGACCATGATCACAGATGTACCGGCTGATGTTGGTCTGCACTGGATGCATGGATAAATAAGAAGGCTTAGAATTTTTGTGTCACCTCTACAAAGTAGTGGCCACATACAGGGATCAAATTTTCAGTTGATGGATTTAGGTATCGATTTATCAGAATTTATTAACATTTTACTATTAACAGTGATTTTTTTGTGAATAGATGTTTGTTTTCTTGGACTAACTTTTGATTAGTTTTTTTTTTTGGATTTTAACAAATTTGTTTTTGATTTAATAGAAATTGTTACAGTTCAGATTTATAACTTATTTATATAAGCTAAGTTATTACTTTATCAGTCTGACTTATGTATATTCTTAATTCTATTGAATTCCTAAAAGGGGTGTAAAGCTTATAATATCTGATGAAATATTTTTTATCAAACATATAAACATTAAAATAATAATGTTTCCATCATTGTAAAGTTCTGGTCAATTCTGGAAAGAGTTGTAACATAGAATATCTCTGTTCTTTAACACGCATGAACATTTTATGTAAACAGAATAAAATGTTTGGGAACAAAAACACTATAAACAGGTTATTAACCTTTGAGCATTATCATGCATGCAAAGAAATGTATTAACATAATTATTTTGTTCATATGAAAATATATCATAAGATACAACTTTATACCTTTAAAGTAAGTAATAAAGAAAAGAAAAAAGGGTGCAATACTGAAGCATGGGCATTTTTATTAACTAGGGATGTGGAAGAAGCAGAGTAAATATTTCAAACTTTAACTAACCCATTAACAGCCCCAGTATGACATAAACTTCTCCTTCACTCCTATATACAAATGTATAATACCGTATATATATGTTTGTAGTGTGTTTTTAGTTCTAGATATACAGTGTAGTATGCATAATGTGTGCATGTACTTTCATGTACGTCATCCATATTTTGTAGTTCTTTTTTAAAATTGTTCACTAAGTAATCAACTTTTGTGCAAACTTCAATCGACATCATTTTTACCGCCATCAATTGTTATCTTTTGTACTAACTTCAGTCGTTATCTTTTATACCAACTTCAATCCTTATCTTTTGTACCAACTTTTTAATGCTTATATAAGTTTGTATCTTTCCAACAACTAAAAGGTTTTTATCGACTAGCACCGTTCTCTGTCACCTACCCCAACCACCCTCACCCCCACCCCTCCTCACCCCTCCTCTCCTCCTCCATGAACCGCCTCCGTGGTCGAGGGGTTAGAGTCGATGACTTCTAATCCAGTTACCTCTCTGGCGTGGGTTTGGTCCCCGGGAGATGCTTTGGTAGTTTAGCGCGGAGGAAGGTAGTTTAGTACTGGTGTAACTCTCCAGGAACGATGGTTAGGAAACTACCCGCCTATATGACTGAAATACTGTTGAAAAAGGCGTAAAATGAAACAAACAAACAAACAAACATCCTCCTCCATGTTTTGTTCATAAATTATACTACCCAAAGATGTTTTGCATCCACTGCTTCCTAACTAAAAGATTGGGAATTTTCCTAACCATACACATTTGTTAACAAAGTCAACAAATCTTATACAAATGTTTACAAGGATGTTTTAAAATTTTAGTATTTGATCAGTAAAAGCAGAGTTATAGCCCTTGCATTCAGTCAATATCAATGCATTATTATAATACACATGATGACACATACAGAAGCATACGATTGTGGCTGGTGGACACACTTCTTCTAGTTCATCTTAGTTTAATCTGCAGTATTATTAGTTATAAAGATTTTTGACAGGTTTTATGGCCCTATATAAACGTTTGTTTGGAATAGCAGCTTTGGTTTTATATTGCAAACAACCATGTATATAAATTATGGTCATATAACCTATCAGGAATATTTATATAACCTATCAGGAATATTTATCACGTATTTATGATACTGCAAGCTTCCTCTTTAGAGAGTCTTGTATATAAAGCTATATAAACATCTGAATTATCCAATGAAAAGGGACATTATGTAAATTATTTTATTTCATGAAAGTAAAATATGTGCATTTGTCTGCATATTTGTTAACTGTCGGTATCTTACACATATCTCCATATTTCAGTTAAAATTGCACAAAAGTTATAATTATAAAACCACTGGCACTTTCTTTGAAGCATTCCCTGGTCCTTCTTTCATAGGCTTTGAAGAGTTACAGCCCTTGTTTGTGTTCTGATTGATTAAACAGACATTAGATTATACAAAATTTATTTTGGTTCATTCGCAAAGGAAGCTATATTTTTTTAGCTTATAAACACACTCTTGAACCAACTAGTACCAACAAGTGTAAAGTTTCCAGCTCAAGGAAACAACGGCTTCTCCATGACAGGGTTTGAAACCCATGTGGCCGGCAATCCTTAGTTTACCAGTCTGAGTTGTTAACCATTTGGCCTTGCCTCCAGTATTATATCTGGAATGAAATTTTGATTATCAAAGTCTATGATAGCTATTTTTACATAAAGAAATTCTTAAACTTTTTTAGATATATTAACTCTAGTGAGTGCAGTTAGTGTATATATGTATATATTTATTGGATGAATTTTCTGCCATTTTTCAGTTCCAGTCATGTACACTCAAGATACGACCTTTTAGTATGGTTTGAGATCTGTGAGCTGGCGCCAAATGGAGAGTAAGTGATTATATATTTTTAAAGAAAAAGTTCAGCAATGTTGAATAGTTCAGCAACGCTTATTTTGGAAAGTATAAATTTGCCAAAATGAAGATATACACCATGTGTGACAGGTTCTAAACTTTGTGGTTCTTTACATAATTTTTACAGTATTTACTGTAAAATGAACAAAACAAAGTTTCAATTGATATGTGGGATTTTATATGGGCATATGTTATATGTGAGATTTTATACATATATTTGGGATATGCTATATGTGGGATATTTTATATGTGGGATATGTTATATGTGAGATTTTATATGTGGGATTTTATATGTGGATTTTATATGTGGATTTTATATGTGGGATTTTATATGTGGATTTTATATGTGGGATTTTATATGTGAGATTTTATATGTGGGATTTTATATGTGGATTTTATACATGTACCTGACATATGTTATATGTGGGATTTTATATGTGATATGTTATATTTGGGATTTTATATTTGCAATATGTTATATGTGAGATTTTACATGTGGCATATGTTATATGTGAGATTTTATATGTGGAACATGTTTTATAAGGGATTTTATTTGTGAGATTTTATATGTGGGATATGTTATATGTGGTATTTTATTTGTGAGATTTTATATGTGGGATATGTTATATGTGGTATTATATATGTGATATGTTATATTTGAGATTTTATATGTGGGATATATTATATGTGGTATTTTATATGTGATAGGTTATATGCAGTATATTTTGTTTCAGGTACGTTCCAGCAGTAGTTGACCACAGTGATGGTATGCCATGTTCCGGTACATACATGTTACATCAAGGCATACAGCGGCGATTAGCCATCACTATCACTCATGAACAAGGACCCGATTTCTTCTGGAAGGACGTTAAAGAACTTGTTGTCGGTGAGTATCATTTGGTTGTGAAGGAGTTAATCCTTGTTTTTTGTGCTTAATTTACTTCAGATTTGAAACTTTACAATGTAATTTTAAAAGGGATTCCACTGATGCTTTTTGATATGCATGATTGAAAAGTGTACCTTTTGATGTATAAAGTATAGACTAATAACTGCAAAATTTTAGATCGGCCATTTGGTCCATTTTTTTCCAGAATAATCATGTTGTGATAAAAGACCCAATTTTAAGTCTTTAAAAGCTTTTAGCCCAAATGGACTATGACTGGCAATATGGTTTGCAATTTAATTTTGAGTACATGTATAATTCTTTGTTATCTTTTGCATATCTTTCCATTTAGAATAACCCAGCAGATCTATGAAGGAATTCAAACTTTATGTTATTAGGCTTTTTGACCTAAATGGAGAGTTCCATTAATTTCAAAATAGAAAAAAAAGCTGCCTACTTTATACAGTCTGGCTACACTGTCTGGCTTTGTAACAATTTGTACATGGTATTGAAACTTCAATAAATGAAGTTGTATTATTTAGAATTTTGACAGTAATATATTAATCTAAATAATATTAACCAGACTTCATTTTATTAGCTCGACTATTCGAAGAATATGAGAGCTATTGTAGTCGCGTCGGCGTCAGCGTCAGCGTCCGCGTCGGCGTCTGCGTTGGTTAAAGTTTTTTGTAAAGTCAAATATCTCAATTATTGCTTGAGATATTCAATTGAAACTTACAATACTTATTTATAGTAACAAGGTACATCAGATTGACAAGTTGGATAACTCTGCCTACAATATTGACAGAATTATGCCCCTTTTTAACTTAGAAATTTTGGTTAAAGTTTTTTGTAAAGTCAAATATCTCAATTATTGCTTGAGATATTCAATTGAAACTTACAATACTTATTTATAGTAACAAGGTACATCAGATTGACAAGTTGGATAACTCTGCCTACAATATTGACAGAATAATGCCCCTTTTTAAACTTAGAAATTTTGGTTAAAGTTTTTTGTAAAGTCAAATATCTCAATTATTGCTTGAGATATTCAATTGAAACTTACAATACTTATTTATAGTAACAATGTACATCAGATTGACAAGTTGGATAACTCTACCTACCATATTGACAGAATTATGCCCCCTTTGGAACTTAGAAATTTTGGTTAAAGTTTTTTTTAAAGTCAAATATCTCAATTATTGCTTGAGATATTCAATTGAAATTTAAAATACTTATTTATAGTAACAATGTACATCAGTTTGCAAAATTGCATAACTCTGTCTGCAATATTTGCAGAATTATTTGCCCCTTTGAAACTTAGAAATTTTGGTTAAAGGTTAACGGTCTTCAAAGATATTTACTTGAAACTTTACACAGGCACTTAGGGTCATAATTGGAGGGTCATAATTGTATGTCACTGACCAAGTTCCATAACTCTATCTTGCATTAAGGCTTATTCATATCCCCTTTTCTACTTAGTCTCTTGGTTAATGTTTACATGCAAGTTTTACATATCTCAATAACTATTCAAGATATTTATCTAAAACTTCACATATGCATTTAGGGTCATAATTGTAGGTCACTGACAAAGATTCATAATTCAATCTTGCATTTAGGCTGATTTTTCTCCCCTTTTTCAACTTAGAAATTCATGGTAAAGTTTTGCTTTTAAGCTGTTATCTCAATAACTACTGAAGGGTTTGTGCCTTTTTTGGGACAATTTTATGCATTCATAATAATAAAGCAGTGATTTACTTGATAAAACATCTTAATAACAAGCCTTTGTACCTTTTCTGTCAAATTTATGTATTCATAGGTAATTAGTATTATTATACTCAATAAAAAAAACCTTGTGACATTACCTTCCGAATAGTCAAGCCAATTCTGTATAATTAGACTCTCTGTAAGGCCTATAACATGAATTTATAAAAAAAAATTAGCGCTTTTGTGAACTTAAAAAATTTAACATTATCAAGGCTCTTTTACTATCAAGCACTTAGAATAGTCGAGCATGCTGTCCTACAGACAGCTCTTGTTCATTGCCTATTTACATAATTTGATCAGCCTCTTCTATAGTTAATGAATTGACATTTTACTGTATTCAAGCATGTTTACAATAAATCATTTATCGTAACAGGACGTATTAGAACCACGCCAGATTTTCGTGACTACGACACAGAGCACACAGTTTTATCACTTGGCCTATTCCCTGCATGTTATATACAGCAACCGACAGATGATCGGGTGTTCTTTCGTTTCGAGGCAGCCTGGGATAGTTCACTTCACAACTCGCCGCTGCTGAACCGAGTGACGTCCTCCGGAGAGAGAATCTACCTTACAATGTCTGCGTATCTTGAGGTACGGCTATCATTTTATGTTTTATAATCTTTGCAGTTTTTAATGTGTAGTAATTTAAGAAAATATAACATTTAAGCTAGATAAATGAAAGACTCTATGGAAATAAGAATCACGATGCTTCGCTTAATACATAATTTTACGAAAATATTTGAGCCGCGTCACGACAATACCAACATAATGGGTTTGTGACCAGCATGGATCCAGACCAGCCTGCGCATCCGCGCAGTCTGATCAGGATCCATGCTGTTTGCTATCAGTTTCTCTACTTGTTATAGGGTTTGTAAGTGAACAGCATGGATCCTGATCAGACTGCGTAGATGCGCAGGCTGGTCTGGATCCATGCTGGTCGCAAACCCATTATGTTGGTTTTGTCGTGACGCGGCTCATTTATAATCTTTAATAATTTCAGCCGCTTTGTGAGGGTTATATAAGAAATTGAAAATATTGTAAAGGTTTTTCTTACAATTATAGGTTGATAATAGTCCACAGCCAGCTTGTATTACCAAAGACCTGTGTATGGTCATACACTCTAGAGATACCAAAATATCTGCTTCCAAGTAAGTCACTTTTATCCATCTATATAATAGGTTATAATTTAAAGATTTTTGACAGGTTATATGGCCCTTTTATTTATTATTCTGCAAGTTTGAAACATCGTTTTCCGTTGGATAATCGTGACGTTTATATAATCTATATACACAACTGCTGTCCATTTATGGGTTAATTCCATTTTTTTTCTTTAATAAAGAAAGTTTGCAGTATTATAACTTTGTTAGAAAGATTGTTGACATGTTATATGGCAGTATATTCTATTATGTCACTTGGTTTCATGTAATATGAATTATAATGTAATAATTTTTGTTCTCAAAATGCCATTTGGTAACTACCCTTGTTGTTTGATTTACATATTCTGTCACCTGATTGTTATGATACAATAAATAACAAGAGTTGGTAAAAAAGGGTGGGGCATCTTAATAGAAGGGAAATGAGATGAGGGTGAGAGGAATCAGAGTTTGTGTTAGGGGGAGGGGGGCATGAATGGATTGAAATTGGAGTAAAAGGATTGCACAAACAGAGTGAATGGCAGTTATAATAGGTGTTGATTAGGGGAAGAAAGAATGTATAGAAAAGAAAGGAAAGAAGGATTCATAATGTAAAATATATCTAATTTGATGTAAACATGATGATACTCATGGCAAAATTTTATAAAGGGAGGAAAGTCAAAACTAAAAAATATTTAAAATTTTTCATAATTTATACAACCAGTAAATAACATGACTTTGTACATTTACAGCAAAATGTAATCATGAGTCAAATATCACACAGAATATGTACGTCTAACAATGACAAAGGGTTCATGTTTTTTGTCTCTTATTACAGTAGTCCTTTCAGGTCACTCCGGAGTTTCTTTGGTAGTGGGTCCAAATCTTCTGACTGTAACCGGGTCAGCGGAATTTATGAGATGTATTTACGTCAGATGTCGGAGTCAGGTAGTCCAGGTTTGTGGAAACATTTATGCTTTTATCTTCTGTCTGCAGCTGCGTAGATAGGCCTGAAAAGAAATGTCTGTTGCTGTTGTTTTTTTTTGTGTGAAGATTATGATTTAAGATAGACTCGCGTCTTATAAGAGATGCGTAATTATAAGTGAGTTATTACAACATTTTTTGATTATGGTATAAATTTGATGTTAAGAGACAGTCTCTTTATGTTGTATAGCGTAAATATTTAACTTTTTTTCTTGTTTTGTTTCAAAATAAATGGGTGCTTTTGTAAAAACAGGTTCCTTAGGTTCTAGACTTTAATTTTTTCATGTATTGAGAAAAATAAAATAATTATTTACTAAAGAAAAATTTCTGGTTTATATGGAAATAAGATTTAATACACAAAAGGGTTAACAGAGAAATAAACCACTAAATAGACTATCAGCAGAAGACATTTGTTTTAAACTGGCCTTAGAGTTTTCATATTTCACCAAAGTACACTGTTAAAAGAATACCCCACCCATCTCCCTCTGACAATAATTTTTACACTTTTCTAAAACATATTGAAGAAAAGTTGTTGTTTTTTCTGGCCATTATCGAACATTTATGGAATCAGTGCTTTGTATAAATGAAGAATTGCGGTGGGGTATTTGGTCTGGTGTGCAGTATATTTGCTGATTTATTTACATTTTGTTTTCGCTGCAGCATCACTGTTATTACTGAAGTATGCAGTAATTTTTAACCTTTAACCTGTTGAATTTCTGTAATGAATATGTCCCGCTTTGTATTTGGAAGAGTCCATTTCAGTTTTAAGGGATTTCAATAACAAAATACAAAACTTGAGCTACCGGAAGTATAGAGCTTGGTCAGACTGCACAGAAGTGGAGACTGGCCTGGCTGTATTCTGGTGGCCAAAGCTAGTGGTTCATGCAAGTTATGGGTTTAAGTCTTACTTTTGTTATTAACTCACATTTAAAATTAATAAAGTATGAGCACAGATAATTATGTTTATAACATAGATTATATTGTAGTAATTTATTTAGAAAATGTAATCAAAATGTATTGTTTGTAGTCAATGACAGGGTGGGTATACTGGCTTATTTAAAGAACAATGTACAGTCAAACCTGTGTTTAAAGACCACCTCTGAATAAGGATAACCCTGTTATAAAAGGCCTTTTAATAACCCTACAAAATGGAATACAGGAACCTCCAAATGAAGACCACTTGTTTATAAAGGCCTTATTTTATCTCTAACTTTGGTGGTCTTAAGTTCTAAGGTTTGACTGTAACTTGAAGACATTATGCAGATATAGCACTTTTAGCTGGTGTATAAGAAATGATGTGTCTTGAGAAAGAAATATAGACCATGGTGATGTTTTATTGTAAAATCTCTAAATAGCTTAGTCAACTTAATGCACTTATTTTGGAGATTGAATTTGTAGTTTGTAAGTTTGTTTGTACCTCTAGATTAGCCAGGAAAACTGAAAATATTCTTAATACTGGAGAAAGTCTATTTGTAACTGGTCATCATTTCTGCTTTGTGAGCATAACAAATGTGAAACAATTGTATTTAAAATTATTTCTATAGTCCAGACAAGATTCTAGATAAGGTTATTTTCTTCCAGACAGGAGTTAATTGTGTAAGTGTTTGTAGGAAATTGTAAGTTGACTTACATGACCCTGAAGCATTCTTGTTAGGTCAGGTTGTTTAGAGATGTATATTGGATGCAAACCCCCTCGGCCTATTAGGACAAAGTAACCAAATGCTGGATAGCATATTTATTATGCAGCCTGTGACACTGAAGAAAATCTTCCATATGAATTGAGTAGTTATGGTAATTGTGCATAATTATGGGATAAATTGATGTTAAATGGCCGTAATTTACAAGAAATAAACCCTGTCTTGTAGTTTGGTAGAGTAATGTTGGATAAGTAGTCAGTCACTTGCAGAGAAATTGGATAATTATCGGTTACTAATAAAAAAAAATGATCAGGTAGACCGGCTGCTAATATAACTAAAAATTTGTTGAAATAGCCATTAAAACAAGACAAATGACAATTTGGTTGGGTAGGTTAAAAATCTGAACGATATGAATAGGAATTATGTAGTTATGATATTAGAGATTTGGACAACAAAAATTTTGCTTGCTTTTTTTATTCAAGTGCACATGGTATATGAGCCGCGTCACGTCAAAACCAACATAATGGATTTGCAACCAGCATGGATCCAGACCAGCCTGCGCATCTACGCAGTCTGATCAGGATCCATGCTGTTTGCTTAGTTACAAACCCTATTACAAGTAGAGAAACTGATAGCGAACAGCATGGATCCTGATCAGACTGCGCGGAGGCGCAGGATGGTCTGGATCCATGCTGGTCGCAAACCCACTATGTTGGTTTTGTCATGAACCGGCTCATATAATGGCTTTTGATGGTACACTGTACTAGGTAAATGTGGTATTTATGTATGAAGTATACAAGCATGATTAAGTTTAGATAAAAAGTATTGCACAAAATTTATCTTTGGTTTTGATTTATCTACTAACTTTAATCGTATAATAATTACAGTGTTTTAATAATTATTATATTCAATCAATATTTTCCAATTTTTCAAGTTCAGCGTCCAATATTTATTGAAATATCTGAACCAGATGCTGTAATTTAGAAGCCAATGTTTAAAAGTCACTGAGGATCTTATAAAAATTAATATTTTCATGATTGAAGTTATAAAAGCAATTACAGTAATGAAAAAAAAAACTATTTTAAAGAGTTATTCATTGTCTGACTTTATATTTCATTCAATAATGCTATATTAAAGCTTATTTGATATGGTTTAGTATAAGATCATCAATTTACCAGAAAGTGGGTTTTTGATAAACATATAATTCAAAAATTTATGAAGCACGGACAACGTATGTACATGAATAAATAAGACAATGGAAAAGAATGAGATAGGGTATTAAGTGGGGTTTTTTTTTGGTTTTTTTTTTTGTATTTAGAAAAGCACAGTGACTGGATCTTTGTTAATAGTTATGAATATGAAATAATGATTATAAAACTTGACACAAACAGGTGTTCAGAGACGTCAGCGTAGAGTATTAGATACGTCATCTACGTATGTGCGAGGTGAGGAGAACTTGAACGGGTGGCGCCCTCGAGGAGATTCTCTCCTCATCGATCATCAATGGGAACTGGAAAAACTTACACGTCTTGAAATGGTACGTACTACTAATAGGCTAGATAGTGATTTACTGTTGACCTTGATTTATATATTTATAATTTATAATGAAAAAGCAATCCAAAATATACAAATATTTTTATATTTTCTTAAAAGTAGTGACTTACTAGTGGACAGTTCAGACCATGATCAGATGGAATGGATGTCCCAAGTAAACTTGGTGTTCACTTGGCGTATGGGCGTAAAGGTTAAGGAGGAGGTCCACTCTGTTTATTGCAGTAATTGGAGTTTAAATGACACAAACTAGTGTGATATTTGAATTTATGTGAATGAATATTTTTCTTAATCATGGACCATTCTATGTATTTGTTTGTAAACCTACAGGTGGAGAAATGTAGGCACGTTCTACTGTTACGTGAAAAATTAGCTGAGCAAAACAAGACTCAAGAATTGAGTAAAATGGACAAAGAAGTTACAAATATGAGTAAAAAAGCACAGCAAGCTAAGCTTGAAAAGGTGGAGGAAATTAAAGAAAAGTTGGACGAGATTGTTACCGAGAAAGAGGACGATACTACAGAGAAGAATAAATTTGCCGTTAGACGTGACAATAGTTATTTTAGCTTCCAGACCAACGGGGAACCAGAGAAAGAATTGGCGGCAAAATGTCTTCGTTTAATTTTACAGGGTCGTCTACCACCAAACCAGCCATCATCAGTAAAAGTATGTGTATTTGTTTCTTTTTTTTTTCTTTATTTGTGTGTTTCATTCAGATTATTAAATTTATGATAACTATGAACCCGTTGAACAATTTTTCACATGCTCAAAAGCAGAAAATGCCTCAGAAATCAATGATTTTTTTTAATTCTTAAGAAAGGTCTAATAACGCTTTTATTAATGATTATTTTTGAACATATTGGATATTTGACAACTGAAGAAAATGGCGCTGAATGTGCAGTAATGTGTTGTAAAGGTAGCAAAGTGTAATTTTGACTTCCATACAAAATACTTATCACCCAAAGAAAGGAGTGTTGAATGTGTAATTATTTGTCACAAAAGTTAGCAAAATGAAACAAAGTTGTATTGTGAATTCCATACAAAATATTAAATCACTATTACAATACCAATTGCCAAGGAACAAAAGAGCAAGAGTTTATCTATATAGCCAATGAGTAACTTTATTGGCAACTGTAGCAAGATTACAAAAAATAAAAAAATTCTTAAGAAATGAAAAAATATACTGACGGGTTGTTTTTAATAAGCTTCACCAATGACGAAATTTTCCTATTTTTTTAGACACCAATGACAGAGTCTGTGATTAGTACAGTATCATCTACTGACAGTGATTCTACAGCAAACAGCGAGTCCATGATGTCCAGTATGGTCTCTTCTTCCTCAGAAATGTTCAAGTAAGTATCATTACACTTTATGCAAGTTTATTGATTTTCTAAAGACAATATAAACACACTTTTACATATTTTACATACTATGCCCTGTGTATTGGAATTTTAGGATGATGGATTATGCCATGTGTATTGTAATTTTTGAAAGATGCATTATGCTCTGTGTATTGGAATTTTAGGATGCATTATTCCCTGTGTATTGTAATTTTTGAAGGATGCTTTATTCCCTGAGTATTGGAATTTTAAAAGAATGCATTATGCCCTGTGTATTGCAATTTTAGATTAATGCAATATGCCCTGAGTATTAGAATTTTAGAGAGATGCATTATGCCCTATGTATTGGTATTTAAGGATGCATTACTCCCTGTGTATTGGAATTTTAGATAGGTGTATTGGAATTTTAAAAGGATGCATTATGCCCTGTGTATTGGAATTTAAGGATGTGTTATGCCCTGTGTATTAGAACTTTAATGCTTGTGTTTTGGGATTTTAGAAGAATGCATTATGCCCTGTTTATTGGAATTTTAGGAAGATGTGTTATTCCCTGTGTATTGGAATTTTAAAATGGTTGCATTATGCCCTGTATATTGGAATTTTAGAAGGATGCATTATGCCCTGTGTATTGGAATTTAGAAAAATGCTTGTGTTTTGAAATTTTAGAAGGATGCGTTTTGCCCTGTTTATTGGAATTTTAGGAAGATGCATTATGCCCTTGTATGTAGGAATTTTAGAAGATGCATTATGTCCTGTGTATTTGAATATTAGGATGATGTATTATGCCATATATGTTGTAATTTTAGACGGATGCATATTTTTATGCAGATTGAATAAAGAACGGTTCCTGCATTTTTCAGGTCCATGAATTCTGAAACCCCAGTCAAAACGTCAAAATCATCTGATAATCTAACCAACTCGATGGCGTCCGGTGTCTCGGACAGCACCGACAGAAGATTAACACTGCCAATAAAGAGTATACGACCAGATCAGGATATTATAGTATTTGCACCTGATGTAGAAGAAGTACGAGTCAGTCCGGTTGTGGCCAGGAAAGGGTATCTGAACTTCCTAGATGAAAAATCTAATGGATGGATCAGAAAATGGGTGGTAAGTATTCATTTTAAAATCAGAAGTCTGTAGTGAAAAAAGTTGAATTTAAAAATCAATATATGTAGTAAGAACTTAAAGACTAAACTTCAGTATTTTTTGTAAGATCTGTGGGTTAAATCCTAACAGGGAAGTTTGATTCTCAGTTGTTGGAAAGGCAACTAGCTTGATAATGAATTATTGATAGTTCTACTCAGAAGTTCTACTTAAATTTCCTGAAATAATGCAGAGAGTGACTTTTTTCTTCCTCTTGCAATAAAACCGGAAAGTCGCTATTAGACTTTAAAATTTACCCACCTGTGACCACCACCCACAAACACAGAAACACCTCACCCTCTCAGAAACACGGAAACAAAAAGCCAGTGGTCCCATGGAGGTCTCTGTATTCAAATATATGCAATGTTGTACAGAGTGACACCTGAGGTCTTCCAGTAGCAGTTAAAATAGAATTTAACCATATATGGAAGGTTACCATACAACTTAAGTGTTAATGCAACTTACTGACTTGTATCATGAGAATATCCTAGAATCACTTAAATCAACTTGATTGTTTTATTGTCAACTTGATTGTTTTATTGTCAACAGGATTGTTTTATTGTAACAGGTTGTTAGAGGTCCATTTGTATTTATCTACAAATGACAATTCAATTGTTTATTGTAACAGGTTGTTAGACGTCCATTTGTATTTATCTACAACTCTGATAAGGATCCGATGGAGCGTGGAGCAATCAATCTTACCACGGCACAGATTGAGTACAGTGAAGACCAACAGTCATTGCTTAAGGTATGATGAATTTTTTCACCTCTGTAGGTTTAATGTCATTCTTTTATGTGAGGAAGCTATTTTTGTCTGGGTAGAAATATTCATAAGCATTTTGTTTTGCATTTTTTCAGACAAGAATAAGAAATAAGCATTTTGCTACACATTTCTCAAGCATTTTGTTATATTTTTCAGGTAAGAATAAAAAATAAGCATTTTGCTACACATTTCTCAAGCATTTTGATATGTTTTTTCAGGCAAGAATAAGAAATAAGCATTTTCCTACACATTTCTCAAGCATTTTGTTATGTTTTTTCAGGCAAGAATAAGAAATAAGGATTTTGCTACACCTTTTTCAAGCATTTTGTAATGTTTTTTCAGGCAAGAAACACATTCTCTGTATTGACTCGTTACCGAGGTTTCCTCTTACAGACACCAGATGATAAAGAATTCCATGACTGGCTTTATGCCATCAACCCTCTACTGGCTGGTCAGATAAGGTATAAATCTTTTTGTCAAACTTTTAAAGCTTCTTTCAAACAAGTTGTGGCATGGCCGAAGTTGTGAACATGTCAGACTTGTAATCTAAGGACTGCTGGCCGCATGGGTTCAAACCTGTCAGGGGTAAACTGTTTGTTTCCATGAGGAAGAAACATTAACACTCATTGCTTTGTACTGGTAGGTTCCAGGAAAAAATTGGAGAGTGTTTCAATAAGCTTATAGCTTCCAATACAAACTAAAATAAATTTGTGTAAACTAAAGCGACTTTTAAGGTCATGATTTATTCCAAGTTTTAATAAATAAATCCCACTGTAGTAAACACCAAATGCACCTTGCTACCTTGTGATGGAAGTGTTTGGTAAATATTAACATGTAATGAAGGACAATGTGTATTTTTACTTTAAAGGGACTCCACTGAGGTTTTTATGACATAATGGGACGGGAAATTTTTTCTAAGATTTGTGTACCATTTGATGTAGGTCTGACCCAATAACTTGTGTGCAAATTTTCAGATCATTCCCTCCCCCATTTCTCCAGAATAATAACTTTTATTGTGCAAAATGAACCAAAATTTAAGTGTTGCAACGCTTTTTGCTAAAATCAGGCTAAGAATGGCTCTTACAATCAATTTTCAATTTAATTCTGAGTATATCTCTTTTTTAATCCTTTATCTCTTTTTTAATCCTTCGCATACATTTCCATTGTAAGTGCTCCACATGATCTTTTGTAAGAATTTCAGTTATATGTTTTAGGCTTATGACCTCAGTGGAGCTCCTTTAATAGTCGGTAAATACATATATTTTTGTAACAAGGCCATAAGGAGATGGATACTACACTACAAAATCATGGTTAGTAATACATGTACAATGTTCCTGTTTCTGGTTTGGCAAAATACCAACATGATCTGCTGAATTTGTCTAAATAGATTTGCCCTGCTTTTAATATGGATCAATCCATTTGAAAGTTTAGGGATTTCATTATCTAAATACTGATTTACCAACAGTATAGAGTCTTGTCAAGACTGCGCAAATGTGCAAACAAGCTTGACTCTGTACTGGTAGCAAATAGTGATTATTATTTTACTCTTGCGGGATAAGGGTTAAACAGGCAGTTTTGATTTTTTTCATTTCAGGTCCAAGCTAGCCAGAAGAAAGCAAGTTCCAATTTAAGCCATTGACAAAAAAAAACTGTTTTGATATTTCTTCTCAAAAAGATTTTGATGTACATTTTTAAATGTTGTCAGTTGACCTTGAACTTCATGTATCAAAGAAACCACTACTCACGAAAATGCAATAATAAGAAGACAAACATTTTGAATTGTGATACTAAACCATTAGAAATCTCACTGGATAAACACCCGGAAAATCCCCAAATCTCTGTGCAATAATTGATCACCCTTCTCAGTTGAAACAAATTTTGACAAAGGGAGGTAACTAAAAACAGAAAAAAATAATAAAGGGACATAACCTCTCACTCAATTTGTACCAGTCAAAAGAAAGGGAGGCAATCAATACTAAGATGAACAACAAGGGAGGTTACTGAGATTATGTATACCTGAGGACAGAATATCAACTTACAAAAAAGATATTTTGCTACATATATTTATTTAGCATTTTCAGCTTAAGTATGGTATAATTATAATAAGTATTGTTATGTATTTTATTCACATCATTCCAAAATAGTCATATTATTGCATATTCATTAGATGTATAACTCATTAGTATGCATAAGTCATATTGCCTCATGCATATTCATATAAAATTAAGGAGTCCTGCTATGATATTTATAGTAATTTATTAATTATTTATTAGCAATGTTTGGTTGTGTTGGGTATGTATTTCCAAGGCATTATTTGAAAGAGTTTTTTTTATTCATGACATAAGTTGTACTGGTTATTTTAGCTACATCCAGTCTCATCTAGTCACATGATTTACAAAGTGCTAACAAATCTTTAAAATGTTCAAATATATAATTAAAAGTTTGCATATTAGATTGATTGATTCAGTGTTGGGACCGATATAGGTTAGATAATTTTGATGTAGATAGTCTATTGATGGGTGTTAAGAGCCTGAAAAGTACTTTTGAAGCAAGTTTGAAAAATGTTGACCAGTCTGACTACAGATTTGAAATTGGCCAATGATGGAGCATTATTTCTAGACTGGTTGTGACTGCTTCTAAAAAGTTAAGCAGTTTTGTTTTGTTTTTGAAAAAAAAATGTGTTGACCAGTCTGGAATCCCTGTTTTTTGATTGGTTGAACCTGATCATAAGATTTGAAATTGGCCAATGAAGCATTTTTTCTAGACTGGTTGTGACTGCTAATAAAACATTGCAAATATTCCAGTAGCAGAAGACAAAGATTTGAGTGACTGGTAAAGAAGTATATGAATGCAGAAAGGAAGAGTCTTTATTCTGGTGCTAAGATTTGACTTTATGGAGTCAAAAATAAGGTCTAGGCCACTCCCAAAATCTACAAAAGAAATATTCATTTAATTTATAACCATGTTAGAAGACACATATACATAGAAATTATACATATTTAAATACACAACATTGTTACACACCATACCTGCATAATTTATGTAATCCAGATACATTATGTGCAATATTGTTACATATGTGTAGTGAAATATCATTATTTTATCATGTGTATGAGTAGAGATACAAAATGTGATTTACATGTGCATGGCATATGTGACGAACACGTGACTATATTAATTAGAAAGGTGTGGCACTTATCTGACATCTTTATTAAAGTATCGGTTAAATGTTTATTAAGGAAATTTTTAAACCTTATTAAAGATATGTGTAAATGTCTATTAAAGTAAATCTGTTAAATGTGAAAATGTTTATTATAGTAAATGTGAAAACATTTATTATAGTAAATGTGAAAATGTTTATTAAAGGAAACGTGAAAATGTTTATTAAAGTAAACGTAAAAATGTTAATTAAAGTAATGTGAATTTGTTTATTAAAATAAACATGAAAATGTTTATTTAAGAAACTGTGAAAATGTTTATTAAAGTAAATGTGAAAATGTTTATAAAAGCAGAGATGTAGTTATCTATGTCTCTGATAAAAGTAATACATGTAGTGTGAAAAAATGTTTATTAAAGTATTTTGGAAAAGTGTATTAAGGTAATAGTGTAAAAATGTTTATTAAAGTAAATAGGAAAAATGTTTATTTAAGTGAAAGGGTAAAAGCTCATAAACATTTGATGAAATAGATGTGATAGAGATATTTCTGTCCAAAAGTTTTTTTTTTTCCTAGATAAAATCTGTTTAAAAAAACATCTATGAAATTTCAAGATTCTGTATTGGAGGCCAATGTTCAAAATTATTCATTTTTGTTCTGTTCAAAATTAACTGCATGCTAGTAATATATGTTATATTAAATTTATGCTAAACTATAAAACACTTAAGGAGATAGAAATAAGAGATTGACCAAAATATGCTGGTTCAAATGTTTCATGTATAAACAAAAGTAAATGTCAGAATTTTGTATTTTTGGCTTATGAAAATTGTCAGAATTTTACATTTTTGACTAATGAAAATTGTCAGAATTTGGTTTTTTTGGCGATTGCAAATTTGTCAGGTTTTGGCTTCTTTTTTTTTGGCTAATGAAAATTAGCAGAATTTCACATTTTTGGTTTACAATTATTGTCAGAATTTTGACAATTTTTTGCCAACAAATTCAAAAATTAAGGGAGTTAAATAATTGTAAAAAAAACTCAGCTTTATGAATTATACAATGATTTAATTAAATCTGTGATAAATTTTGAATGTGTTTGAGTTGCCTACTTGTATGCTATTATTATCAGGAAATGAATTGTTATTACAATTATGATTGACAGTTTTTTTCTTCTGACAAATGAATATTGTCAGAAGTGATCTTTCATACCAGATGAATATTGTCAGAATTTGACATTTGCTAACAAATGATTATTTACTGAATTTGGCATTTTTGGCTAATGAATATTGTCAGATTTTAGCTTCTTTATAGAATGAATATTGTCAGATTTTTGCTTTCATGCCAAATGAATATTGTCAGAATTTGGTGTTTATTAAACCAGAAGGATATTGTCTGAAATATTTACTGGTAGTACTACTAAAACATTTTGTTTTTGACAAATGAATAATATGAAAAAAAATCTTCTGACAAATGAACATTGTCAAGAAAATTCTGACAAATAGATTGACACAAATTTATTTTTTCCTGACAAGTCAGTATAGCCAATATTCGATTCTAGAGCTTTTTTTAAAATGGAAATAATAACAGTGTTACATACTATGTGAAATCTATAGATGTAGACTGGCAAAACAATAAAATTCTGTTTAAGAAATTTTTTAAACTTTTAATTTTTACTGTATATGAGTGAAATCATTTGAATATGTGTGACCATGTGTAAAATATATGTTACTTAATATGTATGTTAATTACTTGTATTATTCCTTGATAATATTGTGATTTTTTTTTTTCTCATATCACATCACGTTCATTGTTAAATCATTTCAAGTTTTCAAATTGATTCATATTGTAAATGTATATGTAGGCTTTAAATGTTCTTCCTTGCTTTAATGAATGGTTGGCATACATAGTTTTCTTTTTAAAGGTGTGAATGGAAATGTACCAAATTGATTTTTAGCTAATGTTAAATTTACCATTATATCAGGTTATTTATAAAATTGTTTTGAGTTTTCACAAATTTATATTTCCCTCCGCAAATTACAATTGTTTCTTTTTAAAAATGTGGGTCCATTCCAATGAATATTTTTTTCTTTCTGTCAGAAAGGTTCTACTGCACCAGACTATTTTTAAATTTAATAATTTTTAAAACAAATTGCCCCCCCCCCCCATTCAGATTCTCAACCCCCCTCCAGACTGTCTTTCTCCTTTTCTCTCCTCTCTCACTCTGCAACATTCTATCTATTTCATTATGGGAATTTATGGAATTTAATAAAATTATGGGAATTTATGGAATTTAATAAATTTATTCTCACTGGGCAGTATTGTTACTTCTTATCTTTATTAACATTTTGTGTTTAAACAAAGATGTCTTTCTCTTTTCTTTCTTACAACTAACTTACTGGTATTTCTTTACAGCATAAAGTTTTGTTTCCAATTTCGATTCCAAATTAAAAACTTTATGATCTAAGGAGTTTCAAATGTGTGAACGTTTACCAAAATTGTTGACTCTTGATATTAAATGCTTTTTCGGGTTTTGTTTTTTCTTTTTTTACCAGCAGTTTTTATAATTTGCAGTGCCTAGCTTGTTAACAGATATACAAATGTACAACTATGAAATTAAGAGTGTTAATAGAAAAGTGACAGTGCGTCATATGCCATTATTTGTGCAATATATTTTGTCATTTTATGTTATGTAATATTACTATAGTATACTTTATAGCCTTGATAATCATTATGTTAGGTTATTGTACTCAGTAAACAGCACTTCCAATATTTTTTCATAATCACATAAAAATGCCATAGGAACACAAATTATGCCCAGTAATGTCTATTTCCAATACAAATTGACTTTTTTTGCTAATTTCTATAATTTTAAACATGCTTAAACCAGCAGGGTTTATTATTCACTACAATACATTTTTCTTTTGTAACACAAAGTTAAATTTATATAGAAGTCACACATATAAAGAAAATCAATATGACATCTGTTTTTAATACTTAACAAGCAACCAATTTCCTGTTGTGGGAAGGAAACCATTTAAAAGATTTATTCACTTCATGGACATGCTTATAAGTCGGGGCTCTTAAAAAGTACCATAGAATAAGAGCAAGAAATATAGTCTTCTATGTGAATAAATACATGATATTGAAAATATACTGTTGAGAATTACATGCAAGCCTATACATCTGGATACTTGCAAAGAAATTGTGTGATGAAGACCTTTTGAAGTTTGTATCAACTAAAGGAAAAATGTTTTAATCTATGAAACAGTTTTATCCTTTATCAAAATGGTAGCACAATTGTTTTGTTGTTTAGGGTTTTTTCAATGAAGACAAGGTCATTTTACTAATAATTACAGAAGCATATGAAGAAAGTTTATTTCATTTTTAAAAGTAATTTTTGTGGAACAGTTACTAGTATTGGATTTATTCATCTATTTCATTTTTAAAAGTAAATTTTTTGTAACAGTTACTTGTTTTGGATTTATTCATCTTTTATTATTGGTTAATTCAAGTTTATGATATTCCACATTGGTATTTGAGAGGTATTTTATGGCAGCTTTATCCCAAAGTTTGTAACTGCAAGACAGCATGTTTTAAAACGATTTATTTAATGGACCACCCTACCACACCCACTTATGTTATTATTAAGATTTTTTTTTTCAGTGACCAATATATTAAGATGTAGTTATTCAATAAGCATGAGTATTTGATGAGATAATAGGCAAGCATAAATACCTGGATTCTTGCAGATGAACGGTGTGTAATACATGAACATGTGCTGAGGTTATTGTATATGAAATTTGAATATGGCTACCTGCGCAACAACCCACTCAGGCTTTTTTTTTAGTGTTAATATATTAGAATTTTTTTGCTTGGGTCACAGTTTGTTAGTATGATAGAATCTTTTTCCCCTACGGCCACAGTTAAATGAAAATGCAAGCATAATCAGCAGTGATGGGATAGCAAGCAAGCATAAATACCTGGATTCTTGCTAATGCAACATTTTTATATACAAATATACGCTTGAAAAAAAAGGAACACTGCCACCATAGAGTTTGTTGTGGAAGCTCCATGGCTGTAGTGGTTAAGGTGGCTGGATTCGTTTCACGGACTACACTATTGTAATTCAAATCTAAAGAGGTATGAGATAAAGCTGTGCATTATGCCTACCTCTATTCAAATGCTTCTACTACAATGTATTTCTGCTATGATTGGCATATGGCCAAAGTTGAATAGTTGTCATCTATCACTTTATTCGGATTTAGATAATTAGAACATAATCAATTATTTTAAGTAAAATTTCAGTCCCAAGCGATTCGAATAATCGACTGTATATACCGTATAAACTTTTTTTTAGTTACATCTCTGTTTGTTGAGAAATATTTTCAATAGCAAAGGTTTTTTTTGTAAAATTTTAATTGCATACGTGGAAATTAAATTATGAAATTATGTTCAAAATATCTACACTTTAGTGTAGCAACGGTTAACTCGTTGGAAATTTGATAGAAGTTAACCTTTTTTCTGCACTAAGGTGATTATATGCCAGTTTTTGTTATGATTAAGGTTATATTAAATATATAATGTATGTTTATTATATATATGTACAGTTAAACCTGTGTTTAAGACCAACCCAAATAAAGATCATCCTGAAAGGAAAGACAACTCTTTGACAAACTTGTATTGATTAATTAGAACAGAGCAGCCTCTAAATAAAGGCTGCTTGTCTGTGAAGGCCATGTTCTGTTGATCCTTTGGAAGTCCTTTATTCACAGGTTTGAATGTATAATGGCTACAGGGTGGAGTGTTGTAAAATACATCACTTGATTATAATTCAACAATTTTTAGAATATATTCAGTCAGTTGTGACAGCCAGTAAAAATAGTTATATTTTTTAGCTACCTGAACATTTTTTATTCCATTATAACTGGAGACTTCCTTGGTACAATACATCTAATTGATTATGTTTTTATCCAAAATATTTAGAATCAAGGTTTTTTGGACATTGATATCAAAAAGTTGAATCAAAACACATTTTTAAATTGCTTATTCCACTAGAAAAAGGGCAGCATGTGACTCTTAAAGTTTAGGGTTGAACACCACTAGCTTTTGCTTAAATTGTACGGATAACCTACCGGAATACCATTCAGAAATACCATTGCACTAGTCTGTGATACTATGATTTTATATTTATTTTGCACTGAAATAGTGTATCCATTTATTAACTGTTAATATGACTTTGTTATGATTTATTTTGTATTTTATCATTTTTGCATGCTTTTGTTTGTTTCATTTATCAAAATGCGAAGGTAAAGATAAAAAAATATTGAGATGGAAAACAAATGTAAGCTTAATTATATGATTGGATAACTTGCATGATTTGAAGAGTGGGTGTAAATCTGCACATTGCCTAGAACATTTTTGTAATTTGTCACACACCTTACAACATTTATAACTTTCAAAACATGTACAATCAAATTATTATTATTTTCTTATTTTAGTACCTTAACAGTTTTAACAAAGAATATACATGTATATGAGTTGCTTTTAACTTCTTGAGGGTTATTTTGACTTTAGGTACTAAATATCTGATGTAATCTTTAGTTTATAACTTGACCTTTATGTACCTTATTTCATATGTGTAAATTTTAGGTTAATGAATTTTACTTTATTAAAGACTTGCTTTATCGTTTATCATAAATATTAATTCTATGCTATGGACGTACCAAAATTCTGTATAGTTACGTATCTAATTCTGTATAATAACGTATCTAAATTCTGTACTATTATATCACGTTTTTATGACTGTTGTGTACGTTTCTTTTATGATTGAGAATGATTGTTGCTATGGTAATTGTTGCTAAGTAACACTTTCCTGCTGCCTAGTTACCGTTGCTATGTTGTAACAATCTTCCTTGTTTTTCATCGTTAGTGAACATAATGTTACTGCAAAGACATGCAAACAAATAAAAATCTGTTATAAACGAAGAGTTGTTATTTATTTTATTAAGCAACACAGTCTGTTTTTGTTTTCTTTTGTTTGGTTTTACGGCGTACCAACACAGCTCAGGTTATATGGCGTCGAAATGGGAAAGATGATCAGGTGTTACAAACTTAAAAGTCAATACCAACAAAGTGGCGTCATGGCCGAGTGGTTAACGCTTCGGACTAGTAATCTAATGATCGCTAGCAGCATGGGTTCAAACCCTGACAGGGGCAAGTCTTTGTTTCCTTGAGCAAGACACTTTACACTCATTGCGCAGTACTGGTTGGTTCTAGGAACGGATTCGAAAGTGCGTTTATAAGCTTATAGCTTCCTGCACAATCGAACTAAAATAAGTTCTGTATAAACCAAAACCAACACAATCTGCACTAGCATCTTTTGACTACTTGTAGTATATTAAGTACTCTCAAAATCAGCCGGGAACACAAAACATTTTAATTAAATATTTTATTAACATTGGAAGAATTCACACGGAATTGACTGTATTGTTCACTAGTGTACAGGTTTTAATTTCTCTATGGTGAAATAAAACAAAAACAATTACCCATGATCCAGTTAATTAACAATAGTTATATTCTTGTTAGAACGAGCCCGTGGGACACCGTGCAGAAATTTTCTAAATATTGTACCAATCCATGGATTCACACTGAGCATTTTAATTTCAAATTATCTGTTGACTCAACTCATTGGCAATGAAGCATTTCCTTGCTTTTTATATGACACAAACTATTTTCAGACTGCCAATCAATTCTGCTCTTAGAGATTGTCCCACGGTGGCCGGTTGGCTTCATAAAATATGGAAGAAAGGGCAGATATTGTAAGATATATATTTTGGCAAATTTTGTACAATGAATATCTAATATACATGTAATAAGTATTCGGGAAAGATCGCAAAGAAAAATAAAAGTCGCCAAGCGTGCAATCTCATTTTATCCCCGAATGTTAATGACGGAGTACTCATAAAAGATGACATACCGCGTGGACCGTGGAAAATGCAAAGAATTGCAAAATTACAAATCAGTCAAGATGGTACTATCAGCAAAGTTGGAAACATCCACAGAAACAACAATAAGAAGACCATTAAATTTGCTGTTTCCAATAGAAGTAGCAAAGTCGTAAATAATTCATTCAAGAAGTATCTTTTAAAACCATACTCGCCGAAGTAACATGCAAAATTACGTTATTTCCAAGTTTTCAGTACATGTAGAAATGTTGGCAATGCTTGCATTACAATAAAAGAAAAAATACCCATTTTGTTAACATTGAAAGTAAATTATAGCATATTGATATTGATGATTTTTCAAAGAAGAACAACATATATTCAATATGTCCCTTTTACTTGTTTTAAGTTTGACTTTATAAATTTTGTAATCATTTACATATTAACCTAAAAGTTAAAGAACTATCCTCATTCCTGTACGTCTTATTTTAGAACTATACTTTACATTTTATTTTTATAGTGGCAAAACTATCCCTTACATTTTATCATAAGAGCTTTCCTTACAAGTTTATTTTAGAATGGTAAGAACTATCCCTAGAATAGTAAAAACTGTCATTTACATTTTATTTTAAAATGACCAATGAAAATTCCTCTTATATTCAGACCTTCCCTGTTAGTTTTACAGGAAGTCAAACTGATCACAGACGAACTTCGTCCGATAAATAATAGAAACGTATCCTAAGTTGACCGGAGCAAGCATTTGTAAAATTAAAACCCGCTAAAACTGTCAACAGAGCAAACTTTTAGTGTCCTTTGTATTCTTGTTTTCAATGTGCTATACCTACATTTTATAGAGTGATTATTTAAGTTGAAAATGCACGAGGTTTTCGTGTAACATTTACAGTATACAGTGCTACCTACATTCACGCGTTTGAGTGCAAGGAACTGGCTTTCAATATTCTGATACTTTTACGCTATTGTTACGGCTATGAATCGTTTTAATGATTGTGGGAAATGTTACAAATGTTATTTGAAAAGGCATATTATGAAAAAAAAAAATAATAAAAAAATTAAGCTGTCAAGCAATGGAAAAGTACTGTGGACAACTGTTCGTGTAAGATAACTTTGCGCAGCTTTCTTTTTGGACAGCTTATAAGTTATAACATATATTCTCATGATGAACCTAGAACAGCTACGCTTTTTGCTAGGCGTGAAAATGTATCGCAGAAGCAGAGCTACTATCAAGATGTTTCATCTGATGATGATGATGATGATGATAATGATGATATTTTAGATATTCTTGCAGAACAAACAGAAATGGATCTAGAGAAAAGCTTCGAGTTTATTAGTGACTTTGACATTAAGCACTTAGATTCCCAATGCAGATAATGTCACGATTAAAGTCGACGTCGGACATGAAAACGTTGAAAATAGTAAATGAACGTAAATGTCATTGAAGAAAATGATGACAATTTGAATAGACAATAAAACGCCGTTGAAATAAATGCCATTATTCAAAATACCGATCTGTGTAGTGACATTGTCTGTTCAGAAAACCTTCATGACAAAGGCACCGATGTCACAAATGATGATGCCAGTGTCGCTTATTACAACAACGTCGAGCAAGATGTCGAGCAAGAAAAATCTCTGTGATGATGGAAGCGTCTCCAAGAATAACGTCAGTGCTATAAGTAGCGTGTATAGTCAGGTCAGTGCTTATGATGAACAAGTGATGTTATAAGTGATGACAGCGTTATTGAAATAAATTACTCTGAGGAAGAAACTCAAATGAAGATGTATATTCACTTAGAACGGCGGTGGACGTTTGGACTAAAACTGAATTAGGATATACATGTACATTTGTACATGTACCACTTATCATGTTTTCCACCATAAAATATGAGGACGACTTGTGGATGTTTCAAAATTCAAAATTTTACCAGTTGAATGTTGAATTCTGCTGAAGCCGGTGCTAGTGGGCGTGGACGATAGCTTGAAATTACCACTATCGCACATGAACAGACTCAATCAAACCGAGCCTTCAAAATTTTCTAAAGATATTAGATAAATGATGATGGTTTATAGCCAATACTTTAAATAGGTTTTATTTGAAACTATTCTTTCATTTCTTGTTGGGAATGTCGCAAAGATCGCGAACAATGATTTTTTTGTTTTATTGTAATTTTAGTCCAGGATATTGTTATTGTTAAAGATTGCGCTGGTAAAATAAAGTTCCTTAACTACTTCATTATAAACTTATATTTTAGTTGATTCATCAATAATTTCCACGTGATTTCATTTAATGATTTTCAAATATTTATATATACGTCACGTGTCATTTGGCGTAAATCCATTTTGCTTTAAAAATGTTGTAAATTACTTATGAGCATAGTTCTGATAAAGGTTGTTTTGTGATACACAATTATCTATTTTGGATATTAACTAAAGTTTGCATTTAATGTGAATTTAATTCTTAGAATTGTAAATTTATTGGAAATTGTCTTACTTCTGTCTTATGTGGTTCTATTTTGAGTTATCAATTATTCATAATTATTCAATCCTTAGACCCGATATTCTAATAAAATCGGCAGTGTATAGCGGAGTTTTAAGCTAATGAAAGAGATCATGATAAAAAGAAGTATTCTCCCCCACATTTAATTTGAACCACTTACCCTCGCACTGGTGTAGGTTCGAATCCAGCAAGGGACTTTGATTCTTTCATGTTAGGAAGTTATCCAGCTAGCTTACGGAACGTCGGTAGTTCTAATCAGGTGTCTGCATGTACCTGAGATAATGCACGGCCCTTAACAGTGTCAGTGTGACAGTGTGACTTTAAAGCCAACGAAACAAACAAACAAAATTATCTCTGCTTGTGCAAGAAATATATCACATTGGATCTCTATTCTATATATAAAAAATGTAAGCACTGTTTTGCTGTCAATTAAAACCGAAAAGGAAAATAAAGTTTTTAAAAAAGAAACAATCAAGGACTTAATATATTACCTTAATTGACTCCAGCAGAGAAAATGTAACGGCGTATTAATATTCTACCGTTGTCGAGAAAAAAAACCCGCACAATTACTCTGCCTTACTGGCATCAAAATGGAATACCATTTTTGCAAAGATAATTTTCTGCAATTCATCCCGAATAAATGAATAATTCATAAAAAAGGGAACAAAAAGGACTAGAAAGGTAACCAAGGCAAGGCAACGCTCACAAAACTCAGACTCAACATAAAACAGTCACATCGGCAATGCGCCCAACACGTTATTTAGAAGAAGGCCCAAAAATAGAGGAAAACAGAATCCCTTAAGAAAGCCAAAAAATGAAAATGTGGCAGGCTCGGTTTGATTGAGCCTGTTCATTGACTTCATGGAGCTACCGTCCACGTCACCTTGCACCGGCTGATGCAGAACTGAACATTTAACATGAAGTTGTAAAATTTTGAATGTAGAAACATGCACAGATATGTTCATATGACGGAACCTTCAATGTTATACGTTAGTGTCATTCCACGAAAACGACATGTGGTCCCCAAGTAAAAAATGCGCGTGTTAGAAAACAATGGGTGAAACTAAATAAAATGTAATTTTGAAACGGAATCATAGGTTATGAAATCGAGAAAAAACAGAGTCCCTAAAGAAAGCCCAAACACAACAAAATTGAAAATGTCGCAGGCTCGGTTTGATTGAGCCTGTTCATGGACAGTAATGGAAAATACAAACAAGATATGTTTGTAAAACATGTATGCCCCCTATCACCAGCCAATAATTATTCATGTGACCAGGTTATTATGCATGACTTCTGACCCAGTGAACAAAGAATTAATAAGGGTTATCTACTGGTCATGACTAGTCACAAGGTAATAATTATTGTGACCCCATAGGTTGTGTGCAGCAATTTAAGTTTTTTATATTACAAATCTTACCAAATAATATATGCATACATTTTATGAATCATGTAGGCCTCATTAATGACAGCGAAGTTGTTATATTACATAAGACCTTCAAATGTGTACATGTATACCAAAAGCATTTTTAGTTTAATACAAAAAAAATCAACCAAGGCAACTTAAGTTGTAGAGTTATTGGTCAGAAACCTTCTTTAAGTACAAGGTCAATATGACACTGACCCCGTAACCCCAAAATCAATTGGGGTTATCTACTGGTCATTACCAATCATCATATAAAGTTTGAAGTTCCTAGGACTAAGCCTTCTTCATTTATTGTGCAGAAACTGTTTTTACTGACAAGGTCAATGTGACCCCTTGACCCCAAAATCAATAGGGTACATCTGCTTGTCATGAACAATCATCATACCAAGTTTGAAGTTCCTAGGCCTAAGCGTCCTTTAGGTATTGAGTAGAAACCGTTTTTAACTTCAATGTGACCTTTGACCCCTTGACCCCAAAATCAATAGGGGTCATCTGCTGGTCATGACCAATCATCATACCAAGTTTGAAGTTCCCAGGCCAAAGCATTCTTTAGTTATTGATCGGAAACCTTTTTTACTTATAAGGTCAATGTGACCTTTGACCCCTTGACCCTAAAAGCAATAGGGTTCATCTGCTGGTCATGTACAATCATCATACCCAGTTTGAAGTTCCTATGCCTAAGCGTGATAAAGTTATTGATCGGAAACCGTTATTACATACAAGGTCAATGTAACCTTGACATTTGACCCCTTGACCCCAAAATCAATAAGGGTCACCTGCTGGACATGACCAATCATCATACCAAGTTTGAAGTTCCTAGACCTAAGCCTTCTCAAGTTATTGATCGGAAACCGTTTTTACCTACAAGGTCAATGTGACCTTGACCTTTGACCCCTTGACTCCAAAATCAATAGGGGTCATCTGCTGGTCATGACCAATCATCATACCAAGTTTGAAGTTCCCAGGCCAAAGCATTCTTTAGTTATTGATCGGAAACCTTTTTTACTTATAAGGTCAATGTGACCTTTGACCCCTTGACCCTAAAAGCAATAGGGTTCATCTGCTGGTCATGAACAATCATCATACCAAGTTTGAAGTTCCTAGACCTAAGCCTTCTCAAGTTATTGATCGGAAACCGTTTTTACGCACAAGGTCAATGTGACCTTGACCTTTGACCCCTTGACTCCAAAATTAATAGGGGTCATCTGCTGGTCATGACCAATCATCATACCAAGTTTGAAGTTCCCAGGCCTAAACGTTCTTTAGTGATTGATCGGAAACCGTTTTTGCTTACAAGGTCAATGTGACCTTGACCTTTGACCCCGTAACCCCAAAATCAATAGGGGTCATCTGCTGGTCATGACCAATCATCATACCAAATTTGAAGTTCCTAGGCCAAAGCGTTCTTTAGTTATTGATCGGAAACCGTTTTTGCTTACAAGGTCAATGTGACCTTGACCTTTGACCCCTTGACCCCAAAATCAATAGGGGTCATCTGCTGGTCATGACCAATTACCATACCAATGTTGAAGTTCCTAGGCCTAAGTCTTCTCAAGTTATTGATCGGAAACTGTTTTTACCTACAAGGTCAATGTGACCTTGACCTTTGACCCCTTGACCCCAAAATCAATAGGGATCATCTGCTGGTCATGACCAATCACCATACCAAGTTTGAAGTTCCTAAGCCTAAGCGTTCTTTAGTTATTGATCAGAAGCCGTTTTTACTTACAAGGTCAATGTGACCTTGACCTTTGACCTCTTGACCCCAAAATCAATAGGGGTCATCTGCTGGTCATGACCAATCACCATACCAAGTTTGAAGTACCTAGGTCTAAGCTTTCTTTAGTTATTGATCGGAAACCGTCTTTACTTACAAGGTCAATGTGACCTTGACCTTTAACTCTTGACCCCAAAATCAATAGGGGTCATCTAATGGTCATGACCAATCACCATACCAAGTTTGAAGTTCCTAGGCCTAAGGGTTCTTTAGTTATTACTCGGAAACCATTTGGTCTACGGACCGACGGACCGACAAATGCAAAGCAATATACCCCCCTCTTCTTTGAAGTGGGGGCATAATTACCGTCCACGCCCCCTAGCACCGGTAGAATTCAACATTTACACAAGAAAATGATGACATTTTGAAATTAGACACATCCGCGGACGAAACCTGCATGTCACAGATGAGCTGTCAAAAGACAAAATGAAAAAGCAGGTAACATATCCTAAGTGTGGTTAAACAGTATTTAAGTGAGGGATATTGAAACCACCCACTAGAAAATCACCAATTTAGAAAGAACTAAAAGTAGTCACAACAATAGTGTCGTGTTGAACGATCTTCAATGATCGGAAATATAACATCTTTGATTATATTTAGCAGCCAAAACCGAAGAAAAGAGAACAGGGCACTCCAATTTTAAAATCAACTTGACAATATAATTTATATTTTGATCATAAAGGATGGAAATCTCCGTGTTATCAGAAATGAGGAAGAGGTTGATCCCTTGGAAGGATCGAAAGAACAAAATTATATGAAAATTGCAAACTCGGTTTGGTTGTGTCTGTTCATGTGAGAACATCTCTAACGCACCAAGGAACCGGCTTAGGCGGTACTCAATCTTCAAAACTAACGCGCTGTAATCATAAAAATCCGGAAACAAAGTGATCCCTCGGAAGCATTAATCACCACAAAATTATAAGAGAATTGCAGACTCGGTTTGATTGAGTCTGTACATGAGGGATAATGAATACGTGCAACATCCCTCACGCCCCCTAGCACCGGCTTGAGCGGTACTCAATTCTCAACACTTAATAGTGCTGGCATCAATGATCCCGAAGGACCAGAAAAATATAACAACACTGAAGTGAAATACGGGGCAACTTTTTACAGCTGCCACACAGTACTTGACACCTGCTGTTGTGAAGTATAAAAATCCGGAAACAAACACTCGAAAATGAAACAACACTGAATTAAAGTACGGGGCAACTTTTTGCCACACTGCTCATGACACTTGCCGTTGTATAAAAATCTGAGAAAAGGGTGATCTCTAAGAAACACTGAAAACAACATTATTACAACGAGCATGTATATGAAAACTCAAAATACAGTTTACAAGAACTTTAATAATACCAGACACGATTGCTTACAGAGTAATTATCAAAGAGGTTTTCTACCCGAAACTTCTCCAAATTTTTATTTTTCTCCAGAAATATGAAACGTTCACCTGTATAAGTTGCAGCTGAATCCGTTTGTTTTATTCAATTGAGATGGGTATAGTTGAAAAACTTTGGTGTTATTTTTAAATTTTCACGTTGAAATATAATTGAAGGGTGCGGATCATATCCAAACAACTGAAAGTCTTTTCTAAAAACACTTACAAACTTTTCTAAAATAGATATGTCTACACTAGCAAATGCTTCACGCTGAACTGCCAGCTTTTGAAGCTTCGTTTCTTCTTTACTGGACGCTTTATTTGCTTCAACAGCTAAGTCAACAAACTCCCTCGCAGTCAGTGTATTTATATGTTTCACTGGATGGTGAAGTATTTTATTTTTAGATATTAAACCTCGCATTTGCAGATGAAGCCAAAGTCTTTGTAAAGCCTTTTCCCAAGTTATATAGTTCATGATTTCTTTCTTGGTTTCAAAGCAATATTCAATGTTAAATTTTATTGCGGCTTCTATTGATAATTCTTCCCACTGTTTTTCAATGGACTTAACAATATCTTGTTTGGCATTGAGTGTTTTCAAAATGTATAAGGCATCGTCTTTAAATGTTTCCATCCTGCCGATGAAAGAGTAGTTAAGGAGACATGGGTTACAGCTACTATCTATGCTCTTCGCGTGTGGATCACTGTACATATTTGTTGATTCCATGTCAATAACAAGTTTAACGAACTCTGAGAATGTTATACTATGTCCATCTAAGTAGCTGCCACTCGCTCTCTGACGATATCGTTTTATAGCAGTGTTTCCAAATTCTCGCCAGTAATATGGATTTGGGGCAACAATTTTATCAATAAATGCAGACAACATGCGGGAAAAGGGATTTCTAACAAAAAGAAATGAAAAGGTAGTGTTTGGGAGTACAGAAGAGGCTTTTGTTGAAAAATCTCTCTTGACTTCTACATGTACGAATTCTTCAGGAACATCAAATGGAAATTTGTACATTGGATTTTTGTTTGAAAATGTGTAAATTATTCTCCTCCAAAATGTTGTTCCAATTTTTTCAACTGGACAATATAATCTTTTTTCATCGTGAATAAAATGCAGTAAGATTGGTTCATTTGTTATTCCTTTCTCTAATACACATGCGCGATTTACTTCTTTTGCTAGTTGTGTACCATGTTTCTTTATAACTCTGTTTCCTTTATCCTTTTCGTTGCCAGACTTTAGGAAGAGTTTTGTTGCACTAGTTGCTCTAACTTTTTGTATTGTATAATCCTTGTCTATTTTCTCTATTAATTTGAAACTTATTGGTTTTTCAATTAAACCATTACTGTATTGTTTGTCAACATTACTATTCCGATATGACTTGGGAATACCTAAGTTACTGTTAAGTTTGACTATGCCTCTATCATCATTTTGCTTGACATTGCCATGTTTGCTTTCTTGATCAATGCCCATACGTCTATATTGTTCACTAAAACCAGGCGTCATGTTTTGTTTAATATTGTTCGTATCGCTGTATTTTGTGCCGATGCTAGTATTCTTGCTTTGTTTTACAATGTTTCTATCGATGTATTGTTCGCCAACGCCAGTGTTCCTGTTTTGATTTACAATGTTGCTCTTGCTGTTTTGTTCGCCAACGCCATTGTTCCTGTTTTGATTTACAATGTTGTTATTGCTGTATTGTTCGCCAACCCCAGTGTTCCTATTTTGATTTACAATGTTGCTATTGCTGTATTGTTCGCCAACGCCAGTGTTCCTGTTTTGATTTCCAATGTTGCTCTTGCTGTATTGTTCACCAACGCCAGTGTTCCTATTTTGATTTACAATGTTGCTCTTGCTGTTTTGTTCACCAACGCCAGTGTTCCTGTTTTGATTTACAATGTTGCTCTTGCTGTTTTGTTCACCAACGCCATTGTTCCTGTTTTGATTTACAATGTTGCTCTTGCTGTTTTGTTCACCAACGCCATTGTTCCTGTTTTGATTTACAATGTTGCTCTTGCTGTTTTGTTCACCAACGCCATTGTTCCTGTTTTTATTTCCAATGTTGTTTTTGCTGTTTTGTTCGCCAACGCCAGTGTTCCTATTTTGATTTACAATTTTGCTATTGCTGTATTGTTCGACCACGCTAGTGTTCCTATTTTGATTTACAATATATTTCACAATATTAAAATCCTTGTTTTGTTTACCGATGTCAATATGGTTCTTTTCTTTTACAAAAGCAGTATTTTTATATTGTTTATCAATACTTCTAACATTACTAGTATTGTTATTTTGTGTAACAGTTTCCGCAAACATGTTTCTCTCTGCGTTGTATTGTTTATATTTGTTAAAAGTGCCATGATGCAATGTGTTTGCATTCACATCATGTTTAATGCTATCCTTGAAAAGGCCTTTGTTATAATCACTAAAGCTTATATTACCATCTTGTTTGATGAAATGTCGAAGATGATTGCTATCATATTGTTGTTGAGAAACCTGAAAACAAATACAAGCACATTCTTTAAGATTACAGATTATTAAAACAGTATAGTCTTCTACGTAAGTTTACGTCCAGTGAGAGTAATGTTGGAAATGTCTGACTTTTTTCTCATGAAATGGCTTCGATAGCGCTTATTTAAATATTTGTTCAAATAGTTTTATATTACAAACCGTGCGAGTAAACATAAGTATATCAGCAACAAAGCTAGTTAAACGTTAATAACGTTTAAAAACAGATACAGTATGTCGCTCATCTTTCTCCATTTAGTTGTTTTTAATTTCTTTATAATCTTGATTCTGATTGTCATACATATTTTTCAATCATAGCTTTACCGAATTAGACTTTGTCTTTGGATGCCAAATACATGTATATACATTCGATATTCATTATACAAAGATCACATGTTTGCATCTGTAGTCACGTGGTAGAACTACTTTCATTGCTCCATAAGTTTTCAACCCTTGCCATCAAACTATGGTAACCATTACGAATAATTGCGAATTGCATTAGATATAATTTTATAAAGAGACGTGTACCTTATCTTTCTGTCCGACAGTAGAATCGCCAGTCCATACAGTATAATCGTAGATTAAACCTTGAAAAATTGAAACATAACATTTATCAATATATGTTAGAGAAATGTTCTTATGTTAGAGATTTTTTCTTTTTCACTTTAAAACTTCGCATAAATGAAATGAGTTTATTACAAATCAAATTAAATAAGGGTTCGGATAGATGTCTATAGTTTAATCTCTTAATTGGCGTATGAATCGCATGTTCAAATCCTCTTTGACCTATATTACTGTATGTTCCTTTGCATGATCAAGACAATGAAAATCAAGTTTAAAAAGCTTTTCAAGAATATTATATTTAGTTTGTACTAAAAATAATTGAACACCACTCGGGACTTTTCGGCCTTTTCCGTCAATCTTCAGTTCATGATAATGAATAATCGTCAAGGTGCTCCGATCGGAGCTCAAGCAATCTGACGTCCTCTGCTTTAATCTTTCGTATATCTCTTTTCCGAATTATACGGGAAAAGTCGATGTTTTACGGATGGGTGCCCAAAGAAACAAATAGACAAGAAGTATAAAATTTATTTACCTCGGCACAGTATTAGGATTGAAATAATCGCCGTCACCACAAGACACCTAAGTTTGATCCTTGTGTGCATTATAATCGTGTATTTGTCAGCTGAAATATATTTTTAATTAGATTACCATACATTGTTGAGTACAATACTGAATTACGTTGGACGAGTACACAACTGTAATTAAAGTCTTTATTGGACAAAATCCTATCCGCTTTGCATCGTTAAATGACTTCTTAATATCACATCTGTGACCACCAATTCATTACAATTTGACTGAGTTTTGATACTTACAGTACAATATGGATTTGATATGGTTGAGGCTTAGAAATTTATATTAAAAAAACAATTTCTAGTTCGTGCTTGTTCATTGTAGAGAGCATCGGATTAGTAATTTAGGGGTCGCTGCATGGTTTGATCCTCGGGGGTTCGAACCTCGAGCGAGGCAAGATTTCTCCGTGACAATTGATCTCGAACAATAATACTTATGGTCATTTGTCTCTAACCGCGGATTCAGATATCATATGGAATTTGTTGTTGAAAAGTTGAGGAGAAATTAGTAATTACTGATCAGTTATCCAAGACAGCCGGTAAGGTGGATCTACCACCGAGATGTAACTAAATGATGTGTTAAAATCGACAAACAAACATAAAAAATAAATATATACACGGATGCTTTAAACTTACAGAAAATCTTGGAAATTAATTTTAATCTCATTCTCCAACGTTATTTTTAAGTTGTATCGCCGCTGTCACTGTTTATTGAATACAAGTAAAAATGTATGTTTTGTATCAAGGTTTTCATACAGGATGTCGAGACATCTTTAAAACGTCAATCTTACTAGCTTTGATCGAGTATATAATAAAATTGCAATCACAATATTTGATATGTCAAACGTGTCTCTTATTTAAAAACGAACGTGATACAAAAATATTGTTTAAAATACAAAAATGTATATCTACGACCGAAGCAAACAACAACAACAAATTAAATATAATGAACTGTACGTATAAACTCTCTTACCTATATAAAGTACGTATATTGCTACGTCAGTACTGATTCAGTTTTTTTTCTTTATTGAACTTTCTGTGATTTTAAACACAAGTTCAGCATTTCCTATTTTTGTATTAACAACAAGGATAGTATGCGTGTTTATGAAATGAGATGACAGCTAAAATTTATATAAAAAATCCTCTTACTGTAATTATATTGTTGATACATTGTGATAAAAAACAATAATATATGACCTTAATCCCAAGTCATGCGTGACATAACATGTATAACGTCGTGTTGTTGTTCACTTCATGTTGCACGTTTTCAGTATACACGTCAAATGCGTCGGCGTATAGAAAACGTACATGTATGTACATTACTGTTAGGTTTTTTTGTTATCTTTTTTTTATATTTTGTATTTATTTCAATTTTATTATTTTGCCATGGCGGAACTTTGAATATTTTTTTCGATTCTAACACTATTTAAGAGACCTTTATTACATTATTTTATAAGGTTTCATGACCATTAGGTGTAGGT
Source organism: Ruditapes philippinarum (assembly GCF_026571515.1). NCBI lineage: Eukaryota > Metazoa > Mollusca > Bivalvia > Venerida > Veneridae > Ruditapes > Ruditapes philippinarum. The sequence continues at coordinate 583,446 of NW_026866382.1, forward strand.
CTATGTCAACAACTTGTGTGATCGGATCATTCACCGATTGGCTTTTACTACAGTGTTCAATGAAAAAAGCATTTAAACAGTTCTCTGTTTAAAGCGAAATGGTCCAGTAATGGAAAGATGTATTAACACATTCCGACCAAATTTATTGAATAGCGAATATTACGTTTGATTGGTGCTTCCGAGGGATCACACTTTATCTAGATTTTTGAACTTTATCCTTCTTCAGGGTTGTTGGGGTGGGGGAGTTTGCAAAGTCTTTATACACATAGTTTTTTTTGTGTACACTCATCTTTCTAGACTGATATAAATGAGATAAATATTGCTTATTTACTGGTTAAATAATGATATTTAAAGCAGACTTTGTGCATCTTTTTATTATTATGCGGTTTATAGACCTTTTTACCATAATTATAAGTTTTGTGGTCGGTTTGCATGTATAAAGATTGGAAAAAACGACACCTTTGAGCAGCATTCGGATTTGTTATTCTTTCTATACGTATATGAAAATCCTTGTAATATGCTCTCTAGCGCATTTGGAAAAAAAACAAAGAGCAAACAAACAATATATTGATTTTTTTACCAGCGATTTGTTCTTTCTGTATATTAAGTGTAAAAAAATGTCTTACCCCCCCCCCCCCCCCTTCTCCTATTTTCTGGTGCAAACCGTTCAAACTCAAGTTGTGTGATTCCGTCGCGGATTAGCAATTGCATAAGTTTGGAGGTCCTTCTTGACAGCAATTCGTACAAAGCACAATCAAAGGAATAATTAAGGCATAATATGGCCGATTTGTTCTTTTCATTTATAAAGTGTAAAAAAGTTCGTAAAAATAACACAATTTTCTGGTGCATACAGTTTAAACATCATTTATATGATTTTCTTGCGTTAGTTTGAAATTCCTCTTTACAGCAATATAAGGCTCAACACTCTCGCCCAACGAGTATATGTCCTCGAGAGTTCTGCGAGGCAACGTCGTTTTTTTTTCGGGCCGGTGCTCTATACATGGATACATGTACATGTATTTACACGTGTTTTTGTTTCTTTTGTAAAAAAAAGCATTTTTCACGTGCAATTTAGCTGATTTTGTATCTTCCACTTCAGCAAACGAAATGTATATTTCAAAAGTTCGAATATGCAGAAAATACATTTTAAACATTTATTATAAAAAAAGTTATTGATGCTGAACATCAAACAAAATTTGTCGACTGAAAAATCAAAAACAAAATTGGCATTTTTCTGCAAGCACACTAAGTCTTATTGACTTAAAAGTTTCTTCGCGTGTATCTGGGACATAAGATAACAGATGTCCCAGCGTGTATGTGATGTATACTATATTAGATAATTAAATTATTTGCAACAGTTAATAAGAAAATATATTAGCATTGATAAAAAATAGTAAAGAGACTTGCAGATTTTCTATTCTCTGTGTGAAAGACAATTTAATTGGTCAACTCAGCTTAAATTAACATTTATTCTGAATAAATTTACTCAATTTAAATGTGTAAACATTTATTAGTGTTGATTATGTATTATCACTAAAGTGTTTTGTTTTTAGCTCTCTTTTAAAGTAATCTATTAAGATACTTTTATTCCTGCAGGTATAGTTAAAACTCTACCTTATAATCAGTTGAACCAGAGATATATATGTATTTTCGCATTTATTTCGAATATCATTATATTTCAGCTATTTTGGGTTTATACCTTTAATTTCAGTTAAACTGAGTTCAGACCTTTAAATTCAGTTAATTTGAGCATATTCCTTTATTTTCAGCAATATTGAGCCTTTAAATAAATTATTATGGGTATATACCTTTATTTTTAAGCTGAAGCAGTTACATACCTTTAGTTGCCAGCTGAACCAGTACCTTTAAATTGATAAGCAATGTTTCAGATGATAAAACTTATTTTTATTTCAGCATTGTGTTTGAAAGCAGAAATTTTTCTATAAATTCATATTATGTTTCAGATGTAATAGAAACATGTTATTTTCAAATGCAGTTCTGATTTTATAATGCAAAACAAATTTTGTTCTGTTTTTAATTTTATGGGTACGGCAGTTTTGAGACAGCTATTATATAGGTTAATAAAATGTCAGGAGCCATTTTCTCCTAGCAGGGGAGAATGTCACGGGTCGTTTTATTTATTATGTTAATTGTTCATTTTGCCGTGCACTGTTCGTCATTTAGTCGCGGGAAAAGTATTCTTAATGTCCGCGCATGCGTCGATTATCGTTTGTCTCCGTGGCGTCTGTTATCGTCTGCTATTGTATTGTATCGGATGGGTCCGTAATGTACGCTTATTAGCGGAAATTCACGGAAACAGCCGAAACAATTCAACTATGTCTGTATCTCGTGCAATTTTGTGAACTGTTTTTGTATGTCCAATCGTTTTGTACGTTGTATGAAAGAGTTTTGAGAGAAAGTTTTAGATTGGTTTTAACATTTCCTTTCTTCCAAATTCCCGCGAACTTTCCTTCTTCACTTCACTTCGTCTTTATTCTCTTACGAGTTAAGATATACTATTCTACTAAGTACATAAATTCTTTAAGTTTATTTAATAGAATTTCTGGAAATAACTTATTATTAAGTTATTTATTGAGACGCTGTGGTAAGATTATTTTCATTTGATTCATTTACTTGAAATAATTCTTATTTACATCGTTCAATTGTTGTATTGTTGTATTTTATGTATGTTTTAATTAACTTGTATTATAATCATGTATTTATGTTTTTAGGCTTTATCTTCGTATTATATATTAAATTGACGAACCTACGCCAGGAGTTCATTATTAATTATACCCTGTGACACTTATAACAGTACTGTACTGATAACTTCAGCAACAATTACATTAAAATCTGTGTAACGCGATCACCTGGCCGGGCAGCGTTTTACTAATTAAATTACGTACGTATACTACTACTTACACCTAAGATTTGTGTCAGTTTTTACTTTCAAGAACTCACTTAACGTTTCAGGTTGATTTATCTTATTTTCGCAAAAAAAATGATAATTTAAAAACAGATGTGCTTTGACTGGCAGCTTTTAAATATAATATTATAACACAAAAATTCAATTTGCTTTTTTTCCGTATAAATCTTATTTTCGTAAACCCGAACTTATTTTCGCTTTAAGCTTTTTTCGTACGATCGTATTTTCGGCTCAAACTTCACTTTTTAAAATATTTTTTTTGGTTCTGAAATTTTAATTTGCTGTAAAATCATTCAATGAATGCATAGATATATATTTTACATATTTCAACAGATAAATGCACTATTTCAAAGTGAATCTTATTTTCGTAGCCGCGATCTTATTTTCGCGAAAATAACTTATTTTCGGTATCCATTTATACCGAAAAAAGTACGGCTAAATAGGCGAGAATTATCGATCCAATATCGTCTACAGTGGAACTTTTTAACCTTCAATATCAAGTTAGTGTATTTAATGAAGTGATAAAAATACATTGAAATTCGTTTATGATTTATTTCATAACAATTTCATGCCGCTTGATAGTAGTAAACGGAGAATTGTTAAACACGTGACAGTTATTAGAGTGATAAAAAGTGTTGTAGCTTTCGGGTAAGGTCTTTTTTCGGATAATTTTTATTTGCTTTGAAATCTTAACTCATAAGTAGTTTTAATTTTAGTACTACGGCTGTCATTAAAACCATGATAGTACATATAATATGAGCTACAATTGTCAATGTTTTATTTTTACTTTCTATATATGCGTAGAAAAGTAAATCTTACCAGTACCTGGATTCGAACCCATGAGTTGACATTCAGATAAGAAGTCTGATGCTCCATCCCATACACCACTCTTCTTACACATGCAGGAGGTACTGAAATAATATTAGTGCATATGTATAAAGCAAGGAAAGATTTTATTCTATAACTACAGTCTGGGCAGTGTTGTGTATAAGCATATATGTTGTTACTACAATACAATATCTATAAACCCTTTTAAAAAGATATTTATGTACATAACCAGGGCTCGTGCTGTCTGTCAGCCATTTGTGATTATTTTATAAGATTTGCGTTTATTTTATAAGATTGGCGATTATTTTTGCATTTTGGCTATAAAATCTGACGATTATTTTTTACTTCCAACAGTGTTTATATCAGGTATAAAAATCGATAAAGAATGCAGTAGACCCAATTAACACCAGCGGGGTAGATTTAATTGAGTGTCAACTTTTTATCGGTCACATGTTGCTTACTATAATATTGCCCGAGGTGATGAAAATGCATGCAGGTGATAAAAAATCAATACATGTGAGATGTAAAATTGTATAAGTACTTTAAAGCAGAGACATAGATGTTATCTATGTCTCTGTTTAAAGATATTGTCTAACATTATGATAGCCATCAAATATCTGTCAATTAGCCACAAAAATTGTCTTAAAATTGATAAACTGGATATTGACCATTACCCAAAATTTACCGTAAATTGCAGTTATGGCAAATTTTGAATTTTTTGTTTGTTTTAAGCTGCTTGACTAAATCACCAGTGGAAAACAATGATAAAATATTTAAAAAAGTATTAACTTCCAGACAACTATTTCCACAACAACCAAAATTGTGAATATTTCTTCAGAAAACAGAAAAAATCCGATTGTCACATATTTTCGCGACACCGATAATTTTGATATTTATTTAAAGGTGAAAATAAGCTATGTTCTGTTTAAAAATCTTTACTATTATGGCAGAAAATTTGTATTACATTGGTGATGATGACATTTTTCAGTAAGTTATTCAGAAAAAAGGCTGCATTCTGTGAAATGTGGAAATTGACAGTGGTTATAGCTGACAAAACTTGATTAGAACAAACAAAAGAAATTGTCTGATAACAGCATTATGTGAAGTTATAATGAATCTTTAATATTATTGTATTATAATGTTTATTTTTCTGGATGTAATATGCATTTCGTTTCTCATGTATATCATGTAATTGTTTAAAAATGTATATTATGTAATTGTTTACAACTTCACTTCAGACGACTGTTTTAAATGAAACATTGTATTTGTGTTTTTATCATTTCAACTGCTTTTTAGTTACTTGTATTAGATACTGGTCTAATTTACATTAATTCTTAAAAGTACAGATAATTATATTATACTGGTCTAATTAATATTAATTCATAAAAGTACAGATAATTATATTTTTTTCACTATTCAAATGTTTAGATTTTCCACTGCAATTCCAAATTATTATTATAAGAATTATAAAATCAAGATAACAATTTACATTAATTTACATTACAACTTGTCAGTGTTACTCTAAGGTGACACTGATTGGTGATAATTGATCTTAAAAGCTCTTGGCCAACATTAGTAAGAAATAAATCCTGTACAGGAAGCCTGAGGTGATAAGTAAATAAAAATAAAGTTTATGGGCATGCCAGAAAAGATCAAATACAAAGGTGATAACTGATAATATATGCTTTCAAATTTGAGTGACAAGATATCCTGCTCGTATTTCACGGCTTTTGAGCACTAAATCGCAGATTATGTATATAAGACACCCAGAGCTTTTCATGATCAACTTATCAAAATTGGGAGGTGCTGGCTACAGATTACCCATAATGTCAAAAAAGACTCCATATTGTATATATCCCTTTGCCCCCCGCCCCGTGTTATTTATTATCTATCTTTTTTTATTCCTGTATATATAAACTAGTATCCTTAATACTAGTAAACGTGAACCCGTGCCCCCATATGGAGCAATACGTTTATCACGGGTTCACTCAAGCATGAGATTTTCTTAAATATGTTACATAAAGACTATCTCATCACATTATGGGTAACCAAGTTATTATTATTAGCCATATTTGGGACTTAGATTTTTTCTTATTCTTCTATGAATTGTTTAAGTAATAGAAGATTAATTATTATGTGTGATATCTAGATGCATAATAATTTATAGACCATGAGACAGTGATAAATAGATAAGGCCGTTTCCACCACATTTTAACTTTCATATTTGTTTTAATTTTGAAATAAAGTTGGTAAAAACACGTATACATTGGATGCAACGGGCACCTGCTAAATCTCTATCACGTTCGCGCGACAAACTTGTCGATATAGGTCAATCCGAAAATTAAGAAAATTTGCAAATTATCACAAAACCGGATTGACCTCCTTATTTTGTAAACAGAGAATTTTCGGCCAATGAGAACAAAGGAGGCAATCCTCTCTAAACCAATCAAAATTAACTTTATAAAGCGGGTGTTCGGTAGAACTTACAAAAATTACAAAATTTAAAACAAACTGTGCTAATTACAAACATGTAATTAATTATATGCATCCCAATGTATACGGTTTATAACATTTAAATAGAAACCAACATAAATAACAGCAGTCCACAATGAATTGGTCAGAAAACGTTCCTGACATGCCTTCTTCGCAAGTATGCGAACTCTACAATATAGGTAATATTTTAAAATTTTTTAGTTATACTAAATATTAGATAGACCTGTTATAAAAGACGGTAACTTCTATAAACGTCTTGGCCAATTTTAAAATAAGTGCTTTTTAATAATTTAATTTTAGAATTCTTAATCTTAGTATGGGATTGCCCCATCTTCCTCCCATGGCAGAGGTTGTACGTAGAGACTACCCTGTCATGGGGGATATGGTATGCACATAAACACATGTACGGATATAACAATAAGTAATTAAACATCAGCTCCCCCTTTTTTAAAAGGTTATAAATGAAGTATATGCTCGCCCATATGGTCTCTTTCCGGTGGCGAGGGTAAACAAACCCAAACACACACACAATCATGGTCAACATTCACCATCTGACTATTATAGTGATATACCAGTAATAAAGTTGTTATTTAAAAATTATTTGGATTTAGGATTTTTATATTTGGATTGCAGATCCCATGCAAAAGCGCGTTATAATAATTGTTATACAGTAATTTATAATACTATATAACATGTTTATTCTGTTCTATACATGTAATAACAATTAAAGTTGTGGTTGTGGTTCTATCAATATCAATAAACACTAATGTATCAGTTTATTTGAGAATCCTTATAAAACTGAAAAAGTTTTATATGTAATGTTTATTTAATTAACTGCTTATGTTGTTAATTGCTAAATCGTGAATAGTCTGCTGAAGTTTTGGCTATTATATTTTTTAAGTTAATAATATTGGCTATTATTTTATTTGAGCCAGTGTTAGCCCTGATAACACATATGTATCTATATTACTTATGTTTGTGATCATTTTACTTTGTTTTTCTATTTAAGGTATTAATGTGTGCAGTAATACATCATGGAAAAATCTCACCTGATGGAATTTATGTGTGGTGGTTTGGCTGCATGTTGTGCCGGAATGTTCACCAATCCACTTGAGGTAATTTTTTAGACTTGTCGTCTTGACTCAGTTGAGGCATTATGAAAGACCAGTTTTCATGAGGTGATTCAAGTCTATGCATGTCTCCATGTCATGGTTCAGAACTGTTCACTATTTAGGGAAGATGATGTGTAAACAGCCGGATAGCTCAGTTGATAGAGCCGGGTTCAAGTCTCAGTCAGGCTGCACATTTTTCTCACCCATTGACATTTGGTGCCCAATGTGGAACCATAGTTGGTATAAGCTCTGAGTCCAATTACACATTGCTATATGTACCCGTTAGAAATACGAGGACAAATTAAATTTCAATATAGCGGGGGAGTATGTCACGGTTCAGAACTGTTCACTATTTAGAGGAGATAGTGTGTACTGAGCTACATGTATCTGGCTGCTTACACATATCATTTCCCCTAAATAGTGAACAGTTTTGAACTGTGACATCCATTTCTGTTGGAGTATCAATATTAGTCCCCTACCGGTTTACCGGAGTGGACTTTAGGTTTACTGTCCGTCTGTCCGTCCGTCTGTCTGTCCGAGCAAACATTTGATATTTATGAGCTTCATTCCGTAGTTAAATAAAGAACAAAAGCTCATAAAATTCAAATTAAGAGCTATTTTTTTGATTTTATGAGCTGATTTTGCTTATGGACTTTGGTCCAGGTGTAGTTTATGAGCTGATTTACCTCTTAAATATCAAAAGTTGGTACGTCCGTCCGTCCGTCCGCAAAACTGGATCCCGCAATAACTTGAAAAGTACTGAAAATATTTTTATGAAACTTGGTATATGGATAGATGGCAGTATGGAGATTATGCACGTCTTTTTCTTTTCTTCCTATGTTGAAAATTCTGGTTGCTATGGCAACAAATAGGCTGAAAATATGGCAAATTTTACACATAAACTGGATACAGTGATAACGCAAAAAGTACTGGAAATATTTTTATGAAACTTGACATATGGGTAGATGGCAGTCTTGAAATTATGCACGTTTTTTTTCTTTTCTTCCTATGTTGAAAATTCTGGTTGCTATGGCAACACATAGACTGAAAATATGGCAAATTTTACACATAAACTGAATCCAGTGATAACTCAAAAAGTACTGGAAATATTTTTATGAAACTTGACATATGGGTAGATAGCAGTCTTGAGATTATGCATGCCTTATCTGTTCTTCCTATTTTGAAAAAATATCAGTTGCCTTGGCAACAAATAGGCTTAAAACATGGCAAATATAACAATATTTGTGATTAGTCAAAAAGAGCTGAACATTTTTATGAAATTGCATCTTTAATTCAAGAGTTATCTCCTCTTTAAGCATTTTGCTTTTAAAATGTTATATTTTGGTGACAGGGATGTTTCAAATATTAACTTTAGAGTGTCTTTCAGTCCATCTGTCTGTCTGTTCATAAAAACTGTATCCTGTGATCACTTTTAAAGAACTTTTCCAACAAATTTTTTTAAAATAGAGAAAAATTGAAACATTAGTGAATGGCCAATGGCCCTTCAGAATGTTGATGGGGTTCTAACCGGTAGGGGACTTATGGATTGCTTGCAATACTATGATTATTGCTTGTTCTATATAGCATATTGTTGTTTCACATCAAAAAAAAATACAATGTACCTTATATTATCTTATTCTAATACATGCTAAAAGGGTTCGGCATTACATATGAATACAGTTAGTTATATTTTCTAAGATACACTTCCCCTTCAAAACTTGATGTAAAAGTTACAGATGGATCTTAACTCTAATCCAGTACAAAACTTTTAATTTGTACTCTTTTTTACTATTTGAAAAAACTGTATATAAGTAATTGGACACTTTAACAACAGTTATTCTCCAAAATGTGACACAAATTTATCCATATTTTTGTTCTTGATTAGTGCCATTAAATACTACAGACAATGTTGTAGTAATGAAAAAGCCATTTTGTTAACAATTTCCTCCACCGACAGGTTATTAGGAAAATGACAAAATGCTATATGTACATGATGTTTTGTAACACATCATACTGTGAATTAAACTTTGGCATTACAATTATGGGTATCCCATTTCACCCAAGGGCTTTTTTCTTTCTATAGCAGGGGCTGTTTCAGGGTGGCTTCTGTAAAGAAAAATTCTTTAAAATCATGCAGGTTTCCCCAAAACTTGAATTGACATCTGGTTTTTACTTCCTCTTATAAAAAAAACCCCAAAGAACAAAAAAACATATTATTTTCCCCTAATATCAGGAGAAGGGCTGCTTCCCCAGCCTGTGATAAAAAGCCCTAAGTAAAAATATTTCTTTTCAGGTTGTTAAAACAAGAATGCAGCTTCAAGGGGAGTTAATGAAGAAAGGACAGTATACAGTTCATTACAAGTAAGTAATTTGTGGTCACTATTTCTGTAACTAACAACATAAACAAAAGATTTCAGGATTCTTTGCTTGGATTATAACTGACAACTGTCATCATATGCAGCTAAATTTTTTGACTCACACTTAAAGGGCCTGGGCAAATTTTGTTTGAGAGATTGGTAATTCGAGTCTACCAAGGTTGACAGTGGTTTTTCTCACTTAATTGCGAAGATGCCTTACCCTCTTGATTTTGGGAAAAAGTATTGCTTAAATTTGCAAATTTTAAAGTAAAAAAAAAATACGCCATTTAAAAAGGGGAGATAATCATGAAAATTATGTTTGCAAAGTTATGCCCACTTTTTTACCTTTCTTTTCTTTAACTATCAAACACTGAGAAAAATGGAATGTGTTGTCCATGGACAGGTCTTGTTTAGTTTAGATTGGTTGAAACATATTTTTTTAAGTTGGTTTATAGAACAAATCCTAATCACTTTTTATTATCATTTGTTTTATTTTTTTATTATAGGAATTCATTCCATGCCTTTTACACTATTGGTAAGACAGATGGAGTTTTGGCTCTTCAAAAAGGACTGGTACCAGCCCTATGGTACCAAATGTTTATGAATGGGGTCCGCCTAGGCACATATCAAGTTATCATTAACATGGGGCTGACCAAAGATGAGAATGGGAATGTTAAATGGGCTCGTAGTGTGCTGGCAGGAGCATTCTCTGGTTGCCTAGGTGCAGCTGTAGGAAGTCCATTCTATATGGTAACCAGATGATACCTTTCTAAATACTAGTACAGTGTAACCTCTGCAAAGTGGCCCTTACGGAACAATAACCTTGTCACAACAAGGGTACCAGATTTTACCGAAGTAAAAGAACCTCCACTGATGTCTGAAAGCCTAAAAAAATCAAATTTAAATATTTTACATAGATCAGCTTGGGCACTTTAAACAGAATTGATAAATATAATCAGAAATAGATTGAAAATTGTATTTTTGTGCTATATCATTATATGAGTGAAAAGCATTATAATGCTTTTCAAATTTAGGGTCTTGTCTCACAGTTAAAGTAATCACTATGGAAAAAAGAAGTAAGCAAATGATCTGAAATTTTTCACACAAGCTATAAAATAATAATTGGTTAAGATCTTCATCGAATGTAACATTAATCTCAAAAAATTATTTCCAGTTCCATTATGCCAAAAAGCCTCAGTGGAGTCCCTTTAACAATAACAACAATAAGCTTAACCTTTCTACAGCAACAATTCTAAGTTACCACCCAAATCTTTGTCTTATAAATGGTGTTGTTTTGCAGAGATTGTACTGTACCATTTTGTCTTGAGATACTATATTTCAGCATACAGAATGCATATAATCTCATATTCCACATAATTACGAAACATCGATAGTTATACTCATTTGCCCGTTTATGCCTGAAATAACGCATATAGAATACATGTAATCTCATATACATGTACTACAAAATTACGAAAAGTTTGTAGTTCTACCCATTTGCCAGTTTGTGCCTGAAATAACACACTTTGTTGGTGTGAAATAAAACCCAATAAAAATATGTAACACATAATGATAAAGAAATATTTTCATCAGTGTAAATGTAAAATGGTGCAATAAACGCTGATATTTTGTAAACTTTATGAGTATTGAATGTTTGTATTCAATTGAAGAAAAGATTTGTTTGATATCTGAAACATAATGAATATTATATGTTATCATTTTTAGTATGTTATATAATGTTACCCCAAAGTTAGTTTATGACAATTGATAATGGTATTTTTATTATAACAGTTAGAGTTATGAATGACAGCAGGTAGAGCTATATAACAGCAGGTAGTTATATGACAGCAGGTAGAGTTATATGACAGAAAGTAGAGTTATACGACAGCAGGTAGAGTTATTTGACAGAAGCTAGAGTTTTATGGCAGAAGGTATAGTTGTATGACAGCAGATATAGTTATATCACAGTATGTGTAGTTATATTACAGTATGTAGACTTGTGTAACAACAGCAGGTAGAGTTATATGGCAGCAGGTAGAGTTATATAAAGTATGTACAGTTATATCAGATTAACAACAACAGAGTTATTTGACAGTATATACAGTGTGACAGTAGGTAGTTATATGACAGCAGGTAGTTATATGAAAGCAGGTAGTTATATGACAACAGGTAGAGTTATATGACAGAAGGTATAGTTATATGACATCAGGTAGTGTTATATGACATCAGATAGAGTTATATGACATCAGGTAGAGTTATATGACATCAGGTAGAGTTATATGACATCAGGTAGAGTTATATGACATCAGGTAGTGTTATATGACATCAGGTAGTGTTATATGACATCAGGTAGTGTTATATGACATCAGGTAGAGTTATATGACAACATGTAGAGTTATATGACAACAGGTTGAGTTCTATGTATTCAGGTGAAGACACACCTTCAGGCCAGGGCTAACCAGGCTATTGCTGTGGGAACACAACATCCACATGATTCCATGATGAAAGCATTCACGGCTATCTTCAAACAACACGGAGTTTTAGGTACAATATAATATATTTAACTGTGAAAAAGATAATTATTTCAGCTCAAATGTGATTTAAAGCTCAGAGCTTCTTTGAACTAGCCTCTAGTGTACTTCATGGACATGGGCTCAAACCTATGATCCCTTGGTTGACTCTGGATCAGAAACTATTACCTTACCGAGACCATCTCTTTTTGTGATGATTTAAAGGCTATTTATCAAGTGAGGATGACTTTATTGAAGATTTACAAAATGATTGTGGGATGTTATCATAGTATACTGGTTGTATTTAATGCTTATACTACATACTATATTTGTATATTAAAGGTTTATGGCGAGGTACAACAGCGGCTGTGTCAAGGGTAATGGTCGGATCTGCAGCTCAACTTTCAACATTCAGCACTGCTAAAGAATATATTGTTAACTTAAAGGTACTGTCAAGTATATTTCATCTCAACATCGCTTTTCCCTTTAACTTAAAAGTACAGTGCCACACACCGCTGTGGGTTTGAATCCGGACAGGGACTTTGGTTTCTTTCATATGAGGAAGCTATCCACCTAGCTTATGAAACATCAGTGGTTCTACTCAGGTGCCCGTTCGTGCCTGAAATAATGCATGGAAGGGCGCCTGAGGTCATCCTCCAACAGTAAAGCTGGAATCTCGCCATATGAACTATACTGTGTTGGTGTGACTTAAAATCTAATTAAACAAACTTTAAGGAACAGTCACCTATCATTCTGACATGGCTTTTCTTGATTTTTTTGTTATCTGGATCAAATTTAGAAAGTCTTGATCAATAAATTATGTTACATTTGTACCTTGTCCTATGTGAAATTCAAATGAATATATGCTGAATAATAATTTAAAATTAAACTACACAAAGTAAAAGTTTTAGTGGTGTATTACCAAGTTGTTCTCACTGTGTGCTTATCATACACATCTTCTTGAAAGTTAAATATCTGTTACTTGTTTAAATTTTTTACACAAAGAATAGCTCGTAAAATAATCAGATAATAGCTTTAATAAAACAAAACAAAAGTACTAAGCTTTTCTTGTAGTTTTTAAAAAGGTAAATACATGGCTTATATAATTATGGTCTATATGTTTTAATTGATCGACCTTTTTCAATGGTCCTGGCCAGTGTGATTTAACGAGAGTCGACCGTAGTTCATAAAATTTATACTTTTGTCATTTAATATGCTTTTAAGTCTTAATTATGTTTCCTAGTACACTATAATCATAGATGACTGCAGCTTCTTTTTTAAAAGTGATTTTTATTTTTAAATTAATCAGCTGTTTTTGTTTGATTTTGAGAAAAATAGAAGATTCTATTTATAAAGAATTTTTGTACATACTTACTCTTAAGTCAGATCACCACTAAGGCAGGATTTGTTTTGTTTATTTCAGTTTTTTGAAGAAAACAGCGTGTTTAACTCGTTGTTAGCTAGTATCAGTGGTGGTTTTGTTGTGGTGGCGTGTATGACGCCATTTGATGTCGTGTCAACACGTATGTACAATCAACCAGTTAATCAACAAGGATTTGGGACAATGTATCGCAATGTGCCTGACTGTTTCATAAAAATATTTCGTAAGGAAGGAGTATGGGGATTTTATAAAGGCTGGGGACCATCATTTTTCAGACTGGTTCCCCATACTGTACTTAGCCTTGTGTTCTGGGACCAATTAAGAATTTTACATCATAAGTTAACAAAGGAGGATGATTCAGTGGTAGGAAGTTGAAACTGGTATATGTGTCTAGTGAAATATCAAATTATATCAAAATATCAGGGAGATATTTTATATACATGTATATCTCACTATATGCTCAACAAAATTTCTAAACATTTATAGTGTAAAATTGTTTACTGTATTGAAACCAACAAATTTTTGGCCCCGTATTTTCTTACAATTGAATTCCATGAATTTACAACCCCACAAAATTGCCTTTTTAAGATGAAAATGATACTTTTTGTTTTACTATCAAAGTTTGATTTATGAATTATGACTTTCCAGCATTGAGTTTGAATTTAATGCTGAAGTTTATTTTAATGAAATAAAACTTGGTTGTCAATCTCAAGAAACCCTTCCCCCACCCTCCAAAAATTTGTGTGTTTTACACCGTTAACGTTTAGAAATTTTGTTATGTACATGTATATCAGTGATTGCGAGAAATTCATGCATTTTTTTTTCAACAATTCACAAGAAACGAAAGAAAAATTTAAGAAAATTTTCTTTGGAATTTCATAAATATATTTTGTATATGGTACATGTATGTACAATTTTATCTAACCGGTGCTAGAATTGGTCACTGGTGTTTGACTAGTGAAATACGCAAGTGAGTAACAAACAAAATCCATATTCACACAGTTCCAACATACACTATCATTCCATGTTGGAACAGCTGCATTATTTTTATATTAATAAACCATCAAGTGCCTTTATATAGAGGATATTGAGTGAGTGTAGGTTTATACTAAATTTATTGAACAAGTTGAATAAACTCAAATTATGCGAACCTCTGGCAAGCATAATATTGTTTTATTCAACAAGTTAATAAATTGAGTATTGAATCTACATGGTGATATTCTATTTTTCACATATTCAAAATAAGAACGGTTTACAATTAAAAAGAGCCATTTTTCATTGACGCTCCCATATTGTAATGCTAACATTAGTGCACTTTAACGCTATGTTTGTACATAAAGTGTGATATTGTTTTTATTAAATGGCTTTAAAGCTACATGCCTCCAGATGAGTAAAAATATTTCAAAATAAAATCAAACTTGAGAAAATTGTATTAAAATTTAAGGAGAAGTAAAAAGTTTCAGGATTCAAGTAATATTTTACATATTATGAGTGATAAATGAGTATTTACAACTATATTTCTACTGTGTAACAAACGCAGTAAAGGCTATTTATGCATATTTTGAACACTTTTTGGTAATTTACGTGGTTTGTAAACGCCATTGATAATGTGTAAATTGCTTTCTTTTGATTACTTCAGAATATTACACATTCAAATACATTAATCAGAATTTTCATGAAAATTAGCATGAATCTGGAGGCGTGGTGCTTGAAGTCTTGCGCTGTATTTTATGTGATAAAATTGAGTAATACTCATCTATACAATTGTGCTATACTCAAAGTTTGTGGTGCAATATTAACCATTAATTACGTCAAACCAACTAGAATTCAATTTCAAGTATTAATAAATATACAAGACCAACTACAAATTTCTGGAAAGCTTGATAATGGACTGTTCCAAGAAGTTGTACTAGTCCATTTAAATTTTTTTACAGGGTAGTGGTTACATGTTCTTCAGATATAAAACTATCAAAATCTGTGAAATACATTTTGTTATTTCATAATTTACATGATATTTAGTTCTTACATGAAATTATTTTCTAATTTACTTGAAATTATTTCCTAATTTTCATTAATTAATTTTTTTAATTTACATGAATTTACATGTTCTTTCAGATTAAAAATTATCAAAATCTGTGAAATACATTTTGTTATTTCATAATTTACATGATATTTAGTTCTTACATTAAATTATTTTCTAATTTACTTGAAATTATTTCCTAATTTTCATTAATTTATTTTTTTAATTTACATGAATTTATTTCTTAATTTGCATTTAATTATTGCTGAAATTGCCATAATTCACATCTACAGCTGATATGTCTTTTTCTATTTTCTGTTGAATTGTTTTACATTTTACTTGTGTTACATTTATGCCCATTTAGGTTCCATTAATACCACTTTTGCTCAATTATGAGTCTAACATTATTTTCAATGTTTTCATGTTTTGTTCAATATATGAAAAATACATTGTTATGTAGTTAATGATTAGCATAGAAACTTTATTCATATATACCTTTTATTTGAACAAACTTGGTAGACACATTGGCCCCGCCCCGGGGGTTCATTGATTTTCTTTATTTGTATATAGTAAAAACTTTAAAATAATCTTCTTTTAAAAAGCCCAAATAGCTAGAGCTTAGATATTAAGCATGAAACATCTTTAGTGGGTGTCTACCAAGTTTGTTCAAATAAAAGCCCTTGGGTCAAAATTGGCCCTGCCCCAGAAGGTTATTGTTTTTCCCCTTATGTAAAAACTTAAAAAATTTTCTTTTAAAAAACCCTAAGAGCTAAAGCTAAGATATTTAGCATGAAACATCTTCTAATGGATGTGTACCATTTTTGTTCAAATAAGGGCCCTTGGGTTAAAATTGGCCCCGCTTCGGGGATCATTGATTTTCCTTATATGTATATAGTAAAAACTTAAAACAATCTTCTTTTAAAAGACTCTTATAAAAGATAGAGCTAAGATATTTATCATGAAACATCTTCTTATGGTTGTCTACCATTTTTGTTCAAATAAAGGCCCTGGGGTCAAAATTGGCCCCGCCCCAGGGATTATTGATTTTCCTTATATGTATATAGTAAAAACTTAAAAAATCTTCTTTTAAAAAACCCAAAAAGCTAGAGTTTAGATATTAAGCATGAAGTATCTTCTAGTGAGTGACTACCAAGTTTGGTCAAATAAAAGCCCTGGGGACAAAAGTGGCCCCGCCCAGAGGGGGAGGGGTCATTGTTTTTCCCTGTATGTGTATAGTAAAAACTTAAAAAAATCTTCTTACAGCTAGAGCTTAGATATTTTTATGAAACATCTTCAAATGGGTGTCTTCCAAGTTTGTTCAAATAAAAGCCCCGCCCCGGGGGCCTATATACAGGTGAGCGATTTCAGGGCCATCATGGCCCTCTTGTTTGAAAATGCCATTGATTGCACTGTGTGTTAGTGATATTTTTAAAGGAATCGGGCGGATTCTAGAGTATGCTGCACCTTCATGAAAATTGCCCATATTGGTATATTTTAGGTGTGATTTTGGCTGGGTGGGGGTAAACATAAATTGCTGTCAGTCATGTTTTTAAGGAGCAATGCATGCAAACTATTATTTTCTTCAATGTATGTCATATATCATTGAATAATTCTGTGCACATGGTTATCTGCCTGTCAAACAGATTTTGAAATATTTGAAATAGTGTGTCTGGCCACACTGAAATACAAAATTGTTCATGTTTATGTCCCCTGCCCCCCTAAGAGCTTTTTAGCTCACATGAGCTTGCTAGTAAAAAACTATGTCACACTGCTCAAATATGGATAATCCCTATTAACACTCTAGTGGTCACATTTTTGACTCACCTGTCATAAAACTTGGTCAGAATGCTTGTTTAGGTAATTGTTCGGATGAGTTCGATGGGTCAGGTGAGTGATCTAGGGCCATCATGGCCCTCTTGTTTTGCGTTTTATATTTAGGAAAATGTCAAGGTGTGTACTCTATCAAGTTCAACACAAACAGTTTCTCACCTAACTTGGTTTGCTCATAATCTGCTTGACTTTGACCTGAAGAAGTTTCTGTCTTTATTTTTGCCATCTCCTGCAAAAACAACTTATCTTCTTTACTCCAAATAATTATAGTACAAAAAGAATCAACAATTTATTATTAAGAAGTTAATTTAAATTCATAGGAGTATGTATTTGATTGTGTACATGTACATGTAACTATGTACTTTAGCATAATATCCACCATAATTGCCCTATTTAATCATTATGTTAGTAGGTCATTAGGTCAGATTTTAAATCCTGTTTAAACACTCAGATTGCGTGAATAAGTGGTACAAATTTGAAGCCGAATTATCAACATGATAATTAAAGTTCATAGTTCTATATCTTATGTTATAACAAAATATGTACCTGGACAAAAAACTCAAAAGTTTCTTAGTGCTAAATTGTGTAAATTGAGCAAATCCTTCAATGCATGGGGTAAAAAAGCATTAACCATGAGCAAGCACGGCTTACTTTTAACTTTAAGTGAACTTCATCAAGAGCAACAACAGCTATTATTTAACCTTTAAGTATGACCTTCACCAAGAGCAACCACAGCTATTATTTAACCTTAAAGTGTGACCTTCGCCAAGAGCAACCACGGCTTACATTTAACTTTTTAGTATGACCTTCACCATGAGCAAGCACGGCTTACATTTAACCTTTAAGTGTGACCTTCACCATGAGCAAGCACTGCTTACATTTAACCTTTAAGTATGACCTTCACCATGAGCAAGCACAGCTATTATTTAACCTTTAAGTATGACCTTCACCAAGAGCAAGCACTGCTTACATTTAACCTTTAAGTATGACCTTCACCAAGAGCAACCACAGCTTACATTTAACCTTTAAGTATGACCTTAACCATGAGCAACCACAGCTTACATTTAACCTTTAAGTGTGACCTTCACCATGAGCAACCACAGCTTACATTTAACCTTTAAGTATGACCTTCACCAAGAGCAACCACAGCTATTATTTAACCTTTAAGTGTGACCTTCACCATGAGCAAGGACGGCTTACATTTAACTTTTTAGTATGGGCTGGGCAATAATTAGTAACAAAAGGACAGAGTGATGGTTCCTGTGTATTGCGCTTCCTTTCGATAAACTTGACCATTGTACGATAGACATGCAAGACAAATAGAAAAAAACGCATGTGTGCAGAAAGCATACTATTTACCAAAAACGATACGAAGCTTTTTTTTACCGATTTCCGTAGAATTTTCGGTAATGATCTATAGTGCATAATTTAGTCATCAAAAGAAAATACAGAGAAATTGTAGATTTAATGAGTACGAACCTGCTCATGTGTGTAACTCCTGCACGCTTCCCGGAGACGAATCCTGTCCCCTATTGTGGCCACACCCAACCTCGTCATATCTTCATCACTTAAATTTTTTATCAAAGATGGATCTATTTTCTGTGAATTAAAATTTGTACCTAGAGATGGCAATCCTGCCAAACTTAGGATTTTTCCTAATTCCTCCGCCATTCCTTCTCGATGGCAATCCTGCCAAACTTAGGATTTTTCCTAATTCCTCCACCATTCCTTCTCGCGCCGCCATAGTCTCCAACTATATTCGCGAGGGCTTTTGTCACGTGATACTAAATTTGGACAACATCGCATATGGACAGAATAACACGATTATATGACGTAATAAGACAATGTTAGTTCATGTCAACATGTGTTGCAAAGGCAGTCAGCACTATTGTATTACAAGATAACGCCACATTTGCACAAGATGTAAAACATTTTGACTTAATAAACTAGTGTTTAGGCAAATTAACAGCGAATTTGGTTTAAATACCAGGACAATTTGACAAGATACGAGGATTTATAGACAAGTCACTATCGTGTTTTAACATAAAACATTACTGTTTGGCATAACAAGACGGTATTTAGACAAGTTAAGTCTGCATTTGGGCAAAACAGCATGATAGTTTGACATATTAAAATAGCGTTTTAACTATTTATTACCATAATTTGTAAAGATACCCTCACTAATTCACATAATAAGACATTGTTTAGGAAGGTTAACCTAAAATTTGGACAAAATAGCATGGCGATCTGAGAAAATAAGGCAGTCTTTAGACATGTCAATACCATCTTTCGACAATAAAACAATAATGCTCGACATAATAATATAACGTTTACACAAAAACACATAATAAATTGGCAAGTCAACACTAGTATTTCACATAATAAGTATATTTTTAGATTGGATAACAACAGTTTTGGACAAGATAGAATGTTTTTTGACTCAATAAGACAGAATAACACCAAAGCAACAAAACAGTTTGAAAAAACAGGTCAATATTCAGACAGGTCAATATAAAGGTTGAACAAGATATCACTACATGTAGACATAATAAGACATGAGTTTGACAAGTGGACACCAAGGTCCGACAAGATAACACTACTGTTTCACATAATAAGACAATATCTAGACAATTCAACGCCACATTTGGACAAGATAGCATGCTATTTTGACAAAAAATAAAGTATTTAGGCAAGATAACGCCGAATTTGAGCACAATGGCATGGCAGTCTGACAAAATGTGACGGTGTTAAGATAAGTCAATACCACATTTGGACAAGACAAAACGACAGTATAACATAATATAACAGTGTTTAAACATACCAGGCTCACATTTGGACAAGATGACACGAATTTCCGACAAGATAACACTACTGTTTCACATAATAAGACAATTTCTAGACAATTCAACGCCACATTTGGACAAGACAAAACGACAGTATAACATTATATAACAGTGTTTAAACATACCAGGCTCACATTTGGAAGATGACACGAATTTCCGACCAGATAACACTACTGTTTCACATAATAAGACAATTTCTAGACAATTCAACGCCACATTTGGACAAGACAAAACGACAGTATAACATTATATAACAGTGTTTAAACATACCAGGCTCTCATTTGGACAAGATGACACGAATTTCCGACAAGATAACACTACTGTTTCACATAATAAGACAATTTCTAGACAATTCAACGCCACATTTGGACAAGACAAAACGACAGTATAACATTATATAACAGAGTTTAGACATACCAGGCTCACATTTGGACAAGATGACACGAATTTCCGACAAGATAACACTACTGTTTCACATAATAAGACAATTTCTAGACAATTCAACGCCACATTTGGACAAGACAAAACGACAGTATAACATTATATAACAGTGTTTAAACATACCAGGCTCACATTTGGACAAGATGACACGAATTTCCGACAAGATAACACTACTGTTTCACATAATAAGACAATTTCTGGACAATTCAACGCCACATTTGGACATTTTTTTAAGCCTTGAGTGACTAAAAATGGCTTAAAATGATTGTCCTTATTGGGTCACAAGACCCTTATTGATTTTGGGGCCACAAGGTCAAAGGTCAAGGTCACTTTTACCTTTAAACTGAAAACGGTTTCCGGAGCATACCTTAAGTTCCATTTGGCCCACAGTGTTCAAACTTCATAGGATCTTTGTCCATATTTGGTAGAAGACCCCTATTAATTTTGGGGTCACAAGGTTAAAAGTCAAGGTAACTTTTACTTAGAAATTGAAAACAGTTTCTGGAGCATAACTTAAGTTCCATTTGGCTCACAATATTCAAACTTCATAGTATGATTGTCCATATTGGGTAGAAGACCTCTATTGATTTTGGGGTCACAAGGTCAAAGGTCACTATTACCTTGAAACTGAAAACATTTTCTGGAACATAACTTAAGACCCATTTGACCCACAGTGTTCAAACTTCATAGTATGATTGTCCATATTGGGAAAAAGACCCCTATTGATTTTGGGGTTACATTAGGTCAGAGGTCAAGGTCACTATTACTTTAAAACTGAAAACAGTTTCCAGAGCATAACTTAAGTTCAAATTCGCCCACAATATTCAAACTTCATAGGTGGTAATACTTTATTTAATTCCCATATCTTACAAATGCTTCATCTTTACTAAAAAAAACAAAAATCACTTTCGGGCATATAATACTCTGCCTAGGGGTTCTCTTGTTTTATCATATGCGCATTTTGGAACTGGAAGTTTTATTTTTCAAATTTCAACAATATTGTTTGCAGGAGATAAAAATAGCTGTATACATTTCATACCCATTAAACATGGGATGAACCTGGTTGCCTTTTCCAGTCAGACAGCTACAGTACTGAACACTTTTGTGACAACAACTTAAATCATAAAGTTATTTCTTTACAATAATAATTATCATGTCTTGATCTTCCATGGCATATGCCGTCCCTATTATTTTCGGCGTATTTGCCATGTTGACGGCTTTTGCCATTTCTATAATAATAATTATAATAATAATAATAATATATAATAATAATAATAATAAATAAATAGATAATTATACCATAGACAATAATTATTATAATACTAGCAGATTTGGTAATATATATAAATATTATAATACTTATAACAAATAATAATAATTATATTAATATCATAATATAGTAATTTCTTAGAAAACCCACTCAGTGGTCGAGGGGTTAGAGTCAATGACTTCTTATCCAGTTACCTCTCTGGCGTGGGTTCGATCCCCGGGAGATGCTTTGGCAGTTAAGCGCGGAGGAAGGTAGTCTAGTACTGATGTACCTCTTTCTGTTCTGAAACAAGAGTCTCTAGAACAGTAATTTTTTTTTTCAAATCGGCATACTCCATTTCCATCTCCAGTTTTTCCTTCTTTTCTTAACACATCTGTTGTTCAAGGATTCAAGGTCAGTAATTGTTTCCTTTAGTTCTGCAAGTTCTTTTTCATTTTCCATCTTTCCCTCCTTTTCATCAGATATCTTAGCTTCAAGGTCTAATATTTATTCTTTCAGATCATCATATTCCTCTTTAGTTACAGCATTTTCAGTTGATTTCAGAACTTTTGTCGTTTCATCTTTAATTTGTCTCGGAATTTCTTCAAAGCCTGCAGTAGTAATAATGAAGTCCTTCTTCTTCAGCTGATGAAAAAAAATCAGTTTTGTTACATTCTATAGAGACAAAATAAAGCTTTGTGATATACAGTATTATTTTACTCTTCTATATGACATACTGTATAAGTTGGTATATTTATTTTTTGCATATTTATCTGAACTGTTCCTTTGCTTTAACTCTAAATCCAATTCTTTTCCCATGGATTTTCAAAATCAGTTTTCAGACTGTGTTGTAAATGTCTCTTATTTATCAAACTTTACAATTTTTTATGTTTTCTAATTTCCCTAAATTTATCCTGAATTTTTATCTTAAATTTATCTTAAATTTTTATGACTAAACTTTATAAAGATTATATATATATATAGAAGTTTATTGTATACACTTACATCTTGAAGTTTCCCAACAGCTTGTTGTTCATCTTGAAGTTTCCCGACAGCTTGTTGTTCATCTTGAAGTTTCCCAAGAGCTTGTTGTTCATCTTGAAGTTTCCCGACAGCTTGTTGTTCATCTTGAAGTTTCCCAAGAGCTTGTTGTTCATCTTGAAGTTTCCCGACAGCTTGTTGTTCATCTTGAAGTTTCCCGACAGCTTGTTGTTCATCTTGAAGTTTCCCAACAGCTTGTTGTTCATCTTGAAGTTTCCCAACAGCTTGTTGTTCATCTGGTTGATGTACAAGTTCCTTACTATCTTGTAGAACTGTCTTACTATCTTGTAGAACTGTCTTACTATCTTGTAGAGCTGTCTTACTATCTTGTAGAACTGTTATCATATCATCAATGTAAGAATTAGCCTTCCTTTCTTCTAATTCCATGCTGCTAGAGTGGAAAATCTTGTTTCTGTACTGTCTAAAACAAAACTAAGTCCAAATGCACACATAATTATACTGTGTTCAGCAATATAAAAACTAAACTAAACAAGTTAAGAAAGTAACCTATGTTTCAATAATGAAATGAGCCGTGTCACGACAAAACCAACATAATGGGTTTGCGACCAGCATGGATCCAGACCAGCCTGCGCATCCGCGCAGTCTGATCAGGATCCATGCTGTTTGCTATCAGTTTCTCTACTTGTAATAGGGTTTGTAGGCGAACAGCATGGATCCTGATTAGACTGGGCGGATGCGCAGGCTGGTCTGGATCCATGCTAGTCGCAAACCCATTATGTTGGTTTTGTCGTGACGGGGCTCAAATACTGAACTTTCCACTGTAACAATGAGCCAATCACATGATTGTAGTTGGTAAACAACATCTGCTGTACAGGACGTAACAGAAATAACACACCTTCACCACAGTACTTACTGATAAGCCCAAATATCAGATAAGTGTCCTCAAATGATTAATATTATTGCAATTAAAAATACAAGTTCAACTATCTTCCAATAGCAAATGCTCATTGAAAAAAGTTAAGTGTAGATTATGTACATAACAAAAGCTGTTGAGGGTAATGCTCAACTATTCGATAGAGTTGTCACAGTATAAAAGGGGCATAAATATGTAAATAAGTAAATCAGAGTTATGGGACTGTGTGCCAATCATGTTAAAAAATCAAAGTGAAAATTTATGTTAAGTTTCATTACATTCCCTTCAGTAGTTAGGGAGATATCAGCTTACAAGCAAAAAGTTAACCATGAGTTTCATTGAGTATAAAAAGGGGCATAAATTTGGAAATAAGCAAATCAGAGTTGTCCGATGCCAGCATGCTCGACAATTAGAAATGGCATTGGACTAATGATTGAATACATGTCTACTTTTTGACAGACCAGCACTCACCTGTATATAGGCCCTTGGGGCGGGGCTTATTTTAACCCAGGGGCCTTTTTTTAACCAACTTGGTAGAAACCCATTAGAAGATTTTTCATGATAAATATCTAAGCTCTAGCTCTTTGGGGTTTTTAAAAGAAGATTTTTTAAGTTTTTACTATAGGCATATAAGGAAAATCAGACCCCGGGGGCAGGGCCAATTTAACCCTGGGGCTTTTATTTGAACAAAATATCTGGAAAAAAGTGATCCCTTGGAAGTTTAAAAATGAGCAAAATTACATGAAATTTGCAGACTCTGGGTGATTGAGTCTGTGAATGAAAAATGAGCAAAATCCCTTAATAAATTGGGGGGGGGGGGGGGGGGGGTTTGTTGTTAGCTCACCTGTCACAAAGTGACAGGGTGAGCTTTTGTGATCGCTTTTCGTCCGGCGTCCGGCCGTCGTCCGTCCGTAAACTTTTACTTTAAATGACATCTCCTCATAAACCACTAAGCCAATTTCATCCAAACTTCACAGGAATGTTCCTTTGGTGGTCACCTTTAAAAATTGTTCAAAGAATTTAATTCCATGCAGAACTCTGGTTGCCATGGCAACCGAAAGAAAAAACTTTAAATATCTTCTTTTAAAAAACCATAAGAGCTAGAGCTTAGATATTTGGCATGAAACATCTTCTAGTGAGTGTCTACCAAGTTTGTTCAAATAAAAGCCGTGGGGTCAAAATTGGCCCCGCCCCGGGGGGTCATTGATTTTCCCTATATGCATATAGTAAAAACTGAAAAAATCTTCTTTTAAAGAACCCAAAGAGCTAGAGCTAAGATATTTAGCATGAAACATGTTCTAATGGGTGTCTACAAAGGTTGTTCAAATAAAAGCCCTGGGGTCAAAATTGGCCCCGCCCTGGGGGGGTCATTGATTTTCCCTATATGCATATAGTAAAAACTTAAAAAATCTTCTTTTAAAGAACTCAAAGAGCTATGGCTAAGATATTGAGCCATCAAACATGTTCTAATAGGTGTCTACCAAGTTTGTTCAAATAAAAGCCCTGGGGTCAAAATTGATTTTCCCTATTTATATATGCATATAGTAAAAAAATTAAAAAATCTTCTTTTAAAGAAACCAAAAGAGTTAGAGCTAAGATATTTAGCATGAAACATGTTCTAATAAGTGTCTACCAAGTTTGTTCAAATAAAAGCCCTGGGGTCAAAATTGGCCCCGCCCCAGGGGGTCATTGATTTTCCTTATATGTGCATATAGCAAGAACTAAAAAATCTTCTTTGAAAAAAACCCAAATAGCTAGAGTTAAGATATTAAGCATGAAACATCTTCTAGTAGGTGTCTACAAAGTTTGTTCAAATAAAAGCCCTGGGGTCAAAACTGGCACCGCCCCAGGGGTGTCATTGTTTTTAACCATATGTTGTATAGTAAAACTTAAAAAAAATCTTCTTTTAAAAAAACCCAATGAGCTAGAGCTTAGATGTTTAGCATGAAACATCTTCAAATATGGGTGTCTACCAAGTTTGTGTGCAAATAAAAGCCCTTTGGTTAAATTGGCCCTGCAACGTTGGGGGGGGGGGGGGGCTATATAACAAAGGTTTGAGCGACCTCGAGGGCCATCATGGCCCCTCTTGTTTTTTTTTTGTAAGTGGGTTAGAGGAAGCAAGGTGGTATTTATTGATACAAATTATATTACTGAATTCAACTTTCTTTAAAGCTGATGCCTTCAGATGAAGGAAAATAAAACTTTTGCGAAGAAAAATTTAGATTTTTCAAACAGCAAAAAACAATTTAAGAATATAAAAGTAAAAATTTGAATGTCAATATGTGCGATCATGACTGATTTTTGCGGTAATTTATCACAATTTTCTACTGTTGTTTACTAACACTGTAAGCAACTTTTTTTTGCTTTTTTGACCTCTTTTTGGTACTGTTTCCTTGGATTGCAAGTGCTTTTTTTTGCAATGTGTAATAGTTTTCTTTGTTCACTTACATGTAGCAATAATTTACTTTTCAATACATTTTTGAAATTGTCATGAAATAATCATGAATCTGGAGGCATGCTGCCTTAAAACAATTTTATTACCCTGATTCTAATGGTGTAAAGAACATATCTACACACAGGTATAAACAATAACCAAGTTACCCACAGTCATGTCTATAAAATATTGTTAGGAACAATCAATTTAAAAAAGAGTAGGTCAGTCTTTTTATAATTTGGGTAGTTATAATATTTTATTTTATTTTTCATTATTGAAAAATTCACTGCATAATAAAAAAAAGATTACTTAAAAATATGGTTGAACTATTTTTCTAGTTCCCATTAAACAGTGGCCTGGTGGTAATGTTCTGCCACTGCACCTAGAAATGAACCTAGAAAATGTAGGTTTGAACCCTGCAGGATCCCCCCCAATCTTTCTTTATATGACATAAATACTGGTTAGGAACAGGACTAAAAATACATGTAATTCACATATTTCTACAAGGTTTCTGCAGAATAGAGCTTGAATAAATGTTTAAATTATTATACCCCCAAAAACGAAGTTTGGGAGGGTATATAGGAGTCACCCGGTGGTGCGTCGGGTCGTCGGTCTTTCGGTCGTCGGGTCGGTCGGTCCAGACGTCCGTTGCATTTTCCCTTGTCCGGAGCATAACTTGAAAACTAATGGGCTGGGAATTCAATATAACTACATTACAATGGTCCCAAGCACATTGAGAGGAAGTGCAGTCAACAAGAACCATAACTCTATCTTAACTAATTACAGAAGTTTTTTGCCCTTTGTTACTTTTCCTTGTCCGGGGCATAACTTGAAAACTACTGGTTTGGAATTCAAAACAAATTCATACAATTGTCAAACAGCAATAAGGGGAATGCAGGTGCACAAGTAAACCATAAACCTATCTAAAAGTAATTACAGAGTTATTGCCCCCTTTGTTGCTTTTCCATTGCGTTTTTTTTTTTGTCGTTGGCATTTTCCTTGTCCCGGAGCATAACTTGAAGAACTAATGGGGTTGGAATTCAATATAACTACATACAATGGTCAAGCACATTGAGAGGAAGTGCAGTGCAACAAGAACCATAACTCCTATCTTGACTAATTACAGAGTTATTGGCCCTTTGTTACTTTTCCTTGTCCTGGGCATTACTTGAAACTACTGGTTTGGAATTCAAAACAACTTCATATCAAAATTGTCAAACACAATAAGGGAAGTGCAGTGCACAAGAACCATAACTCTTATCTAAAGTAATTACAGAAGTTATTGCCCTTTGTTGCTTTTCCATTGCCGTTTTTTTTTTGTCCGTTGATTTTTCCTTGTCCGGAGCATAACTTGAAGACTAATGGTTGGAATTCAATTAACTTTAATACAATGGTCAAGCAACATTGAGAGGAAAGGGCAGTGCACAAGAACCATAACTCTATCTTGACTAATTACAGAGTTATTGCCCTTTGTTACTTTTCCTTGTCCGGGGCATTACTTGAAAACTACTGGTTGGAATTCAAAACAACTTCATACAATTGTCAAACACAATAAGGGAAGTGCAGTGCACAAGAACCATAACTCTATCTAAAGTAATTTACAGAGTTATTGCCCTTTGTTGCTTTTCAATTTGCATTCTTTTTTTTTGTCTGGAGCATAACTTGAAGACTAATGGTTGGAATTCAATATAACTACATACAATGGTCAAGCACATTGAGAGGAAGTGCAGTGCATAAGAACCATAACTCTATCTAAAGTAATTACAGAGTTATTGCCCTTTATTACTTTTCCATTGCTTTCTTTTGTCCGGACCACTAACTTGAAGACTAATTGTTGGAATTCATTATAACTTCATACAATGGTCCGGCACATTGAGAAGAAGTGCAGTGCACACAAGAACCATAACTCCATTTTGACTTATTACAGAGTTACTGCCCTTGTTTTCTTTTCCTTGTCCAGAGCATGACTTTAAAACTACTGGTTGGAATTCAAACAAACTTCATACAATGGTCAAGCACAATAAGGGGAAGTGCAGTGCACAAGAACTATAACTCCATCTTGACTAAATTACAGAGTTATTGCCCTTTGTTACTTTTCCATTGCTTTCTTTTGTCCGGACCATAACTTGAAGACTTATTGTTGGAATTCATTATAACTTCATACAATGGTCAAGCACATTGAGAGGAAGTGCAGTGCATAGGAACCATAACTCCATCTTGACTAATTACAGAGTTACTGCCCTTTGTTACTTTTCCTTGTCCAGAGCATGACTTGAAAACTACTGATTGGAATTCAAAACAACTTCATACAATGGTCAAGCACAATAAGGGGAAGTGCAGTGCACAAGAACCATAACTCCATCTTGACTAATTACAGAGTTATTGCCCTTTGTTACTTTTCCTTGTCCAGAGCATAACTTGAAACTACTGTTTGGAATTCAGTACAACTTCATACAGTTGTCAAGGACATTCAAAGGAAGTGCAGTGCACAAGAGCCATAACTCCATTTTGACAAAAATACAGAGTTACTGCCCTTTGATACTTTTTCCTTGTCCGGAGCATAACTTAAAACGTACTGGTTGGAATTCAAAACAACTTCATACAATGGTCAAGCACAATAAGAGGAAGTGCAGTGCACAAGAACTATAACTCTATCTTCAGTATTTATAGAGTTATTGCCCTTTGTTCTTTTTCTTTGTCTTTCTGGACTTATTACAGAGTAATTCAATTAAACTTCATCAATGGCCAACCACATTGAAAGGAAATGCAACATACATGAACCACAATTATCTTTAATTGCCCACAACCATAACTCTATGTTTCAATTCTTTTACAAGGTATTCTGTTACTAGTAACATCCTCATTTCCGAAGCAGACTTGTGGGGGTATTAATCACATTTAGTG
Source organism: Ruditapes philippinarum (assembly GCF_026571515.1). Lineage (NCBI taxonomy): Eukaryota > Metazoa > Mollusca > Bivalvia > Venerida > Veneridae > Ruditapes > Ruditapes philippinarum. Next base: position 612,689 of record NW_026866382.1, read on the forward strand.
ATAGTTCTAGTTTTTTTTTTGTTTACCGGTAACCCTTATCCTGCTGGAATCAAAACTGATAAGCCATTGCCACCAGTATAGAGCCAGTCCAGCCTGCATATACGAGCAGTTTGTCAACGCTCTATACTCTTAGTAGCTCCGTTTTTAGCTCATCTGTCACAAAGTGACATGGTGAGCTTTTGTGATCACTTTTCGTCCGGCGTCCATCCATCTTCCGTCCGTCCGTCTGTCATCCGTAAACTTTTACTTTAAACAACATCTCCTCATAAACTGCAAAACCAATTTCATCCAAACTTCACAGGAATGGTCCTTTGGTGGTCACCTTTGAAAATTATTCAACAAATTTAATTCCATGCAGAACTCTGGTTGCCATGGCAACAGAAAGAAAACACTTAAAATATCTTCTTTTAAAAACCCAAAGAGTTAGAGCTTCTAGTGAGTGTCTACCAAGTTTGTACAAATAAAAGCCCTACATTTCTTTAAGGGATTTTGCTCATTTTTCATTATCCCTCATGTACAGACTCAATCACCCCAAGTCTGCAATTTTCATGTAATTTTGCTCATTTTTAGCTCGACTATTTGAAGAATATGAGAGCTATTGTAGTCGCGTCGGCGTCAGCGTCCGCGTTGGCGTCTGCGTTGGTTAAAGTTTTTTGTAAAGTCAAATATCTCAATTATTACTTGAGATATACAATTGAAACTTACAATACTTATTTATAGTAACAAGGTACATCTGATTGACAAGTTTGATAACTCTGCCTACAATATTGACAGAATTATGCCCCTTTTTAACTTAGAAATTTTGGTTAAAGTTTTTTGTAAAGTCAAATATCTCAATTATTGCTTGAGATATTCAACTGAAACTTACAATACTTATTTATAGTAACAAGGTACATCAGATTGACAAGTTGGATAACTCTGCCTACAATATTAACAGAATTATGCCCCTTTGGTTAAAGTTTTATGCTCCCCGAAAAATTTCGGGGGAGCATATAGTCGGCGCCTTGTCCGTCTGTCCGTCCGTCCGTCCGCACTCACAGGACAGTAATTATGTGGCTAGAGGGACAATAGGTAACTGTTCTTTCTCTTTGATGTCATTCATTTCGTAATGCTTTTATGTGGCTATTTTCTTTTGTGTGGCTAAAAAGAACAATAGAGAGAACAATAGAGTAGCGACATAATTACTGTCCTGTGAGAACGTCCGTCTGTCCGTCCGTTGTCTTGTCCGGAGCATAACTTGAAAACCCTTGGAGATAATTTGTTGAAACTTCATACAGTGGTAGAGGGCATCGAGGGGGAGTGCAGTGTCAAAGAACCATAACTCTATTTTGCCCGGTTTTTGAATTATCTCCCCTTATAGAAAAATCTTGTCCGGGGCATAACTCTAAAACTATAAGAGATATCAACATGAAACTTTGTAGGTGAATAGATCTCAATGGATAGATGTGCACTGCAAAAACCATAACTCTGTTAAGCCTTATTTTTGAATAATCTCCCCTTTTAGAAAAATCTTGTCCAGGACATAGCTGTAAAACTATAAGAGATATCAACATGAAACTTTGTAGGTAGATAAATCTCAATGGGTAGATGTGCAGTGCACAAGAATCATAACTCTACCTTGCCTAATTCTGGAGTTATTGCCCTTTGTTTATTTTTACTTTTTGAATTGTCCAGGACATAACTCGGAAATCATAACAGATATCATCAAGAAACTTTGTAGGTTGATAGATCACATTGATTAGAAGTGCAGTGCAAAGAACTGTAACAGCCTTGCCTAATGTTGGAATTATTGCACTTTGAACTTTTTCCACGGACATAACTCTGAAACTACAAGAGGTGTACTTTCCTGTGTCCAAAACCTATTCGGGGAGCATCACCCGGCTCAAACCGGGCTCTTGTTTTGTTAAGTCAAATATCTCAATTATTGCTTAAGATATTCAATTGAAATTTAAAATACTTTTTTATAGTAACAATGTACATCATTTTGCAAAATTGCATAACTCTGACTGCAATATTTGCAGAATTATTTGCCCCTTTGAAACTTAGAAATTTTGGTTAAAGGTTAAAGGTCTTCAAAGATATTTACTTGAAACTTTACACATGCACTTAGGGTCATAATTGGAGGGTCATAATTGTATGTCACTGACCAAGTTCCATAACTCTATCTTGCATTAAGGCTGATTCATATCCCCTTTTCTACTTAGTCTCTTGGTTAATGTTTACATGCAAGTTTTACATATCTCAATAACTATTAAAGATATTTATTTAAAACTTCACATATGCATTTAGGGTCATAATTGTAGGCCACTGACAAAGATCCATAATTCTATCTTGCATTTAGGCTGATTTTTCTCCCCTTTTTCAACTTAGAAATTCATGGTAAAGTTTTGCTTGTAAGCTGTTATCTCAATAACTACTGAAGGGTTTGTGCCTTTTTTGGGACAATTTTATGCATTCATAATAATAAAGCAGTGATTTACTTGATAAAACATTTTAATAACAAGCGTTTGTACCTTTTCTGTCAAATTTATGTATTCATAGGTAATTAGTATTATTATACTCAATAAAACACCCTTGTGACATTACCTTCCGAATAGTCATGCCAATACTGTATAATTAGACTCTCTCTCAGGCCTATAACATGAATTTATAAAAAAAAAATAGCCCTTTTGTGAACTTAAAAAATTTAAAATTATCAAGGCTCTTTTACTATCAAGCACTTAGAATAGTCGAGCGTGCTGTCCTACCGACAGCTCTTGTTATACTTCCGAGGGATCACTTTTTTTTCCAGATATTTAAATTTATATAGTAAAAAATGAAAAAAAATGAAAAAAAAACCTTTTACAAAACTGAAAGAGCTAGAGCCTTAATATTTAGCATGAAACATTGTCTGATGAGTGTCTACCAAGTTTAATCAAATAAAAGCCCTAAGGTCAAAATTAGCCCCGCCCCGGGGGTCATTGATTTTCCTTATATGTATATACATTTGTAATAAAAACTTATCCTCTTTTAAAAAAACCAAAGGAGCTAGAGCTTAGATATTTGGCATGAAACATTTAGTGAGTGTCTATTATGTTTGTTCAAATAAAAGTCCTGGGGTCAAAATTAGCCCCACCCAGGGGGTCATTGATTTTCCTTATATGTTTATAGTAAAAACTTAAAAATCTTCTTTTAAAAAACCCAAAAAGTTAGAGCTTAGATATTAAGCATGAAACATCTTCTGGTGAGCGTCTACCAAGTTTGTTCAAATAAAAGCCCTACATTTCTTTAAGGGATTTTGCTCATTTTTCATTATCCCTCGTGTACAGACTCAATCACCCTGAGTGAATTTTCATGTAATTTTGCTCATTTTAATACTTCTGAGGGAGCACTTTTTTTTCCAGATATTTAAATTTTAAAGGTGCTTTACTGAAGTCCAAATTCTTATCAATAATATATCCTAATATTCTAAATAGATCAGCTCGGGCAATTTAGACAAAAAAGTATGCAAAAGTTGGTAAAGAAATAGAAATATAAGACCTAAATTGAAGATCGTGATGTTTTTTTATGTGATTCCTAACCTGATATTTAAGTAAGTGTTTAAACACTTCTCATTTTTTGTGGACATTCCTCGCAACAAAAAAGATTATTCTGGAAAAAACAAAGTGAGCAAATTTTAAGAAATTGCACACAAGTTGTTTGTCTAGACTTCATTAAATGGTTCACAAATCTCAATAGCAATATTTCAATAAATTGGTCATTTCCGGAATGTTTTTGTTCACGATCTTCGATAATCAATAATTTTTAACCGTTTATAACCAGAATTTAGTTTAAAGCGATAAAGAATGAGTGATTGTAAATTGTAATCTAATGCCCAAGAATTTGAAAAAATAACGTTCCGGAAATAACCGATTTGCTACGATATTGGCCAGTGTTAGCATTGCAGTAAGACTTCCTTAAGGAAGGTCTCTTTGTTATAGTTTTATTATGTTGATTATGTTCTATTTTATTTCAAAATTTGTTTTATAAGTACATACCTAGGAACCCACAGCCTAAAGAATTTGTTATAAGATTTATATTTCTTTTATTTCCTACGATTTCAAATGATCTCTACTTATTCCTGATAATTATGTTTCATAGAGATTTATATTCTTTGTTATACTTGCTTGTAACTTTTACATGTTAAGCAGTCAAATAATTATTTTAGTTGGTACATTTTGTATTTTGTTGCTCCACATTATATATATTTTATTTAGTGATATAAAATGGGAACAGGTTTGGTATATGCTATATCTATACAGTAAAGATTTGTATGAAATACTGTATATGATATACTTTTTATGAAATACTTTATATAATATACTGTATATGAAACCGGGTTGGCAAAATCAATTGTCCATATTGCCCAGGTTGTCCCACAGCCTGTACAAACAAGTGAAATTTTTCAAGAATTTACTATGTAAATATCATACTGACACGTTAAAAAAATGCTTCACATAAAAACGGACAAATAATTCAAAATCAGATTAAGCCGGCCCTGTGAAATACTTTATATGATATACTGTATATGTATATGAAATAATGTACAAGAAATACTGTACAATTAATATACTGTATATGTATCAATAAAGAGTTGTTAAGACAAAGTAACTGTTAGTTTATTTTTACACTTATACTGGTTTCCTAATTATACCCACGCCATATAATATGGAAGGGGCTAGACTGGAATCAATCCGTAGCCTCTTGTCGGTCAGTCAGTCTGTCCATCCCCATTACGTCATCAAGCATATTCCTTTATTATGCTAGTACCTTTAAAGTATTCTTTTTGAAAAATTAAACACACTAAGAAGGAATATATTGCAAAATAGTAACTCTACCCTTCATTGTTTTTAGCTTGACTATACGAAGTATATGGAGAACCAGGTGAATTTAGGCGGGGCTTATCAGCTAGTGGCCAATACTAGCTGACCAATAGCGAGTCAATATATTACAGTTCTACTCCCTCGGGCGTCGGCGTCCAGATTTCAGATTAAGATTTTGGTGCAGTAAAATATTTTTCACTAAAACCTTTTCATTTCTTAAGGTATCAACTTCAAATATATGTTCCTTATCATCAACGACATCTTATGTGACAAGGTTCATAACTCTAGCACCAATATTTTCAGATTTTTCTCCCCTTGAACTTAGAATTTTTCTTAAAAAATACTATTTTTTAGCTCACCTGAGCATGCTCAGGGTGAGCTTTTAGGATCGATGATTGTCCGTCGTCCGTTCACATTTAGTTGTTAACACTCTAGCGGTCGCATTTTTGCCTCAATCATCATCAAACTTGGTCAGGATGCTTATCTAGCTGATAGCTTGGATGAGTTTGAACATGGGTCATCTCGGATGAGAAACTAGGTCACAAGAGCTAAAAATAGAAAAACCTTGTTAACACTCTAGAGGTCACATTTTTGCCTCAATCATCATCATACTTGGTCAGGATGTTTGTCTAGGTGATAGCTGGGATGAGTTCAAACATGGGTCATCTCGGATGAAAAAGTAGGTCACCGGAGCTAAAAATAGAAAAACCTTGTTAACACTCTAGCGGTCACATTTTTGCATCAATCATCATCAATCTTGGTCAGGATGCTTATCTAGTTGATAGCTCAGATGAGTTCGAACATGGGTCATCTCGGATGAAAAGTAGGTCACCAGAGCTAAAAATAGGAAAACCTTGTTAACACTCTAGCGGTCACATTTTTGCATCAATCATCATCAAACTTGGTCAAGATGCTGGTATAGGTGATAGCTCGGACGAGTTCGAACATGGGTCATCTCGGATGAAAAAGTAGGTCACCGGAGCTAAAAATAGAAAAACCTTGTTAACACTCTAGCATTCACATTTTTGCATCAATCATCATCAAACTTGGTCAAAATGCTTGTCTAGGTGATAGCTCGGATGAGTTCGAACATAGGTCATCTCGGATCAAAAAAGTAGGTCACCGGAGCTAAAAATAGAAAAACCTTGTTAACACTCTAGCGGTCACATTTTTGCATCAGTCATCATCAAACTTGGTCAAGATGCTTGTCTAGGTGAAAGCTCGAATGAGTTCGAACATGGGTCATCTCGGATGAAAAACTAGGTCACCGGAGCTAAAAATAGAAAAACCTTGTTAACACTCTAGAGGTCACAATTTTGCCTCAATCATCATCAAACTTGGTCAGGATGTTTGTCTAGGTGATAGCTCGGATGAGTTTGAACATGGGTCATCTCGGATGAAAAAGTAGGTCACCGGAGCTAAAAATAGAAAAACCTTGTTAACACTCTAGCGGTCACATTTTTGCATCAATCATCATCAAACTTGATCAAGATGCTTGTCTAGGTGATAGCTCGGATGAGTTCGAACATGGGTCATCTCGGATGAAAAACTAGGTCACAGGAGCTAAAAATAGAAAAACCTTGTTAACACTCTAGTGGTCACAATTTTGACTCAATTGTCATCAAACTTGGTCAGGAAACTTGTCTAGGTCATTGCTGGGAATAAATCGAACATGGGTCATCTTGGATGAAAAACTAGGTCACAGGAGCTAAAAATAGAAAAATCTTGTTAACACTCTAGTGGCTACTGTTGTGATCCAAATATTCTGTTAATTGGTCTGAAAGTTTGTTTTGATGATTTCTAAGTCAAGATCGAACATGGGTCATCTTGGATGAAAAACTAGGTCACACCGCCCAAATATGGAAAAACCTTGTTAACATTCTAGTGGTCACATTTTCGACTCAATTATCATCAAACTTGGTCAGGATGCTTGTCTAGGTAATTGCTTGGATGAGTTCGAAATCACATGTGAAACTTGGTCACCGGAGCTAAAAATAGAAAAATCTTGTTAACACTCTAGTTGCTACTGTTTTGATCCAAGTATCCTGGAAATTGGTCCGAATATTTTGTTTTGATGATTTCTAGGTCAAATTTGAATATGTGTCACCTGGGTAAAAAACTAGGTCGCACTGCTCAAATATGGATAATCCTTGTTAACACTGTAGTGGTCACATTTTTGACTCACCTGTCATGAGACTTGGTCAGAATGCTTGTCTAGGTAATTGTTTGGATGAGTTTGATAAGTCAGGTGAGCGATCTAGGGCCATCATGGCCCTCTTGTTACTGTTACTTCTTTATTTCATAAGAGATCAACTTCATACTTCAAATATAAGTTCCTTATCATCAACCACATCTTATCTGATAAGGTTCATAACTGTAGCACCAATATTTTCAGATTTATCTCCCCTTGAACTTAGAATTTTCCTTCAAAAATATTATTTTTTTACTGTTTCTTATTTATTTCTTAAGGGATCAACTTCATACATCAAATATATGTTCCTTATCATTAACCACATCTTATGTGACAAGGTTCATAACTCTAGCACCAATATTGCAAGAATTATCTCCCTATAAACTTAGATTTTTTACTTGAACAATGTTACTTTTTACTATAACTTCTTTAGTTTTAAAGGTATCTACCTCAAACTTCAAATACTTATTCCTTATCATTTATTACACCTTATGTGACAAGGTTCGTAACTCTTAAAGCAATATTTTCAGATTTATCTCTCTTTGAACTTAGGATTTTCTTTAAGAAATATTATAACTTTTTTACTTTTTAAGGTATCTAGAATAATCTATTTCAAACTTCAAATATTTATTTCTTATCATTACACACATGTTGTGTGACAAGGTTCATATCTCTAGCATGACTATTTCCAGAATTTTCCCCCTTGAACTTGGAATTTATGTTAACAAATGTTATTTTTTACTATACCTTAATACATAATTATATATAATTGATTTTTCTTTCATAGTTTCATCTTCCTTACTGCATCCAGTATTTTAGTGGAGCTTCGCTGTCTCCTGTGACAGCTCTTGTTTAGTTATTATGCCCCCACTTCGAAGAAGAGGGGGTATATTGCTTTGCACTTGTCGGTCCGTCCCGTCCGTCGGTCCGTAGACCAAATGGTTTCCGAGTGATAACTAAAGAACCCTTAGGCCTAGGATCTTAAAACTTGGTATGGTGATTGGTCATCACCAGTAGATGACCCCTATTGATTTTGGGGTCAAGGGGTCAAAGGTCAAGGTCACATTGACCTTGTATGTTAAAACGGTTTCCGATCAATAACTAAAGAACGCTTAGGCCTAGGATCTTCAAACTTGATATGGTGATTGGTCATGACCAGCAGATGACCCCTATTGATTTTGGGGTCAAGGGATCAAAGGTCAAGGTCACATTGACCTTGTATGTTAAAACGGTTTCCGATCAATAACTAAAGAACGCTTAGGCCTAGGATCTTCAAACTTGATATGGTGATTGGTCATGACCAGCAGATGACCCCTATTGATTTTGGGGTCAAGGGATCAAAGGTCAAGGTCACATTGACCTTGTAGGTAAAAACAGTTTCCGATCAATAACTAAAGAACCCTCAGGCCTAGGAACTTCAAACTTGGTATGGTGATTGGTCATGACCAGCAGATGACCCCCATTGACTTTGGGGTCAAAGGTCAAGGTCACATTGACCTTGTAGGTAAAAGCGGTTTGCGATCAAGAACTAAAGAACGCTAAGGCCTAGGAACTTCAAACTTGGTATGATGATTGGTCATGACCAGCAGATGACCCCTATTGATTTAGGGGTTAAGGGGTCAAAGGTCAAGGTCACATTGACCTTGTAGGTAAAAACGGTTTCCGATCAATAACTAAAGAACCCTTAGGCCTAGAGACTTCAAACTTGGTAAGATGATTGGTCATGACCAGCAGATGACCCCTATTGATATTGGGGTCAAGGAATCAAAGGTCAAGGTCACATTGACCTTGTAGGTAAAAACGGTTTCTGATCAATAACTAAAGAACACTTAGGCCTAGGAATTTCAAACTTGGTATGATGATTGGTCATGACCAGCATATGACCCCTATTGATTTTAGGGTCAAAGGTCAAGGTCACATTGACCTTTTAGGTAAAAACGGTTTCCGATCAATAAGTAAAAAAGGCTTAGGCCTAGGTACTTCAAACTTGGTATGATGATTGGTCATGACCAGCAGATGACCCCTATTGATTTTGGGGTCAATGGGTCAAAGGTCAAGGTCACATTGACCTTGTAGGTAAAAACGGTTTCCGATCAATAACTAAAGAACCCTTAGGCCTAGGAACTTCAAACTTGGTATGATGATTGGTCATGACCAGTAGATGACCCCTATTGATTTTGGGGTCAAGGGATCAAAGGTCAAGGTCACATTGACCTTGTAGGTTAAAACGGTTTCCGATCAATAACTTAAGAACGCTTAGGCCTAGGAACTTCAAACTTGATATGGTGATTGGTCATGACCAGCAGATGACCCCTATTGATTTTGGGGTCAAGGGATCAAAGGTCAAGGTCACATTGACCTTGTAGGTAAAAACAGTTTCCGATCAATAACTAAAGAACCCTCAGGCCTAGGAACTTCAAACTTGGTATGGTGATTGGTCATGACCAGCAGATGACCCCTATTGATTTTGGGGTCAAGGGGTCAAAGGTCAAGGTCACATTGACCTTGTAGGTAAAAACGGTTTCCGATCAATAACTAAAGAACGCTTAGGCCTAGGAACTTCAAACTTGGTATGATGATTGGTCATGACCAGCAGATGACCCCTATTGATTTAGGGGTTAAGGGGTCAAAGGTCAAGGTCACATTGACCTTGTAGGTAAAAACGGTTTCCGATCAATAACTAAAGAACCCTTAGGCCTAGAGACTTCAAACTTGGTAAGATGATTGGTCATGACCAGCAGATGACCCCTATTGATATTGGGGTCAAGGGGTCAAAGGTCAAGGTCACATTGACCTTGTAGGTAAAAACGGTTTCTGATCAATAACTAAAGAACGCTTAGGCCTAGGAATTTCAAACTTGGTATGATGATTGGTCATGACCAGCATATGACCCCTATTGATTTTGGGGTCAAAGGTCAAGGTCACATTGACCTTTTAGGTAAAAACCGTTTTCCGATCAATAACTAAAAAGGCTTAGGCCTAGGTACTTCAAACTTGGTATGATGATTGGTCATGACCAGCAGATGACCCCTATTGATTTTTGGGTCAAGGGATCAAAGGTCAAGGTCACATTGACCTTGTAGGTTAAAACAGTTTCCGATCAATAACTAAAGAACCCTTAGGCCTATGAATTTTTCAAACTTGGTATGATGATTGGTCATGACCAGTAGATGACCCCTATTGATTTGGGGGTTTAGGGGTCAATGTCATAGTGACCTTGTACTTAATGACCGTTTCTGACCAATAACTCAACAACTCAAGTTGCCTTGTTTGATATTTTTATGTGCTTTTGGTATACACATTTGAAGGTCTTATGTAATATAACAACTTGGCTGTCATTAATGAGGCCTATGTGATTCATAAAATTTATGTATATATTATTTGCTAAGATTTTTAATAACTTTGATTGCTGCACACAACCTATGGGGTCACAATAATTATTACCTTGTGACTAGTCATGACCAGTAGATACTAGATAACCCTTATTAATTGCTTGTTTACTGGGTCAGAAGTCATGCATAATAACCTGATCACATGACAAATTGGCTGCCGATAGGGGGCATACATGTTTTACAAACATATCTTGTTTCTCTAAAATTTATTTTTCATTCTTTTTTTTTCCAGGACATATTAACTAGAAATATATTTAAGATACCAGCTTGAAATTTTATTGGTGAAAAACTCTCAATTGACATATCTTCGCTTTGTACTCTTTGAGTTATTGCCCTTGGATGTGTATTTAAATGTCAATGGGTGCAAATGGATGCCCCCCCCCCCTTTATAACTTTTTTTCCTGTTAGGTTGGAGATTGGGCAGTCTATGACAGCTGCTTCTTCTAATGTGTTTTATCACAGGTGCACACACACACACACAGAGAAAAAAAATAAAGAAAAAGAAACAAGAAATGTCGGACATCACATATGCACCCCCCCCCCCCCCCCCCCCTTTGGGTACATGGAAGTGTTCAGTTATGGAGAAAAGAACAAGAGCTGTCCGTAAGACAGCGCGCTCGACTTTTTTATTGCTTGCCAATAAAAAAAGTTTTTGCAGTAATACAAAACATTGACAGTTAAGGGCCATAATTCAAATAAAATCTTTGACAGAATTACCTTCTCCTGGACATGTTTGGGAATCATGATTGTAAACAAGTATTCCAACTTTCAAATTAATATCTCAAACAGTTCAGTCAAAAAGTGGACTGGTACTAAAAACTTAACCAAGATTCTAAGTCGATAAAAGGCCTTAATTTTTAAAACAAATCCTTGACAGAGTTACCTTCTCTTGCGTACAGATGGGGGTAATGATGTGAAATAGCATTAAAAGTTTCAAAGCAATATCTCAAAGGGTTAAGGCAATAAGTGGATTTTACCCATATTCAATGTATTTTCTAAGTCAAAAAGGGCATAATTCTGTCAAAAACCTTGACAGAGTTATGTCCTCTTGTCTGTTGATGAAGGTCGTGATGGTAAACAAGTATGGTCAGTTTCAAAGCAATACCTCCAATGGTTTTTTGAAATAAAGTGAGGTGGTACAAAAAACTTAACCAAGCTCAATACACTTTCTAAGTCAAAAAAGGGCCATAATTCTGTCAAAAACCTTGACAGAGTTATGTACTCTTGTCTGTAGATGGAGGTTATGATGGTGAACAAGTATGGTAAGTTTCAAAGCCATACTTGTAATACTTCTGAAATAAAGTGGGGTGGTACGAAAAACTTAACCAAGGTGTGACGCCAACGCCGACGCCGACGCCGACGCCGGGGCGAGTAGGATAGCTCCCCTTTTCATAGAAAAGTCGAGCTAAAAATAATGAAGACTTTGTGATAAACAGTTTTCAAGATAATAAGCAGAAACCATTCTGACATTTAAGGCCCCTATGACCTTGACCTTTGAACTAGTGACCCAAAATCAATAGGGGTCATCTAATAGTTATGACCAATCAATATTAGAAATATGAAGACTTTGTGATAAATAGCTTTCAAGATATAAAAGAGAGAAAACCATTGTGACCTTGACCTTTGATCCCAAAATCAATAGGGGTCACTTACTAGTTATGACCAATGACTATGTGAAATATGAAGACTTTGTAATGCATAGTTTTCCAGATAATCAGCAGAAACCATTCTGATATATAAGGCCCCTGTGACCTTGACCTTTGACCCCAAAATCAATAGGGGTCATCTACTAGTATTGATCAATCACTATGTGATTTATGAAGACTTTATGATAAATAGTTTTTGAGATAAAAATCAGCGGAAACCATTCTGACATGTAAGGTTCCTGTGTCCTTGACCTATTGACCCCAAAATCGATAGGGTTCATCTACTAGCTATGACCAATCACTATGTGAAATATGAAGACTTTGTGATGCATAGTTTTCAAGATTATCAGCGGAAACCAATATGACATTTAAGGCTACTGCAACCTTGACCTAGTGACCCCAAAATCAATAGGGGTCATCTACTGGTAATGACCAATCACTATGTGAAATATGAAAACTTTGTTATAAATAGCTTTCAAGATAATGAGTTGAAATAATACTACCATTCAAGGACCCTGTGACCTTGGCCTTTGACCTGGTGACCCCAAAATGATCAAGAGGGTTTATTAACTAGTTATCAGAAAGTCTTCATATTTGTAATATTGATTCAATATAACAAATTTGAAGTTTGTGATAAATAGTAACCAAGATTATAAGTTGAATTCATACTAGCATTCAAGGCCCCTGTGACCTTTACCTTTGACCAAGTGATCCAAAATCATTAGGGGTCATCTACTAGTTATGACCATACAAAATGTGAAATATTAAGACTTTGTAATGCATAGTTACCAAGATCCAGGGTGTTCATTAGCCATGAAATCCTGAGGGTCATTTTTCTTAAGTTTTACCGACTACATGGACAAATCCCTATGATTTTAACAAAATTGACCCTCCAGTTAAAATCCTGAGGGTTAAATCAGGCCTTTTAGAAATTTGAAGGGTCAAAGAGTCATTTCAAGGGTCAAAGAGTCATTTCAAGGGTCAAACGTACACCTTGAAGATAATGAGCGGAAACCATTCTGACATTAAAGGCATCTATGACCTTTGACCTAGTGACCCCAAAAATAAATAGGGGTCAACTACTAGTTATGACCAATCAATACGTGAAATATGAAGACTTTGTGATGCATAATTTTCAAGATAATCAGCGGGAACCATTCTAATATATAAGGCCCCTGTGACCTTTGACCTAGTGACCCCAAAAATCAATTGGGGTCATCTACTAGTAATGGCCAATCACTATGTGATTTATGAAGACTTTGTGATAGTTTTTGAGATAATCAGCAGAAACCATTCTGACCTTTAAGGCTCCTGTGACCTTGACCTTTGACCTAGTGAGCCTAAAATCCATAGGGTTCATCTACTAGTTATGACCAATCACTATGTGTACTAAGAACACTTTGTGATGCATAGTTTTCAAGATAATCAGCGGAAACCATTCTGACATTTAAGGCCCCTGAGACCTTGACCTTTGACCTAGTGACCCCAAAATAAATTCGGGTCATCTACTAGTGATGACCAATCACTATGTGAAATATGAAGAATTTGTGATAAATAGTTTTCAAGATAATCAGCGGAAACCATGTGGTCTATGGACGGACAGACCGATGGACCAACATTAGCAAAACAATATACCTCCTCTTCTTCCAAGAGGGGGCATAAAAACAAGAACTGTCGGTAGGACAGCAACGCTCGACTATTCTGAGTGCTTGATAGTAAAAAAAGCCTTGATTAAAAGGTAAAATTCTCTCAGTAAAGAAAAAGGCAAAATTTTTCTTTAAATCCATATTACAGTTATAGACATTGGATGCTGTCAAAGAAGAGTATAAATTTCGACATGTTCCAAAGCCTTATGAACTTTGAAAATATTTGAGGTATTACAAAAACTTTAACGTAAATTCTAAGTCGAAAAAGGGGCATAATTCTGTCAAAATGCTTGATAGAGTTACCTCCTCCTGTTTACAGGTTGAGGTCATGATGGTGAACAAGTGTGCAAAGTTTCAAAGCCATATGGGACTTTGAAAATATTTGAGGTATTACAAAAACTGTAACGTAAATTCTAAGTCAAAAAGGGGCATAATTCTGTAAAAATGCTTGATAGAGTTACCTCCTCCTGTCTACAGGTTGGGATCATGATGGTGAACAAGTGTGCAAAGTTTCAAAGCCATATGTCAATGGACTTTGAAAATATTTTAGGTATTACAAAAACTGTAACGTAAATTCTAAGTCGAAAAAGGGGCATAATTCTGTCAAAATGCTTGATAGAGTTACCTCCTCCTGCCTACAGGTTGGGATCATGATGGTGAACAAGTGTGCAAAGTTTCAAAGCCATATGGGACTTTGAAAATATTTGAGGTATTACAAAAACTGTAACGTAAATTCTAAGTCGAAAAAGGGGCATAATTCTGTCAAAATGCTTGATAGAGTTACCTCCTCCTGTCTACAGGTTGGGGTCATGATGGTGAACAAGTGTGCAAAGTTTCAAAGCCATATGTCAATGGAAAAATATCTGAGGTATTACAAAAATTTAAACGTAAATTCTAAGACGAAAAAGGGGCATAATTCTGTCAAAATGCTTGATAGAGTTACCTCCTCCTGTCTACAGGTTGGGGTCATGATGGTGAACAAGTGTGCAAGGTTTCAAAGCCATATGTCAATGGACTTTGAAAATATTTGAGGTATTACAAAAACTTTAACGTAAATTCTAAGTCGAAAAAGGGGCATAATTCTGTCAAAATGCTTGATAGAGTTACCTCCTCCTGTCTACAGGTTGGGGTCATGATGGTGAACAAGTGTGCAAAGTTAAATTGAAAATATTTGAGGTATTACAAAAACTTTAACATAAGTGGTTACGCCGACGCTCGGGTGACTACAATAGCTCTACTTATTCTTATCGAAAAGTCGAGCTAAAAAACAAGAAAACTAGTCTCCATCTTTCCAAGAAAATTTTTACTTGATAAAGTTATATTTATACTGTACATGTACCATCTACAAATATTTAAAAGCACATCATGCAAATCATTTTTTTTTTAGTTTTCATTTGAATAGGCTCATGTTAAACAGAAGTTAAATTTAGAACCTGTCTAAGATTTGTCATGGAACATAATAATACAAAATCCTAAAATATATAATCTGGACAAATATTTGCCTAGTACTTCCTGTAATAGGATCAGAAGAATATTCATTGTAACAGTTTTTTTTCTCAAAATTTTCTCACTATATTCAGACAAAGTTGGGAAAATCAGACCGTATCATACATCATGTCAAATGAAACAAAACAATCAAATATTGGATTCATTTAACTCTTTTATTTGTATAAATATTTCACTCAAAAGTGTGTTTTCAAATATAGAATGCAAAAATTCAATTTGCTTGGGCACAGTTTAAATTTTGTTTTTTCTTCTTCTTGGATTGTGAATTTTGTCTTTAAAGTTGGGAAAAAATAAAACTTTTTTGAGATTGGGAACATGACCCAGTATTGTTCTTCAAAACAGGTAAGGAAAATCTTAAGACCTGTGGTTAAATCATACATTGGTTAGAAAATTGCTGAATATGCATACATGTACAATTCAAATAAGTATATCTACACATAAATATATATAGTATACCCTTGTGCAGTAATGGATTCACACCTTATATAATTTCATAGGAGTTAACCCGTTACTGCACTAAGGTTAGGATATATCAGGGATTTTTTTCCGGGATTTTAGGAATATGACCCTTACCCATGGAATTGGGAATTTTAGTGATGTTTTGTTAAAAATTGCGCAAAATGCATGACTGAAATTTTGCAGTCATTAAATGAATGCTAACAATCACTGTCTAGGATGGCATCTTCAAATATTTAAGCACTATTACAGTGAAAAAGCCCTTATTTTTGAAAGATTTTAGAATTTTTTATTCAATATTTTTATTTTGTAACTTTCAATTTGGAATTTTTCCTGTGAATTTGGAAAATAATATACTATTTTCAATTGGGAATATGACCCAATAACGGCTATAAAATAAGCCAAAAAAAAAATCCCTGTTTCATAATATTTCTATAATATATATAGGATACCTTTGGTTCAAAGCAATATACATGTACATTGCAGTTTTAGTTTACAAATACAACTAATTAATTTTGAGAAAGAAAAAGAAATTTACACATGAAGTTGTTTTTTTTTTATTGTCTTTTCACAAATACAGTTACATGTACAGCCACATTGAATACTGACACAAGAATGAAAGATGTCCTATGTTTCCCAGTATAAAACTTTCATATTTTGAAAATTTCAACTTTATATGAGCCGCGTCACTACAAAACCAACATAATGGGTTTGCGACCAGCATGGATCCAGACCAGCCTGCACATCCACGCAGTCTGATCAGGATCCATGCTGTTCGCTTACCAAATCTATTAAAGTAGAGAAACTGATAGCGAACAGCATGGATCCTGATCAGACTGCCCGGATGCGCAGGCTGGTCTGGATCCATGCTGGTCGCAAACGCACCATGTTGGTTTTGTCGTGACACGGCTCAAATATGTGACTGTCAATTATATTGTGTATTAATTAAATGATATATCTTTTAAAATTAAATACATTAACAAGATACAAATGTATATTTGGTAAAAGGTTATGAAAACCTTACATGTACATAGTATGTATCAAATTAAACAAGAGGGCCATGATGGCCCTGGATCGCTCACCTGACACAACCGCATCCAAGCAATGTCTTAAACAAGCATCATGACCAAGTTTGATGCGACTGAGTCAAACATGTGACCTCTAGTGTGTTATAAAGATTTTTCCATATTTGGGCAATGTGACCTAATTTTTGACTGGACACGACCAATATTCAAACTTGACCTAGAAATCATCAAAACAACCTTCCTGACCAATTTCCAGGAAATTTGGATCAAAACAGCAGCCACTAGAGTGTTAAAAAGATTTTTCTATTTTTAGCTCCTGTGACCTAGTTTTTGACCAGACATGACCAATCTTAGCACTTGACCCAGAAAACATCAAAACAACATTCTTGACAAATTTCCTGAATATTTGAATAAAAACTGCAGCCACTAGAGTGTAAACAAGCTTTTTCTATTTTTAACTCCTGTGACCTAGTTTTTGACCTGAGATGGCCCATCTTCGAACTTGACCTAGAAATCATCAAAACAACCTTCCTGACAAATTTCCAGAATATTTGAATCAATACTGCAGCCACTAGAGTGTTAACAAGCTTTTTCTATGTTTAGCTCCTGTGACCTAGTTTTTGACCGGAGATAACCCATCTTCGAACTTGACCTAGACATCATCAAAACAACCTTCCTGACAAATTTCAAGAATATTTGGATGAAAACTGCAGCCCCTAATGTGTTAACAAGCTTTTCTATTTTTAGCTCCTGTGACCTAGTTTTTGACCGGAGATGACCCATCTTCGAACTTGACTTAGATATCATCAAAACAACCTTCTTGACAAATTTCCAGAACATTTAGATGAAAACTGCAGCCATTAGAGTGTTAACAAGCTTTTTCTATTTTTAGCTCCTGTGACCTAGTTTTTGACCTGAGATGACCCATCTTCGAACTTGACCTAGAAATCATCAAAACAACCTTTCTGACAAATTTCCAGAATGTTTGGATGAAAACTGCAACCATTAGAGTGTTAACAAGCTTTTTCTATTTTTAGCTCCTGTGACCTAGTTTTTGACCAGACATGACCCATCTTCGAACTTGACCTAGAAATCATTAAAACAACCTTCCTGACAAATTTCCAGAATATTTTAATCAAAACTGCAGCCACTAGAGTGTTAACAAGCTTTTTCTATTTTTAGCTCCTGTGACCTAGTTTTTGACCGGTGATAACCCATCTTCGAACTTGACCTGAAAATCATCAAAACAACCTTCCTGACAAATTTCCAAAATATTTGGATGAAAACTGCAGCCACTAGAGTGTTAACAAGCTTTTTCTATTTTTAGCTCCTGTGACCTAGTTTTTGACCGGACATGACCCATCTTCCAACTTGACCTAGATATCATCAAAACAACCTTCCTGACAAATTTCCAGAATATTTGGATGAAAACTGCAGCCACTAGAGTGTTAACAAGCTTTTTCTATTTTTAGCTCCTGTGACCTAGTTTTTGACCGGACATTACCCATCTTCCAACTTGACCTAGATATCATCAAAACAACCTTCCTGACAAATTTCCAGAATATTTGGATGAAAACTGCAGCCACTAGAGTGTTAACTAGCTTTTTCTATTTTTAGCTCCTGTGACCTAGTTTTTGACCAGACATGATCCATCTTTAAACTTGACCTAGATATTATCTAAACAACCTTCCTGACAAATTTCCAGAATATTTGGATGAAAACTGCAGCCTATAGAGTGTTAACAAGCTTTTTCTATTTTTAGCTCCTGTGACCTAGTTTTTGACCAGACATGACCCATCTTCGAACTTGACCTAGATAAAATCAAAACAACCTTCCTGACAAATTTCCAAAATATTTGGATGAAAATTGCAGCCACTAGAGTGTTAACAAGCTTTTTCTATTTTTAGCTCCTGTGACCTAGTTTTTGACCAGACATGATCCATCTTCAAACTTGACCTAGATATCATCTAAACAACCTTCCTGACAAATTTCCAGAATATTTGGATGAAAACTGCAGCCACTAGAGTGTTAACAAGCTTTTTCTATTTTTAGCTCCTTTGAGCTAGTTTTTGACTTGAAATGATCCATATTCGAACTTGACCTAGAAACCATCAAAACAACCTTCCTGATCAATTTCAAGGGTATCTGCATCAAAACTAAAGCCACTTGAGTGTTAACAAGCTTTTTCTATTTTTAGCTCCTGTGACCTAGTTTTTGACCGGAGATGACCCATCTTCGAACTTGACCTAGATATCATCAAAACAACCTTCCTGACAAATTTCCAGAATATTTGGATGAAAACTGCAGCCACTAGAGTGTTAACAAGCTTTTTCTATTTTTAGCTCCTGTGACCTAGTTTTTGACCGGAGATGACCCATCTTCGAACTTGACCTAGATATCATCAAAACAACCTTCCTGACAAATTTCCAGAATATTTGGATGAAAACTGCAGCCTCTAGAGTGTTAACAAGCTTTTTCTATTTTTAGCTCCTGTGACCTAGTTTTTGACCCGAGATAACCCATCTTCGAACTCGATCTGTATTTCATTGAAACAAACATTCTGACAAAGTTTGATGATGATCCAATCAAAACTGTGACTGCTAGACTGTTAACAACCCAATTATTAGAGTGTTAACAAGCTTTTTCTATTTTGAGCTCGTGACCTAGTTTTTGACCGGAGATGACCCATCTTCGAACTTGACCTAGATATCATCAAAACAACCTTCCTGACAAATTTCCAGAATATTTGGATGAAAACTGCAGCCTCTAGAGTGTTAACAAGCTTTTTCTATTTTTAGCTCCTGTGACCTAGTTTTTGACCCGAGATAACCCATCTTCGAACTCGATCTGTATTTCATTGAGACAAACATTCTGACAAAGTTTGATGATGATCCAATCAAAACTGTGACTGCTAGACTGTTAACAACCCAATTATTAGAGTGTTAACAAGCTTTTTCTATTTTTAGCTCGTGACCTAGTTTTTGACCAGAGATGACCCATCTTCGAACTTGACCTAGATATCATCAAAACAACCTTCCTGACAAATTTCCAGAATATTTGGATGAAAACTGCAGCCTCTAGAGTGTTAACAAGCTTTTTCTATTTTTAGCTCCTGTGACCTAGTTTTTGACCCGAGATAACCCATCTTCGAACTCGATCTGTATTTCATTGAGACAAACATTCTGACAAAGTTTGATGATGATCCAATAAAAACTGTGACTGCTAGACTGTTAACAACCCAATTGTTGACGACGAACGACGCACAACGCACGACGCACGACGCACGACGCACAACGCACGACGACGGACGCCGGACATAGCCCCATCACTATACCTCACCATGACCACTTCGTGGTCAGGTGAGCTAAAAAAAAAGGTACTCAGTACAAAATCATTATCAACTCACAAAAAGTCTTCCACTCTACAAATTACAATATAAAATATTATAAAGTCACACAACGATATAATTATTATATACATTTTTGTAACAAATAAAATACAAACATAGGGCTTTATCAATTATATAAATTTCTGAACAACACACTGCATGTGTACATTTGTATATAAAACTAAAATACTGGACACAATTGGGGCACCGAAAAGAATTTTATCATGCCAGCTGCATAGCATCCTCAGACACATGTATAAGGAAGAAACGGCCTAGGTGGGATTCAAACCCACTGAAACATCTAAAGAAAAGTGATTCAAAGTCAGCTCACCAAACATTTCAGCTACACTGTCATGTAGTGTATCTTTATATAATTTTTAAATGAAAAAAAAAACAACAAAAAAACCCCAACAAAACAAACAAAAATATTAGTCTCAGGGCCTCGTTTCATGATCTTTAGGTCAAAAGTTTGGTATGAGGGTCTCAATGCCCTCTCCAGTTTATTTCCCCCCATTTTTAAAAATAAAAATCCTGACAACATTTTTTTTTTATCTCCTTTCACTGTAGTGAAAAATAAATTTTTACAGTGAAAAGAAAGAAAATGTAAATACACATAGTCATTTTATTTCAACAATATTTCTATAATATATATAATTATAATAACATTGTTAATCTAAACAGACATTAAACTGTTTATTACATGGATTGTGACATTGAATTTCCTTGAACCAATTAAATGGACAGTTCCAAAAATTAAAACCATGAATGGACTGTTCCAGGGGCGTTCCTATGATTCGACCCCTTTTTAAAACGGGCGGATAAAAAGGAAAATAGTGACTTTCTCCAGAGACAAAGAAGAGTGATATTTTCAAAAAGATTTTAAATTATATAGATATTCTAAATTGTGAATTATTTATTGATTTTTGAATATTGATGATATTTTTAATGACAGCCCTAACACCATGCAGATCTAAATGACATTCATTCATTAATGTATAAATTTTCAAAATTTCAGTGTCTTGACATACTAAAAGACTATTGATCTCAATATACATGTACTAGGCTCTATCAGTATTATTATGTACACCACCAAACCAGGGACCCTCATATTTCAGGAATACAAGTCCCTGGAACTCTTTAATAAAAAATAAAATTCATTGCAGAAATCCTGCAATCTAACCTCTTCGGATATTGCACCACAACTCTAATTCATTCTACTTTACATTTAAAAAAAACAAAAACAAAACAAACATGCAATAACACACACATTAGTCTGATTAGAACTGTCATTTTGACCATCCATGATCACTTGAGTTTTTAGCTGTATTACAGTTTAACTGACAATGATAATTCACCCTCAAGTCCATTTCTGGGGTAAATCCAGATGCTGGATTGAAAAAATGAGGGTGACCGTGACCCTGTCGAGGATCAAACCAATAGCCAGCTGGTCCTCTAGGTTGTGGAACCTGCATATTTTCTACACTGCCTTCACATCTGGACTGCTTCATGGCACTATCTATGGCTGCAGAATTTTCAATTTCACTTTTGACAGTAACCTCAGCTTGTGAGTCACTTTTATAAGCACCTGTACTGTGCAAACTATTTCCACTTTTATCGCTATATCCTTCGCTTTTTGACATGGTTAATGTATTCCCGTCAGCACTCCCACTGTATATGCTATTTCTATTGTTAACACTACTACTTTCGTGCACACTTTTTGAAACATTTGATGCATTTCCAATATGGGTATTTCCCTCACCATTATCAGCATCAGTTGCACTAAACACGCTATTTGCAATGTTCACCATATTTGCTGTGCTTACTGCACAGCCACTGGTTACATGAACAATACTTTGACCAATCCTTTCACTTTTGTTGTTTACATCATTTCCAGATTTAAGATCGCCACTTTTAACTCTTGACACTACTCCACTTTTAACAGATTCAGTGTTATCAACTGCTGTCGCATTGGCAGCACATGTACATTTCGGCTTGCCTTTAATGGCCTGCTCGCCATGCGATTTCCTATGTTTTTCCATAGAATCCTTTCTCAAGAACTTCCTGTTACAATCTGGGCAGTTAAATTGTATCCTGCTATCTTTATAATGTATTTTTTCATGCCTGGTTAGTTTATCCTTCCGTACAAATGATTTCAGGCATACGATGCATATATGAGGCCTTTCACCGGTATGCTCCAGTTTATGACGAGTCAGGTGATCTTTGCGATGGTAAGACTTGTCACACTGGTCACACGCATGTATTTTCAGTTTTTTGGCCGGGGACACATCATTCTGAACAGATAGCACCACTCCTGGCCCGCAAATTTGTTCAACATCATGTACAATATGATGATCATCATAATTTTTCTTGAAAGCAAAAGATTTATTGCACATTCGGCACAGAAATTCGCCCGAATTATGCTTCATATTCGCATGTGTGGAACCAGTGCTCTCCATGTTTAACTCACTACTGGTAGGCGTCGACTGTTGCATTAATCCTTAAAAAAAAAATGTTTCTCATGATTATAATATGAGATTATGATAATATAAGAAATTTATAACTTCATCGATTCATTTGATTCAAAGTTAAATCTTGATTAAAGTATTGCTGAAAGAGTAATGAACCTTACAATATATATTGAAGATACTTGTTGGTTATATTTAAAGTTGTCATTTCTCCTCCCGCTACCCATCACCTAGTCTTTGAAAAATTGCACTAAGTAAAGTTGACTCTTAAATGGGTGAGTTAACCAAAATTAGGCGACAACCTTAATAAAATGTTGACAAGTGAGGAGTTGAACTTGGGAGGAGTTGAACTAACATCTTTGAAAATGCCCATACTTCTTGCCTTTAATGTCATACACATTGTATATATACATCATTACATGTATGTGTTAATTTATACAGTCAAGCTGTATGGACCATTCTGTGGTCCAACTAATTTTACTGCGCAACAAGATACTGTGCTATTTTGTGTCTGGGGAATATCTTACCCCTTTTAAAGTGAGATTCTGACCAAGAATGAAAATATCTCCGAATCTAGCTTTGGTACATCAATATATTTTGACCAGACCATTCTGCTACTTCATAAAATGAAGAGTCTTGGCAATCTAACAGTTTTCTGACACCAATGTGCCATTATAGTTCTTAAACGACTGTTTTCCATTAATTACCAAAGAAAAAGTATAACGACTGATTAATATCTGTTAAAAAAAATTTTCACATAGCCCAGGACTCTATGGTATCACAGTACTTAATGTTTATCGTAAAATATTCAAATATAATTATCATGCATGAATGAGATTTCACTTCTATTTAATAAGTGAACTTTTCTCAAAACTGTTTGTCAAAAAATAACTTCAAAAGATCCAATTTAGATGTCATGTTTTAACTATTTCCAATGTCTGCCATTTTGGGTAATTTCAGAGGAGGTTACTATGATTTCACTGTAGTCCCAAGAAATGGAAGGATAGATTGGTCAAAATCTTTAAGTTAAAACTTAAGTTGTGAAAAACTTCCAACAGTTAACTTGTTATAATAATCAAACTATATGAACAGACGATATGTCAGTATATGTGATTGTAACATAGACTGTGTAAAAACAATTAACTTATTAAGGGAAATAGTAGTCAAATATTAAGAATGTTTATTTTATTAGTATAATGAAGATTTCATGAAATAGTTTTCTTCCCACGAATACATCCATTATTCACAAAATTTAATTTATTGGCAGATGAAAATGAATTTATTGTGCCAGTGTTATAAATATAAGCCTCAAGATGTGTTGCTTTTACTAGCAGTCATAGAAAATGTAAATACCATAGAACCCGTGATAGATCTATCATAGGAACCGAGTATAAATCAAATCAGTGACAGCTCTTTAAAGAATGGCAATCCAACACCTATAGCACCCTTTTCCCCCTTTTATATAATTCTTATAGTAAAGTTTAAAATTAAACTGTAAACTAATACGTGGTAAATATCTGAATTCTTATTACTATTTCAAGTTGTATATTAAACATATTTATCCGAAAACATATTTATCCGAATATTACTACACCCATAATATTTCAATCTATTATCTTTTGAAGAAACAAAAATTGAGCTATTACATGCTGGTAATAAATTCACATACTTTTGATTACTGAATATCAAAGAGAAACTTATGTGATAATCTTACCGTTGAAGACAATGACAATTATCGATAGATAAGATAATATTTTTTAATTGATTTTTTTCAGCACGAATAAAATTCAACATTATCGTTGTGATCTACGGGTCCTACTAAACACTGTCAAGGACTGCTGAGGAGGACTGCCAAGCACAGGGACTCGGCAAATTGTTATGATAGTGTAAAAAGTAATTATAGAAAAATACATATAATATATAGTTATTTATATTATATAATTATACAGTATATATTTTAAATGTCATTTAGAGACTTAATGATGATAGAAATTATATTGTATATTAAAAGCTAAATATAGTATTTTAATTTTAAAAACTAATTTTAGTCATAAATTATGTTTTTTATCAGAAAAGGGTTACCAAAAAGGCATAAAGGACTGATAAGGAGGAACTAACTGCACTAAAATAGCACTAAGGACTTCGGAAAAGCTAGTTTAGTGGAACAAAAGACAGACCTTTACCAACATGAATTCGAATTAGGATTAGGGGACTGTTATTCCAATAATCATAATTACAATTAATTGTATATTTTTCTATAAATGTAAACGTGAGTACAGTTAAATTTATTAAAGATTAAATGTATCTTTTTGTTGATGACCAGTTCGTTACGTTAACATGCATTGAAAACAAAATGACAAAGCTAGCATTAATTAATCCTAACACGACTTAATTTACATTTATTAAAGCTGTGACTCTTATACTAATCTTTCTGTGAAATAAACATGTACGAGTCCAAAATTTTGTTTATTTTGACTTGAAAATAACTTAAATGGTATCTTAATTCTGATACATTATATTGTAGGTGCACATTTTATAGTGTCTACACCAATCCCCCCCCCCCCCCCCAAAAAAAAAAAAAATAAAAATATGAAAATAAAGACTATGCTATTAAATTCTAGTCGATTTTAAAAAAAAATCTGCAATATAAATGAAGGTTTTTGGTGCTCAGTGCACAATTTAAAGGAATAGGAATGGGTTGATTGATGTCTGTCTCATATAAATATTCATCATTTAAAAAGAGGTACCATGACAGTTTTTCTGTTGACATCAACCTTATAAGTGAGAAATTCGTGTTTAAAGACACTATTTTTTACTTGAGAAATAAGTTCATGGGCGCCGCCATTTTGGCGTTCTGTCATTCTCGCGAGACAGACGAGACCGAGATTGTGACGTGTTACACCCACTTCCGGTATAGGTGTACACGCTGGTACAACTGAAATATATCTTGATGAAGAACTTATTAATTTTATGCGTACATTATATATTATTTATGAAAACATCATATGGAACTGAATTGCTTTAATTAATTAATTGAAGACGCCGCGACATTAATTATCATTTGTCCGATTTTCAAGCTTGCTGATGATCCCACCACATGATTTAAGCAATGACTGCTTAATTTTCAAAGATAAACCAACAATTTAATTTGGGTACTATGAGAAACTTCTTCAAATTGACGATATATCCTTTTATTTTGTACTTAATTTTCGCTAGACAAGCTGTCCGAATAGGGTACATCGCCGGTCATGTATCTTTTTTTCAGGTAAAATATCAACTAAGTCCAATTGAGGACGCGATTTCCCGCTATTGACGCTAAAAATGAGAATGGCGCAGGAAAATCGGCAGCCAGGCATATATCGTATGAAAACAAAACTGTCCGTTAGGTTATTAAGGCACCCAGTCAAAACTGGTACCAACAGCAACAAGTTGACCATTCCCCTGTAATTACGCATATTCTGGGGTTTATCCAGTTCCCTACGTTATCTACTTACCCAATTCCTTTCCCACACAGATACGCATTTCTACTACCGTAAATTTAATCCAATAAAACAAAAAATCATAAATCTACTTAATATTTAAAATGATTATTGGTAACTGAAAAAAAAAATGTGTTGCTATTTTATGACATGCTGTAATTTACAGTATAATTTGACAGGTGTGGAACTTAACCCTAAGGTCATTCAGTTCACTGATTAAGCGTAAAAAAAAAATAGATGTCTATGTCGTCATTAGAATATTTGACAAGGGTGATTAACTAATTAGGGCAACATTGTGCATGATCAAAAGGTCTGTCGGCACAGAGGCATACAAGGAGCAATAAAAATCGTCAGTACACAGTGTGACAGGAACATTTGGTGCAAATTAGGAACAATTAAAATGGACAATGCACAGTATTAGACATAAGTAGTAAGAACCAGCAATTGTGTGAATAAATTATGCAAATTAGATTTTTGAGCAGCCAATAAAAATGTTCTGCCTGCAGTTAATATTAGGCTACGAAAACGATGCGCAGCATCATACGTTGACAGACATGTTAACAATTTACTTTTCAAAAGAGTTGCTTATATTTTTGAAATGTGTGCATCAATTATAACATATGTTCACACCTTTAAATTTGAAAGTCAGAATCAAACTGCAAAAATTTAATTACATGTACTATTAAGAACACGTTTTAGTAGGATTTTTATAATAATGATAATTATCGCCGTTCAATAATTAATAGCCAATTATTCGTTGGTGCGTTTGTTTATTTAATTGCATTATTTGATTGTTTGATTGTGAAACTTTGTTAAATAATAACATGTGTATTTATTAAATCTGTGAAATATTGTTTAATTACATTAAGATGAGACTTTAATGGACATAGCATTGTTTGGAGTAACGGGCAACACTGGCCTGAAGTGGTGCGACCGGTAGACGTTGATCTTTTTTTTTGCTTATTTTTTTATTTTGATATTGTTACGTATTTTAAACCATAAATAATCTCCTCTACACCTCCTGTGAAAATATAATTGTCTGGTCAATACATTATTATATAAATATTTCCCTACGATTAAACTAGATTTACCATCTAAAGATGTGGGGAAATGACATCACGCGCACCTGTTTTTATACGGCCAATACACAAACATGGCCGCGCTTACTGATTTGTAGAAATCGGTGATTTAGCGATTTAAATTTTTTTATCATTCGTTTAATATTATTATTTGGCGGCAGAAAATTTGCAGATTTATTATTTATAGTATTCTTTTTCTGAAATCAAGTTTATATTCTAACCTTGTCTTTCCCTTTAACTTTTTATCAAAAAATTAAAGATACACTTGGCTTTAACTGCTGGTCTTTCTTTAAATATTACAAGACGTACATTTAGTTTCTACATTCATTGAAAATTTCAAACATGAAAGGGTGTTAAACATTTATTAATATTTCTATCAAACTTTCACACTTGTGTGTCAATGGTACCAATGTTTTCGGGCAATTTGGGTGTGTTAATTAAAAGTAAATCCATTGGTTGGTTTATTTACCATTGACATATCAATGATACCAATGTTTACGTATAAAATTTACCGTTGGTAGTTAAAATTTGCAGACAAACTAATGCTATGGTAGTGTTGACAAGTCTTACTTATAAATGACTCTTTTAAAATGACGATACTGATATGATTTTCATTGTTACATATAAAACTTAATTGGTCATACAAGGCTGAAATACTATTGCACATTAACAAAATGTACAAAAAGTGCGGATTAAAAAGTGCAAATAAAAACATAATATAAATACAGATAACAATAAAACCTAGCTGGGCCAAACTAAGGACCAAATTTATAAAACAAGATAAACAAGACCAAGATTGTCGTCAATTTCTTCAATGTTTTTATTTTTTAAATCATATTTCTTTTCGCCATCTGATAAGTCTTGAAATAATTAAGTAAATGCATTAAAGTATATGGCAATTTACATATAATTATAACTGTAACCTAACAGCATAGTTCTTACGTGGTCGATTTTTTTGTACTGATATCTTTATTTCTATAAGCCATATCAGGGTCTATTTTAAAGACCCTGACCATAATTGACTTACTGTATTAACTCAAATTAGGTTATCATACAAAAACATATCATGTAAACGTGAATTGCATTTAAGGATACTCGCATATCAAAGGGTATAAATGTCCAGACACTTCGGGACGCTTTGTTAGAGCGACATGAAATAAGAGTGACATGACACCGTAAAATGTCAGTTTTTGTGCTGTTAAGTGTTAAAAAATATTGTGTGGATGAATAGTTTTTTCCTTGTTTATGCTACTTACACATACAATTATAAAACTTAATTACGAATTTATTTAATTATTATCTTTGTTTGGTTTAAATGACATCTTCTGGACGCTTCCTCATTTTATGAATTTGATAGTGTGCGCACGTACATACTTAAGTCTTCTGGATATTAAATGATATTTATTAGAGAAAAAACTGTCTTCCTGAATAACGTCATTTAGAAAAAACTAATATTTAAAGATCCTGTATGTTTTGTGATTGATATTGTTACTGTGTGTATACCACACTTGCAAAAAATTATATACAAACTGTATGTATATACATGTAATTATGCAAATAAAACAATTTTCAAACATCGAAGAATATGTAAAATGTGTACTGCAAATATTTGTACACATTATATTTAATCAATAAATTACATGCATTCATTTCTTATTGGAAAATTTGACATAGAATTTATAGAAAATAAATTTCTAATTACCTCCCTTTATTTACATGAAATGTTAAATTGGGTGTATCTTTATAAATAATGCTTATTGGAACTTACAATATTGACAAATCTTAATTTGAGCATCATATTTATGACATAAAACCATGAAAAAATTGTGTTAAAGGATCTTTAAATCAATAATGATTTTCTTTAACCTTGAAGTAAAAAAAATAAGTCCAGACGCTCCGGAACGCTTGTAAGCCTGACATGAAATGGCACGGTAAAACGTCATTTTCGTGATGTAAAATATATATTCTGTGGATAAAAAAGTTCCGCTTATTTAAGTTACTTTCATATACAATTAAAAAACCTAATCACGATTTATGTAAATACTATCTTTGCTTAGATACAAAACATTCCAGACGCTTCAGGCCGTTTATTTGTCACTTAGTGATGTTTGTTTTTGAGTTTAAAATTGATAATTTATGTGTGAAAACCTTTTCTTTTCTTTAATATTACTTTACAGAACCATTGCGAAGGAATTAAAAAAAATTCTTGGTTTAGATTAACACTAGTTAACTGGACTCAATGGTAGGTTAGTTTTATTTATATAATTAGAAAAATGTCAATTAAGTTGGGTTTTTTACCATAAATCCCATAATATAGCTCATTTACAATAAATATAACTATTTAAAATAATGCTTCGGGACGCTAAATTTCTTTAGAACGATATTTTTAGTGGTATTTAACCTTACTCTTCAGAAGAAGTTACAAAAATCAATACCCGGAAGTGACTATCAAACGTGTTCGCCGGCCGACGGACTAGACAATTTTTCTTATATTTTATATTAATTTTGGTATATCTGTTAATTGGTGTAGGAAATCACTATGCCAACAGTTTCAGTAAATAGGGAAGAACTTTTTAAGGTTCTTGGCAGGAGCTATAGTTAGTCCGTTTTCATTTTATTTCTAAAAAGTGTATCTGACAGCTGGTGTCAGTTTTGTAAATGTTGCATCAGCATTTAGTCATCTGCTATTTTAGTATCTTATCAGTGTTGCATCTAGAATTTCAAAATTATGGGGGATTGTCCCCCACTCAATTGAAAAATGTGGGGGATTTGAAAAAAATGTGGGGACATACATTTACCTTACAATATGACATACCGAAAAGAACTCATTTATTTTACGTTCAGGCATTTTTGACAGATATCGTCCGCTCAAAAACGGAAGTAGAAAAAATAAAATATTGACGAATACTACAAAACACACGCGAGATGACGCAGTCGACTGCTACACGCGATTTAGTACGTATTTTAGTCATAACCACGAGTGAAAACAAACCTGGCTGAAGCGTTTAAGATACGATGAAGATAATCTGAATTAAGTTGAAAAGATCGTCAGATGCGCGACTTGGCGCGCACTGACTTCATTAAAATGCGCGATCTGCATAAAAAGTGCGCAAATCGCACAATCGCGCGGCCTAGATGCGACACTGTCTTATTCTTAAAAAATATATTTGTATTTGATTCTGATTTCATGCTTATATTTCCTGTATTTTTTTCTAAGATATGGGTTTAACATTTTCATAAAAGCCTCCCCTGATAAAATTTATGAAATTTATAATTATGCTGGTGAAAGTGGTTTTGTTGAATGGGAACAAGACACTTCATCACTTAGACCAGGGGTCTAGCAACTGGGCAACTTGGGCGATTAACAGGCTGGTGAAAATGCCCAATCGGGCTTATGACATAAAAAATCGTATTTCTAGATAAAATAATAAAGATATTTCTTTTAAACTTTGTTTGTATATTGAGCATACTATATGACAAAGTTTTAAAGAAATCTCTTTATTAATTTTCTAGAAATATGATTTTTAATGTCATAAGCCCAATTGGGCATTTTCACCAGCCTGATTAAGATGCCTAAACTAAATAAACTTTGTCGAATTTGCACATCAAAGGTAAATTGACTTCGCAGCGCTTATTTACTTACTGCATAGACAGTTCTTAAAGTATCATACAGCTTTTGACAATAAATTTAATCCTTGCCTCCAGGCGTAAGTAAAACTGAGTGTTAATAAATAAATAATTGAGTGTAATTTACACATTTGTGTGACATGATATGCAGCTCAATCGGACATTTTGCCAACTAATTCACCATTCAGACATATTGCCAACAAATTCACTAATATAAACATCCCAATTAATTGTGCACAATTAATATGTCAGATACATGTCTCATTTTAAATCAGGGAGATAAAAAAAAGTTACACTCTGAATTTGCCCAAACATATTTGGCAGTAACTACATGCAATGTGACACCAACTGTGTAAATTAACTTGCATATAAATTACAAGTAAATGGCTTGATACAGTTATGTTTGCATCAACTTAAAAGTCAGCAGGGTCTTTGATGTTCTTTGAATAGCCACATCCCCCTTCTGTACCTTTTTGATAGGGGCGCGGCCGAAAAAGTAATCACTGCTTTAAACAACATTTCCAAAACAAAAAACAGTGTTTGGGGCCTAAATAGGGTAACTTTTCACTGTTTGAGGCCTCAAATAAGGGGGGAGGGGTCGAAAGGCTGTCAAAACACATCTATATGGGGTAAAGGGTTAAATTATGTGTTAAATTGTTTAAACTGTTTATGTTTCATTAATACAAGATGAGAACTTTTTTTACTAGCCGCTAGTGTAAAGCTGTTTCTGAAATTCAATAGACATGCAGGTTTCATTTGTCATACCATGATATGTTCAAAGTTTAATAAATTGTCAGTGTATATTATAATAAGATATAAAAAGAATAAGATATTATATGCAATCATGGAAATGCCAGTTGACTACCTCATATTGCCAGTTATTGCAAAAATTAGCACTAAATTCGAACCCCTAGGATCATAATGACACCCCTGTGAAAGAGCTTGTTACTGTCATTGCCATTATTTATCACATGTTTTTCATGTTTATTTCTTTCCAATTTGAGACTGACTGTTTCTTTCAGCATTTGAGGAGTTTGATGAACTATGTTTTGAGTTTGGTTTGGAGGCAGAGATGGCTGTAAGTATAATGAGTATTACTGTTCTGTCTGACCGATTCTGAGGCATTACTTTTGAAATATTTAATTGCTGAATGTGTCACAGTATGGTACTGTAGTTTTTTTATTTATTTAAAAAAACAACCTGTGGCTTTCTGAAGGGGAAAATATAGCACAACAAATCAAATACATGTATTGTTGATGTAACAGAAAACCCTGAAATCAAATTCCAAAAACTTAGTATGTAATATACCTACACATTTTATAAAATTTTCAATTTAAACATGCATGATACATAGCAGGGGCTCTCTGTAGGGACAACTTTCAGTCAATTAGATTTATCATGTAGCTGATATAAGTCAGCTGCTGTCTTTATGTATATTAATTTTTTGGGTAAAAAACTAGATGATTTTTAAGAATAATATTTCTTTGGGGAAGCCACCCTTAAACAGCCCCTGCTAGAGGGGGAAAAACAGTCCTGGAAGCATAACAAGTACATTGAAGAATTTCACCTGGTTATGGGTTGACATTTCGTCACCTTAGAGAGTTAGTGCAATAACTGAATATCTTCTATTAAATTTAGTAGCACTTAGTCTTATAATGTTATTGCACAGTTTTGTTATGTGATACTGTTTATATGTCATTGTGTTGAAAAATTTTTTTTCCTGTTATTGTAGGAGGATGAGGAAGGCCAAGGGGACAGTACTGAGGTTACTTATAAAATTGAGGTTCCAGCCAACAGGTATGATCATTATGATAGTTAAAAAGCTGTGGAGATGTTTTTTCTCTTACCATATTTTTTCACATAAATGGGGGCTGAAGATACTAAGTTTTTATTTGGCAAATATTTATAGAAGGAAATTGTTTGTTTTTCTCTTCACTTTTCCTTCTATTTCATCTGGGACATAATATAATTGAACTAGTAACTGGAGATTTATTCTGCGGTATCTTTTCATGCAATAGGTTGCAGCCATTTTGCATTTACGGAAAAGTATTCATATTCGGGCATGAACATCTTTTTCTCTGCCAGAAAAGCTGGAAAGTTGTAGTGTCTGTGCAACTTAAAACTTGACAATGACAAAAAAGAAATAAATATCTACTCATTAATTATTGTCATTTCTTGTTTTCATAAATTGCACAATCACGTCTATATGACTGAAATACTGTTGGGAAAAGGCATAAAATGAAACAAACAAACAAAACTAGTGATAGTATCTTATTCAAATTTGTTACTATTTATACTATTTTATGTATGACAAAACTCGAAATTTCATGTAAACCGTTTATAACTGTTATAGATGAACACTTTATTTGTAGATATATTTGTATATAAAAGCAATCTGTTGTTTATTTTTAGATACGACTTGCTTTGTATTGAAGGGATCGGAAGAGCTCTTCTTGTTTTCTTGGAAAGGTACGTGGTTTTAAAATGATAAATTAACCATTGGCCTGTGGTGTTGTTCTACCAATTAAGACAAGTATTCAATTTGTGTGAAGTACAAAAGTGATCTTTTATTTTTTATTTTAAACAAAAACATGTCTAGAATAGATGCATGTACTCCTGTGTAGTGTTTAACTGCATAGTAATGTACAGCATATGTATTACATAGGTATACACAACATATGTATGACAAAGTGATATACAGCATATGTATTACATAGGTATACACAACATATGTATGACAAAGTGATATACAGCATATGTATTACATAGGTATACACAACATATGTATGACAAAGTGATATACAGCATATGTATTACATTGTTATACAGCATATGTATTACATTGTGATATATTCACCTCCGTGGTCGAGGGGTTAGAGTTGATGACTTCTAATCCAGTTACCGCTCTGGCGTGGGTTCGATCCCCAGGTGATGCTTTGGTAGTTTAGCGCAGAGGAAAGTAGTCTAGTACTGGTGTATTTCTCCAGGAACGATGGTTAGGAAACTACCCGCCTATATGACTGGAATACTGTTGGGAAAGGGCGTAAAATGAAACAAACAAACATTGTGATATACAGCATATTTATTACATTGTAATATACAGCATATGTATTACATTGGGATATACAACATGTAGGAGCAGATTATATACATGTGTGTTTACATGCAGTTGGCCACTCATTTATTCCAAAAATTTTTGATCATGAGTCATTCAATGATAATTATTTTTTTAGGTTGAAGGCACCAAGGTATAAGTCTGTGGCACCCACATCTGGTGCCAGACAGCAGCTTAAGATTCTGCCAGCCGTAAGTTTATAATATGATGATTCTTGCCAGTAAATAAACTAATGAAAGTTTCCAACTTCTACAATATTTATCTACTTTGCTAAAATTTTTGAGAGGGGGGGGAATATTTTATATATAATTGATAAAAACTGAAAACCGCAATTAAAAAAAAATGATTTTGGTGAATTTTCTAATTCTTTTGTACATATGATCGAAAATATTAGTTGGGTAACTCAATGTTAGGTTGTATGTTTCTGTAACTTGATGTTAGGTTGTATGTTTCTGTAACTTGATGTTAGGTTGTATGATTCATAAACAAAATTTCAGTGTGATACTGAGTAAGGATAACAAATGTAAAGTGTTAAAGACACAAGATTTTATAAAGAAATTTGCAGTGATACAAGATCTTCTGTTGAAAACTTTTAATCAAGTTTTCATTGTGTTATTCGCTTACCAGTAAATCTATGAAAAAGTGTTTATCTGTGCTGAATTTATGTTATTCCAGTTTGTATTTAAAGTTTTACTTGTACAGTTGTTACATGTAAGTTAGATAGTGCATAACAGAACCAGTTGTTTGATTTTCAGACTGGTCAAGTACGTCCATTTGCCGTGGCCGCTGTACTGAGAAATATTAAATTTACCGAGGTATGTGATTTATAAGTCATAGTTTTACATTTTGTTGGACACCAGTATCACTGAGTAGCTTTAATGTGATGCTGTTATAAAATTAATCAACTCTGTATTGGAAGCTTGGTTGACTCTCAATATATCTAATTATGTCCTCTTATTAATTTGTTATTGAAATACAGTTCTGAGCGCAGGGGTGTTTAAGAACGTTGTCCTCAAACCACATTCTTTCATGTGAAGGAGCTATCCAGTTACTTTACAGAATATCTGTGGTTTTACTTGGGTGCCCGTTCATGTCTGAAATAATGCATGTAGGGCACCCAACATCTTCCATTACCAGTTCAGCTGGAAAGAGGCCACATGACCTCTACAGAGTTGGTGTGACATGATACAAAACCAATATAAAGAAAAAAGTTTGAAAATTACATTTGAAAAAAAATACGTCAAGTTAAGTAACTGCTTATTATTATAATTATCTCCCTTTATTAATGTTAGACTGTTCATGTTTATGTGGAGATTAGCAATAGGTTAGGTCTTACATAAGTGGCAAAGGTTTGTTCATTATTGCACAGCAGTTTTCAGTTTTAAAAGAATAAAATTATGTTTTAAAGTGACTTATGCTTAATTTTACATTGTCGATTTGAGGTAATTTTGGTGTATATTTTAAAAGATTGACACTTCTTATAGCGATTGAACAATACATATAATTGATGATTACAAATATTTACGATGAAATATAAAAACTGCCTTAAATATAAAAAGACTTGGTGTTGAACATAACCGACAATTTCTGACTGGTAATTTTGTGGGTCACAAGGATTACTCTGGTAAAGTTTATTTTAAGATTGAAAACCAATTATAACGAAATGTAAAGCTATTTTAATTTGACTTGAACACTCACACTATTTACTCTTGGATGAGTAAGATTTTTGATCATTGATTTATTTTCAGGATAGGTACAAAAGCTTCATAGATCTTCAAGATAAACTGCATCAAAATATTTGCAGGTAAATAAACAATTTGTCTTAATAAGAAAATATATGTTATTGTTAGAAAAAAGAACTTTATAATTGGTTGCTTACAGAAGACAATAGCAAATAAAACATCCATGGACAATTTATATATTCAATTCAATTTATTTATTCATGGAAAATCTAATTCATGGACCATTTATATATTCAATTATATTTATCTATTCATGGACAATTTATATATTCAATTCAATTCAATTTATTTATTCAGCATTTGAACAATTACATATTCGTCGCCTTTAACATGATGGCGGTGGTTACAATATTTGAGAAGAACATGGCAATATATAAACATACATAATCAGTTATCATTTAACGATGTAGAATTAAGTATGACTACGAATATCTGTACACACCGGCTCCTGATAGGTTGTTTAAAGGAAACTAAACCTAAGAAAATTATATGCATATTTGGATATTTCTTAAACTTGGTTACTTGATTAAGAAAATTGTTATAAACATGGATACTGTTTCTTGTAAACCAGGCTAAATGAAAACTTGTAGTGACTTATGTACGGTACCTGATATTAAAAGATGCGTAGCTTTTCCATGGATGTCTACCCATTGGTGGGGTTTTGGTGCAAAAAATAGTGGCTTGATGCATCCATCAGTGTCATTATAGATATTATTGCTTGTTTTAGGGTGAGAAAGTTGGTTGCCATAGGAACGCACGACCTTGACACCATACAAGGACCATTCATATATGATGCTAAACCACCAGCAGATATCAAGTTCAAGGCATTGAATCAAACACAAGAAATGACGGCTGTAGAACTGATGAAACTTTACTCCGTAAGTCTGAACTATGGCCAAGCAATTTACTCTTTTTTTAGCTCACCTGTCACAAAGTGACAGGGTGAGCTTTTGTGATCGCTTTTCGTCCGGCGTCCGTCCGGCGTCCGTCCGTCGTCCGTAAACTTTTACTTTAAATGACATCTCCTCATAAACCACTAGGCCAATTTCATCCAAACTTCACAGGAATGTTCCTTTGGTGGTCACCTTTAAAAATTGTTCAAAGAATTTAATTCCATGAAGAACTCTGGTTGCCATGGCAACCGAAAGAAAAAACTTTAAATATCTTCTATTAAAAAACCCTAAGAGCTAGGGCTTAGATATTTGGCATGAAACATCTTCTAGTGAGTGTCTACCAAGTTTGTTCAAATAAAAGCCCTGGGGTCAAAATTGGCCCCGCCCCAGGGGGTCATTGATTTTCCCTATATGCATATAGTAAAAACTTAAAAAAATCTTCTTTTAAAGAACCCAAAGAGCTAGAGTTAAGATATTTAGCTTGAAACATGTTCTAATGAGTGTCTACCAAGTTTGTTCAAATAAAAGCCCTGGGGTCAAAATTGGCCCCGCCCCAGGGGGTCATTGATTTTCCCTATATGCATATAGTAAAAACCTAAAAAATCTTCTTTTAAAGAACTCAAAGAGCTAGAGCTAAGATATTTAGCACAAAGCATGGTGTTATGGGCGTCTACCAAGTCTGTTCAAATAAAAGCCCTGGGGTCAAAATTGGCCCCGCCCCGGGGGTCATTGATTTTCCTTATATGTGTATAGCAAAAACTTAAAAAATCTTCTATGAAAAAACCCAAATAGCTAGTGTTTAGATATTAAGCATGAAACATCTTCTAGTGAGTGTCTACAAAGTTTGTTCAAATAAAAGACCTGGGGTCAAAATTGGCCCCGCCCCGGGGGTCATTGATTTTTCTTATAAGTGTATAGCAAAAACTTAAAATCTTCTTTGAAAAAACCCAAATAGTTAGAGTTTAGATATTAAGCATGAAACATCTTCTAGTAAGTGTCTACAAAGTTTGTTCAAATAAAAGCCCTGGGGTCAAAACTGGCCCCGCCCCAGGGGTTTCATTGTTTTTAACTATATGTGTATAGTAAAAACTTAAAAAAACCTTCTTTTAAAAAGCCCAATGAGCTAGAGCTTAGATGTTTAGCATGAAACATCTTCTTATGGGTGTCTACCAAGTTTGTTCAAATAAAAGCCCTGGGGTCAAAATTGGCTCCACCCCAGGGGGTCATTGATTTTCGCTATATGCATATAGTAAAAACTTAAAAAATCTTCTTTTAAAGAACTCAAATAGCTAGAGCTAAGATATTTAGCATCAAACATGCTCTAATAGGTGTCTACCAAATTTGTTCAAATAAAAGCCCTGGGGTCAAAATTGGCCCCGCCCCGGGGGTCATTGATTTTTCTTATATGTGTATAGCAAAAACTTAAAATCTTCTTTGAAAAAACCCAAATAGCTAGAGTTTAGATATTAAGCATGAAACATCTTCTAGTAAGTATCTACAAAGTTTGTTCAAATAAAAGCCCTGGGGTCAAAACTGGCCCCGCCCCAGGGGTGTCATTGTTTTTAACTATATGTGTATAGTAAAAACTTAAAAAAAATCTTCTTTTAAAAAGCCCAATGAGCTAGAGCTTAGATGTTTAGCATGAAACATCTTCTTATGGGTGTGTGTGTGTGTGTGGGGGGGGGGCTATATACAGGTGAGCGACCTCAGGGCCATCATGGCCCTCTTGTTATTTTCAGTCATTTGTAAGGGCGTCGTGTTTATCCATTTGGCCGGTTTAAGCCATAAACCGATCATAAAATTCATTAACCAGAAAATGAAATTAGTATTAACAGAGTCTGCAATTTTTATGTAATTTTGTTGTGATTAATGCTTCCGAGGGGTCACACTTTATCCAGATTTATAGAAAGTTTTTTAATTTTTATTATTTTAAACATTAGTTTTGTTTTTTATGACAAGACAAGAAAAGTTAAAAATATTTAAAAAATCTAAGAATTTTTCTAGTATGTTTGGTTAAAATGTTTAACATGGTAATTAGGTTATTAGACTTAAAAAGTGTTAGCATCATTGCTAACTGTGACACAATAATATAATTATTGGTTGTAGTGTAGATGATTAAAGATTGTATTGTATTTTCGTATTATTTTAGGGAGACAGTCATCTGAAAGCGTATTTACCTATCATCCAAGATAAACCAGTCTACCCAGTAATCTATGATAAAAATGGAGTTGTTTTATCCATGCCTCCTATCATCAATGGTAAGTATTTTTGTTATATTGTTATACAGTCATTCTATCCTCTGTAGTCGGAGGCTTGCGAAGCCTTAAAAAGGCCTTTAAAATTAAGTAGAGGCCTTAAAATGACCTTAAATTAAAAATTTTATCTGACCATTAAAAAAGACCTTAAAATGTATGTGTTTTCCGAGTGGGGGGTGGGGGGCATGAATGTAATTTTTTTTTAATATTAAACATAAGTAAACTTCTAGGCATGAATATTGTGATTCAGAAATCATGTGGGATAATTAGTCCATCATTTAACGGAGACATTGGTAATTACTGGTTTAAGTTAACCTGGAAAGCCGGTTAGGTTGAACCAGTCTGCGGAGATGAAACCAAAACGTGTTGAAATCATCGTAAAAACCAAACAAACATTTCCATTTCAGGTGAGCATACAAAGATCACCCTAGAGACCAAGAATGTGTTTATAGAATGCACGGCAACAGATCTGACGAAGGCTAAGATAGTGCTGGACACCATCGTTACCATGTTCGGACAATATTGTGAGGAACCTTTTGTGTGAGTATTATAGTATTTTTTTCTTGAAGCCAAATTTTTTTTGCAAAATCAACATTTCGGACAAATTTGTCTGGTTTAGTATTTGTGAATTCTCCAATTCTGGAATTTCTACTTTCACTTGTGTAAAATTATCATGGTAGTTTCTTTTAGTTGATAGTTATTGTTTGAAATTTTTCAATTTTCAGGAGTGTAATGAACCCATTTAATGAAAACAATAATACACAAGTATAATAACATTGACATGAGGTCATTTGTGATATACACAATTCTAACACCCTTCACACTATTCCCCTATTAAACAGATAGGGCAATCAAGTGCATAATTTTTAAATGAACAAATTGCGATCAAGTGTATTATTTGTCTATGAACAAATTGCAGGTCCAAAAATACAACCATGCCGTGTGGGTCTCTAGGGACTTTTTCCCTTGGGCTAGAGCTTTGTGCCTTATAATGCTGTTAAGGAGAACTTCCAACCTATTGCACTGGCTCAGTCATATTTGTGTAGATTCAATACTATATTTATTGAACAAGTTAAATAAAATCATATCATGCGTGCCTCTGACTTCATTCTAACATGCACCAGAGGCACCAGAGGTTCATGTTATACGGTTTTACTCAACTCCTTCAATACATTTAGTATTAAATCAACGCTGATTTGATATTCTCTATAAAGTCCATGATGAGATTCAAACCCATAGCCTTCATGTGCAAGCAGTTTAAAATCAATGAACATGCCCACATGGCCACAGAGATCCGGTTGTTATGATGTATGGTATGCATTTATTTTTTAGGATAGAGCAAGCCGAAGTCATACAGCCAGACGGTACTACAGTTGTTTATCCTGTAAGTTGAGATGATTTAAAGGCACTCCACTGAGGTTTTTGATATGCTGGGTCTAGAAATAAATTTTTGAGAATAATGTTCCATCTGATTTTGGGTTAGACCAATAACTTGTTTGCAAAATTTCAGATCATTAGCTCTTTGCTTTTTTCCTGAATAATTATTTTAATTGTGAAAAATAACCAAAAATTGAAAATCGTAACAATGCTTTTTCACTCCAATCTAGCTAGGAATAGCAAAGAAATATGATTTTCAGTTTATGTACGGGTATATTGTGTAATAATTTTTGGCATACTTTACTTTTTTAAGTGCCATTAGAAATTCAAATTTTATGTTTTTAGTCCTTTGGACCTCAGTGGAGTTCCTTTAAAAATAACCATATTATTATCACTTTGTCATTTATAAGATAATCCTGATTATTGCCAGTGTCTGTTTAAAAATATACCTTTTGCCAGATTGACGTTTTGAAAATAAAACAGTTCCAGTTAAATAACAACCCTATTATTGTCAGTTTGAAAACAACCCTTTTAAAAAACATTATTGTCAAATAGTTGGTTTGAAAGTAACCCATTTAAGGCTTTTTAGTGCCATTTTAAAGATATATCTGCTCATTCCAATTTGTAATTTTTTTTGGATTAAACCCCCCCCCCCCCATTATTGCCAGTGTGTCATTTTAAAAGAGCACCTTTAGTTGCCATTTGGTCTTTTCCTATCATGCTTCATCTCACTTAATAAAAGTGTCTTGTGTAACCCATTAACCCATAGACCCATATGATTTTGTGAAATAGATTTGTGTAGCTTTCAATTTGGAGAAGTCCATTCAAAGTTCGACAGATTTCGGTAAGAAATCACGGAAGTTAAGCTATCAACGGTATATCACCATCTGTGCAGTCTGACCAGGCTCTATACTGGTGGCAAAGGTTAATCACGATTAGTTTTAGAAGATCTATTTTAAGATACCTTACATGGACATCTGTCCTTGAATGATGTTTTAAAGGTGATGTGGCAAACATGAATTTTATAATGTTTGAAAAATGGTTTTAGAGAATGTGAAATGCTTGTTAACTGAAGGAAGTAGCGATAAATGTGAAATTATTTGTCATAAAAGTAGCAAAAGTAGTGATTTGACTTCCGCACAAAATACTAATTCACTATAACTCTACTTATTGCCAAAAAGGCAACAGATGAAAAAGATGGCAAATGAGAAACATTTTAAATGTTATAAAAGTACACCAAAATTAAAATGCTTTTGGGAAATAAAAATGAAACCATTTTGAGATATTTTGGGCCTTTAAAGACCAATCCAGCTGTCTTTCTGACCTAGTTGAACTGTTGGTGTTGCATTTTATTTCGAATTTTTCCGTTAATCATTGACATCGAATTTTCCCTTAGAAATTTTCACTCCAACATAATTATTATAAACAATTTCTTGGAATGGTTATCTTTTGTAAATTGAACTCTATTTAACTCAAATTCTTTTATTATAAACGCTTTCTTGAAATGGGAATATCTTTATTTTACCAACAATTCTTACATCTCGTATTTATTAAGATTTGCTAATCAGAAAAACTGATGGTAGGTATTTTGTATAGGAATATTTTTTTTGTACTTGCA
This sequence comes from Ruditapes philippinarum, assembly GCF_026571515.1. Classification (NCBI taxonomy): domain Eukaryota; kingdom Metazoa; phylum Mollusca; class Bivalvia; order Venerida; family Veneridae; genus Ruditapes; species Ruditapes philippinarum. The sequence continues at coordinate 654,430 of NW_026866382.1, forward strand.
GGAACTTGCCTATAGACATGAAGTGGTAAATGTTGAGGAAATCAACAAAAAAGTGGGCATAAAGTAAGTTTGGTGATGCAGTAGGTCTTACATGCAATGGGTAACTGTATAGTGTTGTTATGACCTGGCATAATATTAATTGAACCGTCCATCCGAAAGAATATAGGGGGCCATATGCGTCACGGTTGTAATTGCACAATAAAATCAAAATACGCTTGTAGATCAAAATTCATCAATGAAGAATAGTACTATTAAAGTTTGATATTTCGAAATGAGATGTTTTGATTTCATAAAATTATATTTCTGGGTTTTTTGATAGAAAACTTAAAAGTTGTGTTGCATCGACAGAGTATATTACAAATGAAAGTGACAGAAAGTGACATATGAACAAAAGGGAGGTAACTCCTGTATTTAAAATGAAATTATTGATAATGTGACAGGTGCGCTACCACCAATAGAATAGACAACTTGGTGCTCTTATTTTCAAAGTTTTAACTTGTACCACCGCTAAGCCAGTTAAAACGCACTGTAAATGAATGGGTATAAAATTTATCTCGAATACATTTTCCATTGAAAAAGGTTCCCGAAATTTCTATAACTTATTGATACTTGAAAACTGTAACACTGTAATCAAAGAAACTTTGGTTAACAATGTAGGTTTTGTTAACTTCAAATAATATTGCTTTTACAGTATAGAAGGAGATAAGATGGCTAGACTGTTGACTAAGATGTACCTGGAATCCGAGGTGATCGACGGGGGTAAAAATATACGAGTAGAAGTACCACCTACTAGAGCTGATATCCTTTTGTTTATAAATTTATTAAATCTTCCCTAACCCGAGTTGTAAGATGATACAAGATACGCTGTATTGCAAGTCAACTTGATTAGGATTAGAATAACAGTAAAAGTGACATTATGCTCTTTTTTTTGGCTGTCAAGTTGAGCTAAATTAGTAATATATTTTGTCTGTTATATCGTCTGTTATAGTGGTGACTGACCAATTATTGATAATAAAAAGTATTTATGATACAGGTTAAATCTACCTGAATTATAAAAAAAAATGCCCCATGCTTTTTAAGAATTGATCGTAAGCGATACTTTCGATGTTTACAGAAATTTCTAATAGTCACATGGATTATTGATTATTTTTAGATAAATCGTTTCATATAATGGTCAAATCAAAAGAATGAAGGTGAAAAATGAAATTTGCCTTCATTAAGATACATAAACAATAAGGAAACCCCTTGATACTGCTAATCTACCAGTCCGCTCCCTATATCTAAATTAGTAATGCAAACGATTTATTTCAATAGTTTTCGAGAAGCTGTTTTGAAGAAGGTTTTGCAGTGATATGACGCATTTTTTTCAAGAGAAATTTACTGAAATACCTCATTTGAAACTACACAGAATTGTGTATTTTTCCAACAAAAAATAAAAGCTGAAGGCCGCTTTGAAATAACTGCTCCAGCATAAGCTGAAAATATAAATTATTAATTTTTCATACTTTACTGTAATCACCTTCCATCAGTACTTTCAAGTACTTTGATTGAACCAGTCCTTGTGGGGCATCCGTGGCCGAGTGGTTAAGGTTGTTGACTTCAAACCACTTGCCCCTCACCTCTGTGGGTTCGAATCCAGACAGGGACTTTGGATTTTTTCATGTGAGGAAGCTATCCAGCTAGCTTACGAAACGTTGGTTGTTCTACTCAGGTGCCCGTTCGTGGCTGAAATAATGCACGGAGGGGCACCTGAGGTCTACCTCCACCAGTAAAGCTGGAACGTCGAGATATGACCTATACTGTGTCGATGTGACGTAAAACCCAAAACAAACAAACCAGTCCTTGTTTTCCTTAACATATTATACATGTATTGCATGGGTGTGATATATTTGAGGATGTGGCTATAGCTTACGGTTTTAACAACTTGACCTGGACCATACCCAACACCAGCACAATAGCTAATCAGGTAACATGCTTGTCTTTTTTTATGCTTTTGCTTGCGGCCCTGGCTGAGTGGTTAAGGTCGTTGACTTCTAACCACATGTCCCTCACCGCTGTCGGTTGGTATCCTGACAGATATTTTGGATTCTTTCATGTGAGGAATCTATCTAGTTAGAATATGGAACGTGGTTGGTTCTACTTACATGTCCATTTGTGCCTGAAATAATGCACGGAAGGGCACTTAAGGTCTTCCTCCACCAGTCAAAGCTGGATCATCGCCATTAGACCTATACTGTGTTGGTGTGATGCAAATTAAAGATCAATGGCAATTTAGTGGTTTTCCCATCTGTTTGTCACTGTCCATTAACAATTTTAGTCACAACATCTTCACCATATATGATACAGACTTTATGATTTAACACAACAAATTTACACATTAGAGCCTCTTTTTGATATTATTGTGAATGACCCTGGTTACGAAATGACATTCACCTTCATGGTAAATACTGTATTAGCAGGATTGTACACTTATACAGTACTCTTTTTTACTTTGTCCAGAGCATATTTTCTCCACATACGGAAGGATTCACATGAAACATAATACAAATATTGCCACTATGAGAAGCCATGTTGCATGCCTGAACCAGGTCTCTAGGTCAAAGGTCAAGGTCACACTTAGAGGTCATTAAAAAATGCTTGTCCGGAGCAAAACTTTCACATGCATTTCAGGAATTTTAATATAACTTGGCACAAATGTTCACTATTGTGAGGCGGAAGGTCGTGTGCAAAATGTAGATCTCTGTGGCCAAGGTCAAGGTCACACATAGGGGTCAAAGTTCAGATAAAATATCAGTAGAGTTGATAATATATGATAATATTTCCTAAATGCATATCTATAATGCTCAAATCTTTGTCAAAAGCTTCTGTAATGAACATATTGCAACAATGTTGCCCTTGTTCTTATAGACATTCATACTTGAATCGGTTGTTACAGTAGCATCATGTGAGGAAACTAACCAGCTAGTTTATGGAACATTGGTGGTTCTATTTGGGTTCCAGCTTGTGCCTGAAATAATGCATGGAGGGGGACCGAGGGCATTTGTGTTAACCAAACAAGTTCTTGTTTTTTGTAGGTTTTTTTTTTTAATTGTAAATTAATGTTAATAAAAATTTTGCAGTTTCCATTGAACAAGCTAACAGACCTAATGAGACAGGAAGTTGCTGCGTCAGGCTTTACAGAAGTTCTCACCTTTGCCTTGGTAATTATTTACATTGATTTTGTAATCGTCCCAGCATAGGGAGTGGGGGAGACGAAATTTTCTTGCAGGTTCTTATGGGAGAAGAAAATTGTGACAAAATTACATAATTGAAAATAGGGAAAGAGTTGAATTTTTATGTAGTTTTGTACTTTTTTTTACAGACTATATATCTGTAAATTTAACATTTTCTCCTTAATGATCTGGACATTACAGAGGAAATTCTATAAACGAACTACGAGTGGTCAATTTTTTCAAGATTTCAGTCCTGCCTTTTCAATGTAACGTCATTTTAAAGTCCTTGTGAGTCAAACATTAAAGGTAATATTTTTTGATAAGGCTGTATGGTTTAAGTGCTTTTAACTCTAAATAAGTTGACGCCCTTTTATTAAAACTTGATTCATTTGAATGCTATATATTTTACTAGCCGTATTGATGATCGTAAATCGTATGGCAAATTGTTCATTACAGTTTTGTGTTCTAACAGATTTTGTATGTGTTTCTATACTTAATGTTGCCACTCCTTGTTTTTATATGGTTTGAATATAATCTGTGAAACTTCAGCGTTTTTACTCTATAGAATGACCCATACAAAACGAAAGTCGGCATCTTTTGGGATGCAGCGAAAAAAGAATCAGTTTTAAAACTAAAGAACGTAATATTTGTAAACATGAATAGAACATGTATTCGGAACACATCAAACCTTTTTGCCTATTGGTGGTATTATTATCAGTAAATCAAAACAAAAGAATGGAAAGTATAATTTTAACTGGTAAAAACAATCCATTTAAATGTAAACCTCCATGTACATTTTTAGCTCACCTGTCACAAAGTGACAGGGTGAGCTTTTGTGATCGCTTTTCGTCCGGCGTCCGTCCGTCCGTCCGTCGTCCGTCCGTCGTCCGTCCGTAAACTTTTGCTTTAAATGACATCTCCTCATAAACCACTGAGCCAATTTCATCCAAACTTCACAGGAATGTTCCTTTGGTGGTCACCTTTAAAAATTGTTCAAAGAATTTAATTCCATGCAGAACTCTGGTTGCCATGGCAATCGAAAGAGAAATCTTTAAATATCTTCTTTTAAACAACCCTAAGAGCTAGAGCTCAGATATTTGGCATGAAACATCTTCTAATGAGTGTCTACCAAGTTTGTTCAAATAAAAGCCCTGGGGTCAAAATTGGCCCCGCCCCAGGGGGTCATTGATTTTCCCTATATGCATATAGTAAAAACTTAAAAAATCTTCTTTTAAAGAACTGTAAGAGCTAGAGCTAAGATATTTGGCATGGAACATCTTCTAGTGAGTGTCTACCAAGTTTGTTCAAATAAAAGCCCTGGGGTCAAAATTGGCCCCGCCCCGGTGGGTCATTGATTTTCCCTATATGCATATAGTAAACACTTAAAAAATCTTCTTTTAAAGAACTGTAAGAGCTAGAGCTTAGATATTTGGCATGAAACATCTTCTAGTGAATGTCTACCAAGTTTGTTCAAATAAAAGCCCTGGGGTCAAAATTGGCCCCGCCCCAGGGGGTCATTGATTTTCCCTATATGCATAAAGTAAAAACTTAAAAAATCTTCTTTTAAAGAACCCTAAGAGCTAGAGCTTAGATATTTGGCATGAAACATCTTCTAGTGAATGTCTACCAAGTTTGTTCAAATAAAAGCCCTGGGGTCAAAATTGGCCCCGCCCTGGGGGGTAATTGATTTTCCCTATATGCATATAGTAAAAACTTAAAAAATCTTCTTTTAAAGAACCGTAAGAGCTAGAGCTTAGATATTTGGCATGAAACATCTTCTAATGAGTGTCTACCAAGTTTGTTCAAATAAAAGCCCTGGGTCAAAATTGGCCCCGCCCCAGGGGGTCATTGATTTTCCCTATATGCATATAGTAAAAACTTAAAAAATCTTCTTTTAAAGAACTGTAAGAGCTAGAGCTTAGATAATTGGCATGAAACATCTTCTAGTGAATGTCTACCAAGTTTGTTCAAATAAAAGCCCTGGGGTCCAAATTGGCCCCGCCCCAGGGGGTCATTGATTTTCCCTATATGCATAGAGTAAAAACTTAAAAAATCTTCTTTTAAAGAACCCAAAGAGCTAGAGCTAAGATATTTGGCATGAAACATCTTCTAGTGAATGTCTACCAAGTTTGTTCAAATAAAAGCCCTGGGGTCAAAATTGGCCCGCCCCGGGGGTCATTGATTTTCCCTATATGCATATAGTAAAAACTTAAAAAATCTTCTTTTAAAGAATCGTAAGAGCTAGAGCTTAGATATTTGGCATGAAACATCTTCTAGTGAATGTCTACCAAGTTTGTTCAAATAAAAGCCCTGGGGTCAAAATTGGCCCTGCCCCAGGGGGTCATTGATTTTTCTTATATGCATATAGTAAAAACTTATAAAATCTTCTTTTAAAGAACCCAAAGAGCTAGAGCTAAGATATTTAGCATGAGACATGTTCTAATGGGTGTCTACCAAGTATGTTCAAATAAAAGCCCTGGGGTCAAAACTGGCCCCGCCCCGGGGGTCATTGATTTTCCTTATATACATAGCAAAAACTTAAAAATCTTTTTTGAAAAAACCCAAATAACTAGAGTTTAGATATTAAGCATGAAACATCTTTAAGTAAATATCTACAAAGTTTGCTCAAATAAAAGCCCAGGGGTCAAAACTGGCCCTGCCCGAGGGGTGTCATTGTTTTTAACTATATGTGTATAGTAAAAACTTAAAAAGTCTTCTTTTAAAAAACCCAATGAGCTAGAACTTGGATGTTTTGCATGTCTCCCAAGTCTGTTCAAATAAACAAATAAAAGCCCTTGGGTAAAAATTGGGCTGGGGGGGGGGCTATATACAGGTGAGCGACCTCAGGGCCATCATGGCCCTCTTGTTAATCAGGTACGCTTGATTAAAATTCAATGCAGAGTCTGGAACATGTTCCAAGTCATGTAGAGAATCCAGAGGTGCCAATATCGGAACACTCTGATTATATATTGTAGTATATTTAGCATATCATGAAATATTGTTTCTAGTATTTTTGATTTTAGTGTTCTCGAGATGATATTGCAGACAAACTGAGACAGGATATTAAAACACGTAATGCAGTCCATATTGCGAACCCAAAAACGCTTGAATTTCAGGTAGTCTATGTCGATTATTTTGTATTAAAGAGTAGTAAAAATACTATTTATGAAATATACGGCAATTTTGTTTTATTTGATGTTAAAGGAACTTCAGTTTAAAATCATTTTAATTTCTTACTGAGATCAACTGGTGCACTTGAAGCAGAATGATTATTATGATATACAAATAGAAGAAAGAAGTACACTTACAATTAAGATGAAAATCTGATTTTGTATACTTCTTAGCATGATTGAGTAACTTTGTCTAAATGCTTTTCATTTTTAGGTTTATTTTGGGGATTTTATGGTTGTTTTTTTTGTTTTTTTTTTAAATAAAAATAATTTTTTTTTAGAAAATCGGAGCTTGTGAATGATTTGAAATTTTGTTAATAATTAATTAATTATATTGGAAATTTGTGAAGAGGGTTCTCCAACAGAAAATTGTGGTTGTAAGACTGGTGAATGTTGACATGCATAGGTGGTTTGATGTAGATATTCTGTATGAAATCCCACTATTTCATTAAGAATTTCAACCAAATTTATAGAAATGTCACATTCATAAGCTTTGGGTGCATATTTTCTGACTTTTATGATAATTTGCTGTCAACTGTTATATGTTAATGCAAGAGAAATTTATATGGCTTTATGTGGGAGTAAAGTTGGAAGTGTGCCAATTATAGATAAAATATGAAACAATGAACGCATTTATTTTAAATAGACACTAACAAATCCAGGCCTTTCATTACAGTGGGTAAATAAATTTTTATTTTAAACATTACAGGTTGCTAGGACGACGCTGTTGCCAGGGATACTTAAGACCATATACCACAATAAGAACATGCCGCTGCCACTTAAACTTTTTGAAATATCAGATGTTGTCTTAAAAGATGAAAATAAAGGTGAGATCTCATTGGTTGATTATAGAAAGGACTGCATTTTAAAGTTTAAATCCAAGGTCATTAATTGAATCCAAGGTCATTAATTGAAAAAGCAATATCAAAAGGAGTTCTGACATATAACCATGTGATTGTCATTGACTGGTACATTAGTCTGGTATTAAGGTAGTCTTACTGCAATGCTTTCCCGCCAAAAAAAAATCTGACATCGGCCAATATTGTAATCAATCGGTCATTTCCGGAATGTTATTTTTCACAATTTTTGGTATTCAATAATTTTTAACCATTTATAACAAGAATTTAGAACATAGCAATAAAGGATGAGTGATTGTTAATAATCTAATGCCCAAGATTTTGAAAAAAATAACGTTTCAGAAATAACCGATTTGCTACATATTGGCTGATGTTAGAATTTTTTTTTGGGGGAAAGCATTACAGTAAGACTACCTTAACTCACCCATGTTTATACACCCATATTGTTGTTATGCAGTTCAATAAAAATCATTTAGAATAATAACAAATTACAAAACAACAAAATTAGATTTTTAATCACTTACATAAATATGGTAATAGAAATAGATAGTATTAAAATGAAAAAGATTGTGAAAGAAAATTGTAAAGTATACCAAAGTATATTTTTAGCTTGACTATAGAAGAATACGAATGGCTATTGTACTCGCACAGGTATTGGCGTCACACTTTGCTTAAGTTTTTCCGTGCAAGTTGGTACTTCCAAAAGTTGTGAGTTGAATGGGTTGAAACTTCACACACTTATTTTAGAGCATAATAGGAAGTAACTGACAAAGGGTCATAACTCTAACATGAATTTTTACCAAATTATGGACCCTTTTTGAATTTGTCAAGACGAAGTCTATGTTACCCAGGCTCTTGCTTTACTATCAAGCACAGAGAATAATCAATCACACTGTCCTACCGACGGCTGCTGTTTCTATTTCTTTGCATTTCTTACAGTGTTTGCAATGAATTGTTAACTGTAATTAATACTAAAATTATACAGATGTCGGAGCCAGAAATGAACGCCACCTGTGTGCAGTGAACTATAACAAGTCATCCGGATTTGAGATAATTCATGGTTTATTGGATAGATTAATGCAATTGCTGGAGGTACCCGCCACAAAAGATGGCACCGGTTACTTCATCAAAGCTTCAGAAGGTATGAATATGATGTCTTTATAGTCGCAAAGTGGTTCAGGCAAATCACAGTCCCCCTCATCATTGAAAGTTTTAATCTCGCCAGGGACTTAAAACCTTAAAATGTTTAGAAAACTATTTAGCTAGATTACTGAAGTTTGGTGTTTCAATTTCAGGGGCCTTTTTTGTATTCTGAATTAGCATGCTAGATGTATTCTTTACCAAATTGGAAGTTTTTAAGCATTTTTTTTATTTCTGATATTTTTGACCATAGAAAGCTTTAGTACAACCCATGAAAAAAATTAATTGTAGGAATTGTAATACTAGAGAATTCTCATCATTTATTGTTATGTCTTGTTTGTTTTGTCTTATTTTTTGATGTTGAATGACTAACAACTGACAGCACTGTGGGGTTTCAACGCCACACCTCTCCCCCTCCCCCTTCTTTTAGACTAGGGATTCTTTCATGAGAAGAAACTACAGATGTGCCTGAGATAATGCATGGAGTGGCATCTGAGGTCTTCCCTGAACTAGTAAAGCTGAAAAGTCGCCATATGACTTGTACAGTGTTGATTTGATGTAAAACCCTACAAACAAAAAAAAAATAAAATACAAGAAAACATAAAGAAAATGACAGTTTCTAACTTAAAGCATGAAATATCCACAACATATCACTAATGTATTAGGAACTTGCTATCATTCATTTCATTATGTGTGATTATGTTTTTTTCAATGATTTTACAGTAATTTCCAAAGTAACCTTTCTTTTATAATTTACATTCAGATAAAACATATTTCCCGGGACGATGTGCAGATATCATGTTACGGGGAAAATCAATCGGAAAGCTTGGTGTTCTACATCCCGAGGTGATCACGACCTTTGACCTCAACATGCCATGTTCTGCTCTAGAGATCAACCTTGAGGCGTTAAGATAGTGTGAGAGGAGATTAAAAAAGTTTTTCGAAGAATTTATTTATTCTCTGATCACAGTGATTCATTGGACATGAGAATATAAACTGCATTTAAATTAAATTTAACTGTTAATTTTTGCAATACAGATTGTTCATTCGAAACAGTCATACAGACAGGAATATGTTAGAGATGAATTTGTTTCTTCGGAATACTAACATTTTAAAGGTCACGGCTGAGGTGTAATAGTTTAGTGGTCTGGATGTTTTACAAAGGAAATTGATTTGAGTTATATTTGTGTTGTAACCATGTTTTGACGTGAGCACACATTATCCCAGAGAATGAATTTGATAAGAATTGATATGAATTTTTTACAATCTAAGCTTCTGAATCTAAGCTTCTTTACAAGAGATGTAAATTTGATATGTTGTATTAAGGTAATTTTCTTTACTTCTTAAGCTTGTGAAAATATAGTATTATCTGCACTTTCTGTTTAATTATATTGACCATATAATGTAACTCTTGATTGTCACTCGTGCTTGCCAAATCATTTAGGGATTGTGTAGTAAAAGTATCCCAGATTGTATTTTTATACCCCCGCACAACAAAGTTGTAAGGGGGGTATACTGGAATCAGCTTGTCTGTCCGTCCGGCTGTCCGGCCGTCCGTCGGTTTTTTCTTCTCCGCCCAATAACTTAAGATTCCTTTGACCCTTAGTCTTCATATTTGGCATGGAGGTTAGTCATGATTAGTAGATGACCCCTATTGATTTTGAGGTCACTAGGTCAAAGGTCAAGGTCACAGGGGCCTTGACTTCAAAAAGCTTGTCCACCCAATAACTTAAGATTCCTTTGACCCACAGTCTTCATATTTGGCATGGAGGTAAGTCATGATTAGTAGATGACCCCTATCGATTTTGAGGTCACCAGGTCAAAGGTCAAGGTCACAGGGGCCTTGACTTCAAAAAGCTTATCCGCCCAATAACTTAAGATTCCTTTGACCCACAGTCTTCATATTTGGCATGGAGGCAAGTCATGATTAGTAGATGACCCCTATTGACTTTGAGGTCACCAGGTCAAAGGTCAAACTCACAGGGGCCTTGAATTCAAAAAGCTTGTCCGCCCAATAACTTAAGATTCCTTTGACCCACAGTCTTCATATTTGGCATGGAGGCTAGTCATGATAAGTAGATGACCCCTTTTAACTTTGAGGTCACCAGGTCAAAGGTCAAGGTCACAGGGGCCTAGACTTAAAAAAGCTTGTCCGCCAAATAACTAAAGATTCCTTTGACCCACAGTCATCATATTTGGCATGGAGGTTAGTCATGATTAGTAGATGACCCCTATTGATTTTGAGGTCACCAGGTCAAAGGTCAAGGTCACAGGGACTTTGACTTCAAAAAGTTTGTCTGACCAATAACTTTAGATTCCTTTGAGCCACAGTCTTCATATTTGGCATGGATGTTGATCATGATTAGTAGATGACCCCTTTTGATTTTGAGGTCACTGGATCAAAGGTCAAGGTCATAGGGACTTTTGACTTCAAAAAGTTTGTCCACCCATTAACTTAAGATTCCTTTGACCCACAGTCTTCATATTTGGCATGGATGTTGATCATGACTATAAGGTGACCCCTATTGATTTTGAGGTCACTGGGTCAAAGGTCAAGGTCACAGGGACCTTGACAAAAAAAAGCTTTTCTTCTTAATTGCTAAAGAATGTCCTGTCCGCAATGTATTGATTTTGACATTTTCACATTTGAAGCATGTAGAATACATAACTTAGCAATGCACTGGCTTAGTAACCTCAGATTTGGCAGGGAGGTTTTCATTGAGCTCTAAATGGCCACTGTTGATTCTGACAAAGTGGTATGCGGGGGTATTCACACCATGATAGTGGCAGTTCTAGTTTCGTCTGTGTGGTGGTTTTGATGTTCAAAAATAGCAGGAGACATGTAGAAGTAGCAGTTTGACGATATTTAGATGAGCTTTTACCATTTGACTGAATTCCACCCGCTTAACTCAAAACTTCAGAGCATCAGATTTGTAATCACAGGGGGTCATTTGTTGATCCTCGTTTGTGGCAAAATTTCTCTGGGACAATTGATCTGGGACATTGGGTCTAATGGTCATTAGCCTCTCACCACTGCTTCATTAATAATGTGTGCTAAGTAGTTAGCCACTTACAGAAAAATTAGTTGTTAACTGGTTAGTTACCCAGTAAAGCCAATAAGGTGGAATGACTACCGAGATACAAACTAAAGTGTGGTAAAATTTGTGTAAGAACCAGGTAAACATACAGTACAAACTATGATCTTTATTAGGATTTGGATAATCCCCTCTTTTTTTCCCCCCTGAGCTTTGGGTAGCCAGTAGATACAACTAACTGGTGCATGAGTGCTATAAAAGTTTAGAGTAATGAAAAATCACTTGTCAATTGGAATTTAGATGTTGATGAATGGAATAAACTGTGTCATATCTGACTGAACATGACTCAAAATAATTATGGCATCTCATTATAAAGATAAAAATTACATTTTTATTTTATTTATTTCATGTTTACTTCATTAAAGATTAAAGATCGCCACAAATTAAAAAAATTGAAACATTTCTGTCATTAAATCTGGATGCAAAATAAAGTAATCATTCGAACATTGTTCTCTCTGAATATGTGCCTCAAACTGTCATGACAGAGTTGCGGCCCCTTGAAAGGTAAAAAAGCATATTTTTGCATTCTGCATGTCGACACTTCTTTAAATGATTTGATTTGAATCAAAGTTGCAAATATCGCTAATTTATGAGGTTTTCAAATAATTACAACTGATATTATGGGCACTTGTGGCTTTCATCGATATCAAAATCCCACCAAGTGCTGATTTATCCCCTTCAATATTCAGATTGAAATGCGCCAAAAGCCGGTTTAAACCTTTTTTGATATCAGGAAAATGTGTAAAAAATTCTATTTTAATTATACTCTAGTTAAATTTTTATTGAAACATAAATATTTATTATACATGTATTATTTTTCCATATAAAAGGCAAACCACAAGTGTTTCGAAAAGTTCAACACCAGTTTTGTTCTTAACCCATTACGTTATATACACACCTTTTAACGCCTTTTTCAACCCCCCCCCCCCCTTTTTGTTGTCTCAAATGGTGAAAAAATGCCTTATTTAGGCCCCAAACACTTGTTTTTTGTGTCGCTTCTACGGAGTAGTGGCGACATATAGGGATCACTTCTCCGTTGTCTGTCTGTCCGTCTGTCTGTCCGTCACAAAACTTGTCCGGACTACTCCTCAAAAACTACTGGTGCAATTTCATCCAAACTTTACAGCAATGATCAGTACCAAGTCTAGTTGTGCATATTGTCAGTATTTTCCGGTTCAATGATTTTTGTCAGAGTTATGGCCCTTTAATAATATTATTTTTAAAAGTTTGTCCGGACTACTTCTCTTATACCACTAATGCAATTTCAAGGAAACTTTACAGGATTGATCTGTAGCTCAAGTCCTTGCACATATTGCACGGGTTTTCCGGTTGAATGATTTTTGGCCGAGTTATGGCCCTTTGATAAAAAGGTGTTTTTTTCAGTGTGTTGCCAGATACACAAAAGCTTGTCCGGACTACTCCTCATAAACTACTGGTGCAATTTTATCCAAACTTTACAGGAATGATCAGTACCAAGTCTAGTTGTGCACTGTCAGTCTGTCTGTCTGTCACAAAACTTGTCCCAACATAAAATTGGCCATCATGAGGCGACACATGTGATTACTGATCGCTCTTGTGTTTGAGAAATGTTGTTAAAAAAGTGACCTCTTTTTTGGCGCGGCCTCCCAACCAAAAGATACATCAGGGGGTTGCCAGAAGGGGGATGTGCCTCCTTCTGTTTGGGGGTTTTGAAGGGGGGATGTGCCCCTTCTGTTTGGGGGGTTTTGAAGGGGGCGGAGTCCCCCTCATCGCCAAGAAAATTTTGGACTTGTGAGAGGCTATAAATGACCCCAGATTGATCAGAAGGTAACGTGTAACCAACGCTGTAAAGCATTTGACTCTATCTCAATCCATTGAGAAGTTTTGAAGCAGTTTTTATAGTATTATAGCAATTTGAACTTGTAACGGGAGACTTTTCAATGAAAACAGCCATTTTTCACAAAATGCTCATGAAGTAATGGGTTAATCCCCAATAATACAAGAAAACATGATGTTGTATCACAAAAAGATAAATTTTGTTAAAATAATTCGTCCGGGAACAACTGACGTACATCTGTAACTTCCTGGATGATCCGGGAACATCTGGCATTCGACACCCCCGATGGAACGGGGTGCTTCAGGAAAGTATACTATAGCTTTGCCGGCTTCATCCTTAGCCCTGCTGGGAATGACTGGGGTTACACTGAGGGAAGTACTGTAGCTCTGCCAGCACAAAACTGGGAAGATTCCGGGTATGATATAGCCGGAAGAGCTTCGGTAAACCCTGGTGAATGCCAGCAGAGGCCCGGTGAATGCTGGTAGAGCCCCGGAGGATGACGATTGAGCTACGGTTAATCCCGGTAGAGCCCCATGCAACGTCATCATTTTCATCCACTGGGGCACTGCCGGGATCGTTCTGGGCTCTACTGGGGTCAACCAGGGCTCTATCAACATCATCCGGAAATGACCGAGGAAGCACTGGCATGAACTGTAGCTTCACTTTGGCTCTGCCCCCAACCCTACCTCTAGTCCCAATTACAACCATAGGGACCCGGCACAGTGTTGGGATAGTGTACTAAAGTAATTCTAGAAAAAAATATATAATGTATGTGTAATATATATTATATATAAACTTTTTGTTTTATAGAATTACTTTTTTTACGCTATCCCATCACTTTGATTACAACCCAAAAAAAATTATTTAGTCAATTTTCACATTAAGTATTCATAACAACAATAATATGACACTATTACACAATTTTCATTATACCTCTATAGTATTAGTTATAACTAATCCCTATATAATTGCTGTGGTATACAATGTAAGTCGCTGACTTCAAACCACTTGCACCTCACTACGTGAGATCGGGGACCTCGGATTCTATCATGTGAGGGAGCTATCCAGCTAGCTTACAGAATGTCGGTGGTTCTACTCAGGTGGTGCCCGTTTGTGTTTGAAATAACGCATGGGCATGTGAGGTCTTCCGCGATATTACTATTACAGTGTTGGTGCGACGTAAAACCCAACCAAATACAAACGAAAAACCCCACACAACCTGGTTCCCTTTGATTTAAACATTGTATATGGAATAATTTATTTTTATGATGTAAGAATAAAATTTAAATAA